>NC_091288.1:190303474-191503474 GCF_032444005.1 Ranitomeya imitator
CTGTGCTGCTTTTCTTTAAAAAGACAAGTCACGCCTCCACTACTGTTTAACCCCTCTGTGACCTTAGTCGTACTATCCCGTCGAGGTGCCCTGGGCTTATCTGACCCTGGACGGGATAGTACGTCATAGCCGATCGGCCGCGCTCACGGGGGGAGCGCGGCCGATCGCGGCCGGGTGTCAGCTGCTTATCGCAGCTGACATCCGGCACTATGTGCCAGGAGCGGTCACGGACCGCCCCCGGCACATTAACCCCTGGCACACCGCGATCAAAGATGATCGCGATGTGCCGGCGGTGCAGGGAAGCACCGCGCAGGGAGGGGGCTCCCTGCGGGCTTCCCTGAGCCCCCCGCAGCAACGCGATGTGATCGCGTTGCTGCGAGGGTCTCCTCACCTCCCTCCCTGCTCGAGCCCCGGATCCAAGATGGCCGCGGATCTGGGTCCTGCAGGGAGGGAGGTGGCTTCACAGAGCCTGCTTAGAGCAGGCACTGTGAAGCCTGCAGCGCTGCATGTCAGATCAGTGATCTGACAGAGTGCTGTGCAAACTGTCAGATCACTGATCTGTGATGTCCCCCCCTGGGACAAAGTAAAAAAGTAAAAAAAAAATTTTCCAAATGTGTAAAAAAAATAAAAAAAAAATATTCCAAAATAATGAAAAAAAAATAAATATATTATTCCCATAAATACATTTCTTCATCTAAATAAAAAAAAAAAACCAATAAAAGTACACATATTTAGTATCGCCGCGTCCGTAACGACCCGACCTATAAAACTGTCCCACTAGTTAACCCCTTCAGTAAACACCGTAAGAAAAAAAAAAAAAAACGAGGCAAAAAACAACGCTTTATTATCATACCGCCGAACAAAAAGTGGAATAACACGCGATCAAAAGGACAGATATAAATAACCATGGTACCGCTGAAAGCGTCATATTGTCCCGCAAAAAAAGAGCCGCCATACAGCATCATCAGCAAAACAATAAAAAAGTTATAGTCCTGAGAATAAAGCGATGCAAAAATAATTATTTTTTCTGTAAAATAGTTTTTATCGTATAAAAGCACCAAACCATAAAAAAATGATATAAATGAGGTATCGCTGTAATCGTACTGACCCGAAGAATAAAACTGATTGATCAATTTTACCAAACGCGGAACGGTATAAACGCCTCCCCCAATAGAAATTCATGAATAGCTGGCTTTTGGTCATTCTTCCTCACAAAAATCGGAATAAAAAGCGATAAAAAAATGTCACGTGTCCAAAAATGTTTTCAATAAAAACGTCAACTCGTCCCGCAAAAAACAAGACCTCACATGACTCTGTGGACCAAAATATGGAAAAATTATAGCTCTCAAAATGTGGTATTGCAAAAAATATTTTTTGCAATAAAAAGGGTCTTTCAGTGTGTGACGGCTGCCAATCATAAAAATCCGCTAAAAAACTCGCTATAAAAGTAAATCAAACCCCCCTTCATCACCCCCTTAGTTAGGGAAAAATAAAAAAAAATGTATTTATTTCCATTTTCCCATTAGGGCTAGGGTTAGGGCTAGGGTTAGGGCTAGGGCTAGGGTTAGGGCTAGGGTTAGGGCTAGGGTTAGGGCTAGGGCTAGGGTTAGGGCTAGGGTTAGGGCTAGGGTTAGGGTTAGGGCTAGGGTTAGGGCTAGGGTTAGGGTTAGGGCTAGGGTTAGGGCTAGGGTTAGGGTTAGGGCTAGGGTTAGGGCTAGGGTTAGGGCTAGGGCTAGGATTAGGGTTAGGGTTAGGGCTAGGGTTAGGGCTAGGATTAGGGTTAGGGTTAGGGTTGGGGCTACAGTTAGGGTTGGGGCTAAAGTTAGGGTTAGGGTTTAGATTACATTTACAGTTGGGAATAGGGTTGGGATTAGGGTTAGGGGTGTGTCAGGGTTAGAGGTGTGGTTAGGGTTACCGTTGGAATTAGGGTTAGGGGTGTGTTTAGATTAGGGTTTCAGTTATAATTGGGGGGTTTCCACTGTTTCGGCACATCAGGGGCTCTCCAAACACGACATGGCGTCCGATCTCAATTCCAGCCAATTCTGCGTTGAAAAAGTAAAACAGTGCTCCTTCCCTTCCGAGCTCTCCTGTGTGCCCAAACAGGGGTTTACCCCAACATATGGGGTATCAGCGTACTCAGGACAAATTGGACAACAACTTTTGTGGACCAATTTCTCCTGTTACCCTTGGGAAAATACAAAACTGGGGGCTAAAAAATAATTTTTGTGGGAAAACAAAAAGATTTTTTATTTTCACGGCTCTGCGTTATAAACTGTAGTGAAACACTTGGGGGTTCAAAGTTCTCACCACACATCTAGATAAGTTCATTGAGGGGTCTAGTTTCCAATATGGGGTCACTTGTGGGGGGTTTCTACTGTTTAGGTACATTAGGGGCTCTGCAAACGCAATGTGACGCCTGCAGACCAATCCATCTAAGTCTGCATTCCAAATGATGCTCCTTCCCTTCCGAGCCCTCCCATGCGCCCAAACGGTGGTTCCCCCCCACATATCGGGTATCAGCGTACTCAGGACAAATTGGACAACAACATTTAGGGTCCAATTTCTCCTGCTAACCTTGGAAAAATATAAAACTGGGGGCTAAAATATAATTTTTGTGGAAAAAAAAATATTTTTTATTTGCATGGCTCTGCGTTATAAACTGTAGTGAAATACTTGGGGGTTCAAAGCTCTTACAACACATCAAGATGAGTTCCTTAGGGGGTCTACTTTCCAAAATGGTGTCACTTGTGGGGGGTTTCTACTGTTTAGGTACATTAGGGGCTCTGCAAACGCAATGTGACGCCTGCAGACCATTCCATCTAAGTCTGCATTCCAAATGGCGCTCCTTCCCTTCCGAACCCTCCCATGCGCCCAAACGGTGGTTCCCCCCCACATATGGGGTATCAGCGTACTCAGGACAAATTGGACAACAACTTTTGGGGTCCAATTTCTCCTGTTACCCTAGGGAAAATACAAAACTGGGGGCTAAAAAATAATTTTTGTGGGAAAAAAATTTTGTTTTATTTTTATGGCTCTGCATTATAAACTTCTGTGAAGCCCTTGGTGGGTCAAAGTGCTCACCACACATCCAGATAAGTTCCTTAGGGGGTCTACTTTCCAAAATGGTGTCACTTGTGGGGGGTTTCAATGTTTAGGCACATCAGTGGCTCTCCAAACGCAACATGGCGTCCCATCTCAATTCCTGTCAATTTTGCATTGAAAAGTCAAACGGCGCTCCTTCCCTTCCGAGCTCTCCCATGCGCCCAAACAGTGGTTTACTGCCACATATGGGGTATCAGCGTACTCGGGACAAATTGGACAACAACTTTTGAGGTCCAATTTCTTCTCTTACCCTTGGAAAAATAAAAAATTGGGGGCAAAAATATAATTTTTGTGAAAAAATATGATTTTTTATTTTTACGGTTCTGCATTATAAACTTCTGTGAAGCACTTGGTGGGTCAAAGTGCTCACCACACCTCTAGATAAGTTCCTTAGGGGGTCTACTTTCCAAAATGGTGTCACTTGTGGGGGGTTTCAATGTTTAGGCACATCAGTGGCTCTCCAAACGCAACATGGCGTCCCATCTCAATTTCTGTCAATTTTGCATTGAAAAGTCAAACTGCGCTCCTTCCCTTCCGAGCTCTCCCATGCGCCCAAACAGTGGTTTACTGCCACATATGGGGTATCAGCGTACTCAGGACAAATTGGACAACAACTTTTGAGGTCCAATTTCTTCTCTTACCCTTGGAAAAATAAAAAATTGGGGGCAAAAATATAATTTTTGTGAAAAAATATGATTTTTTATTTTTACGGCTCTGCATTATAAACTTCTGTGAAGCACTTGGTGGGTCAAAGTGCTCACCACACATCCAGATAAGTTCCTTAGGGGGTCTACTTTCCAAAATGGTGTCACTTGTGGGGGGTTTCAATGTTTAGGCACATCAGTGGCTCTCCAAACGCAACATGGCGTCCCATCACAATTCCTGTCAATTTTGCATTGAAAAGTCAAATAGCGCTCCTTCCCTTCCGAGCTCTCCCATGCGCCCAAACAGTGGTTTACTGCCACATATGGGGTATCAGCGTACTCAGGACAAATTGGACAACAACTTTTTGGGTCCAATTTCTCCTGTTACCCTTGGTAAAATAAAACAAATTGGAGCTGAAGTAAATTTTTTGTGTAAAAAAGTTAAATGTTCATTTTTATTTAAACATTCCAAAAATTCCTATTAAACACCTGAAGGGTTAATAAACTTCTTGAATGTGGTTTTGAGCACCTTAAGGGGTGCAGTTTTTAGAATGGTGTCACACTTGGGCATTTTCTATCATATAGACCCCTCAAAATGACTTCAAATGAGACGTGGTCCCTAAAAAAAAATGGTGTTGTAAAAATGAGAAATTGCTGGTCAATTTTAACCCTTATAACTCCCTAACAAAAAAAAAATTGGTTCCAAAATTATGCTGATGTAAAGGAGACATGTGGGAAATGTTACTTATTAAGTATTTTGTGTGACATATCTCTGTGATTTAATTGCATAAAAATTCAAAGTTTGAAAATTGCGAAATTTTCAAAATTTTCGCCAAATTTCCGTTTTTTTCACAAATAAACGCAGGTACTATCAAAGAAATTTTACCACTATCATGAAGTACAATATGTCACGAGAAAACAATGTCAGAATCACCAGGATCCGTTGAAGCGTTTCGGAGTTATAACCTCATAAAGGGACAGTGGTCAGAATTGTAAAAATTGGCCTGGTCATTAACGTGCAAACCACCCTTGGGGGTAAAGGGGTTAACAGTATAATGGGCTAAATAGTGTACGTGTTGCATTCAGCGTGTGCAAGTAGACAAATTAATAGAGCAACCTTTTACTTGTGCAGCATTAATGCTGCAGAAGGAGTGGCTCTTGTACTTTGTAACACCTGAGGGGGGGTTAAAGGTAACCTTTGAAATTGGTTCAACTAGGCTTCGGCCTACACTCTGCTCCTCTCCTCCTCCTGCTGACCCTGGGCTCTAACAACGCTAGTTTTTGCCCGGAAATTCTAGCTGCACAGAGAAAAACACCAGCCAATGTGTTAGTGGGGTTCAGCAACGCCCGCTGTTTCCCTGCTGTGTAGCTTGCATCGTGTCCAGCACAAGCCACGCTGGCACAACCGACCAAAAGCTGCCACCAGTGCAGGCTTCGGCCTACACTTTGCTCCTCTCCTCCTCCTGCTGACCCTGGGCTCTAACACCGCTAGTTTTTGCCCGGAAATGCTAGCTGCACAGAGAAAAACACCAGCCAATGTGTTAGTGGGGTTCAGCAACGCCAGCTGTTTCCCTGCTGTGTAGCCGGCATCGTGTCCAGCAAAAGCCACGCTGGCACAACCGACCAAAAGCTGCCACCAGTGCAAGCTCCGGCCTACACTTTGCTCCTCTCCTCCTCCTGCTGACCCTGGGCTCTAACACCGCTAGTTTTTGCCCGGACATGCAATCTGCACAGAGAAAAACACCAGTCAATGTGTCAGTGGGGTTCAGCAACGCCAGCTGTTCCCCTGCTGTGTAGCTTGCAACGTGACCTGCAAACGCCACGCAGGCACATGAACTGAAATTGAAGGGAGCCTGGCCCCCTCTCCCCCAGGTGTTTCTATGTATAACAGCCACCTTGTACAGCAGTACTGCTGCATTTGTACAAGGTGGCTGACTTTTTATCCTTGCCCACGTGGAACTCAACACATACAAAATGTGTCTCTTTGAGACCATTCCACTGTCCCTGAGGTGTGACTTTCCTTTCTAATGATACGCAGCACCCCCCTTGGTAGCGCTTCCCGTCTTCTGACATCATCGGTTGGCTAGTTGCGCCTGTGCGTCCGCCCTGCCTGAATAAAATGCTCCTCGTTGTCTTAATTATTTTGACTGCGAGGGTGTGATTGATGGGCACGAGCAGTGCATATCTTCGCCTGTCTTAACTCATCTCCTTCCGCCTTCTTCAGACTGTGCAGCCTCATGACCGCGGCATGCGAGAAGGGATCAGATGAGGCCGCCCAGTCTGAAGCAGGTGTAAGGACATGTGTGAGCGGCAAACATATTTAGTGCACCAGGGCACGAATCCCAGCACCGCAGTGTGATTTTTTGAAAACACACTGTGGGTCTGGGATTCATGTCCATCGCTAACCGCAACGGCCAACATAACATGAGGTCAGAAGACAGTAAGCGCTCACAGCGCATGGCCAAGGGATCACACAATAGCGCAGACTCCTGTACAGCAACAAACAACGCTCAGGAAGCTGCGCCCATGCAAAAAGGTGTTGTTTTCGACACCTGTGCTGCTTTTCTTTAAAAAGACAAGTCACGCCTCCACTACTGTTTAACAGTATAATGGGCTAAATAGTGTACGTGTTGCATTCAGCGTGTGCAAGTAGACAAATTAATAGAGCAACCTTTTACTTGTGCAGCATTAATGCTGCAGAAGGAGTGGCTCTTGTACTTTGTAACACCTGAGGGGGGGTTAAAGGTAACCTTTGAAATTGGTTCAACTAGGCTTCGGCCTACACTCTGCTCCTCTCCTCCTCCTGCTGACCCTGGGCTCTAACAACGCTAGTTTTTGCCCGGAAATGCTAGCTGCACAGAGAAAAACACCAGCCAATGTGTTAGTGGGGTTCAGCAACGCCAGCTGTTTCCCTGCTGTGTAGCCGGCATCGTGTCCAGCAAAAGCCACGCTGGCACAACCGACCAAAAGCTGCCACCAGTGCAGGCTTCGGCCTACACTTTGCTCCTCTCCTCCTCCTGCTGACCCTGGGCTCTAACACCGCTAGTTTTTGCCCGGAAATGCTAGCTGCACAGAGAAAAACACCAGCCAATGTGTTAGTGGGGTTCAGCAACGCCAGCTGTTTCCCTGCTGTGTAGCCGGCATCGTGTCCAGCAAAAGCCACGCTGGCACAACCGAACAAAAGCTGCCACCAGTGCAGGCTTCGGCCTACACTTTGCTCCTCTCCTCCTCCTGCTGACCCTGGGCTCTAACACCGCTAGTTTTTGCCCGGACATGCAATCTGCACAGAGAAAAACACCAGTCAATGTGTCAGTGGGGTTCAGCAACGCCAGCTGTTCCCCTGCTGTGTAGCTTGCAACGTGACCTGCAAACGCCACGCAGGCACATGAACTGAAATTGAAGGGAGCCTGGCCCCCTCTCCCCCAGGTGTTTCTATGTATAACAGCCACCTTGTACAGCAGTACTGCTGCATTTGTACAAGGTGGCTGACTTTTTCTCCTTGCCCACGTGGAACTCAACACGTACAAAATGTGTCTCTTTGAGACCATTCCACTGTCCCTGAGGTGTGACTTTCCTTTCTAATGATACGCAGCACCCCCCTTGGTAGCGCTTCCCGTCTTCTGACATCATCGGTTGGCTAGTTGCGCCTGTGCGTCCGCCCTGCCTGAATAAAATGCTCCTCGTTGTCTTAATTATTTTGACTGCGAGGGTGTGATTGATGGGCACGAGCAGTGCATATCTTCGCCTGTCTTAACTCATCTCCTTCCGCCTTCTTCAGACTGTGCAGCCTCATGGCCGCGGCATGCGAGAAGGGATCAGATGAGGCCGCCCAGTCTGAAGCAGGTGTAAGGACATGTGTGAGCGGCAAACATATTTAGTGCACCAGGGCACGAATCCCAGCACCGCAGTGGGATTTTTTGAAAACACACTGTGGGTCTGGGATTCATGTCCATCGCTAACCGCAACGGCCAACATAACATGAGGTCAGAAAACAGTAAGCGCTCACAGCGCATGGCCAAGGGATCACACAATAGCGCAGACTCCTGTACAGCAACTAACAACGATCAGGAAGCTGCGCCCATGCAAAAAGGTGTTGTTTTCGACACCTGTGCTGCTTTTCTTTAAAAAGACAAGTCACGCCTCCACTACTGTTTAACAGTATAATGGGCTAAATAGTGTACGTGTTGCATTCAGCGTGTGCAAGTAGACAAATTAATAGAGCAACCTTTTACTTGTGCAGCATTAATGCTGCAGAAGGAGTGGCTCTTGTACTTTGTAACACCTGAGGGGGGGTTAAAGGTAACCTTTGAAATTGGTTCAACTAGGCTTCGGCCTACACTCTGCTCCTCTCCTCCTCCTGCTGACCCTGGGCTCTAACAACGCTAGTTTTTGCCCGGAAATGCTAGCTGCACAGAGAAAAACACCAGCCAATGTGTTAGTGGGGTTCAGCAACGCCAGCTGTTTCCCTGCTGTGTAGCTTGCATCGTGTCCAGCACAAGCCACGCTGGCACAACCGACCAAAAGCTGCCACCAGTGCAGGCTTCGGCCTACACTTTGCTCCTCTCCTCCTCCTGCTGACCCTGGGCTCTAACACCGCTAGTTTTTGCCCGGAAATGCTAGCTGCACAGAGAAAAACACCAGCCAATGTGTTAGTGGGGTTCAGCAACGCCAGCTGTTTCCCTGCTGTGTAGCCGGCATCGTGTCCAGCAAAAGCCACGCTGGCACAACCGACCAAAAGCTGCCACCAGTGCAGGCTTCGGCCTACACTTTGCTCCTCTCCTCCTCCTGCTGACCCTGGGCTCTAACACCGCTAGTTTTTGCCCGGACATGCAATCTGCACAGAGAAAAACACCAGTCAATGTGTCAGTGGGGTTCAGCAACGCCAGCTGTTCCCCTGCTGTGTAGCTTGCAACGTGACCTGCAAACGCCACGCAGGCACATGAACTGAAATTGAAGGGAGCCTGCCCCCCACCCCCAGGTGTTTCTATGTATAACAGCCACCTTGTACAGCAGTACTGCTGCATTTGTACAAGGTGGCTGACTTTTTCTCCTTGCCCACGTGGAACTCAACACGTACAAAATGTGTCTCATTAGAGACCATTACAATGTCCCTGAGGTGTGACTTTCCTTTGTAATGACACGCAGCACCACCCTTGTTAGCGCTGCCCGTCTTTTGACATCATTGGTTAGCTGGCTGCGCCTGTGCGTCTGCCCTGCTCGAAACAACGCCCCTCGGTGTCTTATTTTTTTGGACAGCGAGGGTGTGATTGATGGGCATGTGCAGTGCATATGTTTGCCTGTGTTCACTCATCTCCTTCCGCCTTCTTCAGACTGGCTGTCCTCATGGCCGCGGCAGGCGATAAGGGATCAGATGAGGCCGCCCAGTCTGAAGCAGGTGTAAGGACATGTGTGAGCATCAAACATATTTACTGCACAAGGCCACGAATCCCAGCCACGCACTGTGATTTTTTGAAAACACACTGTGGGTCTGGGATTCATGTCCATCGCTAACCGCAACGGCCAACATAAAATGAGGTCAGAAGACAGGAAGCGCTCACAGCGCATGGCCAAGGGATCACACAATAGCGCAGACTCCTGTACAGCAAATAACAACGCTCAGGAATCTGCGCACAGCAGCTATGTGTTAATTTTGACACCTGTGCTGCATCTCCGTAAAAAGGAAAGTCACGCCTCCACTACTGTTTGACAGTATAATGGGCTAAATAGTGTACGTGTTTTATTCATCGTGTGCAAGGAGCAAATTAAATAGAGCAACCTTTTACTTGGGCAGCATTAATGCTGCACAAGGTGTGGCTCTTGTACCTTGCAACACCTGAGGGGGGGGTTAAAGGTAACCTTTGAAATTGGTTCAACTAGGCTTCGGCCTACACTCTGCTCCTCTCCTCCTCCTGCTGACCCTGGGCTCTAACAACGCTAGTTTTTGCCCGGAAATGCTAGCTGCACAGAGAAAAACACCAGCCAATGTGTTAGTGGGGTTCAGCACCGCCCGCTGTTCCCCCGCTGTGTAGCCGGCATCGTGTCCAGCACAAGCCACGCTGGCACAACCGACCAAAAGCTGCTACCAGTGCAGGCTTCGGCCTACACTTTGCTCCTCTCCTCCTCCTGCTGACCCTGGGCTCTAACAACGCTAGTTTTTGCCCGGAAATGCTAGCTGCACAGAGAAAAACACCAGCCAATGTGTTAGTGGGGTTCAGCACCGCCAGCTGTTCCCCCGCTGTGTAGCTGGCATCGTGTCCAGCACAAGCCACGCTGGCACAACCGACCAAAAGCTGCCACCAGTGCAGGCTTCGGCCTACACTTTGCTCCTCTCCTCCTCCTGCTGACCCTGGGCTCTAACACCGCCAGTTTTTGCCTGGACATGCGATCTGCACAGAGAAAAACACCAGTCAATGTGTCAGTGGGGTTCAGCAACGCCAGCTGTTCCCCTGCTGTGTAGCTTGCAACGTGACCTGCAAACGCCACGCAGGCACATGAGCTGAAATTGAAGGGAGCCTGGCCCCCACCCCCAGGTGTTTCTATGTATAACAGCCACCTTGTACAGCAGTACTGCTGCATTTGTACAAGGTGGCTGATGTTTTCTCCTTGCCCACGTGGAACTCAACACGTACAAAATTTGTCTCTTTGAGACCATTCCACTGTCCGTGAGGTGTGACTATCCTTTCTAATGATACGCAGCACCCCCCTTGGTAGCGCTTCCCTTCTTCTGACATCATTGGTTGGCTAGTTGCGCCTGTTCGTCCGCCCTGCCTGAATAAAATGCTCCTCGTTGTCTTACTTATTTTGACTGCGAGGGTGTGATTGATGGGCACGAGCAGTGCATATCTTCGCCTGTCTTAACTCATCTCCTTCCGCCTTCTTCAGACTGTGCAGCCTCATGGCCGCGGCATGCGAGAAGGGATCAGCAGAGGCCGCACAGTCTGAAGCAGGTGTAAGGACGTGTGTGAGCGGCCAAAATATTTACTGCTCAAGGCCACGAATCCTAGCACCGCAGTGTGGCTTTATGAAAAGACACTGTGGGTCTGGGATTTATGGCCATCGTTAACCGCACCGGCCAACATGAAATGATGTCATAAGATGGGCAGCGCTAACAGGGCATTGCCAAGGGATAACACAAGAGCGCAGACTCCTGTACAGCAAATAACAACGCTCAGGAAGCTGCGCCAAGCACCAAGGCGTTATTTTGGACACCTGTGCTGCGTCTCATCAAAAAACCAAGTCACGCATCCACTACAGTTTGACTGTAGAATGGGGTAAATTGTGTACGTCTTTCATTCAGCGTGTGCAAGTAGACAAATTAATAGAGCAAACTTTCACTTGTGCAGCATTAATACTGCACAAGGTGTGTCTTGTACTTTGTAACACCTGAGGGGGGGGTTAAAGGTTTCCTTTGAAATTGGTTCAACTAGGCTTCGGCCTACACTCTGCTCCTCTCCTCCTCCTCCTGCTTCAACACGGGCTCTAACATCCCTAGTTTTTGCCCGCAAGTGCTAGCTGCACAGAGAAAAACACACGCCATTGTGTTAGTGGGGTTCAGCAACGCCAGCTGTTCCCCCAGTGTGTAGCCGGCAAAGTGTCCTGCAAACGCAACGCAGACACAAAGCTGCCTCCAGTGCAGGCTTCGGCCTACACTCATCTCCCCCTGCTTACCCTTTGCTCCAACACCGCTAGTTGGGGCTCTAGGAAGACAATCTTTAATAGGCAAGGCAACGCATCTGGGTTCCAGCACCGCCAGCTGGTTCTCGGCAGTGTTCTTGTCACAGGTACTCCCTCGTGCCAAGCCTGGTTTCAGCACCGTCAGCTGTTTCCGGGTTGTGTCAAGCTCACTGAGACGCCTATGCTTGCCCCGTCGTGTTGCGGTCGAGTTAGCCAACTCCAGGGTGCCTCCAGTTTAGGAGCTTCCTATGTGGGCTGCGTGAACTGGTAGTCAAGGCTGGTTCTGTAGTGCCAGTAGGCCCAGCTCCCCCTGTAGGACTGTTGGGGTTCGGTAACTGCGGCTGCCTCGCGGCCTAGCTGTTCTCTCCTCTCCAGTGGACCTTCGGGTCCACCACCTGGTTCCAGCACCGTCAGCTGGTTCCGGGCCGAGCCTTTGGCTTAGGTGCCTCCTCCTGGGTATCCGAGTTCCGCCAACGCCAGGCGGTCCTTGGTAGTGCTTTTAAGCGCGGGCACCTACAGCTTAGTAACCGGGTTCCAGCACCGTCAGCTGGTCCTCGGTCGTGCCATTGGCTCTTGCACACTGGGGCAACGCATCTGGGTTCCAGCACCGCCAGCTGGTTCTCGGCAGTGTTCTTGTCACAGGTACTCCCTCGTGCCAAGCCTGGTTTCAGCACCGTCAGCTGTTTCTGGGTTGTGTCAACTTCACTGAGACGCCTATGCTTGCCCCGTCGTGGTGCGGTCGGGTTAGCCAACTCCAGGGTGCCTCCAGTTTAGGAGCTTCCTATGTGGGCTGCGTGAACTGGTAGTCAAGGCTGGTTCTGCAGTGCCAGTAGGCCCAGCTCCCCCTGTAGGACTGTTGGGGTTCGGTAACTGCGGCTGCCTCGCGGCCTAGCTGTTCTCTCCTCTCCAGTGGACCTTCGGGTCCACCACCTGGTTCCAGCACCGTCAGCTGGTTCCGGGCCGAGCCTTTGGCTTAGGTGCCTCCTCCTGGGTATCCGAGTTCCGCCAACGCCAGGCGGTCCTTGGTAGTGTTTTTAAGCGCGGGCACCTACAGCTTAGTAACCGGGTTCCAGCACCGTCAGCTGGTCCTCGGTCGTGCCATTGGCTCTTGCACACTGGGGCAACGCATCTGGGTTCCAGCACCGCCAGCTGGTTCTCGGCAGTGTTCTTGTCACAGGTACTCCCTCGTGCCAAGCCTGGTTTCAGCAGCGTCAGCTGTTTCTGGGTTGTGTCAACTTCACTGAGACGCCTATGCTTGCCCCGTCGTGGTGCGGTCGGGTTAGCCAACTCCAGGGTGCCTCCAGTTTAGGAGCTTCCTATGTGGGCTGCGTGAACTGGTAGTCAAGGCTGGTTCTGTAGTGCCAGTAGGCCCAGCTCCCCCTGTAGGACTGTTGGGGTTCGGTAACTGCGGCTGCCTCGCGGCCTAGCTGTTCTCTCCTCTCCAGTGGACCTTCGGGTCCACCACCTGGTTCCAGCACCGTCAGCTGGTTCCGGGCCGAGCCTTTGGCTTAGGTGCCTCCTCCTGGGTATCCGAGTTCCGCCAACGCCAGGCGGTCCTTGGTAGTGCTTTTAAGCGCGGGCACCTACAGCTTAGTAACCGGGTTCCAGCACCGTCAGCTGGTCCTCGGTCGTGCCATTGGCTCTTGCACACTGGGGCAACGCATCTGGGTTCCAGCACCGCCAGCTGGTTCTCGGCAGTGTTCTTGTCACAGGTACTCCCTCGTGCCAAGCCTGGTTTCAGCACCGTCAGCTATTTCTGGGTTGTGTCAACTTCACTGAGACGCCTATGCTTGCCCCGTCGTGGTGCGGTCGGGTTAGCCAACTCCAGGGTGCCTCCAGTTTAGGAGCTTCCTATGTGGGCTGCGTGAACTGGTAGTCAAGGCTGGTTCTGTAGTGCCAGTAGGCCCAGCTCCCCCTGTAGGACTGTTGGGGTTCGGTAACTGCGGCTGCCTCGCGGCCTAGCTGTTCTCTCCTCTCCAGTGGACCTTCGGGTCCACCACCTGGTTCCAGCACCGTCAGCTGGTTCCGGGCCGAGCCTTTGGCTTAGGTGCCTCCTCCTGGGTATCCGAGTTCCGCCAACGCCAGGCGGTCCTTGGTAGTGCTTTTAAGCGCGGGCACCTACAGCTTAGTAACCGGGTTCCAGCACCGTCAGCTGGTCCTCGGTCGTGCCATTGGCTCTTGCACACTGGGGCAACGCATCTGGGTTCCAGCACCGCCAGCTGGTTCTCGGCAGTGTTCTTGTCACAGGTACTCCCTCGTGCCAAGCCTGGTTTCAGCACCGTCAGCTGTTTCTGGGTTGTGTCAACTTCACTGAGACGCCTATGCTTGCCCCGTCGTGGTGCGGTCGGGTTAGCCAACTCCAGGGTGCCTCCAGTTTAGGAGCTTCCTATGTGGGCTGCGTGAACTGGTAGTCAAGGCTGGTTCTGTAGTGCCAGTAGGCCCAGCTCCCCCTGTAGGACTGTTGGGGTTCGGTAACTGTGGCTGCCTCGCGGCCTAGCTGTTCTCTCCTCTCCAGTGGACCTTCGGGTCCACCACCTGGTTCCAGCACCGTCAGCTGGTTCCGGGCCGAGCCTTTGGCTTAGGTGCCTCCTCCTGGGTATCCGAGTTCCGCCAACGCCAGGCGGTCCTTGGTAGTGCTTTTAAGCGCGGGCACCTACAGCTTAGTAACCGGGTTCCAGCACCGTCAGCTGGTCCTCGGTCATGCCATTGGCTCTTGCACACTGGGGCAACGCATCTGGGTTCCAGCACCGCCAGCTGGTTCTCGGCAGTGTTCTTGTCACAGGTACTCCCTCGTGCCAAGCCTGGTTTCAGCACCGTCAGCTGTTTCTGGGTTGTGTCAACTTCACTGAGACGCCTATGCTTGCCCCGTCGTGGTGCGGTCGGGTTAGCCAACTCCAGGGTGCCTCCAGTTTAGGAGCTTCCTATGTGGGCTGCGTGAACTGGTAGTCAAGGCTGGTTCTGTAGTGCCAGTAGGCCCAGCTCCCCCTGTAGGACTGTTGTGGTTCGGTAACTGCGGCTGCCTCGCGGCCTAGCTGTTCTCTCCTCTCCAGTGGACCTTCGGGTCCACCACCTGGTTCCAGCACCGTCAGCTGGTTCCGGGCCGAGCCTTTGGCTTAGGTGCCTCCTCCTGGGTATCCGAGTTCCGCCAACGCCAGGCGGTCCTTGGTAGTGCTTTTAAGCGCGGGCACCTACAGCTTAGTAACCGGGTTCCAGCACCGTCAGCTGGTCCTCGGTCGTGCCATTGGCTCTTGCACACTGGGGCAACGCATCTGGGTTCCAGCACCGCCAGCTGGTTCTCGGCAGTGTTCTTGTCACAGGTACTCCCTCGTGCCAAGCCTGGTTTCAGCACCGTCAGCTGTTTCTGGGTTGTGTCAACTTCACTGAGACGCCTATGCTTGCCCCGTCGTGGTGCGGTCGGGTTAGCCAACTCCAGGGTGCCTCCAGTTTAGGAGCTTCCTATGTGGGCTGCGTAAACTGGTAGTCAAGGCTGGTTCTGTAGTGCCAGTAGGCCCAGCTCCCCCTGTAGGACTGTTGGGGTTAGGTAACTGCGGCTGCCTCGCGGCCTAGCTGTTCTCTCCTCTCCAGTGGACCTTCGGGTCCACCACCTGGTTCCAGCACCGTCAGCTGGTTCCGGGCCAAGCCTTTGGCTTAGGTGCCTCCTCCTGGGTATCCGAGTTCCGCCAACGCCAGGCGGTCCTTGGTAGTGCTTTTAAGCGCGGGCACCTACAGCTTAGTAACCGGGTTCCAGCACCGTCAGCTGGTCCTCGGTCGTGCCATTGGCTCTTGCACACTGGGGCAACGCATCTGGGTTCCAGCACCGCCAGCTGGTTCTCGGCAGTGTTCTTGTCACAGGTACTCCCTCGTGCCAAGCCTGGTTTCAGCACCGTCAGCTGTTTCTGGGTTGTGTCAACTTCACTGAGACGCCTATGCTTGCCCCGTCGTGGTGCGGTCGGGTTAGCCAACTCCAGGGTGCCTCCAGTTTAGGAGCTTCCTATGTGGGCTGCGTGAACTGGTAGTCAAGGCTGGTTCTGTAGTGCCAGTAGGCCCAGCTCCCCCTGTAGGACTGTTGTGGTTCGGTAACTGCGGCTGCCTCGCGGCCTAGCTGTTCTCTCCTCTCCAGTGGACCTTCGGGTCCACCACCTGGTTCCAGCACCGTCAGCTGGTTCCGGGCCGAGCCTTTGGCTTAGGTGCCTCCTCCTGGGTATCCGAGTTCCGCCAACGCCAGGCGGTCCTTGGTAGTGCTTTTAAGCGCGGGCACCTACAGCTTAGTAACCGGGTTCCAGCACCGTCAGCTGGTCCTCGGTCGTGCCATTGGCTCTTGCACACTGGGGCAACGCATCTGGGTTCCAGCACCGCCAGCTGGTTCTCGGCAGTGTTCTTGTCACAGGTACTCCCTCGTGCCAAGCCTGGTTTCAGCACCGTCAGCTGTTTCTGGGTTGTGTCAACTTCACTGAGACGCCTATGCTTGCCCCGTCGTGGTGCGGTCGGGTTAGCCAACTCCAGGGTGCCTCCAGTTTAGGAGCTTCCTATGTGGGCTGCGTAAACTGGTAGTCAAGGCTGGTTCTGTAGTGCCAGTAGGCCCAGCTCCCCCTGTAGGACTGTTGGGGTTAGGTAACTGCGGCTGCCTCGCGGCCTAGCTGTTCTCTCCTCTCCAGTGGACCTTCGGGTCCACCACCTGGTTCCAGCACCGTCAGCTGGTTCCGGGCCAAGCCTTTGGCTTAGGTGCCTCCTCCTGGGTATCCGAGTTCCGCCAACGCCAGGCGGTCCTTGGTAGTGCTTTTAAGCGCGGGCACCTACAGCTTAGTAACCGGGTTCCAGCACCATCAGCTGGTCCTCGGTCGTGCCATTGGCTCTTGCACACTGGGGCAACGCATCTGGGTTCCAGCACCGCCAGCTGGTTCTCGGCAGTGTTCTTGTCACAGGTACACTCCCTCGTGCCAAGCCTGGTTTCAGCACCGTCAGCTGTTTCCGGGTTGTGTCAAGCTCACTGAGACGCCTATGCTTGCCCCGTCGTGGTGCGGTCGAGTTAGCCAACTCCAGGGTGCCTCCAGTCTAGGAGCTTCCTATGTGGGCTGCGTGAACTGGTAGTCAAGGCTGGTTCTGTAGTGCCAGTAGGCCCAGCTCCCCCTGTAGGACTGTTGGGGTTCGGTAACTGCGGCTGCCTCGCGGCCTAGCTGTTCTCTCCTCTCCTGTGGGCCTTCGGGTCCACCACCTGGTTCCAGCACCGTCAGCTGGTTCTAGGCAGTGTCTTTTGCTCTTGTACCTTCTGCTCCCCATCCTGGTTCCAGTAACGTCAGCTGGTTCCGGGCAGAGCCTTTGGCTTAGGTGCCTCCTTCTGGGTATCCAAGTTCCACCAACGTCAGGTGGTCCTTGGTAGTGCTTTCAGGCACGGGTACCTCCTGCTTAGTAACCGGGTTCCAGTAACGTCAGCTGGTCCTCGGTAGTTCCATTGGCTCTTGGACCTTCGGCTACCCATCCGGGTTCCAGTACCGTCAGCTGGTTCTCGGCAGTGTCTTTTGCTCTTGTACCTTCTGCTCCCCATCCTGGTTCCAGTAACGTCAGCTGGTTCCGGGCAGAGCCTTTGGCTTAGGTGCCTCCTTCTGGGTATCCGAGTTCCGCCAACGTCAGGCGGTCCTTGGTAGTGCTTTTTAGCACGGGTACCTCCTGCTTAGTAACCGGGTTCCAGTAACGTCAGCTGGTCCTCGGTAGTTCCATAGGCTCTTGAACCTTCGGGTAGCCATCCGAGTTCCAGTTCCATCAGCTGGTTCTTGGCATTTTCTCAGCCTTCTTGTACCTTCTGCTACATTTCCAAGTTTAAGACCCTAAAGTCGACGACCCGGAAGACCACCCCAATGACGACGACGACGACCCGGAAGACCACCCCGATGACGACGACGACGACGGCGGAGACGACGACGGCGGAGACGACGACGACGACGGCGGAGACGACGATGGCGGAGACGACGACGACGGCGGAGACGACGACGGCGGAGATGACGACACTGAAGACGACGACCCTGGAGACGACGACATGGAAGACCGAGAAGCAGAAGAACAAGAGGCTGCAGAACAAAGAGCAGAAGAACATTAAGCATAAGACTTAATATCAGAGCAAAAGATATTATCTAAATTATATGCAGAAGAAGACTAAGCAGTGTATGGGGGTGAGTCCGTTCCTCCTCGTGGTGCCCCTGGATAAAGCCTGATGCTGTAGGCCAAACTGAACGCGGACAAATGTAACTTTTGTGACTGGCAGAACGGAAGGTGTAATCTTCCAACTTTTATAGATAACAACTACGGGAATGCCTGAGGCTGTCACAAATGAGAATATGATGAAGAAGTAGAATAGGAAGAATAATAACAGTGGAATAAAAAGAATATGTAGAATAGGAAGAATAATAATAGTTGAAGAAAATGAATATGAAGAATGTAATAAAAAAAAAAAATAGGTAGAAGATGAAGAAGATGAATAAGGTGAAGAAGTTGATGTCAAAGATGCTGATGATGATGAAGATGAAAGTGTGGGAAAAGGAAAAAAAAGAAGGGGAAGGTCGTGGAATAGTGAAACATCAATATCTGACAAAATAAAAAAAAAATTACATAGTCAATATCTTTTTCAATCCGAACGTCTTTAAAAAAAAAAAAATCATGCTATTCTATTTGATTGGGCTTATCCTCATTGCCTTTAATGTCTCCGCCACCTCCCCCAATACATCCTACATTATTCTTAGTTGTTTTCCTTCATGTAGAATGAACCTACAAGGAAAGAAAGGGTTTATTTTAATTCCGATATTTTGGTCCCATTGACTTGCATTGGGATCGGGTATCGGTATCGGCGATATCCGATATTTTTTGAATATCGGCCGATCCAAACCGATACCGATACTTTCCGATATCGGAAGGTATCGCTCAACACTAATTACCAGTAAAAAATCTCCTGCTGACCGTAAAAACACAATACGAACTGGAGTGTTACTCATACTGATGGTTTTTTTTTCTTTCCTTATGCGAACCTCACATTGCTTAATAAAATGGTCAGCCTTACCACAATACAAGCATAGCCCTTCAGCGAACCTCTTCTCTCTCTCCTGGGAACGAGAGGACATCGCCCCAAGTTGCATCGGTTCCCCGCTGTCAACGGGGCTATCCTGAGAGACTGGGTCCAGCATTATAAGAGTCTTCTCTTCACTCCGCCTGTCTCTTAATCTTCTATCCACACGGATAGCTAACTGTATAGTAGTTTCCAAAGTATCAGGTGCAGGATATGCAATGAGCAAATCTTTAACTCTGTCACTCAAACCTGCTAAAAACTGACTCTTGAGTGCTGGGTCATTCCACCTGACCTCTGCGGACCATCGTCTGAACAGGGTACAATACAAAAACAGCATCCACAGGGCCCTGTTTAAGCCGTCTGAGCTCTGCCTCAGCTGATGTGACCCGATCAGGATCATCATATAACAACCCCATAGCAGATAAAAATGCTTCTACCGATATCAAACAAGGATCTTCAGGATGTAATGAAAATGCCCAGATTTGAGGTTTACCTCGCAATAAAGACATAATAATCCCCACACGCTTTAATTCACTCCGTGAAGATCTGGGTCTAAGTCGAAAATATAGTAAACATGCATTTTTAAACGTAAAAAATTCCTGCCATTTACCAGAAAAAAACTCAGGTAATCCGACCTTAGGTTCTTCAGGACGTGCTCCAGAGCAATTACTCACGTGCTGTTGAAGGTTGGTTACTTCCAAAGTTAACCCTTGCAAACTTTGAGCAAATTCCTGGATGCTGCACATATTGAAACAATCCGGGAATGTTTATTTTTTTTTGTATGTGTTGCTGGACAAACTGCTACCAAATTGCAGCACAGAACTAGGAGAGGTGGGGAAAAGCTGACCCTGCACTAAGTCTAGGCTGAAGCCCTACGATGGAGTGGGCGACCCATTCCTTGCGAATAGAATCACCGACGATCCTAGTCTAAACTCAGCGAAGACCTATAGATAAGGGGAAAGAGGTCCCCCCAAAAAATCTAAGATTCAGAGTAACTTTTCTCTTTCACTGAAACCTTTGCTTATTCTGGTCTTAGCAGTCAAGTGGGCAGTCCCAATCAGTGATTGACAGCTGTACATACTGAGATATCACTGATTAAGACCACCCATTGGTCTCCTATGTAGAGATGTGTGAATCTTTTGAAATTCGAACTCACCAGTTTTGTAGAATTTGACAATTCAATTTACAGCAACTTAAAGGTACTCCAAAACCTCCAATTACTGTGGAAGTTTCCTAACAATGTATCGAACCCCTTTTCAGCTTTATAACAATCGATGTGAATATTTTTCTGCCCAATGATGACAGAAGTATTCTAGGAGTGATACCTTTGTTGGCTAACCAGAAAATAATATGTATAAATAATAATAATAATTAATAACAATAATAATAATAATAATAAATAATATTATTTTCTGGTTAGCCAACAAAGGTATCACTCCTAGAATATTTCTGTCATCATTGGGCAGAAAACTATTCACATCGATTTTTCTGGCTAACACGGTACCACAATACAATTTGTTATTGTACATAAGCTTTATAACAAAAATACATTCTTAAATGTAAAAGTAACCTCAACATCTATATCTATGGGTAAATGGACAGTAACTGTTCTGCACTGCTGTGCTGTAACATATTATTTGTACATTTTTTTCAATGATTTATGGCTTTCTCTTTCTATCTTTGTGGCAAAGCTGTGACGTCCTCTCAATATCCAGATTCACCACAAAATGACTGCTTCATTTCCTGCCTCGGCTCTTGTAGAGGCTATGATAGTCCCTCCTCCTGACTGGCTATGCTTTAAAATGTGATGTTATAGCTGCAATGCATTACGTGGAAGCCCATTTAAAGTTATGTGATCCTTCTGTGGCTGATGCAATATTCTTTAATATGTAAAATGGCATTATTATAGGCAATTACGTGAAGTGAATCACAATTTGCCCAAATAAACAGGATTCAACAAATTGCTGAAAATTCTGCGCTAATTTGATTAATTTCAAGTTGCTTTGCTCATAGTTATACTGAATATTTCCACATAAACCTACTGTACATATCAGTCTAAACCTAAGATGGAAATAAAATGAGCAAATACCCTGCTGTAAGTAAGTAAAGTGTAATAGTACATATAAATAACATAGGACTTTGTTAGTACGTTATATAACTTACTAGTTACAGCTGTTTTTATACATATGTTTTTGCTTCGGTGAAAAAAAACACTTAAGTTTTAATATTCAATTTTTCCAACAGAAAGTTAAATGCTTTCAATATACTCATCTAACACCTGCGGCTGCAGAACAGACACCTGATGAGTTAATATTTGACATATATTAAATTATAGTCATCTCATACCAATAATAAAACAAGCATTTAAATGAAAAGCTGATATTGGACGGCAAGATCGAGCATTAAACCAATTAATCCTAAGAAAATATCTACATTACTAATTATGCCTAATCCTTTAAATGGTAACCTTTCGGAAGACATCCTTAAAGCCGGTAAATCTAATAGCTGGGATTTAGAAAAGCCATGACTGTGCGTCTGTAAGGCTGGGTGGAGTTTGGGATGGAAAGTTAGGATACGTCGTCTTTCTGAGTGATATCACATAACTGACAGTAAATATCCCGTGTTGTCCTTGGACATGGGTAAGACCGCGGAATTTGCAGATATTTCATGGTAGCGTACATGTGTCCACAAAACCGTAGAACAAGATAATCGACGAGTCTTTAAATGTCTTAGAAGAGCTGGCTTGCCATTTAAATGAGCTTAAAAAGATTTAACAGCAAATAAACGGGTTAGAATGGCCTATATTGCTAATTAAATTTGATAAATTACTATTTTTTAGGGCACCTTAGCATAAGGTATGAAGTAGCAGTGAACCAGCATTCGGCTTTGTCTCATGATTTCTTGAACAGTGAAGCTCAGTTGGCATGTGAAGAGTCGACAGGGGAGTAAAGCATTTTAAGACCACTGAAAGTGATTTGTGACCTAAAACAAAATCATAAAATTTTAACGGGCACATTTACTAATCGTATCTAATTTGTAGACAACGTTATATTAGACTAAGCCGTGTAAAAATGCATCAAATAAGTCACAGTGCTTGATATTAAATTTTATATTGTTTTGAGGCAAAATTTTGGTGAATGTTGACTCATCTTAACCACTTACCCTGCATTTACAACGGATATGTGCACTTACTGTATTGGGTGGGCTCAAGAACTTTCACCCTCTCTATATGGTTCTGATGCCGGCTGTGTTATACAGCTGCGATCCGAAAGAAACTGCTGAGATCGACTCTTGCTGTCGATTGCAAACCTGTAAACTGACTGATGCTACTGTTAATCATGACAGTGGCATGTATGCAGTGTTGGACTGGGGTGCCAAGGGCCCACCAGTAACCCACTCCACTATTTAGCTACATGCAAATGTGACACTATCCTCAATCACTAATTTATATCACATTGAACTGGGTAAATTATTAAATAAATAAGATGCCGCCTTTGTCTGTACATAGTGATTCAAGTACGGTGAGGAAAATAAGCATTTGACATGCTGCCGATTTTGCAAATTTTCCCACCTACAAAGAATGGAGAGGTCTGTAATTTTTATCGTAGGCACAATTCACCTGTGAGAGACAGAATCTAAAAAAAAAAAAAACAGAAAGTCGCATTGAATGATTTTTACATAATTAATTTGCATTTTATTGCATGAAATAAGTATTTGATACAATAGAAAAACAGAACTTAATTTTTGGCACTGAAACCTTTGTTCGCAATTACAGATATCAGATGTTTCCTGTAGTAGTTTACCAAGTTTGCACACATTGCAGCAGGGATTTTGACCCACTCCTCCATACAGATCTTTTCCAGAGCTTTCAGGTTTTGGGGCTGTCTCTGGGCAACATTAAGTTTCAGCTCCCTTCAAAGATTTTTTTGGGGGGTTTAGGTCTGGAGACTGGCTAGGCCACTCCAAGACCTTGAAATGCTTCTTACGGAGCCTCTCCTTAGTTGTCCTGGCTGTGTATTTTTGGTCATTGCCATGCTGGAAGACCCAGCTATGACCCATATTCAATGCTCTTAGTGAACGAAGGAGGTTGATGGCTAAAATCTTGTGATTAGTGATGAGCGAATATACTCGTTGCTCGGGTTCTCCCAAGCATGCTCGGGTGGTCTCTGAGTATTTGTGACTGCTTGGAGATTTAGTTTTGTTGACACAGCTGCATTATTTACGACTGCTAGCCAGCCTGAGTACATGTGGGGGTTGCCTGGATGCTTGGGAATCCCCACATGTAATCAAGCTGGCTAGCAGCCGTAAATCATGCAGCTGAGGCGAAGAAAGCTAAATCTCCGAGCAGTCACAAATACCTGGAGACAACCCAAGCAACAAGTATATTCGCTCATTACTACTCGTGATACATGACCCCATCGATCCTTCTTCTTCCTCCAAATACAGCTATTGGAGTTGATAGCAAACAGTTCTATTTTTGTCTTATCTGACGGCATAACCTTCTCCAATGCCTCCTTTGGGTCATCAAAATGGTAATTCAAACAGGCCTGGACATATGCTCGCCTAAGCAGGGGGATCTTTCATGCCGTGCAGGATTTTAATCCATGACTGTGTAGTATGTTACTAGCGGTAATGTTTGAGACTGTGGGACAAGCTCTCTTCAGGTCATTGACCAGGTCCTCCTGTGTAGTTCCAGTCTAATTCCTAACCCTTATCTGAATCATCCTTACTCCATGAGTTGAGATTTTGCATGGAGCCCCAGACTGAGGAAGATTTACTGTCATCTTGTGTTTCTTCCATTTTGTAATAATTGTGCCAACAGTTGTGCCAACCCAGCCTTGTGCAGGTCTACAATTTTGTCTCTGGTGTCCTTAGACAGCTCCTTAGTCTTGGCCATGGTGGAGAGGTTGGCATGTGATTGAGTGTGTGGACAGGTGTCTTTTACACAGGTGACAAGTTCAAACATGTGCAATTAATGCAGGCAATGAGTGCAGAGTAGGAGGGCTTGTTAAAGAAAAACTAACAGGTCTGTGAGAGTCAGAATTCTTGCTTGTTGGCAGGTGATCAAATGTTTATTTCAAGCAATAAAATGCATTTTAATTATTTAAAAAATCATACAATGTGATTTTCTGTTTTTATTTTTTGATTCTCTCTCACACAATTGAAGTGTAGCTACTGTACAATAAATATTACAGACCTCTTCATTCTTTGTCGGTGGAAAAATCTTGCAAAATTGGCAGTGTATCAAATATTTATTTTCCCTGCACTCCCTGTGACTTAATCAGGTGGGAGGATATCAATTGATTTTCAAGGGCAGCCAGTGGTCTGCTAAAGTTAATGGTACAGTAGATAGCAAATCTACAATATTGCATTTATTGGATAAGCGATCAACTAATCACAAGTTAAAGTCCCTTACGAAGTCTAAAAAATATAATCATATAAACAAGAGCGTATTTTGAAAAAAAACTATGAAAATCTTTATTTGTACATTAAAGCGTACATTATAGTTAAAAGAGTAGCCAATAGTGCTTGCAGCTGAGCCAAACAAATGTAAAGTGGCACCACCACAGGGCTGGTAATGCTGAGATCATAATAATATAACAGTAATAATACCATACAGTGTTCCCCTGCAGTAGTAGCAACTCCGAGGGGAAAGAGGACACTATTGATTCATACAATCAACTCAGAGTCTATCAAAGCATGTGGCGTGCCCATGTTACAATAATAACTAGAAACATTAGTCAGTAACAATATATTAACACTGAACAAAAAGTGGAGTTAAACATAGAAGTAGTCCTACCTTACCAATGCCCTGGTAATGGTGCCACTGCCTCTACGCGCGTTTCGGCGGCATGCCTTCGTCAAGGGTAAAAATAAAGTATTGAACACTATTACTAAAATTTGTTTAATACTTTGTACAAAAGTCTTTGTTAGTGATGACAACTTCAAGATGCCTTCTGTTTGGAGAAACTAGTCGCATACATTGCTCAGGTGTGATTTTAGCCCATTCTTCCAATGGATGCTGATGCAGCAAGTAGAAAGGAATGTGGTTAGCGAGGACACACAAGAATCTCTTATTTACTAGGACAGATTGAGTGGATCATCACAAGTTGAAAACATAGCAAGAACAGATATTGAAGCAAACCAAACATGGAACACTAGAGTCTCAATCCCAAGGCACAGGTTTGTGTCTAAATGGGCCATAAATAGCTCTAGGGAGTTGACGTCATTGATTCACTCCTGGCAACCTGCAAAACACAGTGTGGAGCACAACACAGGCAGCAGACCCAAGGGAAGGAAGCAGAGCTGGAGATACTCGGGACAGGAATGTAAAAAAAGGCAACCTGTCAGCTACCAAAAAATGCTATTTACCTGCAGACGTAGTGGTAATCTGCAGGTAAATAGCGTTTTACACACATTTGGCTAGCTTTCTAGAAGAGCGGCAACAGGGAGAAAATGAAGTTTTATACTCTCGAATGTATAAGCACCTTTTGATTTGGTCAACATGATATAAAAACTTGGCATATTCCATTAATAAAAAGTATAACAATAGCAGCCAGTAACAAATGATATGCAACCCATTTTGTGCTCAGAGAAGATAACATTTTCTTGATTTATTGCACACTGTGCATTTTATTTCAGGCTTCTGAGAGTTTATATATGGGTAAAACTATGATCCAAAAAAGAAGTTAAGCTGCTGTCTCAACAGAGGGAAAAAAGCCAAAAGCAAGGTGGGAAAACAAACAGTTGGCAGAGGCACAAGCATCAGAGAATGAGGCAGAACAAAGGAACTCAATCTACAGTGAGTGGTCATGGGAGATTAGTACAAAGGCTGGAGATCCGCTAGCAAAGACAAGGTAGGATCTACAAGTCAAAATCTTTGTAACAAGAGAACAGAGTGTACATAAAAGCAGAAAATGTTACCAGATGAAACACTAAAGGTCACGGATAAATCTGTATGCGCTTTGTGTTTTAAGTACTGAAATATTTCCAGTATTCAGGGAACTTTATGGAGAGCAATAAACACTTTATTGAAAAATACATGGAGTGTTATATGAGCGGCAATTATCTTCGGAGGACAAGATTGAAATATGCTCCAACCCTCATCCATTTTTTCAACCATATTGACAAAATTGTAGTTTTATTATTAGCAGCATGCGTGTAGTTCAAATCATCTATATGCCATGTGTAATGGAGGAGTTGACTCATTTTAAATGGAACCTGTCACCCCGAAAATCGCGGGTGAGGTAAGCCCACCGGCATCAGGGGCTTATCTACAGCATTCTATAATGCTGTAGATAAGCCCCCGATGTTACCTGAAAGAGGAGAAAAAGACGTTAGATTATACTCACCCAGGGGCGGTCCCGCTGCTGGTCAGGTCAGATGGGCGTCTCTGGTCCGCTGCGGCGCCTCCCATCTTCTTTCCATGACGTCCTCTTCTGATCTTCAGCCACGGCTCCGGCGCAGGCGTACTTTGTCTGCCCTGTTGAGGGCACAACAAAGTACTGCAGTGCGCAGGCGCCGGAAAGGTCAGAGAGGCCCGGTGCCTGCACACTGCAGTACTTTGCTCTGCCCTCAACAGGGCAGACAAAGTACGCCTGCGCCGGAGCCGTGGCTGAAGATCAGAAGAGGACGCCATGGAAAGAAGATGGGAGGCGCCGCAGTGGACCGGAGACGCCCATCCGACCGGACCAGCAGTGGGACCGCCCCTGGGTGAGGATAATCTAACGTCTTTTTCTCCTCTTTCAGGTAACATCGGGGGCTTATCTACAGCATTACAGAATGCTGTAGATAAGCCCCTGATGCCGGTGGGCTTACCTCACCCGCGATTTTCGGGGTGACAGGTTCCCTTTAAGGACAGGCCATCAACTCCTACAGTGAAAGCAAACATCAATAGCCTATCCTTAGGAAATCAATGTTATGCCCCAAGAAAACCTGGTCAACCTCCGATAGACCATCGGAGTTTGAGCTGTAGGACCACTGTTGATAAACTATATGAGTAGTGACAATAAATCTTAACATTTATTTTCTTATTTAGCTTTGCCTTCTTGTTACTTTGATTCCTACTCATTATTATCCTTCTTTTCTTTGATTTGTGTTTTTCACCTTTACCATCAAATTGAGAACTTTTACGAGCATCCTAAACTTTGATTACTAATTATACAGCCCCAGAAAGTAAAGCTTTTATCAAAAATTCTAAAATATCATTGTTATCGATAGTTTCTGGACAATATATATTCAAGATAAATATACTGAATAATATGCCTTAATGATATGCCTGGGAAAAATGCTTTTAAGGATCAAATGGCTTCACTCACCCCTACCATAAAAGGTATATGCCGGATCTTCACAATTGAAGTCAACACTTTTAATCCTAGGGTTTAATCCTAGGGTTGAAGCCACAATGTAAGGTGCGAAGAAAACCTTTTCCTTTAGACTACTCGTGTATGTGACTTATCGAGCACGTGCCTGGAAAAGAGCAGTCCTACAGCAGTGTGCCAAATGGAACCTTTAGAACAATCCCAACCATAAGATTACAAATGTGTTTTGACCAGCTTGTGATCTAAGAAAAAGACAATAAATTCCCATACATTATTTTTTAATCAAACCATAAGAATTGTAATGACATCAGCATCAATTGAAAAAAGTTGTCTTCAGCTGGACTTCTTACTGGGCCAGAACCTCTGCCTACTGGTGGAGCCACTCATACTCTCTGATGTATATCCTCATCATGATCTTTTCTGTCTTTTTCAACTAATTTTAATATTTCTTTTACTTTAAAAAACCTTGATCCCATCTTGTTCTGTTTAGGTTCTGTACCAAGGATCATTAATTAAAGAAAACCTATCTGCAAGTTTTGATACCCCCAAACTAATTTCATCTATGCATAGTCACTGTAATGTTCATTAAATCCATATCTTTGTTTTAGAAATCCTTATTTCCATATCTGAGAAATCCACTGGCAAATAAGTCCAAGTGCAGCAGGGTTGGCATTGCACTTACAGCTTTAACTATTTCCATGTCCACCACCGGCCTCCTGTCAGTGACTTCCTTGTCTTCCTTGCCATAGATCATGTGCATGCGCCATAATTCCTTGGAGAAGTGATAGTGCAGTAAGGTCCTGATCATGTTGTCACTTCCGAAATACCAATCTGCCCATGCGCTGCCCCAGAAAATGATGGCATCTGTCTTTGCCTGATGAAGAGACCTGTGTTGTCTCGAAAGCTTGCAATTTGTTACCATCTTTTCAGTCAGCCATTAAAAGTTATCAACCACTGAGGACTCTCAATTCTAAATATTTTTCTGTCAAACCTTTAGGAATTCACTATACCAAGTGAATTTGAAGAAGTTATGAATCAATTTGTGCAAATGACCACCATCATTTTGCAAATTCAAGAAGGCCAGAGAATGACCTCAGGCGCAGCTGGGTTTCCCGATAATACATAGCAGCTATCACATCATATGATATAACACAAACAATTAAGAAGGACTATTCTGGCCTGTATAGAAACAGAGGCAGGTGATGCAGCAGCCATTTTGTAGTGAATCTGGATAGCGAGTGAACATCTTAGCAGTAGAGATAGGCAAAAAAACCAGAAAAACGTCAACAAATTGTACAGCTATACTGTAATGGCAGAGAAGTGAAGAATGACTGCCATCTGTTTACCCATAGCCATATATATTGAGGTCACTTTGACATTACAAAGGCTTTTTTTGCCTTCGTAATGTCATGATAAACTTGTTGCGATATACATGTCTTTTCAGGACAATTTGAGTAATTGCAATTTGTACTGTATTGATTATTTGGGGGGAAATTTTCACCAAAGCCTGTGAATTCAAATTTTCCAACCTTTCTTTTTGTCTACTATTTGTATTTTACATAGTGCTGGCATCTTGTCATTGACATGAGATAAAAACATGAGATTAAGATTTGGACAATAAGACATTTAGTAGGATATGGGTGTTCACAGCTTTATCATTACCGTAAACACATTTTTGATTGCAAAGCACCTACATTTTTAAAACCATATTTCACATGGCCTTGGCATGTTAACCATTGATCTCCGAATGAACAAGACCTCCTTCTGATCCTCATGCATCACCCTATCCATTTGACGAACTTCCAACTGTGACAAATGTGAAAAAAACAGACATAATAAATAGCAATACAAAAGAACTCCCATTACCCAACTCAAAAAAAAAAAGAGTTAGAAAATTAACTCGAATAGAATTATTGCTATTGTAGGCAAGCAAGATGGCGTCTCCTGGATCTCAGATGGGAAGAGTACGTTGGGTTGTATAAAGGGCACTTTTCCTCTTATGTTGTAGGAATTAGGTCTCTTCTCCTTGGTAAGTATGCCCTTAGTACTTTACGTAACTCACATGTCCTGGCTCCAGCGCCAGACCTTGCATCCTCATTCCCTGGCGGCTGGCTCCCTCTGCTCCTTTGTGTATTAGGTTACCATGGTAACTTGGCCCGCACCTCTTATGTCACACACCTTGGTCTTTTCAGACTGGCTTAGGCCACTAGAGTATTCAGGTAGTTCAGTGTTCTCATCATTAGGGTCATTCACTTTTTTCACGTTTGAGAAAAACTGAGCAAGTTTCATTAGTGATTTTGCTCAGTTTGATCAGACTTTTATCAGAGCTTGGTCAAAGTTTTGTTTCATCACGTGGACAAAAAGTAGTTTCTCCACTTTCTCCTAGCAGTCGGTGAAAATTGGAGTGTACGGACCCAGAGACTTGCATTGACTATTTTGATTTGACACTCGGATCAATATCGGGCATGTCTTCATAAGATAAGACTCCTTGGTCTGTGAAAAAAAACACTGATGTGACTAGCCCCATCCATTATTATAGGTATGAGTGATAGCCGGGAAAAACACAAATAGCACTCGTACACAAAGAACAGATATCTGAATGAGTTCTTACCATGTTTCTGGATTCTGTTATGTCACATGTTAATCCAAACTTTGTTTTAACACTGGGCTCTGTTGCATATTTTCCAAGGCGAGTCTCCTGACAATCTCATCTTTGCATTGCATACTCATGTTTGCTGCTCTAAGTTGTCTGTCTGCATATTCTCTCTGCTGTACCAAGGTGCCGTCCTGCATAATCGGATCTCCTGATGAACTAATTTCTACACTGCATACTTGTATCTGCTTGTCCAAGTTGTCTGTCTGCATACTCTCTCTGCTGTTCCAAGGTGCCATCCTGCATAATCAGATCTCCTGACAATCTAATTTCTACACTACATACTCATATCTGCTTGACCAAGTTGTCTGTCTGCATACTCTCTCTGCTATTCCAAGGTGCCATCCTGCGTAATCAGGTCTCCTGGCAATCTAATTTCTACACTGCATACTCATATCTGCTAGTCCAAATTGTCTGCATACTCTCTCTGCTGTTCCAAGGTGCCATCCTGCATAATCAGATCTCCAGGCAATCTAATTTCTACACTGCATACTCGTATCTGCTTGACCAAGTTGTCTGTCTGCATACTCTCTCTGCTATTCCAAGGTGCCATCCTGCGTAATCAGGTCTCCTGGCAATCTAATTTCTGCAATGAATACTCATATCTGCTAGCCCAAATTATCTGCATACTCTCTCTGCTGTTCCAAGGTGCCATCCTGCATAATCGGGTCTCCTGGTAATCTAATTTCTACACTGCATACTCGTATCTGCTAGTCCAAATTATCTGCATACTCTCTCTGCTGTTCCAAGGTGCCATCCTGCATAATCAGGTCTCCTGGCAATCTAATTTCTACACTGCATACTTGTATCTGCTTGTCCAAGTTGTCTGTCTGCATACTCTCTCTGCTGTTCCAAGGTGCCATCCTGCATAATCAGATCTCCTGACAATCTAATTTCTACACTACATACTCATATCTGCTTGACCAAGTTGTCTGTCTGCATACTCTCTCTGCTATTCCAAGGTGCCATCCTGCGTAATCAGGTCTCCTGGCAATCTAATTTCTACACTGCATACTCATATCTGCTAGTCCAAATTGTCTGCATACTCTCTCTGCTGTTCCAAAGTGCCATCCTGCATAATCAGATCTCCAGGCAATCTAATTTCTACACTGCATACTCGTATCTGCTTGACCAAGTTGTCTGTCTGCATACTCTCTCTGCTATTCCAAGGTGCCGTCCTGCATAATCAGGTCTCCTGGCAATCTAATTTCTGCAATGCATACTCATATCTGCTAGCCCAAATTATCTGCATACTCTCTCTGCTGTTCCAAGGTGCCATCCTGCATAATCGGGTCTCCTGGTAATCTAATTTCTACACTGCATACTCGTATCTGCTAGTCCAAATTATCTGCATACTCTCTCTGCTGTTCCAAGATGCCATCCTGCATAATTGGATCTCCGGACAATCTAATTTCTGCACTGCATACTCGTATCTGCTTGTCCAAGTTATCTGCATACTCTCTCTGCTGTTCCAAGATGCCATCCTGCATAATCAGATCTCCTGACAATCTAATTTCTACACTACATACTCATATCTGCTTGACCAAGTTGTCTGTCTGCATACTCTCTCTGCTATTCCAAGGTGCCATCCTGCGTAATCAGGTCTCCTGGCAATCTAATTTCTACACTGCATACTCATATCTGCTAGTCCAAATTGTCTGCATACTCTCTCTGCTGTTCCAAGGTGCCATCCTGCATAATCAGATCTCCAGGCAATCTAATTTCTACACTGCATACTCGTATCTGCTTGACCAAGTTGTCTGTCTGCATACTCTCTCTGCTATTCCAAGGTGCCATCCTGCGTAATCAGGTCTCCTGGCAATCTAATTTCTGCAATGAATACTCATATCTGCTAGCCCAAATTATCTGCATACTCTCTCTGCTGTTCCAAGGTGCCATCCTGCATAATCGGGTCTCCTGGTAATCTAATTTCTACACTGCATACTCGTATCTGCTAGTCCAAATTATCTGCATACTCTCTCTGCTGTTCCAAGGTGCCATCCTGCATAATCAGGTCTCCTGGCAATCTAATTTCTACACTGCATACTTGTATCTGCTTGTCCAAGTTGTCTGTCTGCATACTCTCTCTGCTGTTCCAAGGTGCCATCCTGCATAATCAGATCTCCTGACAATCTAATTTCTACACTACATACTCATATCTGCTTGACCAAGTTGTCTGTCTGCATACTCTCTCTGCTATTCCAAGGTGCCATCCTGCGTAATCAGGTCTCCTAGCAATCTAATTTCTACACTGCATACTCATATCTGCTAGTCCAAATTGTCTGCATACTCTCTCTGCTGTTCCAAAGTGCCATCCTGCATAATCAGATCTCCAGGCAATCTAATTTCTACACTGCATACTCGTATCTGCTTGACCAAGTTGTCTGTCTGCATACTCTCTCTGCTGTTCCAAGATGCCATCCTGCATAATCAGGTCTCCTGGCAATCTAATTTCTGCAATGCATACTCATATCTGCTAGCCCAAATTATCTGCATACTCTCTCTGCTGTTCCAAGGTGCCATCCTGCATAATCGGGTCTCCTGGTAATCTAATTTCTACACTGCATACTCGTATCTGCTAGTCCAAATTATCTGCATACTCTCTCTGCTGTTCCAAGATGCCATCCTGCATAATTGGATCTCCGGACAATCTAATTTCTGCACTGCATACTCGTATCTGCTTGTCCAAGTTATCTGCATACTCTCTCTGCTGTTCCAAGATGCCATCCTGCATAATTGGATCTCCGGACAATCTAATTTCTACACTGCATACTCGTATCTGCTTGACCAAGTTGTCTGTCTGCATACTCTCTCTGCTATTCCAAGGTGCCATCCTGCGTAATCAGGTCTCCTGGCAATCTAATTTCTGCAATGAATACTCATATCTGCTAGCCCAAATTATCTGCATACTCTCTCTGCTGTTCCAAGGTGCCATCCTGCATAATCGGGTCTCCTGGTAATCTAATTTCTACACTGCATACTCGTATCTGCTAGTCCAAATTATCTGCATACTCTCTCTGCTGTTCCAAGATGCCATCCTGCATAATTGGATCTCCGGACAATCTAATTTCTGCACTGCATACTCGTATCTGCTTGTCCAAGTTATCTGCATACTCTCTCTGCTATTCCAAGGTGCCGTCCTGCATAATCAGGTCTCCTGGCAATCTAATTTCTGCAATGCATACTCATATCTGCTAGCCCAAGTTATCTGCATACTCTCTCTGCTATTCCAAGGTGCCGTCCTGCATAATCAGGTCTCCTGGCAATCTAATTTCTACACTGCATACTCGTATCTGCTAGTCCAAATTATCTGCATACTCTCTCTGCTGTTCCAAGATGCCATCCTGCATAATTGGATCTCCGGACAATCTAATTTCTGCACTGCATACTCGTATCTGCTTGTCCAAGTTATCTGCATACTCTCTCTGCTGTTCCAAGATGCCATCCTGCATAATTGGATCTCCGGACAATCTAATTTCTGCACTGCATACTCGTATCTGCTTGTCCAAATTATCTGCATACTCTCTCTGCTATTCCAAGGTGCCGTCCTGCGTAATCAGGTCTCCTGGCAATCTACTTTCTACACTGCATACTCATATCTGCTTGTCCAAATTATCTGCATACTCTCTCTGCTATTCCAAGGTGCCGTCCTGCATAATCAGGTTTCCTGGCAATCTAATTTCTGCAATGCATACTCGTATCTGCTAGTCCAAATTATCTGCATACTCTCTCTGCTGTTCCAAGATGCCATCCTGCATAATTGGATCTCCGGACAATCTAATTTCTGCACTGCATACTCGTATCTGCTTGTCCAAGTTATCTGCATACTCTCTCTGCTATTCCAAGGTGCCATCCTGCATAATTGGATCTCCTGACAATCTAATTACTACACTGTATACTCATATCTGCTTGTCCAAATTGTCCGCATACTCTCTCTGCTGTACCAAGGTGCCATCCTGCATAATTGAATCTCCGGACAATCTAATTTCTACACTGCATACTCGTATCTGCTTGTCCAAATTATCTGCATACTCTCTCTGCTGTTCCAAGGTGCCATCCTGCATAATTGGATCTCCGGACAATCTAATTTCTGCACTGCATACTCGTATCTGCTTGTCCAAGTTATCTGCATACTCTCTCTGCTGTTCCAAGGTGCCATCTTGCATAATTGGATCTCCGGACAATCTAATTTCTGCACTGCATACTCGTATCTGCTTGACCAAGTTATCTGCATACTCTCTCTGCTGTTCCAAGGTGCCATCCTGCATAATTGGATCTCCGGACAATCTAATTTCTGCACTGCATACTCGTATCTGCTTGACCAAGTTATCTGCATACTCTCTCTGCTGTTCCAAGGTGCCATCCTGCATAATTGGATCTCCGGACAATCTAATTTCTGCACTGCATACTCGTATCTGCTTGTCCAAGTTGTCTGTCTTCATACTCTCTCTGCTGTTCCAAGGTGCCATCCTGCATACTCAGTTCTGCTTTTCCATGACTAATGTGCCATCCGGCATACTCAGCCTGATATTCCATGTCAGATTTGCGACCGAGCACATAACCTGCTCCTCCATTCCACTACCAAGGTGTCATCCACCATATTCAGCTCTACCGTTCCAAACCTCTGCATATCCATCTTGACTGTTCTAGAATTAGCCAATGCCCCCGGCCTGTGCCGCTCATCCAGACCTATGGCTTAGACAATCCATCCCACCAGATGAGCAGTAACACTATAATTTATAGAGAAATTGAATAAAATTCCAATAAAAGTTTCTCTAAGTTATCACATCCGCAGCATTGTATCACTTTCAGAATTAAGCTAACTGGGTCTAATGTATCAACCTGCTGGATACAAAATATGGGAATCAATAGGAACATCCTCCCTCGATAAATAATTGCACGGCTGGATTATTGCACTAGATTTACGGCTCAACGGATAAAATATAATCCCTCCGATGCTACAGAATTGAACTAGTTTCGAAACCTCCCCTAGTTAAGATTTGTTTTCACAGCAAGAATGTACAGGGATAAGCCAAAGGATATGTGGTTTTTTAATTGTATAATAACTCATCCTCTTAATCAAGATTTTAATGAGAATGTAATTTGGTGGAACATTAACCCTCGCGAGCGAACATTTTAATATGCTTTTGTAGCGGTTCCAAGCAGTCATCGCTCGCTTCGTACCTTGTATTTTCATAAGCGGAAACATCTATATCTGTTTCTAATGCACATTACATAAGTATACAATGCATAAGGATGATAGATGTCTCAACCCATCTGTGTTATGGGGCTGTGAAAACAAGAGAATTTTCCTATTACGCAGCCCTATTAGGAGCTCAGCAGCCGGATCATTTGGATCTGTCACTTGTAAATGAGCGCCATTTAGTGCGCGTTTATCGTTCGTAATGTATATTCTTTTGCTCTAATGTCTCGCAAATGAAAATAATACCGGCGCGTTATGTATATTGTGGCCGTAAAAAAGGAACATAGAATTAGAAGAGATCTTATTTTATCACCTTGAATTACTGCATTCATTGCATTAACAGACTTAGATAACGTTTCCGTCATTTTTATGTCGCCAATCAGAGATTAGGAGAACATATGTCAATTACACTCTTTTTTTTAAAGTAAAAATTAATTTTAGTATTATTTATAGAGTGTTGTTACTATTATGTTAGAGTTTGAAAACTCAGAGTTTTACAGATATAGTAATTCATATCACGATAGAGAAAGATATCCTGGCACAGAAGAGTAGAACGCCACATCTAACAATACAAACTCAATGTATTTTCTTGTGTTAAAAAGGCGTTGTCCAGGATTGGGGCTCAAGTCTATGAGACTGCAGACTTGTGACCCTAAAGGTACCGTCACATTAAATGACGCTGCAGCGATATAGGCAACGATGCCGATCGCTGCAGCATCACTGTTTCGTCGTTGTGTGGTCGCTGGAGAGCTGTCACACAGACAGCTCTCCAGCGACCAACGATGCCGAAGTCCCCTGGTAACCAGGGTAAACATTGGGTTACCAAGCGCAGGGCCGCGCTTAGTATCCCGATGTTTACCCTGGTTACCATTGTAAATGTAAAAAAAAAAAAACACTACATACTTACATTCCGGTGTCTGTCGCGTCCCTCGCCGTCAGCTTCCCTGCACTGTGTAAGTGCCGGCCGTAAAGCAGAGCGGTGACATCACCGCTGTGCTCTGCTTTACGGCCGGCCGGCGCTGACACAGTGCAGGGAAGCTGACGGCGAGGGACGCGACAGACACCGGAATGTAAGTATGTAGTGTTTGTTTGTTTTTTACATTTACAATGGTAACCAGGGTAAACATCGGATTACTGAGCGCGCCCTGCGCTTAGTAACCCGATGTTTACCCTGGTTACAAGTGAAGACATCGCTGAATCGGCGTCACACACGCCGATTCAGCGATGTCAGCGGGTGATCCAGCGACGAAATAAAGTTCTGGCCTTCTAGCTCCGACCAGCGATCTCACAGCAGGATCCTGGTCGCTGCTGCCTGTCAAACACAACGATATCGCTATCTAGGACGCTGCAACATCACGGATCGCTATCGTTATCGTTCTAAAGTCCCTCAGTGTGAAGGTACCTTTAGGGTAAGATCACACTAGGTGTTTTTTTTTCTGCAGCAAAACCTGATCTCTTGGCAGGAAAGAAGCTGCAGAAAAAAGCACGTTTTCATTGTTTTTTTATTGCATTTTGATGCTTTTTTCTGTGCATTTTTTGCAACGGTTTTGGCATGCTAGATTTACCTCTTGTGCATGCTGGTAAGTTTAGTGTTGAAAAAAAAAGTCCTATTTCATAGAAACAGGTTTTAGCACAAAAAAAAGTTGCAAAACATGATGCCTGCATTTCTGGGGGGGGGGTTAAAACGGTTTTTTTTCACAACCCATTCAGGCCAATGGGTGAAAAATGCTGAAAAAAAAACTAAAAAAATGCTAAAATAAGGGACATGCTCTATATCCAAAAAACCATGCAAAGCACAAAATACTGATGTGTGTGCATAGGATTTCTGAAATGTAATAGGCTTTGCTGATACTGTTAAATGCAGCTGAAAATTAGCATAAAAAATGGAGCAAAAAACGCCTTGTGTGAACTTAGCCTTACAGTGCGCACTGTCAGGATTCTCCGCTGCAAGCAGCAGGCTGGCAGGGGCGTTACCTCAGTTATCTGATATGCATACATGCGGTCCATCCAGACTAGACGCGTGTGACCTCACTCAATACTCTTCCTCCGGATGTCTGGTTTATACAAAGGAGGGGAGAGTGAAACAAGCGGTGACGTGCCACAGGGATTGTGTGACATAGCAATGAGCCAGTGCCGATAGTGCTTTATAGCGCCTGCACTGGAGGTGAGTATAAGGCCGGCATCACACTAGCGAGTTTTACGGACGTATGAGCGCAGAAAATGCGTACAGAAAATATGCATTGCACACGGCCCAATGATTCTCGATGGGGCAGCTCCTATCTGCCGTATATTACACATCCGTAATATACGGTATGTTACAGGCATAGAAAATCGCAGCATGCTGCATTTGTCAGCGTATTGCGCAAAAAATACGTCAATGAAAGTCTATGGGGGCGAGAAAAATACGGATTACACACGAACATATCAGTGTGACTTGCGAGAAATACGCAGCGGTGTTCTATAGAAAAGCCGGCAATTCAGTGCGGTGTACAGTAAAATCACACTGACAGAATAGAATAGGTAGAATAAATGTGTACACATAGTATAGGTATATATATATATATATATATATATATATATATATATATATATGTGTGTCAGTGAGACACACACATACATATATATATATTTATATATATATATATATATTAATATTTCATACAGCGCTAGATAGCAGAAAAGCCAGTAATTCAATTGCCGGCTTTTCCTATCTCCTTCACAAACCCGCCATGATATGAGACATGGTTTACATACAGTAAACCATCTCATATCCCTTCTTTTATTACATATTCCTCTTTAGTAATGTAAGAAGTGTCTTTGTTTCAAATTTGGGGTCTCTAGCCGTTAAATTAAAGGGTTAAATCCCGGAAAAAATTGGCGAAAGCCAGTGACTGAGGGCAGATATTAATAGCCTAGAGAGGGACCATGGTTATTGCTTCCCCCCCTGGCTAAAAACATCTGCCCCCAGCCACCCCAGAAAAGGCACATCTGTAAAGATGCGCCTATTCTGGCACTTGGCCACTCTCTTCCCATTCCCATGTAGCGGTGGGATATGGGGTAATGAAGGGTTAATGTCACCTTGCTATTGTAAGGTGACATTAAGCCAAATTAATAATGGAGAGGTGTCAATTAAGACACCTTTCCATTATTAATCCAATAGTATGAAATGGTTAATAAAACACACACACATTATTAAAAAGTATGTTAATGAAGTAAAGACACATGGTGTTTTAATATTTTATTATACTCTTAATCCACCTGAAGACCCTTGTCACCTGAAACAAAGTTAAAAAAAACAAACAACAATATTCCATACCTTCCGTCGTTACAGTCTTGTCCCATGCTGTAAATCCATCTGAAGGGATTGAATGATTTTATACACAGGAGCTCTGCTAATGCAGCTGTGCTCCTGACTGTAAAACTTGGTGAATGAATGGCATGCAGGGGAATGTACTGTAGTTACCTCAAGTCGCGGTGATGCGCCCTCTGCTGGATGAACTCATATGAACTCGAGCATGGGAAAATATTCTGAAAAGCTCTTTTTTTTTTCAAAAAAATAATGGACGTCACTAACACCACAATGTATGTTCCCCTAAGGCTCCCCTAATGCATTAACTAAGAAGTTACTTGGCGCTAACTAGTCTTTTTTTATGCAAAAGAAAAACAGGTGTCACTAACACTGCGACGTACGTTCCCCTAATGCACTAGGTAAAAATTTACTTGGAGCTAACTATTCTTTTTTTTTTGCAAAAGAAAAACGCTACTTGGCTACCTATGAAGCTACTATGTACTAACTACTATTTTTTTTTCTAAAAGAAAATTGAATATCATTTACACTGAGACATCCGCTTCCATAATGTGCTACCTCCCTATCTATAAAGCTACTCTGTACTATCTAATATTTTTAATTAATGAATTTATTTTTAAATGAGACGTCACTGTGACGTCCGCTACTCTACCTATGTCTAGAAAATGAAAAAGTCCCTTGGCGCAGACTCTGATCAGCAGTGATGCTGATCAGAGTGCTGCGGTCACGGGAAGATCACAAATGCTCAGCACAAGACGCAGCGCACATGGAAAAGGTACAAAAAAGTGCACAAAAAATACAATTGTGAGAGGGACTTGTGGCGTGGGGGGGCTGGATCAAGGATTTGGGATTGCTGCTGCTGCTGTTGTGATCACAGATTGGTCACACAGCACAGGAGACAGATCGCAGGAAGATCGCGTTGGCCACCAATGAATTTCTCTCTCTCGGGTACACAGAGGGGGTCTACAACCGTTCTGCACACCAACTCTGAGGTAAAGATGTCATGCAGAGTGGTGATCGCTATTTTAGATTAACTCTTTTGGTAACAGTAACTATTGTTCAGTCAATCAGCGCCAAAAGAGGTAATCAGCCAACGTAACATCGCGATCACCCCATCCATTGTGACTGCTGTGATTGGTGCTGTCTGCTGTCAGACAGCACTAATCACAGTATGTCACATTGATTTTTTTACAACTTTAGGCCTGTCCCACACATCCAGATAATTCCGGCACCGGAAAAATCGGTACCGGAGTTATCCGTGTCCGTGTGTCTGTGTGCTCACGTGGCACATCAGTGTGGCACACGTGCGGCAGCCGTGTACGACTGGGTACCACATGCACTGTGCAGGAGACAGCGCTAGAGTTAAGCGCTGTCCCCTGCTTTGGGTGCTGAATTCAGAATTCATTCCTTCTTCCCAGCAGCGTTCGCTGGAGAGAAGGAATGAAAAATCATTTTTTTTTTAAATTTTTGTTGTTGTTAAAATAAAGTTCCCAGTAATCTCCCCCCTCCCACCCCCTGTGCACCCGCCCGCTGGCATTAAAATACTTACCCAGCTCCCTCGGCGCTTCCATCCTCTCAGCATCGCAGCTCTTCCTGTATAAGCAGTCACGTGGTGCCGCTTATTACAGTGATGAATATGCGGCTCCACCCCTATTGGAGGTGGAGCCGCATATTCATCACTGTAATGTGATGTGAAACTGGCCTTATTGTGATATTTCATTGATTGGCTGGTTAGAAATGATCAGCCAGTCACAGCGATCGTCGACGCACGGTGTTAGGGCTAGCGGAACGCACCAAATAATAAGACAGATAGTGTATGGTGCGTTCGCAGCCCGGGGTCCACCGTGCAGAGATGGAACCTGCTGCTAAGTAATGACGGACTATATGGCGGTACTCATAAGTATACACTCGTGGGTTAAACTTCACCCAGCGTGAAGGAAGCGATCCTCTTGCGTCACAGGATCGCGGTACCGCACATAGAAGGCGAGCAAGTAGTCAGCGAACTCAACCCCAACTAGGATTGAAGTCCGATTAGACCCTTTCTGGCACAACACCGCAACTGGGTGTGTAAGGAAGCTGCATAACAATATTAGGGCACAAGAGTGCATGCGGTGCCGCACTGACGAACGCCACTAACCACCCAGGCTTGGGTAAGGAAAGCACAGAGGAAGTGCACGGCGCCGTACTGGCGGTCACAGCAACTGGACGCTGTAACGTGTGATTAGTGCTGTAGGATAAGTCGGGAGCTAGATAGCAACCATACACCTTCCGCGAACAGACATTCAATAGGGAAGGGGTATCCAAGGATGACTTGCACTCATAACAAACACACGTAAGCAAATGTACACTAGCGCATGGCCGTGCGGTCATGCGCAGTTTATATAGTTGCAGCACAGGAAGTGGCCACGGAAACTTTGCCCTTCCAAGACCTGCCAAGAGGACCAATGGAATGTGCTGCAGAGCCTGAGCACATGACCCTCGATCTCCAACGGGAGATCTTGCCCTGGGCATGCTCAGTGTGTGCAGACAAGGACTTAGTCCCAGAGAAGTCCGCTCGCTGCTGACCAGCACTGGGTTTAATGGCAGAAGCTGAAGAAGCAGCAGTAACTCTCTGTACAGAGTGAGACTGAGCAAGACGCTGGGACCGACGTCCCTGCTGTTCAGACTCCACTGCGGCTGGACAAGAATGGGAGACCGCAGCGGAGATGGCTCGAGATTCCCCCTGTGCAGAAGCGGAACTCGAGACCTAACACACGGGGACGACGTGCAGGGATGGCCTGCTACATACTAGAAATAGTGACGCCGTATATATACTGCCCATATCGTGAAGGGATTATGCAGTTTTTAAATATACTTCTATAGATTGGTGGGAATCCAGGAAGGTGGACCCCTATGATAGAAGTATCAATCTTTCTTTTATTAACGTATAGAAACAGAAGGAAATGTGATAGACTGTAAATTCAAAGAAAGGGCTTGAGATAAGGTAAACAGTAGTTGAAAAAAAATGACTCTTCCCGCAAACCCTTTTATCCACCTGCCACAAAGACGTTTATATCATCCAAATTATTTGACTCCTTCTTTACCCTTTTTTGAAAAATGTCCAAGTCCTATACTCTGTTACTGGCGCGTGGATCATATTTTATGGGTATTGTAGGCTATTACAGGCTCATGGTGAGATAGGTTGGTTAAAATCACGTTATTTATCTATAGCCTCATATAAAAAAGTGAACTTCACCATTGCTTCTGACACCCTTGACTGCTGCAATACATTCACTGGGAAATTCTAATCCATCAGAATTGTCTCCAGTGCTGGAGATAATGGTATATTACTTTACCGGGGAATATAATCCTGACCTACTTTCTGCTCCTAACTTTATAAAGGAGCAGAAAGGTGCTTTATTACAAGACCTGACAATATTTAACATAAATATTTAACAAGGAGAACATTTCAGTTCAGCTCCAAAGGATGAGCTTTAAATCACATCGGACTTTCCAGACCTCTACAGAACATTGGCATCCTCAACTCGGGGATAATATGCAAGAAGCAATAAGCTGAAGACCTAAGATTGGATAAAGATGGAATGAAACTTTTTTTTCTTCTTTTATAGATCTGATTGAGAGGCTCTAATGGATACAAGATTTGATTTATTTTGCCCATTCCTTGAAAAAAGAAACATAGTGTGGTAGATCGGCTCATTCAGCTGAACACGGAGTTAGACAAAGGAACTCTGTTTCTTTAAGTCTCTCACTGGTTTATTAGAGGTGCTGCATAAACCAGTGCAGAGATAGCCAAAATATACAAGGCCTTTCTGGCCAAAGGAAAAACAAAACATAACATACAGCACAGTCCATGTTGTTGCATGGATCCGCCTGCTCAGGAAAAAAACATCCCCACACACTGGTTCAGCTTCCTTGTCAGGACACTCAGCACTGGAGTTCCATTCTCCAGGCCTACTGAACACCTAATGACTCAAAAGAGCGACCAGTTAAATCCCAGACCACACCCTGGGTTGGAAATATGAAGAACAACCTCCCACCCGCTCCAAGATTGTTCCAAAAAACCCAGCCCTTTTAAAATGGCTGCTTAATCCCTCTCAACACATAGTGTGCTCGAGGAAACTTCTAGGCTTTAAATCACTGAAGCTGAAACACTTCTCCCCTCTGGTACTTTGCCAGTGATTTGGTGGAATGACACTTGATGCCTGGCACCTAATCAGCGATGGACTCACTGTCTCCGCCTTCTGACAAACTAAAGTTGAAGAGGAAGAGCTGCAGTCCCTGGCTTCCTCTTCATGTTAATTTTGTACAAAGGCGGAGACAGTGACGCCAGTGCTGATTGGGCGCCGGAGTCACGTGTCACAACACCACATCACAGCCCTGGGGAGAGCGAGTGCCAACACAGCAGAAACGGCGAAGGCATGGGAGGTAAGTAGAGGCTTTATTGTTTTATCAGGACCGAACATTTAGTTTAAGAAGGTTTTGTTCTAGAGTGGACAACCCCTTTAACTGTACAGTGAACTGTGAGAAGGAGGGTAGAATATGTGGTCAGCTTGAAAATTTATAGTCTACAAAAAAACAGGTGCTTTTTTACTGCCGGCCTTAAAGTCTGGCAAAAAAAGAACAAACTGATTTTTCAAATATTTTTCTATAGTTTGTAGAGTACATATGCTAAAAAGGCAGATGTATGTAGTGCAAAGAGGACCTGGCTTAAGAAGGCATAAGTACTGGAAGATAGGAGGTCTTTTTTTTTTACATCAACCCCTGCTGAGTACGCCAAGGACCTGGACTTCTCCATTTAAGCCCTTTGACCCTGTCCCCAAAAAAATGACAGTGTGTGTTTAATACATGGAAAACAAGTGACAGTGTGTGTCAGAAACCCTTCACCTGGACCCTCAGCAGTAAAATGTTGAAACGTTAAAAAAAATCCACAGCGAAATCAAAAAGAGAAAAAAAAAACACCCGGTAGCTGCAGATTTTTAGCTATACATCGTGAACTAGATTATAGTTCTGAATGGATAAGGCTGTGCGCATATGATGCGTTTTTGTCATGTTTTTCTGTGGGGTTTTTTGGGCTGATTTGTCAAAAAACCTAAAGGATTTCCTAGTGCAAGCAAAGTGAATGAGAATCTTGAAGTCTCATGCACACGTTGCTTATTTTTGACTTGCAGATTTGATGCAGATTTTGCGTTTTCGCTCCAGATTTCATCCTTACTAATGAATGAGTGGGGGAAAATCTGCACCAAATACGCACGTGAAAAACGCATAAAACACCGAGCAAGACATGTTATTTTTTCTGCCAAGAGATGCAGAAATAATTCAGATATTTCTGCATCAAATACTTAACGTGTGCACATCCCCTTACTCTGTAACACTGCAACATTTCAGAGAACACCTCCTTTGAAATCCCGACTGGGGACAATGGGTCTTATGACTGGTCTGTGGCCAAAGCCCGGTGGCTGCTCCACGTCCCAATCTTTTTGACTGACAGGTCTCTACCCTTGTACACATGTAGAGAGACCTGTCAGTTATCTGGAGATGGGGTAAAGACAAGCTGAACTAACTTAACCCTTAGAGCCCTGTTATAGCCTCTCACCTAGCCAAATCATATATCATACTTTGCACTGACAAAGGGCAATGCTCCCAAAACACTGAGTCTGCAAATTGAGATACTGATTTGGCTTTTATCCTAAGACTCATGGCAAGGCTCGTTAAAGGGTCGATATTGACTTGTAGGATTGCTAGTTCCAATACATGGCACTAGAGTTCTTGTCCTCTTCCACGACGAAGAGACTATTTGGACCTCTGAAATGTTGTAATTGTCCATAGTAAAGCATATCTGGATGCAATCGCGAAGCCATGCTTTGATTTATTCTGCCCATAATCATGCAGCATAATTCTAATGACGGGTTCCCGTTATCATTTTATTGGAGATTTTTCTGATACTTTTCATGTCCTGGAAGATTGACCAATAAAGTTGAATGGGTCAAAATGCACTTTTCACCAGTTGTTTTTTCTAACACTTTTCATGTCTTGGGAGTTTGACCAATAAAGTTGAATGAGACAAAATGCACTTTTCACCAGTTGTGCCTCCCTGCTCAGGTTTAACACTATCCATTAGATAGCAGGCCTGCAAAACATAGAGGTTTCAGGCCTTAAATTCATATACTGATAGTGTTTTTGTTTTTCTTTTTGCTGAATTCATGTACTGACGGTGGTTTTGGTGCTGCGTTCATGTACTGACAGAGGTTTTGGCACTCTATTCCTGTATTGACAGTGATTCTGGTGCTGCATTCCTATACCGATGGTGGCTCTGATCATTTACCAATCCATATCATGCTTCATGTTAAAACTGAAAAATCCTCAAAACTTAATTTTGAGATTATATTATGGATTTGGTTGAGTTTCTGCTCCAAAAAAAAAATCTGTGTAAGTTTGGGTTTGGTCATACTGATTTTTATTTTAACAGAAACTCTTTAAATCCTTCTCAAATGCTTAACAGTAGGTTCTGATGATGTATTAATGTACTGACAATAGGTGTGGTGATGTATTCATGTAAGTACCCCTTCATATTTTCTTGTGGTCCTTTGGATTGATTCAGTATCACAATGTGATCCTCGGACCAAAAAAATGTTATGTACCCCTGTAATAGAGGTAAATGGCTATAAATGGCTGTTCACGTGTCACTCACTGTTTTTTCACGTTTCACGGTTATGCTTTTGTCCTAGTTTCGCATGAGACCATGGATAAGCTCTCATTCAATTGTGTCTGTGTCCCGAGGACGTGGATTCAATTAATGTGTTAGAGACACTATGGGTAGGGTGACGTCTCTGCAGCCGGCCGCCAGGAATCCATTGCTGATGGCACACCGTGGGACATGCTGTAATAAATGCGACAATCTATTCTTCAGAATGGTATTCTGAGCAGAATATCATTATAACAGGGACACATTTACCGCATCCATTTAGCCTAGAGGCAGCCATCTACTTAGAATGTCTCTCCTAATATTTTACATGCAAATGCAGTCCCTCTAATCGCTTTAATACATATGCCCCTTTATGTTTAAACACTTTGCAGTTGAATGAGCTGAAAGATTATTTCGGAGCTTATTACCGCTGTTTTACTCTCGGAGGAAGCGAGAGATATTTATATGCCTTGACCTGATTGAAGAAGATACGTAACGGTAGGCTCTCCTTACTACAGGCAGGCTTGAGGCCTGCACCCAACTCAAGCAAACGTCTGATTGATGTGAAGCCGAATACTGGCAACCTTCAATAAGAAGAGCAATTTATAAACCGCTCAAAAGCTTTATTAAATAATGCGCATTTTGCTCCAGAATAGTAGCAAGAAAATCATTGTTTTCCATTTCAATACCATGGATATTAGATTGTCTGTCAAAATACCGATGGCTGAGCCGCTCAGTAAATGTTAGGGGGAAAAACCTTGCGGAATTACAGAACTACAATATCAAATTCCTGGGGGATTAACTGGTTGAGAGAATTACTTCTCTGTCCTAATGCAGTGACCTTACAAGTAATAAAAGGCCTTTAAATCTCAATCAGACCCGCGAGACAGAAAATCATTAAAAAAAAAAATGTCTAGAAACGTCATACGAAAGGAAAACTTTTCTCTACCTTAAAATCTTATCCTAACATTACAGGGGGATTTTTTCGTGGAAATTAGTGTTTGTTGAAGGATAGGTCAATAGGACTTGTCGTAGACACTGAATAGCAAGGTGCTGGCCAATGGTCAAGAAGAGATCTGGCCGCCCGAAGGAGAAACATATTTGGAGTCACTTTCCCTTTAACTGCTGGCATGAACGTTCCAGTCGCCTAAAAAATGAGTGTTTGGGTCATTGCCAGCATATCTACAAAAGTTGACAGCATGCGCTCATGTAAGTGAACCTTCAGCTGGTATTTTAAAACGGAGTTGTGAAGACCACATTTACATGCATGAAACGTGACTTGTCACTTGTTACAACACATAATCCATAGCAGATCCTCAAAGAGAATCCGTCAGTCTCAAAAATTTTAGTTAAAGGGTTTAAGTCAGTAGTTTTTGCAATGTAATCTGAGAACAGCATGATGTGGGGGCTTAGACCCTGAGTCTAGTGACGTGTCACTTGCTGGCCTGCTTGCTGTCATTTTGATACAATCACTGTTTTTTTCTGCTGCAAATCTAACAGTGTTCAGTGTAGTGAGGCCTGTAAAACCCCACCCACACATCAATGACAGAAAGCTCCCAATCAGTGGTGGGAGCGGGAATACACAGAACAGCAGGACTAGGTGGCATGAGACACCTAGTCCTGTAGTGATAATCTCCTGTAGATAAAGCATTGATTTTATTGAAACAGCAACATACAGCCTAGTAAGTTATACAGTGGGGCAAAAAAGTATTTAGTCAGTCAGCAATAGTGCAAGTTCCACCACTTAAAAAGATGAGAGGCGTCTGTAATTTACATCATAGGTAGATCTGAACTATGGGAGACAAACTGAGAAAAAAAAATCCAGAAAATCACATTGTCTGTTTTTTTAACATTTCATTTGCATATTATGGTGGAAAATAAGTATTTGGTCAGAAACAAAATTTCATCTCAATACTTTGTAATATATCCTTTGTTGGCAATGACAGAGGTCAAACGTTTTCTGTAAGTCTTCACAAGGTTGCCACACACTGTTGTTGGTATGTTGGCCCATTCCTCCATGCAGATCTCCTCTAGAGCAGTGATGTTTTTGGCTTTTCGCTTGGCAACACGGACTTTCAACTCCCTCCAAAGGTTTTCTATAGGGTTGAGATCTGGAGACTGGCTAGGCCACTCCAGGACCTTGAAATGCTTCTTACGAAGCCACTCCTTCGTTGCCCTGGCGGTGTGCTTTGGATCATTGTCATGTTGAAAGACCCAGCCACGTTTCATCTTCAATGCCCTTGCTGATGGAAGGAGGTTTGCACTCAAAATCTCACGATACATGGCCCCATTCATTCTTTCATGTACCCGGATCAGTCGTCCTGGCCCCTTTGCAGAGAAACAGCCCCAAAGTATGATGTTTCCACCACCATGCTTTACAGTAGGTATGGTGTTTGATGGATGCAACTCAGTATTCTTTTTCCTCCAAACACGACAAGTTGTGTTTCTACCAAACAGTTCCAGTTTGGTTTCATCAGACCATAGGACATTCTCCCAAAACTCCTCTGGATCATCCAAATGCTCTCTAGCAAACTTCAGACGGGCCCGGACATGTACTGGCTTAAGCAGTGGGACACGTCTGGCACTGCAGGATCTGAGTCCATGGTGGCGTAGTGTGTTACTTATGGTAGGCCTTGTTACATTGGTCCCAGCTCTCTGCAGTTCATTCACTAGGTCCCCCCGCGTGGTTCTGGGATTTTTGCTCACCGTTCTTGTGATCATTCTGACCCCACGGGGTGGGATTTTCGTGGAGCCCCAGATCGAGGGAGATTATCAGTGGTCTTGTATGTCTTCCATTTTCTAATTATTGCTCCCACTGTTGATTTCTTCACTCCAAGCTGGTTGGCTATTGCAGATTCAGTCTTCCCAGCCTGGTGCAGGGCTACAATTTTGTTTCTGGTGTCCTTTGACAGCTCTTTGGTCCTCACCATAGTGGAGTTTGGAGTCAGACTGTTTGAGGGTGTGCACATGTGTCTTTTTATACTGAGTGATAACAAGTTTAAACAGGTGCCATTACTACAGGTAATGAGTGGAGGAAAGAGGAGACTCTTAAAGAAGAAGTTACAGGTCTGTGAGAGCCAGAAATCTTGATTGTTTGTTTCTGACCAAATACTTATTTTCCACCATAAAATGCAAAAAAAAAATGATAAAAAAACAGACAATGTGATTTTCTGGATTTTTTTTTCTCAGTTTGTCTCCCATAGTTGAGGTCTACCTATGATGTAAATTACAGACGCCTCTCATCTTTTTAAGTGGTGGAACTTGCACTATTGCTGACTGACTAAATACTTTTTTGCCCCACTGTACATTGCTGGAATCAGGGTTGCAGCCCCTATATCATGCTGATCATGCTGCTTTCAGATTACATACCATCAACTTGCTGACACATTCCTTTAAATACCTTGAAAAAATCCCTGAACTCCTCTCATTATGAGTCAGACACTTTTCTTTTTTATGTTGTGTTGCTCCATTGTAGAGATATTCACATTTGCTTCTTCTCGAGCAATGTGAAATCTCTGCTTGCAGACCAACTGGGCGTTTCTTTAGAGTCTTCTCTGGGGGAAGGGTGTGCTGTCAACCCTTCCCTCTCAGATGCTGCCAATCACAGCTTGGGAGCATCTTATACTGATAAACTTTTACATCAACTACTGATCTGTGATTGGCAGCATCTTGGAGGGAGGTTTGAAAGCACACGCCCGCTGTGACATTGCACTACAAAAAGAGATTTCACATATTGTACTCAAAACATAATAAATTGGAATATCTCTGCAATGGAGTGACGCAGCGAAAAGCGGAAAAAAACTTAACCTAATCAGACAGGTAATTTAATGGTATCCACAAAATAGTAACAGAAGAAACATTTCGGTATTAAATCCGGACCTTCATCAGTCACAGTAAATTAGTATAAAAGAGTTGGTGGACCCACAAAATTGTTGGTTATAGAGTAAGATCAAGCTTGTGTTTGAACGTTGCCTGTATGGGGGGCAGTATAGCACAAAAAAATGGTAGACCTGGAGGTATTAGGACATAGATGCCATGCCTGTGCGAGACACGGTATCCACTGCTAGTCCATACGACGTTTCTTCTGTTACTATTTTGTGGATACCATTAAATTACCTGTCTGATTACGTTAAATTGAGTGCCGAGTTTTTTGCCATATTCTACGGTGTAGGAATCTACTCTTGCACCTCTCTATGGCTGTGCACACGTTTACCTTTCCACATTAATCTTCCTATACATGTGGCATGCTTTTTGGTCATGTCACTTGCTGCTCTCCCATTTGCATATAATGCTGAGGAGACCTCAAGTATTCTAGCCCAGATGAACCTCTCTAGTGATTTCCTGAAAGCTCCTCCAAGGGAGACCAGTGGTCAGGATTTGGAACGAGAACTCCATCACCATACCAATTTAGAGTTACATTGTGCAACCCTGACGGAAAACATGTGTACAACGAATCCCACGCGAGCTACGCATTCCTCTTTTCCCCACCCTCTTTTCTGATTCTCCAGAGTTTTGTACTAAATATGAACAGATCTTAAATAAGTGTTCTTTCGATTTAATACTTCTTACTGTAGAGCACCTACAGAAGGCCATCAGCACCAGTTCTGAATTAATCCAATCCATTGAGGCACAACTATCATCTTCGGGCACACCAGAGGAAGTCGCCTCACTTAAAACCCAAATTAACATCAACATTAATCAACATAGGAAAGATATCGAAGATCGCAAAAGACACAAGTTTGCTAGAGACCAGGAGGGTGATGAATTAGATTGGGTTTACAAGTGGTGAGATAAACCAACATCATGGCATACCCTTCTCAAGACCAGGCCACAGATCTTCCAGCGACCTTTTTACCTCAGGCTCAGAACAAGACCGTGGCGGCCCCTCATCTACTTCAACTTCTTTTTTAGGCCAACGAATGAGACCCCAATGACGAAGAGGACCAGACAGGTGACAGGACTGAAGGGGCAATCAAAATCAAGCACGGACTACCTGGTCCCAGGTATATGCCTACTAGTGATCAACATCTCTTCTCGAATATTGAGTGTTTCATAATATAATGTCCTTCAAAAGGGACTGTCATTTTGCCCTTCCTATAAATACAGGACTTTTGACCTGGAAATGGGCCTCCAGTGCTTTTTCCGCTCCCTCAGACCTAAGGGTCCACTTCTCTAAACCTACATATATCACACCAACCTTACCACAAGTTGTTGATGACTTAGACCGCCTCTCTGTCACTAATCTAGGTCTCAAATCCAAGAGCTTTTTTAGGCAACCACTGGGGTCTAATGCCCTAAAAACCTTCATTGACTTCATACAGACCTCATTCCACAAACTTAAATCTGACATGGAAAAGGGCAAGCTACTTTATTCACCTAATCTCACATGCTCAAGATAACAGCAATGTTATTATCAAACCTGCTGATAAAGGGGATGCAATTGTTGTCATGGACCGGACCTACTACACTGCAGAAGTCCTCCACCAACTTAATGACAGCAGCATTTACAAGAGGCTACCCCATGATCCCACGAGTAATGTTAGATACCATATCAATGAAGTACGAAAGCGACACAGTGACTCTGGTATCTTGGATAAGAAAACATGCGAGTTTCTTACTTCTCCAAACCCGGTCATTCCGGTCTTCTATATACTACCCAAGATTCATAAGAATCTTCAGCAACCACCTGGCAGACCCATTGTCACCGCCTCTGACTCCATACTCTCACCTGTTGCCATACAGCTAGAGAAAATTCTCACTCCCTTAATTAAATCCAGCAAGTCTTTTCTCTTAGATACAGGGTGGTTCCTAGATGTCATCAACTCAATTGGTCAGGTCCCTAGAGATTCCTTATTAGTCACTTTTGACATTAAGGACCTCTATACCTCAATTCCCCATGAACATGGTATACTGTCTGTTCAACGCCTACTTGAAGCATCAGACTTCAATACAGCACAAATTGACTTATGCATTGAGCTTCTGAGTGTTGTACTCACAAAGAACTATTTCATGTTCCAAGATGATTTTTTCTTACAGATCTGCGGGACCACGATGGGCTCGAACGTAGCACCCCCCATGCTGATTGCTACATGAGACCATCATCTATACATGCTTCTTTTTTCAGGACGATATTACCACATGGAAATGCTATACAGATTATGTCTCTTGCATATGGGGTGGCTCATTCAAGACCTTATCTGCTTTCCATCACTTACTCAATCACTCGTGGCCCAGTTTGGGCTTTATTATCTCTCATGACCCTTCTAGAATCAACTTCCTCAATACAATGCTTATTAAAGATAATGAGGGAATACTGTCCACTGACCTTTATGTCAAGGCCACCGACCGTAATAGCCTAATCCATTTCAATAGTTTTCACCCTACTGCCATGAAATGCTCCATTCCAAAATCTCAATTCCATCGTGTCAGAAGGATCGTTTCTGACCAAGCAACTCAGGAATCCGTTTGTAAGAAATGTACTCAAGATTTAGAGAAAGAGGCTACCCACAAAATGTTCTAGACCAATCCAAAATACCCAGTACCAGCAAGAGCCAAGACAGCGGAAACAGAATTGCTTTTGTACATTATTATTATTATTATTATTTATTGTTATAGCGCCATTTATTCCATGGCGCTTTACATGTGAGGAGGGGTATACATAATAAAAACAAGTACAATAATCTTAAACAATACAAGTTATAACTGGTACAGGAGGAGTGAGGACCCTGCCCGCGAAGGCTCACAATCTACAAGGGATGGGTGAGGATACAGTAGGTGAGGATAGAGCTGGTCATGCAGCGGTTTGGTCGATCGGTGGTTACTGCAGGTTGTAGGCTTGTCGGAAGAGGTGGGTCTTCAGGTTCTTTTTGAAGGTTTCGATGGTAGGCGAGAGTCTGATGTGTTGTGGTAGAGGGTTCCAGAGTAGGGGTGATTTGCGAGAGAAATCTTGTATACGATTGTGGGAAGAGGAGATAAGAGGGGAGTAGAGTAGGAGATCTTGTGAGGATCGGAGGTTGCGTGTAGGTAAGTACCGGGAGACGAGGTCACAGATGTATGGAGAAGACAGGTTGCGGATGGCTTTGTACGTCATGGTTAGGGTTTTGTAGTGGAGTCTCTGGGCAATGGGGAGCCAGTGAAGGGATTGACAGAGGGGAGAGGTCGGGGAATAGCGGGGGGACAGGTGGATTAGTCTGGCAGCAGCGTTTAGAATAGATTGGAGGGGTGCGAGAGTGTTAGAGGGGAGGCCACAGAGCAGGAGGTTGCAGTAGTCAAGGCGAGAGATGATGAGGGCATGGACTAGGGTTTTTGCAGATTCATGGTTTAGGAATGAACGGATTCGTGAAATATTTTTGAGTTGAAGTCGGCAGGAAGTGGAAAGGGCTTGGATATGTGGTTTGAAGGAGAGATCAGCGTCAAGGATTACCCCGAGGCAGCGAGCTTGTGGGACTGGGGAGAGTGGGCAGCCATTTACTGTAATGGATAGGTTCGTTGGGGGGGTCGCGTGAGATGGGGGAAAGATGATGAATTCTGTTTTGTCATGTTAAGTTTCAGAAATCTAGCGGAGAAGAAGGATGAAATAGTGGACAGACATTGAGGGATTCTGGTTAGAAGGGAGGTGATATCTGGTCCAGATATGTAGATCTGTGTGTCATCAGCATAGAGGTGATACTGAAAGCCATGAGATTCTATGAGCTGTCCCAGGCCAAAGGTGTAAATGGAGAAGAGCAGGGGCCCAAGGACTGAACCTTGTGGGACTCCGACAGATAGAGGGCGAGGTGAGGAGGTGGTGTGTGAGTGGGAGACGCTGAATGTTCGGTCTGTTAGGTATGATGAGATCCAGGATAGGGCCAAGTCTGTGATGCCAAGGGATGAGAGGGTCTGTAATAATAGGGAATGGTCCACTGTGTCAAAACCCCTTTATCACCCCTTATCACCCCTTTGCTTATATTCTCCATAAATCCATCCGTCAACATTGGTCTCATCTTCACACAGCACACCCCGATGATTCAAAATTTGCTAAACCATTCCTACCTTGTTTCAGACAGATCCCATATATAACCAAGGAAGTCAAACGCCAAATATATGAGAAAATAGATGAATTTTATTTCAAAATAACTAAACAAGACATTTAAGATACATATAAGGAGGGAACACACCACAAAGTGAACTGCAACACATACATATGTACCAAAAAAATATAAAATATAAGCGCCTTTTTGAAAGAACCAATTGTAACAATGTATAATATACTGGCCCAAATGTATATAAGTCTGGGTGGGGACTCAATTCCACGGTGTGCCACCCCTAAGCCAGATGCTCACAACATACATGAATAGCACCCATTGCCTATAGCCTGCCAGTGCGTCCAATAGAATATATGCTATAAATAAGCTATTATAAAGTGCCTCCTACATTATGTTCAAGTAAAGTGCAAAAAGTGCTTCCTACATAGGTGGCCTCATATGTGCATAATGTTATGCTTCCAGTAAGCAAAGATAGGCATAGACAATATATAAGGTGCAAGTAACGGCTAAAGGTGCCAAATGGTACATAACCTGTGTCAGCAGTACGACCCCAACGCGCGTTTCGCGATAGCTTCTTCCAGGGGGATTGTCGTGTTACAGACTTATATACATTTGGGCCAGTATATTATACATTGTTACAATTGGTTCTTTCAAAAAGGCGCTTATATTTTATATTTTTTTGGTACATATGTATGTGTTGCAGTTCACTTTGTGGTGTGTTCCCTCCTTATATGTATTTTAAATGTCTTGTTTAGTTATTTTGAAATAAAAATCATCTATTTTCTTATATATTTGGCGTTTGACTTCCTTGGTTATATATGGGATGAGTTTATAGTGGAAGTGCCACGTACCTAGGCCTTGAGTCTTTTTTGATACTTGTTTCAGACAGGCACCCAATCTCAGTGACTCTCTAAACAGGGCTGATTTAGGCCCTATTAAATCTACTAACATGCAATGATTCCTAAAGTGACCTGAGGTTGGCACCTTTCCCTGTTTAAACTGCACACAATGCAGTAACGTACAGAAAGGTGAGGTACTGTAATCCATCATCCCTTTACGGGCAAAACATACAAAATTTGGGGATACTTCACATGTGACACCTCCTTTGCAGTTTATGTCATCAATTGCCCGTGCGGGCTATTGTATGTCCGGGAAACAACCCAATCTGTTAAAGACCATATTTCAAAACATAAGTCTACAATTCGATGTAAGAATACACTCCTTCCCATCCCCCATCAATTCATAGCCACCAGACATGCAATAGCCCAACTCAAGTTCCTGATCTTGGAACAGGTACAAGAGCCCAGAAGGGGTGGCAACTGCATATGGCAACTGAAGCAGCGTGAGACTTTCTGGATTCACACCCTGGCCACCTTATCACCAAAGCGTCTGGACCAAGACTATGACCTCCTATCTTTCATGTGACAACCACCGTGAAAGAGGATCTTTTAGGTGTACAATCTATCTAATGGTTTGGTCTTTAAACATGTGGTTTCATCTTTATGAATTCATATCTAGCCATTATATGTCTGAGCCGTTTGCCATTCCATTGTCTTTGTTGCTCTTGTGATTTAAGCTGTGGCACTAAATGGAGTTTTGATTATTATAGTAACGTGTACCAAGCATAATTATGTATGTTATATCTTTTTATTCATATGGTAACTCTGTCTTCTTGTTTCTTCCAGAGTCGCTTATATTAATTCTCCAAGTGTTCTAACCACTCTGTTGGACACCCTGCTGCTACATCTGCACCTTTTTATACCTCCAGGCATGCTATACTACTTATACCCGATCCACAGGACATAGTTGAACGCACAGCCTTTCTCCTGGAACGCACTACCTGATGTTGACACGCACAGCCATTAACTTCCGGTTAGGTCACTTCTGGCCACACACTCCTGCCACCCATTGGCTCTCTGCCTTCATTATTCCCGCCCCTTCCTTACTTCTAGCCCTGTCTATTACAATGCCTGGCCGTATGGACTAGCGGTGGATACCGCGTCTTGCACAGGCATGGCATCTACAGTATGTCCTAATACCTCCAGGGTAGTTACACTAATTTCCTTCTTCTATCTACAGCACTCCACTGCCACCTTATCCTTGTAACCAAATGCATTTGTCACTAGTGTACCATTTTTTCGGGCTATACTGCCCCCATACAGGCAGCGTTCACATACAAGCTTAGTAGGTCACTTTTTAGAAATGAGCCCGCGGCAACACTAGATTCAAAAAAGAAAACCTGACGATCGTCCACACTACTGCCTGTGTCCCCGCCATCACTGATACCCTCCCATCATAGCTTCTTCTTCCAATGAGAGGGCGCCGGGTAACTGTTGCGTATAGTCAGTGGCTGCTGATTGGCAGCAGTCAGATTCTTTTCGAGCTAGAAGACATGGTTTCCTGTTTTTTATTCCCCCAAATCAAACAGAATTTGACCTCTGCAGTCAACAGTTAATTGGCAGCAGTGTTTGTAACGTGGGCAGGGGCAGTATTCATGGACGAATCGAGTATCATCTATGCCCTGCCGCGCTACAGGAAAATGGGGGTACTTCCTAAGTCAGTGTTACTTTGCAAATACATCTCTGAAGACCACATGCAGCCATTTGACTTGGTAGGTCACGACCAGATGAGGTAGAGATGAATGAGGGTGACCAAAGTCCATTTTATTTACTTATCAACTTGATGATAACTATAAACACCAGATAGCAGGCTTAACACTTTACAAATGCATTTTCTGTCCAATCCAAAGGCAGGAAATTTCTGGTTACACATGGAGGCATATTACTTCTACAACAAGTTACATTAGTCCAGCAAACCATTGTGGGAGCCTCAACATTCCTCAATGAGGACTGCAGGGGTCGAGGTGTGTCGCTACGACTCCTCACAGCTAGTCTCAATTTCCAATTGATTTCCTCCAGAACGTGCTACCTGACATATCGTGGTCTCACCTCTTCACACACAAACACCCCTTACACTGCAGGTCTGTGAGAAACAAGACCAAAGGTCTGTTCACTTCTCAATACCTCATCCTATCTGAGTAATAGGGTGAGGTATTCCCAATAATTAAGCCTGTCTGCTGCTAACTCACTGTTGCTGGGCAGAAAATAGATAAAACAACTTTTAGAACATATACCAAACTAAGCAAAAGAACCGCAGTCAAAAGTCCAAATATATGCAAAATACAAAAAAACTTTATTAATAATAACAGGTAAAGAAATGACAAATAGGAACAATCCCCGTGCCATCCGTAGCACGTACAAGATTAGGGCGGGGGTAGGTACCTATGATGTAAAACAAGTACACAGGAGGCCCGTACATAGAACACAATAATAGTGAGAGGCTAGTTCATATGACTGCGTATATATATGCTCCAAGCTAATGTAAGCAGTAAGAACAAACCCACAAAAAGTATACATACCGGTCAACTGTGGAGGTACAAAATGAGCAGGCACCCCACCCCCGTCCACCCCGACGCGCGTTTCGGAAAATGCCTTTCTCAAGGAGTATATGTATGAGAAACAAGACCAAAGGTCTGTTCACTTCTCAATACCTCACCCTATTTGAATAATAGAGTGAGGTATTCCCAATAATTAACCCTGTATGCTGCTAACTCACTGTTGCTGGGCAGAAAATAGATAAAACAACTTTTAGAACATAGTAACACATTATATAACCATAAGATCGTCAAGTGGTTATGTAAGCAGCATCTCTATTCCTTTATTCAGTCACTTTGCTAGGAGAGTAAGCTATGAGACCTACAGGGAATACCGGCAGTAGTATAATAAGGCGTCGATGTTCTGCCAGGTTTCTATGTTTTTTTAATTTAAGACCGCGGTGAGTTTATTTTTCAAACAATTTTTAGTAGTAGACAGCCCCATTAAATATGACATATAGGCCAAGCAGTAGCCTAAATAATATAGTATATACAGTAGCCGTCAGTAGTAAGTGCCCTATGTTAGTCTACAAGCAGACAATGGATACTTTCATTGATTTTTTTTTATTTTTGAAGCTCAGATTCAGGGGTTCAGTTTTACATTAATACTTCAAAGATTATAATGAGCTTTTTCTTTTGAACAGGACGTACATCTACCGCCATAAAGGAGACAATGCGTTTCTCAGTGGTCTAATTTGTAGCAGTGCCTTCTTTAATTGGGAAGCATATTTCTCAGGATTCATTAAAAATTAAATGCAAGCTCATGTTGAGTGCTGCAGCCTATAAGTTACATCTCAGTGCTTTTCTACCTGCATTTCTTTCAAAGCCCTCCACATGTGGCGCAATTATTAATGTCAGCTGTGTACTGTCGGAAGTGGAAAAAGTAAGAATAAAGATGGACCTGTCTTTTATGTGGAACTGAACATTTTGAAATCTACATTAATGGAGAATATATAATCTTCATTCCGACACATGGCTCATTGGGGTGTCCACTCTCTGTGTAATGAAGATCGCCCAAATAGTGGCTTTGGAACCCATGGAGGAGGCAGGCCGGTCAGGAGAGAGATGCGACATGTGAGAGCAGTGCAATGTTTTACACGCACTCATAGTTTAGTATGGGTGCGTGCCATCCGATTTTCACAGCTATTCGCAGCATGCTGCTATTGTTCTCGCATGCCGAATTGGCATAAGAAAATAATCGCAGATGTGAACTTCCCCATATCGGATTGCAATCATCTGATTTATTCGTTCGTGTGATCGAGTCCTTAGGCATTGATTTGCAATGCTTTTGCCCAGGGGTATAACTATAGGTGGTATAGGGCTATAAGTTTCACCAAAGAAAGATGCCTGGGTTAGGCCCATAGAAAGGTATTGTAGGTCAGAAGACCTGGTATAGTTTTTACGAAAGGATCCAAGAGCTTCCAGTTATAACTCTGTCCACATACAACAACGCTGTTCATCTGTGCATTAGGCTGATTTCAAGGCTCCATCTTAAATATGGGCTATTTTCAGAATGTTCATTATATAACATCATATAGGAGTGGTTGTGATATCATTGGAATGTAGGTTGCGAAAATAATTCATATCACATCAATGTATATAAAGAGACTGTGGAATATTACATTTATCATTCTCACATTTTAGAAAATTATGACACATATGGTTCTAACATATCACTAGGAGCAGTTGTCTAAACAGGACAAAATATGAGCCTAGGGATAGGAGTCACATTTGGAAACTCTTTATTCTTGATTATTAGAAATGAGAAAATCAATTTGCAGAACTTAGATCCAGAAGCCACGTCAGTGGCCAGTGCCTACCAGATGGAGGCTCTTCAATTCGCTTCCCACCTGTCGGAATCCGCGGCCCCTCTTCTGATTAGTACATGGTAATTTCACACTGGATCTACATATTAGAAAACACCAGGGCTGTCTGTAAAGTGAATGTTGAATTATTGGCGCTATATAAGTGATAAAAATGCATTTGAAATTGATGCTCAGCCACACTCAGATACCACAAATATCAGTTTCGCAGATTACTATTGTCAAAAAAAATGTAAGAATAGTAATACGGGTAGTTGACTCAATGACAGTGGAGGACAGCCAGTCTCGGTGGCCTACTGCTACAGGCAACACACATGAAGGGGACTCAACCAGGAGTCTACACATTTCCAAAAATGTATTGGCGGGCACCAACAAAGTGACATCAATTTCACCACAGTAGAAATAGCATAATAGGGACCGACACATCGTCCACTACACTCAATTTAGCAGATGGACACCCAACCAGGAGTGTTCACATTTCCAAAAATTAGTGGCGGACACCAACAATGTGGCATCAATTTGACCACAGTAGAAATAGTATAATAGGGACCGACAGATCTTCCACTACACCCAATCCAGCAGATGGACAGTTGGACACCCAACAAGGAGTGCTCACATTTCAAACAATTAGTGGCAGACTCAACCAAGGTGGCATCAATTTTACTGGAGTAAAAATAGTGTAATGGGGAGCAACATCTATTCCACTACAGCCAACCCAGCAGATGTGACCCAACCCAAACAACAAGTGAACACATTTCCAAACATTAATTGGAGACACCAACAAAGTGGTATCAATTTCAAGAGAGTAAATATAGTATAATAGGCACCGACACATCTTCTACTATAGCTAACCCAGCAAATCGACACCAACCAAGAGTGTACACATTTCCAAAAATTAGTAGCAGACACCAATAAAGTGGCATCAGTTTCACCCCCTACCCCATTTAGACCTCGAACACCGAGCTTAATTCCCGTTTCACCACAACCTAACTTTTTCCCAGTCATATTTCTCAGATAGTGTGCTATGAGCACAGTATAAGCAACTAAAAATTAGATTTTTTACTTTGCACCACCTTTGCACAACTGAATTTCAGTGGCACTATAGAGAAGGTGAAATATGGCATGCTGAATCAAGTTAGTCACAGAAAAGACATTTTTTATGTGTGGATGAGGCCTGTATGACAAAGAAGATGTGCTCCAAATAATTTAAAAAAGACAAGTCCCCTGCTATATGACGTTAGTAGCAGAATCATTTTGTTGGGCCTGTAGCTAAGGCCTGCATAACATTAACAAGATGCTACAAACAATTTTGAAATGACATGTCCCCTGCTATATGACGTTAGTAGAAGAAGAATTTTGGGGGGCCTGTCGATAAGGACTATATAAGGTTGAGTGGATGCTCAAAACAGTTTAAAAGAGACATGTCCCTTACTGTATGACGTTAGAAACAGAAGAATTTTGGGGGGCGGGAATGGGAATGTACAACAGGATCAATAACAAGGCAGCTATGGAAAGTATGAGATCCAGGATCCAGCCTACAACTACTATTCATCTACCCTTACTAATTACCAGAGAGCGTTTGATGCTCATCAGACGATAGGTGTAACAGATGCGTGTCTCAAGCTAGGTCTAAAAGATGCCCTTGAGAAATTGGATGCCAAAGAAGCACATAATCTAGAAGATAGCCTCCAAACTATTCAAAAGTGACATGTCCTCTACTGTATGATGTTATAAAAGAAACATTTGGGGGGACCTGTCGATAAGGCCTGTATAAGATTGAGTAGATCCTCCAAACATTTTAAAAGTGATATGTCCCCTGCTATATGATGTTACTAACAGAAGAATTTTTGGGGGCCTGTCGATAAGGTCTATATAGGTTGAGTGGATGCTCAAAACAGTTTAAAAGAGACATGTCCCCTACTGTATGACGCTAGTAACGGAAGAATTTTTTTTGGCGGGACTGGGAATGTACAACAGGATCAATAACAAGGCGGCTATGGAAAGTACAAGATCCAGGATCCAGCCTACAACTGCTACTCATCTACCCAACACTAATTACCAGAGAGCGTTTTATGCTCGTCAGGAGATAGGTGTAACAGATGCGTATCTCAAGCTAGGTATAAAAGATGCCCATGAGAAATTGGATGCCAAGGAAGCACATAATCTAGAAGATAGCCTCCAAACAATTTCAAACTCAGATCTCACCTGCTGTATCACGTTTGTAAAAATAATTAATTAATTTTAATGTGCAACAGCTTTGCACACAGAACAATTTCAACGCCACTAAATGAAAAGGTTGGATATAGCAGGTTGCATCACGTTTATCGAGAGAAAATATTAGAATTTTTTTTGTAATGCACATTAGGTCTGGAGACAGGTTCATATCACTGCCACAACATGACAATGTGCGATTCCGCGAGCTGTATGACATTCAGGAACAGAAAAAATGTGATTTTTTTTTTAAAGTGCATTAGGTCAGCAGACAGGTTCATATCACCGCCAAAACATGACAGCGTGGGATACGGCAGGCTGTTTCACATTTAGCAACAGAACAAATTCTACTTTTTTTTTAATATGCCTTATGTCTGCAGACAGTTTCATATCACCACAGCAATAAATGACAAGGTGGGATACAGAAGGCTTTTTCACATTTAGCTATTGAAAAAATATTATTTAGAATGCTATACTTGTGAATGGAGCACAATAGAAGCAGTGCACAACACACTACACTTGTAGGACATGTGCCCTGATGGCTTTGTCTGTGGACCTCAGTAATGGCCCCAAAAACAAAAAAATCTTGAAGGTAAATTTTACAGCCACAATGGACACTATCTAGCTACACTATCTGACTGATATACAACCGCCTAACTAACTAGCTAAAATGTGGGATACAGCAGGCTTTTTCACATTTAGCTACTGAAAAAATAATATTTAGAATGCTATACTATACACTGCTATAAAAGCAGTGCACAACACACTTGTAGGACATGGGCCCTGCAGGCTTTGTCTGTGGACCTCAGTAATGGGCAAAAAAATAAATTCCAGAAAGTAAATTTTACAGCCACACTGGAAACTATCTAGCTACACTACCTGACTGATGTACAGCCGCTTACCTAACTAGCTAAAATCTTGCTGCTAACAGTGGCAGGGTCAGGATCAGCCTCTCGGCGCTGTTACAGTTTCAAAATGGTGCTAAAACAAGATGTCCTCTATTTATATGGAGAGGGACATGTGATTTCAGCAGCCAATGACACAAGCCATAGTATCAGGACATCGTGGATGTTTCTTGTGCCCTGATTGGCTAGCAGCAATGTGCACACATAAAGTTAGGAAAAAAATTGCTGCTGTGCTGTACTTCCAAGAACGCCGCGCCTCTGAGCTCTGCAAACCCCCTCCCCTCATCAACACGTGCCAAACGCTCATGATACACCACCATTATCGTTGCTAAAGTGTTGAAAATGTTTTGCAGAAACGCAAATATATTACCAAATGTTACTGAGTGTTACCGATTTTGAACGATTTTATAAGATTTTGCTTGTGTTTCCGATCACGAATCCGAATGTGTCATATTCGTGCCGAGTTTATGTTTGGCGATCATTTTCCGAACAAATCCGCTCATCACTATCTCTGACATACCAAGAGGACACCCAAGCATGTGATTGACCTCATGCACTGGAAGGAAGCAAAACAGGTAGAAGGCCATAAGAACAAAAAACCGGCAAACAGGATCAAGGAGGTGCGATTGAGATGACATAAACCTTTCCTAGCCATCTAGATTCGCAAAATGGTTCTTGTCTGGCAAATTTTTGGCTGAAATTTAGCAAATCATTTTCCCAAAAATTCAAATTTGGCTGAATCTGAAGTTTGGGGGAATTCCATCGAGAATTTGAAATAGTTTAAGATGGATTCATTTATGTCTAGTGGGACTAGATACAAAAGAAAAGTAGCCTAGTAATCCTATCAATGCTTAAACCTGGACAGTTCACATCAGGCTATAAAAGATGTAAAGAGCTGAGTGCCTGTTTAGAGGCAAGTGACTGACAGTCGCCATACATATTCATACATTTCACACCGCCCAGAAGCGAAATCATTCATTATAAATGCGCAATAATGTGAGCAGGCTGCAGATAACACTCCACCCGACTCCAAAACTACAGAGGAACCAATTTCTCAGAGTTTATGGACTGTGTTAAAGCTTTTCTGTCATTATCGCTGCAAATGCCGTAAAATCTTATAGTTCTTCATTTGGCAAAGAAAATTTAAAAGTCATAAAGTGTTGATACATTTATGCCGCCAGACTGGCCTAGCATTCGACTTGGTTTCATCATCAGGTTTGATCCGATTTGTGAGAAAGTTACTTTTATTCCAGTCATAAGGAACTGGGAAAAGGAAAAAAATATATATCTTGTTTAAGGGTAGAAGCCGTAAAACTCTCTTTAGACGGTGACTTGAAATATGGCTGAACTGTGCAAGGCTTCAGGTGCGCAGTAGACTATGGCCCTAATTCATCAAGACCGGCAATCTTTACGGATGGGGAAGGGGCAGGGTGGAGTGGGAGGCTTCTCATTCATTAAGGGGCACACATGAAGTGGTGTCCACTTCGGTAGGTTCCTCACCACAAATCTTACTCTAGTCCTTAGCGAACATCACCGTTTGTCAGGAATTTGACAATCACCGTTCCCCCATCCCACCCATTTTGGCAGAGGTGGGTGAAAACAGTTTGAGAATCCCAAAAGTCAAAACATTTTAGAGCAACCTCATGTTGTGTCAAAAATTTTAAATTTTTCAAATATTTTTAAGCCAGAATTCTGGCATAAAAACTTTGACGAATTGGGTCATATATGTTTTGTTTTATATTACATCTATGTTCCAGTCTCAGTTGCTTGGTTGTAATGATGACATCTTGTCGACAGCGCTGCTGACAATCAGTGAAGTTAGCTTCATGTACCGAATAAGTCAGCAGGGCCACTGTGCTCAGTGATTGACTGCAGTGATGTTGACGTGACGTCATCGCTGCAGCCAAACAACTGAGACCAGGGCGGCAGCAGAGACTTGTGTCTGAACCTGATGAGGGTATATAATGCATAGATGGTTATAGGGTATTTTTTTTTGCTAACCATCTTGTGTGGAGCAGACGTTCAACTTTACCCCAGCAGATTATTTCGGAGGAGCAAATGATTGGGCATATTGAACTTCAATGAATGATCCTTTCGTTTTTAGGGAAGGAAAGCTGCTGCCAGAGGAGATTGGCAGCAGATTACGCCTCTCTCACTATTCAAAATACATGACTGCTCGACAGCGGCCAGAACCAAACATCACATGCCTGTAAGCAACCACCAAGAGGACCGCGAGAGTGATAGCCCTGAGGTTGCAGGAGAAAGAACATGTATGTAAGGATAATTTATTTTTCCTTTTTTTCAAAGTTGGACAACCTCTTTCTATTTGGATAGAATAAGACTAGGATCTTTTTTTCTCTAGTAAATATGCCACTAAACCAGGGATTCAAGCTTGAGGAGGCTAATTTGCATATTCAAGGTGCCTTCTGGGAAAAGCGAAGTCTCCCTAAGCTAGAAGATCGTTGGGTACAGCCGGGACCAGCTGCTTGGAAAGCATCGCCAAACCAGGGATTCAAGCTTGTGGAGGCTAATTTGCATATTCCAGGTGCCTTCTGGGAAAAGCGAAGTCTCCCTAAGCTAGAAGATCGTTGGGTACAGCCGGGACCAGCTGCTTGGAAAGCATCGCCAAACCAGGGATTCAAGCTTGAGGAGGCTAATTTGCATATTCCAGGTGCCTTCTGGGAAAAGCGAAGTCTCCCTAAGCTAGAAGATCGTTGGGTACAGCCGGGACCAGCTGCTTGGAAAGCATCGCCAAACCAGGGATTCAAGCTTGAGGAGGCTAATTTGCATATTCCAGGTGCCTTCTGGGAAAAGCGAAGTCTCCCTAAGCTAGAAGATCGTTGGGTACAGCCGGGACCAGCTGCTTGGAAAGCATCGCCAAACCAGGGATTCAAGCTTGAGGAGGCTAATTTGCATATTCCAGGTGCCTTCTGGGAAAAGCGAAGTCTCCCTAAGCTAGAAGATCGTTGGGTACAGCCGGGACCAGCTGCTTGGAAAGCATCGCCAAACCAGGGATTCAAGCTTGAGGAGGCTAATTTGCATATTCCAGGTGCCTTCTGGGAAAAGCGAAGTCTCCCTAAGCTAGAAGATCGTTGGGTACAGCCGGGACCAGCTGCTTGGAAAGCATCGCCAAACCAGGGATTCAAGCTTGAGGAGGCTAATTTGCATATTCCAGGTGCCTTCTGGGAAAAGCGAAGTCTCCCTAAGCTAGAAGATCGTTGGGTACAGCCGGGACCAGCTGCTTGGAAAGCATCGCCAAACCTTGCCTGTAGGATATTATTGCAAGAGAGCTTGGCTGAGTAGATTACACAAGAAGGAAAACACACAGCAAGTCAGCAGGATCTAGGAGCAACATGGCAGATGTGACAACCTACATGGTGAGCTGCAGCATGCGCTACATGTTCACAGACCGACCAGAAGAAGAATCAAATTTCACCTGTCAGAAGTGTAGACTAGTGGCCCTTTTAGAAGAAAAGGTGCGGGGTCTGGAAGAAAGAATAGCAACTTTGAAACTCATCAAAGAGAATGAAGACTTTCTAGACAGAACAGAAGCATCTATACTGGTCACAGAAGGTGAAAAAAGTGTCAGAGAACCTCCAAAAGCAGATGAGTGGAAGCATGTGACCAAAAGAAGCAAGAAGACCATGGAGAAATCACCAACCACACAACTGAAGAACCGATATCAAATCTTTGTAGAGGATGAAGATGGCACACCTAAGGATGAAGCAATACCAGCAAGCAAAAAAGAAAAGGGCACACAGCAACAAGTGACAGCAAAAAGTACAGCCAAGAAGCAACGAAGAGTGGTGGTGGTGGGAGACTCACTACTGAGAGGCACAGAAGCAGCCATCTGCAGACCGGACATAACTGCAAGAGAAGTATGCTGCCTTCCAGGTGCGATGATCAAGGATGTGACCGATAGGATACCAAAGCTCTTCAGCTCCAAGGACGTCCACCCATTTCTTCTGATACATGTTGGCACCAATGACACGGCAAGGAAAGACCTACCGACAATCTGCAAAGACTTTGAAGAGTTGGGGAAGAAAGTAAAGGAACTGGATGCACAGGTAGTTTTTTCTTCTATCCTTCCAGTAGACGGGCATGGCACCAGGAGATGGAACAGGATCCTTGATGCAAACAACTGGCTAAGACAATGGTGCAGACAACAAGGATTCGGATTCCTGGACCACGGTGTGAATTACTGGTACGATGGACTCCTCGCCAGAGATGGACTACACCTCAACAAACCTGGGAAACACACATTCGCCAGAAGACTCGCTACACTCATCAGGAGGGCGTTAAACTAGAAGAAGAGGGGACGGGAAGAAAAACATTAGACTTGAACAAAGAAGACCCAGGAAAACATACTCAGATGGGAGGTAAGAACATTTCTAAAACAATCCACAGCGAGGAGATTGGAACAAAACAAAATCCTCTAAACTGCATGCTCGCAAATGCCAGAAGCCTGACAAACAAGATGGAAGAACTAGAAGCAGAAATATCTACAGGTAACTTTGACATAGTGGGAATAACCGAGACATGGTTAGATGAAAGCTATGACTGGGCAGTTAACTTACAGGGTTACAGTCTGTTTAGAAAGGATCGTAAAAATCGGAGAGGAGGAGGGGTTTGTCTCTATGTAAAGTCTTGTCTAAAGTCCACTTTAAGGGAGGATATTAGCGAAGGAAATGAGGATGTCGAGTCCATATGGGTCGAAATTCATGGAGGGAAAAATGGTAACAAAATTCTCATTGGGGTCTGTTACAAACCCCCAAATATAACAGAAACCATGGAAAGTCTACTTCTAAAGCAGATAGATGAAGCTGCAACCCATAATGAGGTCCTGGTTATGGGGGACTTTAACTACCCGGATATTAACTGGGAAAGTGAAACCTGTGAAACCCATAAAGGCAACAGGTTTCTGCTAATAACCAAGAAAAATTATCTTTCACAATTGGTGCAGAATCCAACCAGAGGAGCAGCACTTTTAGACCTAATACTATCTAATAGACCTGACAGAATAACAAATCTGCAGGTGGTCGGGCATCTAGGAAATAGCGACCACAATATTGTACAGTTTCACCTGTCTTTCACTAGGGGGACTTGTCAGGGAGTCACAAAAACACTGAACTTTAGGAAGGCAAAGTTTGAACAGCTTAGAGATGCCCTTAATCTGGTAGACTGGGACAATATCCTCAGAAATAAGAATACAGATAATAAATGGGAAATGTTTAAGAACATCCTAAATAGGCAGTGTAAGCGGTTTATACCTTGTGGGAATAAAAGGACTAGAAATAGGAAAAACCCAATGTGGCTAAACAAAGAAGTAAGACAGGCAATTAACAGTAAAAAGAAAGCATTTGCACTACTAAAGCAGGATGGCACCATTGAAGCTCTAAAAAACTATAGGGAGAAAAATACTTTATCTAAAAAACTAATTAAAGCTGCCAAAAAGGAAACAGAGAAGCACATTGCTAAGGAGAGTAAAACTAATCCCAAACTGTTCTTCAACTATATCAATAGTAAAAGAATAAAAACTGAAAATGTAGGCCCCTTAAAAAATAGTGAGGAAAGAATGGTTGTAGATGACGAGGAAAAAGCTAACATATTAAACACCTTCTTCTCCACGGTATTCACGGTGGAAAATGAAATGCTAGGTGAAATCCCAAGAAACAATGAAAACCCTATATTAAGGGTCACCAATCTAACCCAAGAAGAGGTGCGAAATCGGCTAAATAAGATTAAAATAGATAAATCTCCGGGTCCGGATGGCATACACCCACGAGTACTAAGAGAACTAAGTAATGTAATAGATAAACCATTATTTCTTATTTTTAGGGACTCTATAGCGACAGGGTCTGTTCCGCAGGACTGGCGCATAGCAAATGTGGTGCCAATATTCAAAAAGGGCTCTAAAAGTGAACCTGGAAATTATAGGCCAGTAAGTCTAACCTCTATTGTTGGTAAAATATTTGAAGGGTTTCTGAGGGATGTTATTCTGGATTATCTCAATGAGAATAACTGTTTAACTCCATATCAGCATGGGTTTATGAGAAATCGCTCCTGTCAAACCAATCTAATCAGTTTTTATGAAGAGGTAAGCTATAGGCTGGACCACGGTGAGTCATTGGACGTGGTATATCTCGATTTTTCCAAAGCGTTTGATACCGTGCCGCACAAGAGGTTGGTACACAAAATGAGAATGCTTGGTCTGGGGGAAAATGTGTGTAAATGGGTTAGTAACTGGCTTAGTGATAGAAAGCAGAGGGTGGTTATAAATGGTATAGTCTCTAACTGGGTCGCTGTGACCAGTGGGGTACCGCAGGGGTCAGTATTGGGACCTGTTCTCTTCAACATATTCATTAATGATCTGGTAGAAGGTTTACACAGTAAAATATCGATATTTGCAGATGATACAAAACTATGTAAAGCAGTTAATACAAGAGAAGATAGTATTCTGCTACAGATGGATCTGGATAAGTTGGAAACCTGGGCTGAAAGGTGGCAGATGAGGTTTAACAATGATAAATGTAAGGTTATACACATGGGAAGAAGGAATCAATATCACCATTACACACTGAACGGGAAACCACTGGGTAAATCTGACAGGGAGAAGGACTTGGGGATCCTAGTTAATGATAAACTTACCTGGAGCAGCCAGTGCCAGGCAGCAGCTGCCAAGGCAAACAGGATCATGGGGTGCATTAAAAGAGGTCTGGATACACATGATGAGAGCATTATACTGCCTCTGTACAAATCCCTAGTTAGACCGCACATGGAGTACTGTGTCCAGTTTTGGGCACCGGTGCTCATGAAGGATATAATGGAACTAGAGAGAGTACAAAGGAGGGCAACAAAATTAATAAAGGGGATGGGAGAACTACAATACCCAGATAGATTAGCGAAATTAGGATTATTTAGTCTAGAAAAAAGACGACTGAGGGGCGATCTAATAACCATGTATAAGTATATAAGGGGACAATACAAATATCTCGCTGAGGATCTGTTTATACCAAGGAAGGTGACGGGCACAAGGGGGCATTCTTTGCGTCTGGAGGAGAGAAGGTTTTTCCACCAACATAGAAGAGGATTATTTACTGTTAGGGCAGTGAGAATCTGGAATTGCTTGCCTGAGGAGGTGGTGATGGCGAACTCAGTCGAGGGGTTCAAGAGAGGCCTGGATGTCTTCCTGGAGCAGAACAATATTGTATCATACAATTATTAGGTTCTGTAGAAGGACGTAGATCTGGGGATTTATTATGATGGAATATAGGCTGAACTGGATGGACAAATGTCTTTTTTCGGCCTTACTAACTATGTTACTATGTTACTTACTTACTAACTATGTTACACTCTTGTTAAGCCATAGTTACTTGAATGTAATGCCAAGCCAAAGGACAAAGTGGCCCTATTTCTGGAAATAAGGCAGACATTTCATGCCCTTGTCCAAGGCTTCACCGAGCATCTATTACTGGAACACTATGCTCTTCTTGGTGAATAAGTGAGGAAAAGGCTGCAAAATTGATCTATGACCATGGATTCTTTTTCTCTATATAAGCTGCATAATAGACTATAGAGTAGACTGAATAAAATCCAATTCTGAACCTGATAATAACTGGCCATTATCCCACGATAACCATTTGTCAGGTGAAATCATTTCATATACCGATAACTACATATTTTCTGAAAATAGAGACCTGGCAAATTGTGAAAATGCCACCCAGCACTTGACACCCATTTGTACCTCCGAGCAGTTTTGTAGCAAAGTGTAAGGTGGAGGCCAAAGCCAAAGATGGCCAAGCAGATGATGAAGACCACACAAAACCTCCTAAGAATAAAGTATTATGATACCCACAGTTCGTATACGACACTTACAAGTAATATGCCAAACTTTCTTAACTTAAAGCAAAACACATTAATTATTACATGTCACAGAAAGGTATCATGATGCAGAAAACTGTAACTAAATAATTTAAACAGTCAAACTCAATGAACATGTCAAGTAAGGTGTCAAGTAAAACTTTTCTGCATTAGGATATCTTGTTACATCATGATATGTGTGTCATGTTGAGATATGATACGTCTGTAAATGAACATACGTGGTTTTTGAACAACATTATTCACAACACTGAATTTCATGTGCAACATATAAAGTATTAGTGATAAAAGGTTAGCAGAGTAACAGACCATGATTAGTTTTACCCTTTGTTTAGTTGAAGCAAAAAAACAAAGTTAAACCAACCTGTGATCAATTAGAAATCATCCCAGACTCCACTTTCTTCAGCTAGGTCTGTTGCCCTCTGTTGTGCTCCACGTCAGGTTTTGTTAGTTGCCAGGTGTGGATAAAAAACATCAACCCCCCGACCTAGTTAAGGCCAATTAAGACTCACGCCTGTGTACTGGGAATGAGATTCTAGACTTTTATATTTAGTGGGCTCCACCTTCTGTGCATACTGTGCCTTAACTTGCTTCTATCCCTAATTGTATTGAAACAGCAAAACGCAGCCTAGTAATCTATCCCTAATTGTATTGAAACAGCAAAACGCAGACTAGTAAGTGAAACGTCACTGTAATCAAGGGTATTGCTCTTACATTATAGTGCTCCTTGATTACATAGCAAAAAAATTGTGACAGATTCGCTTTAAAGAAAGTCATAACACAAGATAGTTCAGCTTTATCAAAATTTAGATAGCCAAACCACATTATTACTGGGAAAAATATTCTATGGACAGATGAAATCAAACTAGAGCTCTTTGGCGATTTATACCAGTGCTATATTTATGGACAATAAAATAAAGCCTATAAATAAAAGAATACCCTGCCTACAGTGAAAAACGATGGAAGATTCATAATGTTAGTGGGCTAGGTTGCTGCTTTTAGGACTGGAAGCCTTGAATGTGTTACAGGAAAAATTAAATCAGAAGATTATTAGTGCATTTTAGAGAAAACTCTACTTGTATAAGGGAGACAATGGACTAATTTAAACTGGCCAGCAATCAGTCTTGATCTCAGTCTGCTCCTGGAAAAATGAACTCTGAAAACATTCAAGAGCTTGAAAAAATGTAAGCGGAAGAAATCAAACAGGTGCAAAAAGCTCAGAGATGGTTGTACAGCTAAGTATTATATCACATGCTATGTTTCTTTTTTTATTTCTCTTTTAAAATGACTGCATGTATGGGGACAGGAAAACATTTTTGTCAATGTTTAAGGCAAGCTAAAATATTCTAATGATAGTTATACACAGTCACTTATTTCTGAAGGAAATGGGACAATTGGAGGTCATCTTCTTCCCCAATTGTATATAATATAAAGAAAAGTTTCTGTCCCCACCTCAGGTCATTAGAGACTGTAATTGGTGATACAGGTGATAAATAGAGATTAGCAGATTAGTGATGAGCGAGTATACTCGTTGGTCAAGATTTCCTGAGCATGCTTGGGGGTCTCCGCGTATTTGTAACTGCTCGGAGATTTAGTTTTTGTTGACGCAGCTGCATGATGTACAGCTGCTAGCCAGCATAAGTACATGTGGGGGTTGCCTGGTTGCTAGCGAACCCCCACATGTACTTATGCTGGCTAACAGATGTAAATCATTCAGCTGCAGCGATGAAAACTAAATCTCCGAGCACTAAAAAATACTCGGGGGACACCCGAGCGTGCTCGGGAAATCTCGAGTAACGAGTATATTAGCTCATCAATATAGCAGATCTTTTAAAAATCGGAAAAATTAAAAAAAAAATTAGATTTGCAATGAATAAATTTGTGCTAATGTTAATACTAGAACGCTTGCAATTACTCAGAAAATACATTGAGGGGAGATAGAGAGAACCCCCGCTGATCATAAGAACTTATACTGTACAGACAACAAAGAGGACCTCACTGACCATAAGATCTTACACTACAGAAGAGACAGAGAGGTCCTTGTTGACCATAAGAGCTTACACTCTACAGGAGAGAGAGGACCCCACTGACCATAAGAGCTTACACTCTACAGGACAGAGAGAGAGGACCCCACTGACCATAAGAGCTTACACTCTACAGGAGAGAGGACCCCACTGACCATAAGAGCTTACACTCTACAGGACAGAGAGAGGACATCGCTGACCATAAGAGCTTACACTCTACAGGAGAGAGAGAGAGGACCCCACTGACCATAAGAGCTTACACTCTACAGGAGAGAGAGGACTCCATTGACCTTAAGAGCTTACACTCTACAGGAGAGAGAGGACCCCACTGACCATAAGAGCTTACACTCTACAGGAGAGAGAGAGGACTCCACTGACCATAAGAGCTTACACTCTACAGGAGAGAGAGGACCCCACTGACCATAAGAGCTTACACTCTACAGGAGAGAGAGAACTCCATTGACCTTAAGAGCTTACACTCTACAGAACAGAGATAGAACCAAAAACACATGGGCTACTTGCACAGTGAACAAGTCTGTAGGAACATGTTCACACCACATGTTCACACCAGAAGAGAGATAGAGAGAGGACCCCACTGACCATAAGAGCTTACACTCTACAGAAGAGAGAGACTTATTCAGTGACTGGAGATGGAAAATGTCATACAAACTGTGCTTCACTGGGAACTGCTGATCTGTGATGGCCCAGGTACTGACTACCACTGTAACAAGGTATGATAATCTGCTAGGTGTCATAGCTGCAGGGAATTATGGGAATGCCAGCACGGCAATGTAAAACGATGCTAGCCCGCTCTCTGATTCTTCAGCAGAATTGGAAATGGTTCCGGGTAAAATTTTTTCAGTGAACTGCAAATTGAAGCTCAAAAATTTCAAATTTGGGTGAAACAGTAAATTTGACTCGAATTTTGACTTGACCTTTTTTCTTGATGTGACTATTTCACACACTGGTCTTGGAAGTAACCAGTATTAGGAACGGTGAAAAAAATAAAAGACTGGGCATCCTATAAACAAATTGTTTTCGAGCTCTGATGATTCTAAAATGAAAAATATAAAAAAGTGTCTCCTTAGCAACAGACAACAACTCTCTGTAGTCAGATCCTGCAGTTATAATCCTGTCGAAATTCTTGCTAAATTACTAAATTTACTGTATATTCGAAAGAGGTAGAAAACAGAGAAAAGGGAGCATGTCTGCAGGATGACATTACTCATAGTTTATGGGTTTTCTGTTGCCATAAATCTGTAAAAGAGCTGTAGAGTTAAATGGACAATTTACATCTTTTTTTGCTCATCCCAAAAATGATTTGATACAGACAGTATTTTAATGCCTTTAGAATCATAGATCGAATGTGTTCTTTTATCCACATAGACACACGGCTGAATCTATGAATATTCCAAACGAAATTCTTTGAAACAAGTGAGAATATATTCTTCGCTCACCTAGTTTTCTTGCATGCAAGCCATACTTAATATTTTTTCTGCATAGCTGAGAAAAAGAAGTAAATCTACCCAAGCTTTGGTTGTAATGACTTGTAAAACTCATCCAATCGGAGCACCACAAAACTAGGGCTTTTAAGAGGTGACGATGGCTGCATACATAAACAGACGGCCCATTCCCACCGGGGATCTCTAGCAACATCTTCTCAATAAGTATCTAGGTGCATGCATGACTGACAGCGCTGACGAATGGACCTGAGCTCAGGAATACATCTAAATTAGGAGCAGCACATGTATGAAATTGGATGGCAGGTTTAAGATATACTGCCCACATTTCCACAAACGCCGGGCTTTATTATTAGTATCAGATACAGTGCAGACTGTATGAGATTGCATGATGGTGATTGAATAGGTTCATTGGGAATTCATCTTTGGGATTTTTTATTCTCTTTGTGTTTTTCTTCTGCATGGGTTGCCCATTGGCAAAATAGTATTGATGCCTCAGAAGTTGCCATTTGTACTTATGAAAAAAACTTTTTTCTGCATAGCCAAAGTTTCCCGCTTGTGTTCATGGCAAAAGGTTCATCATATCTGATTTGTTGCCTATTTGCTTCTTCGACAACAATGTATCTGTCGACATCTTACGAGTCGCACTTTTCTTTTTTAGGCAATACATCTTCTGCACCTCATCAATTGACTAATTGGTCCTCAGCCAAGAGCTTTTTTGCATCAAGTAAGTTGGCAATTTTTTTTTTATGGCAAAATTTTTTGTACTATGCAAGAGCGCTCATTTATGACCTATGTTAACCCTTCTGAACCTCGTGAGATGCAACTTGACTAATTATTCCAATGGGGAGATGGGAAGTCATTTTCTGCATCTTACAAATTTCCTAAATGTTCATATAGCAAGATGTTCCTTGCATCTTAAAGTTAGTCTGTCACCCAAAGAAAGACAAAGTATAGCAATACCTTTACATGGCCAGACCGTTCCTCCATTCCTGAGAAATCAGTCTTTAAATTGATATGCAAATGAGGCTGAAGAGCTATTAGTAGATCTGAAGCCTCTGTCACTCCAGCTCTATTCTTACTCAGCGCCACCTCCTCCATAGTTCTAGCCTTCTATGGAGCTTAATGTGATGAATAGTGATGAGCAAATGTGCTGGGATAAGGTGTTCTCCGTATGCTCGGTTGCCAACCGAGTGACCTTGGTGTGCTCAAATACTATGTTTGAGTCCGCGTTCCCGCATGTCTCACGGCTGTTAGATAGCCACAACACATGCAGGGATTGCCTGTTAACAGCTACAAAATAATGGCTTCTTTCCTTGAAGTCACATACCGTAGAGGCTATTAGCTAGGCAGGAGGAGGTGGTGCAAGGCGGGGAATAGAGCTAGAATAACAGATTCTTCAAATCTACCAATAGCTCTTCAGCCTCATTTGGATAGCAGTTTAAACACTGATTTCTCAGTAATGGAGGAACAGACCGGCCATGTGAAGGTACTATATGAAATGTCATTAAAAGACCTACATGTGCATATACCGGTAAATAGAATTGCTGTCAAGCGACACATGACGCCATGGAGCACTAGCCTTAAAACAACTGATGACCAATTAATTTATAAAACTAGATTATTGTGCCTGTTGTGTGCTCTCCGGATATGACAGGGTAGAGAATGGAAAAGAAAAGGAAGAACATCAGTAGGAAATACACTCAGCAAAACCGATACACTGTGCTATGGTTAGTGAAAGGATAAAAGTAGCATTGCCGTTGGTATAACTTGAATATCTTAGGTCCTAATGATAAATAGTGAAGCATGTCCACTTATAATACTGGTAACACATGTTTCAATGGGTTCTTTGAGGCACCTCAGACATCAGAATTCAGGTGCAACCCCTACTTTGCATCGCCTCTAGGCCATAACCAAAGTCTGTTCAGGTGATGCAGTTGTCATGGATCCTTGGAGCCTAGGGGCCTTCATGGTCCATTTGGCCCTTATGAGAAGATCAGTACTATAAGACCTGAGAGTTCTGTTAAAGATTTTGTACTGGAACCCACAAGTTTCAAGTCACACTTCTGCTCACTTGAGATATAATGGAACCAATTGGAAGCCTACCGGGGCTCTATCGTGACTCAGATGCTATGTGGAGCAATAAAATTACCCTTTGCATTGTCCATTACTTGGAGAATTCTATTATATGTCATTCATAGTGACACAGTGACGAAAGACTCCTGTCTTAACACAGCCTATTCTTCTACACCAGAGTTAAAAGCATTTTATTAATATTATTTCAAACCCAGCTTATGAAACAACTCCATTAAATTGCTATAAATAAAATATTAGCATTCAAAAGCAATTTCTCTTTTTTTTTCATAATGACAATGCATAAAGTGAATCATTGCATGTTCAATGAATCTGCTTATTGGAAGAAATGAAAGGAATGGTTTTGCAAGAGAAATTCTGTCCGCCCCTCTAGGATTCGAGAAGAAACTGCTGGACTTGTACAGAGCAGATGCAGACAGCGAATTCTCGTCTTTGCCGCATTAATAGCACAGAAACTTCTCGGTTTCATCATTGATAAAGTTGATGATCCTGCTTGGCTTCAGATCTGGTTTGTACCACCGTCTTACTGAGAGTTACAAGATGTCAGCGAGGCCAAACCATTTTATGTTTAATGAGGCTGAAACAATATGTTGTTGCTCTCTATCCTCGCTCAGGCAACTTGAACGTCTTCAAAGCTTACACAAAGGGAAACAGGACAATTGTTTCTGTTTCATTCAACCGACACGGATCTTTGTCGGCAACCTAAAGAAATGTATGTAGATACTGTAAGTTCTAGCCTTCTATGGAGCTTAATGTGATGAATAGTGATGAGCAAATGTGCTGGGATAAGGTGTTCTCCGTATGCTCGGTTGCCAACCGAGTGACCTTGGTGTGCTCAAATACTATGTTTGAGTCCCCGCTCCCGCATGTCTCATGGCGGTTAGACAGCCACAACACATGCAGGGATTGCCTGTTAACAGCTATAAAATATGCAGCAGCACGGACTAGAACATAATATCCGACACGCCGAAGATACCCCGGTAACACCCAAGCATGCTCGCTCATCACTACTTTACACACAACCACTTGCGAGAGAAAGTCCCTTCTTTTGTCAATAGCTACATTAGATTAACACTTAGGGAATGTTCACACACTGCTTTTTTGCTTTTTTTAATCAGCTCTTTGCAGTACCAGCAAAGTGAATGAGATCTCAAAAATATCTTGCGCATGCTGCTTTATTTTTCCTTGCAATCTTGAACCTTCAAAAGGTTTTTTCAAATCCGCAACACGCCAATACACTCAGCATTTGTGTAGCGTTTTTCACCTGTTCAAACGAATGGGAAAAAGCGCATCGAAAAGTATGCAAAAACAATGCAAAAATGTGCATATTTATTGCACATTTATTTTCAACCACTGAGCACTCTCAATTCTAAATATTTTTCATATTTATTGCAACATTTTTTTTGCCAACACTCTGATTTTTGCAGCAGAAAAATCTGCTGCAAATAGTAAACGTGTGTACATACCCATAGTCTCAAACTTGCAGTAGTGCAACTAATTTTTTTTTAATCTGCACTTTACATGTTCAAAAATTTATCGTAGTTGAACCAGGTACAAAGATTACATACACTGCATGTAATGATTGTCAAAAAGGGTCACACAACCTATTGCAACTGCAAAACCACCATTGCAAAAAATCCAACAAAATATTGAATTTTTTTCTCACCAGTTCTAAGTCTCATAAAACCTTACCCCTGAAGGCTGTACTGTAAGTTCCCTTTTACTTGCCTCTTGGAAACAACTTGACTGCAGAAATACAATCACAGACAGAGGTCGCATGTCAACTTACAGTGAAGACTATACGGGTAAAGTTGCATGTGACTTGTGAGCAAAAATCCAATTGCCAGATTTTTTTACGATAGTGATGCAATGTTGCAATGTGATGCTGTGATTTTCATTAGTTTCTATTCTGACATATACTATGCATAGTGGCAATATCCTTTGAGATACATTTCTGTAATTTTGATCAGTCGTTTCTTTGCATCGGAGGTTCTTGACCTGTGGCATAGTTTTAGGACATGCAATGTGCATATAAAAAGCTTTGATAAGGATGGACAAACCCCTTTTAGGTCACTTCATCCAGTTTTTCAATCATTTTGGGTAGAAAACATAAAAAGGGGGAAAGTGGGTAGATAAGGAATATGCAAGATGATACTGAAAAAACTATTAGCTATTTTTGTTTTCAAATTTTTGAAAAAGTCTATAATAAAGAAAAATGAGATTGTTTGGAAATATTATCCTTGTTCTTAATTGGCTGATGATCCAAGATGAGGGACCTACCCAGAAATGAATTGTTTAATCTTTGTTTGTACATTTTGTTATTAACTGGGGCTTTAAAGTTTTGTATTTTATAGTTAAAATTTCCTTTTGGACTCTTTTATGTCAGTCCAAGCTTCTTTTAGTAACAGCTAGTTTATTGACTTCATAGAAGATCTTTAATTAGATGATAATAATGGTCACAGATCAGGATGTCATCGAAGCATTCTTTAACAAAGAAAATAACCTATTTTAGATTGGCCGGAATATCTTCTACATGGAATTTTCATATATCAGAAGAACAGTTTACACATTCTTTTAGTTAATAATAATCTAATAATCTTTATTTTTATATAGCGCTAACATATTCTGCAGCGCTTTACAGTTTGCACACATTATCATCACTGTCCCCAATGGGGCTCACAATCTAAATATCCTATCAGTATGTTTTTGGAATGTGGGAGGAAACCGGAGTACCCGGAGGAAACCCACACAAACACGGAGAGAACATACAAACTCTTTGCAGATGTTGTCCTGGGTGGGATTAGAACCCATGACTCCAGCGCTGCAAGGCTGCTGTGCTAACCACTGAGCCACCGTGCTGCCTAAGTTGACTTGCTCTATTGCAAGTTAATACCAAGTATTAGTTCAAGTATCGTATTGGAAGGTAGGGGAGCGGCAACGGCGGAGCAGTGGGTCACAGGAACCTGGAGTCAACAGCTGCTCTAACTCCTGTGCCCGCTACTGAAGAGAAATGAATATTCACTGCATTCCACACCAATGGGAGTGGAGAGCAGTGAATATTTATTTCTCTTTAACAGCAGACATGCTGTTAGCCATAGCAGCATGCTTCCTGCAGCTGGGGGGGCCATGCTTACCATGATGGGGATGAGGGGACCATGTATACCATAATAGGGGATATTAGTACAGAATTGATCACATTTATTTCTTCAATTTTTTTTGTAATTTCATAATCTAAAACCTAGGAGAGTCTTATGGTCCGCTGCGTCTTATAGTCTGGAAAATATGGTAATACAGAAAAACTATGATTTGTAAACTGTCAAAAATAGAGATGGGCAAGTCAATTCTAAAAATTAATTTCAAGCAGCAATGTGAGCAGCCTCTTCTTACTTCAGCACCTGTAGTATCTCTTGTATTAGATCAGATAGACAGGAAGGACGGCAGTGTGAGCAGCCTCTTCTTACCTCAATACCCGCAGTATCTCCAGCAATAGATCAGATAGACATGGTGGACAGCAGTGTGAGCAGCTCCTTCTTAGCTCAGCATCCATGGTATCTCCAGCATTAAATCAGAAAGACGGGATGGACAGCAGTGTGAGCAGCCTCTTCTTACCTCAATAGCTGCAGTATCGCCAGCAATAGATCAGAAAAACAGGGTGGACAGCAGTGCGAGCAGCTCCTTCTTAGCTCAGCATCCATGGTATCTCCAGCATTAAATCAGAAAGACAGGGTGGACAGTGGAGTGAACAGTCTCTTCTCGCCTCAACATCCCTGGTATCTTCAGTATTAGATTAGATGGACAGAGTGGAAAACAGAATGAGCAGCCTCGTATTTTCAGCATCCCTGGTACCTCCTGTGTTAGATCACAAAGACAGGCTGGACAGCAGTGTGAGCAGCCTCTTCCTATCTCAGCTCCAGTGGTGTCTCCATTAATAGATCAGAAAGAAATGGTGGACGGCATAAATAGCTAATTAAAGATATTTAGAAAATGAATTCTAATGATATTTCCTTTAGTTATTTATTTTCTGGAGAACCCCTTTAAGAATTAAATCGACTGGATATTATCACACAAGAAGAATTATCTGTATATTTCAGAACTGATGAATAATATCTACTTTTTTTTTCATATTTGTGCATTTGGTCATCCCCTATGTCTATGCCCTGAGGATGAGAAAAGATTGTTAAAAAAGTAAACAAATCATTAAGTAGAAATGGCCTTGAGTTAATGAACTGGAGTGAGTTGAGTCAATCTTCAGTGTTCATAAGCCACAGGGGAAAACTCTTCTGCAGTCTGGCCATAAACAGACCTACCATATATAAGTTTATAATGGAGCTTTCTTTTGTGAACATCTAAACTGTTAATGATTTGATAAATAATAAAAATAGGCTTGCCTATAAAACATAAGCTATTCTTATTCTTGGTTGTGTTTCGTTAACTGGTTTCATGGGCTTCTTGTGCCATCATTAAGTACCAAAATCCAGTAAAACCATACAGCAATTTTTTTTTGTAAATTGATTGCAGAAGTATAATATAAAAAAATAGTAGCAATAAAATAAAAAAAAAAAAAAAATAATTATTATCAAGTACAAAAACACACAATGAATGTCATAAATCAGGGACAGTAGTTATTACATTTCCACTTTTTTTTTACATTTCCACTTATTTTGTATGCTTTTCGTACAAATTTGGTATCACTGCACAACTATGGGAAGAAAATTGCAATGGATTAAGCTGCTATTGATTAAGTATTCTCCGTCCTTCTAGTCTTCGTTTCCTCTGAGGATGGCAGGTAAGGCCTCTTTCACAATTCCGTCTTTCAGCTCCCATCACAATCAGTTGATTTTTGAGAATGCAGGATCCTGCAAAAAGAATTGCATGATCCTGCATTTTCTCATAGACTTGTTTAAGCGACGGATTGTGATGGATGGCCATCCGTTTCATCCGTCTTTCATTGGATCCTGCGTAAAAAAACGGTCCGTCGGGCAGAGAAAACGTTCAGAGGAACATTTGTTCTGCACGTCGGAAAATCGGTTAGCGACGCATCCTGCGCTGCCCATCACTGGCTACAATGGAAGCCTATGGGCGCAGGATGCGTCGCTGCCTGTGAAAAGCAGTTATCCTGCGACGGGTCCCGTCTTTTCAAACTGAGCATGCGTGGAAGAATTTCCCGTAAGGGAAATTCTCTCTCGCTTGCTCTCTTTCTCTTTTTACTATTGATGCTGCCTATGCAGCATTAATAGTAACAAGATATAATGTTAAAAATAATAAAAAAAATAAAAATCACAATATTCTCACCTACCGGCGTTCCCGTGCAGCGTCACCGATGCTCCCAGCAGCTAGCGTTCCTAGTAATACATTGTGAAATCTCGCGAGAAGTCACGGTCTCGCGGTCAAGGCAACTTCTCGCGAGATTTCGCAATGTATTACTAGGAACGCTACCTGCCGGGAGCACATTTGCAAATGCAAATTTTTGCCAAAATTTGAATACAATTTCATTTCCAATCAAATGTATTCGCTCATCCCTTCTAGTGATCCCAAAGCTTAACCCATGGTGATCAGTAGTATTGAGCCACCCCCCTAGTGTTCTAGTTCAGTTCGGTTCGTCGAATTGGGGCGTGTTCGACGAATGTTCGTGGAACGTTCAACAAACACCGTCGAACCCATTGAAACCAATGGCAGGCAAACACAAACACATACAAACACATAGAAAACACCTTAAGGCTGTGTGCACACGTTGCGGATTTTTCGCGGTTTTTTTCGCATTTTTTCGCTATAAAAACACTATAAAAATGCATTACACAACGGAAACATTTTTTGCAAACAATTTTTGCAAGAAATCCTAAACGTGTGCACATAGCCTAAAAGGTGTCCAAAAGCTGACAAACTGCTCAGAAGGCACAACAAAACACATGGAAAAGTTAAAAGTTCATATAGTCATGCGAAAAGAAAAGAGGTGGAGGAGTAAAAGGAGGAGGAGACACAGATATAGGCATGCATGCCCTTCTAAAATCAAGAAAGGCTGGAGTAAAAATCTAAAATCAGACTACCAACACCAAGACGGCGTGACAAAAAAAATTAAAAAATAAATATCTTTAGGTAGAATGGCAGGTCCATTCAGAACACTTTCCTTAGAAGACGTAGTGGTATCCCAGTTGGGAGTTGTGCCAAAAAAGGAACCCAATACATTCAGACTAATCCACCATTTGTCATATCCAAGGGGCAGGTCAGTAAACGACAACATCGACGCAGAACCAAGTACAGTAATATATACTGTACCTCCTTTGACAAGGCAATCAGGCGGGTCAAGAAGTTGGGAAGGGGCACCCTAATGGCCAAAACAGAAATTGAGGGGGCGTTCCGGTTACTACCTGTGCCTCCGAATAGTGTCCGCCTATTGGGCTGCTTCTGTGAAGGAGCATACTACATATATCGCTGTTTGCCCATGGGGTGCTCCATATCCTGCTCACTATTTGAGGCGTTTAGTTGCTTCCTCGAATGGGTCGTCATGGACGTCTCTAAGGGGGCACATATTATCCATTACCTCGACGACTTCTTATGCCTGGGCCCAAAAGATTCGCCACAGTGTGAATACACGCGATAGTCCACCTGTCAGAAGGAGAGAGCTGGAGGGAGAGTGGACACCCCAGAGCCGAGGGGTTAGATTGAGAAAGGAAGAAGGTGGTGAAGCTTCCTTCATGGGTGGGGTACTCTGCTGAGTAGGAGACACTGCTACTAGGCCCAAAGTATTGCCTGGGCTAGATGCAGTTAAAAATTAGTAATTAGATAAACAGGCGGTGTAGCTTGCGTCATGGGTGGGCTACTCTGCTGACTAGCAGACACTGAAGCTTTGGAGCAGACCTCTGAATCCCAGGCCATAGTATGAGTAAACAACTCTGCAGACGACCCCACCCACCTGGAATTGACAATGCCAAGTCATGTAAAACAAATCAAGGGGACTCCAAAAAGAGTCTCCATTTTTTCCAAAAATTGGGCCACAGACACCACTTAAGTGGCATCAATTTCGCCAGAGTTTGTTAAAATGGTTGGTAAGGTGATTTTCAAAAATCATCAAGCTTTTAGTCTCCCCAGGATGACACAGGGGTAGAAAAGTCTTTGCAGATCCAGGATTTGTTCATCTTGATGAACGTTAGTCTGTCTACATTGTCACTGGACAGCCGAATGGGCTTATCTGTCAGCACACCACCAGCAACGCTGAACACACGTTCAGAGAGAACGCTGGCTGCAGGGCACTACAAGATCTCCAAGGCGTGAGTGGTGAGCTCAGGCCATTTTTTCAGATTGGAAGCCCAAAATGAGCAAGGGTCCTGTTCCACAGTCATGGCATTGATGTTAACTTGGAGATACTCCTGTACCATCCTCTCAAGGCGTTGGCTATGCGTCAGACTTCTTGTCTCCTGTGGCCTTGCAAAGGATGGTCTTAAAAATTCTTGAAATGATTGGAAAAAATTGCTGTTACCACCAGACACGATGTTACTGTTACGGTTTGATTCGACAGTCCCACAGTTGGCAAGTTAGAACGCAGAGATTCACTACGTGCACCACTAGTGTTTTGTGGAAAAGCAGATGTAAGATTCTGTATCAGTCTCTGCTGATACTCCTGCATGCGTGAATCGCTTTCTAAGGCAGGAATTATTTCGACAAAATTACTTTTGTACCAGGGATCTAAGAGTGTGGCAACCCAGTAGGAAGCGGTGATGTTGCGTGCGACATGCTGGTGTAGCGCAGGCACAACTTTCTTTGAGAAGTAGTGGCGACTGGGCATCTGGTACTGGGGCACTGTGACGGACATAAGGTCTTGAAAATCCTCTGCGTTCACCAGACGGAAACGTAACATTTCTGTAGTCAACACCTTGCAGATGGTGAAATACAACCTCTTAGCTTTGTCATGGCTAGGAGGAAATGGTCTGTGAGGAAAGTGCAGGCGGAGATATTATGTTGCCTTGATCAAAATGTGGTGGTCTCGATGTCAGGGAGCACTTAACACCAGCAGGTGTTTCCACTTGCAAATTTACTGATGAACTGCCAATCACACTGGCTGTTGCAGGTAAAGAGGTGGAAGGTCTGCGTCCAAAACCATGTGCGACTGCTGTCCCCACAGTCACAGAGGATGAAGAGGTCAAGGATGCACTTGATGGGGCAGATGGTTGTTTGCCAGGCCCATTAGGCCGCATTGTAGCACAGTGAGCTTCCCACTGCAACTTATGCCTCATATCCATGTGACGGATCATGCATGAAGTACTGAAACTATTCATTTTTTGGCCTCTACTGAGATTTTAGTGACAAATCGTACAGACAACATGAGTTGGGTCATCCTTTGCGATCTCGAAAAATGCCCAGGCTATGCAAGGCTTAGAGCCCATATGACCTGAAGAGCCATCACGACTTGTGCTGACAGGCACAGTTGTGGTTGAGGATGCAGTTGTTGACGTGCTTCCAGTATTCTGTCTCTGTCCAGGAAGGAGCAACCTAACCTCGTCACTAGCATCCTCCTCCACCTCTGCTGACCTCATGGACTGGCGGACTGTGGGTTGACAGTAAGTGGGGTCTAGAAATTTCGTCATCATCACCCTGTGTGTTCTCACACCCATTGTCCTCGGAGCCAACCTCTTCCTGCCCTGACCGAAAAGTCAAGTTTTCATTCCAATCAGGCATCTCAGTCTCATCATCATCTTCCTCATTGTCTCCACCAACAGGAGTTACAGTTTGGGAACGAGGGTCTACATTATGCTCAGAACCTTCTTCATCTGGGCCTGGATCTGGCTCACAAAGATTCTGGGCATCAGTGCAGATCATTTCCTCATCTGGATTCACAGAAGCCCTGGAGCAGACATCTGATTTCCAGGCTATAGTATGAGTAAACAGCTCTGCAGATTCAACCATGTGTGTTACCCCATACTCAGACGGGCGGCTGGAGACTTGGGAGCTGTGAGGAAGCAAGTGCGATTGGGGTGACACCTCTGAGGACTGGAGTATTTGTGATGTCGAAGTTGAGGTGCAGGAGAGCCCACTTGAATGAGCACTTGATATCCGTTCAAGCACCTGCTGCTTTGTGCCTCATCTGGAATTTGTAGCGATGCTCGTAGCGATGGTCATAAGAAAGGGATCATATCAGATTGTCCATGAAAAGAAGTAGACATCTTACTTTGGCTGGAAGATGGTCTTTCTTCTGCAGATGTTACTGTTGCTTTACCACCTACCCCACGGACACAACCTTTTTTTCCCTTTCCAACACGCCTATTTCCCTTTCCACCAGCAGCAGGCCTCTTGCCACTCATTTTGGTGCTTTACTAATTGGCAACTCTGTAGTTGTTGGCATAAAAAACGATGGATGGAAACCGAGCAGAGCTGAGTGGCCAAACTGGTACTAGCCCAAAACCATTTACTGGGTTAGATGCAGTAAAAATTTAGATACACAGGCGGTGTAGTTAGCTTCACAGGCGGGCTACTCCGCTGACATGCAGACACTGCTCACAGGCCCAAAACGATTTACTGGGTTAGATGCAGTAAAAATTTAGATACACAGGCAGTGTAGTTAGCTTCACAGGCGGGCTACTCTGCTGATGTGCAGACACTGCTACTAAGCCCAAAACGATTTACTGGGTTAGATGCAGTAAAAATTTAGATACACAGGCGGTGTAGCTAGCTTCACAGACGGGCTACTCAGATGACTACCAGACAATGCTACTAGCCCAAAAGGATTGGCTGAGCTAGATTACACCAAATGCTGTGACAAACACTTGTGCAGCACTGGCACAGACCTGCCTGGCAAAAAGTGCTATGAACTGCTGTAAACAATCCTGAAAAGGGCTGATATTACAACTAGTCGCGACTCCCTAAACCTACCTCTCTCTATCTAACCGCAAATTCACTCACAATTCACACTTTTAGACTGTATAGCACCCACAGCAGCAGCGGTGTTCGTCTAACATTAAGCTGCAGCAGTGAGGAAATGGTGGAGACGGGGAAAATGGATGGTTCTTATAGGGCAAGGACATGTGACATGCACAGCCAATGACACATGCCCTTGCTTGTGTGCATCACATGCACATTGCTGTGTGTGTGTGCACTGCTGATAGGCTGAGAGACTGCACTGCCCCACTGTAAAAGCAGGAAAGAAAAAAAATGGAGATTGGCGTTATTTCAGCACAGATTTATCCCTCGCCCCCCCAGCACACTATACACTGAAACAGTCTATTAACATTGATAAACAGTTTTAATGTGAAAATCAAGTTAGGCTTTTGGGGAACGAACAGTTATCGAACAGAAACTCGAACAGCCGAATTTTAAGCAAATTGTTCGAGTTCGTCGAACGACTCAAACACCGCCCAAAACAGCTCGAATTTGAAATTGGCGAACAGTTCGACTCGAACACCGCTCATCTCTAGTAAGCACTGACATGAAATGACAAAAGTCACGCTCATTTTCGAGACGAGGAGAGAATCAACAGTGACACCAGCTCTTAGAAATCATATTATCACGCCTAGAGTTATAGCAAGGATCTAGGTCAGAGACCCAGCACTGAAACAATGGCCGCTATCAATATTGTATGCTTGCCTCACATTGGGAAGCATAAACCTGGTGACAGAATTCCCTTTAAAGGGAACCTATCAGTTGGATTCCTTCCTAAGACGTCTATATGGCTATGTAGGTCAAAGAAAGTTGAATAAAATGATAGTTTGATATTTGCGATCCGATGTTTTGTCTCAAAATAATACACATTTTTATAAATATGTAAATTATCTGTTAAGATCTATAGGTCGGACATAGATCTCCCTGAGAATCCGTCTCCTGTACTTATTTTAAATGAAAGATGGCTTTACCATTGTGAGACTTGTATTGACTGACAGTCTGATCTCACATTGATAATGCCCCCTTTCATTTACAATAATTCCTGGAGGAAGATTCTCGGGGAGATCTATGTCCAGCCCATAGATCTTTAAAGCTTATTTACATATTAAGAAAAATGTGGATTTCTCTGGAATAAGACATCGGATCACAGATATCATTTTATTCAGCTTCCTATGACCTGCATGCCCATATACAAGGCAAAGTAGGGTTGATCCTATTGACAGATTCCTTTTGATAAAGTATGTTACAGTACTATCATGAACAAAATTCCCAATATTTATGAAGCAGACATGATGTTACTTTTCTGTCTCATACCAGTTAATATTCCTCAATAAATATTTCCAGGAAAGTTTCTTGTTATGATTAGGAACATTTGACCATCAAAGTCTGAAGAATAAAATGCAGAAAATGCTACAGATGTCTACAAGATGTTATTCTACTGTCTCAATAAAATTATGCAAGTCCCACTGAATATAGTCGATTTGCTCCTATTACATGAGCAACCATTGCATACAAGTCCACTTCATTTATAGCTCCTCGGACTCACCACATTTTGTGGCAAAGTTCTTCATGTCTATAAAAACACTAATGTCTTGTACATGAAGTCAAATGAGTCCAAGGTATTTGTGTGTATGTGGGATGTGTAGGATCGTTTTCTAATACACATTGGTGGCTATATATACATTTACTTTTAGAAAATAGCAAGGTAATCCAAGGACTTGGAGAAATGTGATTCTTTGCTGAGATCGTAAACATCAACATTGTGAAATAATCCAAAAACATTGACATATAATATAATTATTCTTCTATTTTATGAGACTGAATCAAGAATAAACCTGGATGTAGACATTCAAGATACAGGAACATTACCATGGGGTCACCAGAGCAACATCTCGAATTAGACCCTGCTATAGTCTTTCCTTCCATAACCACAAAACAACTGCAGGACATAAACAGTAAATCATACTATAAGTTAAATCATATTAGCCATAACTAATTTTCTTATTGGAGTTTTTCAACATTTAAATCCCCCTTTTTGTAGGTCGTGTTGATTTGTGTCTCAAAGGCTGAATTTGATGACACCACATCCCAGTGCCGTACAGTTATGGAGCCCTGCTTGCTGGAAACCTTCTGTAGTGTCCAGAAGAATTGGAACTCAGAGTTCAGAGGTCTCTCATTATTCTTGTATCCTCCCAAACATTCCAGAAAAGTTGTCTTTTTGTCCAAAAATAAGGCCAAACCTATTCACGGGTTATGTGTGGTACTGCAGCTTAGTGTGGTCCATTTCAACGTAGTATATGGACAATTGTGATGTTTGTTGAGCAAATCACCCATGAGTTCTAAAAAGGTACAAACCATTGACAGAATGTAGGTAGTTTTGGGGCATTAAACATAAAAAAGAAAACTTTGACTTCAAATAAATTAATTTTTTTGACATCTTACTCTTCATCTAAGATTTGGGCCACCTTAGCCTCTATGCCTGCTACTATTATATTTACAAGGTCTGTTCAGGCTGGCATACATACATGTCTTTCTATTGTGTACAATGTGTTGTCCCTGAAATTAACAATATTGAAGGAGTTTAAAGCCAATTGCCCCACCCACTTTTCTCCATTGGAATGAATACATCTGCTAATGAAGGACATGACTGGTTTCAAAGCCTAAAGCTGGCCATACACATTAGATGGCTGTTGGCTGACTGAAGCTTCGGACAATCGTTCAGTCATCAGACCTCTCAGACAATTATCGCATACACAGAAACGCTCATTCAGCCAAGCGATATGAGAGAACCCTTGAGAAATATGTCTGACAATGGTGTATCTACAGGAGAGCAATTTGATTTGCAGTCCAAAATAAAACATGCCCCCGATCAACATCTCACCCTTTGATCAGTTGTCCACATCATCCATACACATTAGACTGTTGGATGAACTTGTCGATATCATCGGGTTCGGTTAAGTGTATGGGAGCTTTTACTCCAATGAAAAATCTACTTTTCGATAAGCTATCCAGTTTCAATTTCTTCAGGGTTGTCCATATCATGAAGACTCATGGTCGTTTATTATCTAGTTCTCTTCAATTTATAGCCTCCACAAACCAACTACGTACATTACAGTTTTGGTCTCAAGAACAATCACAGAAAGTTACTACCTATTCATTCTGTGGGTAACGTTGGAGATGAAAGAGATGTCAGGACCAGAAGCTTTAGGAGTCCCAGGCTCTGTCAGGCCAAAGATGCTTGTACAGCAGGGACCAGACAGTCAAACCCGGTCTATCAGTATGGGTTTGTGTACGCTGTCCAGCAGGAGTAATTAGCTACCTGTTGTAGCCAACAGGACAGCACCACATTCTAATTAAACTTCTAGTGTAATGTTGAGAGGTGTCAGTTATAGTTTTCCCTTATCTGGTTCACTCCGGCTTCCTAGCTATTACAAAGCTTGCTTCCTGACCTTGGCTTGTGTTTTTGCTTTTCTATTGCATTACGATTTTTATCCCCTTTAACTTCTTGGTAATGACACGGGGTTCTGATCATCTTCTGCCACTCACTCCAGCTACCAGTAGTCACTCAGAGGACATAATCCTGGTGGCATGGTATAAATCTAGATGCTCATATAGAAGTTAAAGGGTGAAAGCCAACATTCCTCTGGAATCTACTAGATGGAGTGGTTTGCGCAAAGCTTGTCCATGGCAACCCTTTTAAGAGCAACCAGCCATCCACCAACATCCATTAATGGTCTACAATAGACATTATTGCCTGGTTGAGACATAGAGAACCCATTGCCTGTTTCAAAAACAATTGTTTTACTCCACGTTTATGCCCATGTTAGTAGCTGGTCACAATTTATGAAACATTGCTGACTACAGGGGTTAAAACAATGGTTTACACTGTATATTACAGAGGCAGATGATGATATTAGGACTGTGAGTAATTTGGAGATAGGAAAACCAGCCTGGAAAGTCCCATCTCCATTGTTATTGAATTATATGAACCTTTTCCACAGTTCTTTCTCCAACATTGAAGCAAGAAATTGAACAAATGGCCATGAAAAGTGCCTGGAGGGAAAAGCGAACATAAAACTCTTTTGTTCTGGGTTGCAAAACTCATCACTCTATTAGATGACCATTAGATAAAGTTGGGGGAAAATGTTTCAGGATTCTATTCTAGTGGCCACGATGGTAGTCCATGGCTGCTGGATCAGAGCCTTGTGTATTCCTCCAATTAGTCAGCATCCCCATCATCTCTTCTGAATAGCATCCCGGCATGATATCATGTGTGAGTTAAGATTATAATGTCATGTTGGGCCTGCCAACGCTAACGGGTAAGTAGAGGCTCCCAGAGCTCTGGTCTGGTTGCCACAAACTACCAACTTGGCTGCTGAATAAGGGTCCTGCAAATGTTTTTGCTCACATCTACCATTTGAAGTTTTCCAAAAATGTTGCCACTTTTCTACATGGATTATACCTGGTTTTAGAGTCTAGCTCTATTCATACTAATGAGCCTGAGTAAGACCTCTTCAATCTTACATCCTTTAGGACAGTCTTTTTGACGTTTTATACGTACAGTCTACATATGATATCTCAACATTTTTACCAATCTGAGAAAAAAATGAATAGAAATCTTTTGTAATCCTCTGAGTCATTTTTGTATATAATATCATACAGCATATACGTTGTACGCAAACTGACGAGAACTAAGCTGCCCTAGTAAACCCTCACATATCGGATTAGTTGAAAATACTGCAAAGCTTTTATAAATATAATATCATTAATGAATCTAGGGTAACATAATGCTTTTTGTCATCTGCTGAATTATGCAGTCCAATATTTAATCCAATGCTTTAATCACTGACGATTTATAATCCTAAATCCTATATAATTGGGAACAAGACAATATCCTATTTCATATCCAGCTGTGAGGTTCTTATGTACAAGACTTTTTTTTAGTCATTTCGTTATCTTGGATACTTCATAGTGTTTGTCCTTTGCAATATCAAACAAAATCTATTTACTCTGCTGATCCAGAAAGTATATAATGATTCACTTGTTTCTTTTCAGCAGCCTTTTGATTGATCTTGAGCCATGGCAACTTGATGGATGAACGATATGTAGGAAAATTGATCATGTGAAAATCTACATAGCTCCACCTGAGTCTTCTCCGCCACTATCTTGATAACATTAAGCCGTTGGTTTGCTGGTTTTCCTCTTCACATTGTTCGTTCGATTCTTCCAACCATGATGTCTTTCTCCAGGGATTGCTCTATTCGTATGATGTGTCTAAAATAGGCAAGTCATAGCTTGGTGATCCTTGCTTTGAGCAACATGTCTGGCTCGATTTGTTTCAAAATTGATTTGCTTGGTCTTCTTGCCGTCAAAGGTATTGATAAAATCCTTCTCCAGCACCACATTTCAATGACATTGATTCTTCTTCTGTCTTATTTCTTTATCATCCAGGTTTCACATCCGTATGTTACCACATAAAAGACCAGATTGTCATGGTTCCACACATCACGGAGGGTGTCTGGGATGCAGTTACTGACAGCTCAGCAGTCTAATCTGGTATAGGGGTGTGCTTAAGTTGTCAGTTCTTTGAATGACAGCTTGGCCATCCAATCTGGTGCAGGGGCTTGCTGAGGTGTCAGTGTGTTTATTGACAGCTTGACTATCCAATCTGAGACAGTGAGGCCTTGGCTGTCTCCAGGTGTTCAAAATCCCAGGTAATTGTCATGCTTCTTAACTGAGCTGTGTCTCCCAGGACTCTGTCAGACGTACATCCAGCTCGTGAGGTTTGTGCTTTCTTTGCCTTGAATTCTGTATGCTTGATTTGTTGCCTGACCTTGGACTTCGTTCTGAGCCTCCGCCTGTTTAATGCTTTCAGCTCTGATCCATTATCCTCCCAGTACTCTTACCTCGGAAAGTTACCTGACTATGCTTTTGTCTGTTTCTTCTGTTTATGACATACCCTCATGGCTTCTGACCTTGGACTACTTCACCACTCTGACTCACAGCTTGGCCGTGAGAAGTGACTAGCATCACGCAGAATATTGTTATGGTCCGGTGACCTTGGAGCCGCATGGAACTTTCTCTGGAGTTAGTGTAAACTGTACTGACCGCAAATCCTGAACTTAACACTGCAACTAGAAGTAGCCGTGGGGTGGGCCTAACAAATCCTGGACACCTCAACACAGCCGGAGGACTAAATACCCCTATAGATGGAAATAGGAATTCTACCTTGCCTCAGAGCAGAACCCCAAAGGATAGGCAGCCCCCCACAAATATTGACTGTGAGTAGTAGAGGAAAAGACACACGCAGGCAGGAAACAGGATTTAGCAAACGAGGCCACTCTAGCTAAAATAGGAAAGGATAGGACAGAATACTAAGCGGTCAGTATTAAAATCCTTCCAAAAATATCCACAGCAGAAAATACAAAAAATTCCACCATACAACTAAAGATGTGGAGCGTATATCTGCAACTCCAGAGAATCCAACAAGACTGAGAAAACACTGACACAGTCTAAGCTGGACAAGAGAAAACAAATGCATAGCACAGAATTATTAAGCACACAGCATGTGTGCCACAGAAACAAAAACCAGACACTTATCTTTGCTGAATTGGCAGCAAGGCAGGAGGAACCAGACAAAGATCCAAAACCTCCCAGAGCCATGGACAACTGGCAAGGACTAATGAATCCTGCACACCTAAATACCCCAGTCAGAACTGCAATCAGCAGAAACACCTGACCAGGACTGCAACTCAGGAACAACTGCATTACCACCTACAACCACTGGAGGGAACCCAAAAGCAGAATTCACAACAGAATATGTACAAGCAGTGTCTTTGTCATCAGTGTTATGTTCCTCGATTTGAAGACCTTGACCAGCGACTTCAGTGCTGATTTGCCCATAGCTATTTTCTTATTCATTTACAGTGTTGCCGCTGCATATTGAGCGATCGTCAATTCGAGTAGGTTGAAGTCCTCTTCAACTTCCAGTTCATCGCTGTCCATCTCAAATGTGTCTCAGTTGTACCTGGTAGTAGTCAATATCTTAGTCTTCTTTATATTATGCAACAGTCCCATTTTCAAGATTCCCATCTTGACACTCCATAATAAGTCATTTACATAGTTATTAAGGTTGAAGGAAGACTATATGTCCATCTAGTTCAACCCATAGCCTAACCATTTATTCCATTTACACTTGCTGATGTCAATGTTATATCGTCTGCATACTTAAAATTGTTGATTAATTGTCCAGCAATTTTGATTCCTTCTTTTTTCAGCCTTCCTGAAAATAGTGTCTGCATTTAAATTGAAGAGAAATGGTGACAGGATGTAGACTTGTCTGATGCCTCGCTCCACTTTGAACCATGCCGTGTCACCGTGTTCTGTTCAGACTGTTGCTTCTTGGTTGATGGTTTGGCACACCATATCCTTTGGTATGCATTCTAGAATATCTAACTAGAATGAATAAGGGGACAAATTACAGGACAGAGTTGTACAACACCAATATCAACTGTAATAAGAATGCGATTTGTGCCTTGTGTCATAAGCGACAGCTACTTTATAGAGAATATAATGAAGATGCTGAAAATTTGGTACACCCTTACAAAAATATATACAATCGGGCAATTTTTCAAAGCCGTCTAAAGCAAAAGCTGTCTTCTTTGCCCATACCAACCAATAAGAGCTCAGCTTTCATTTCACCAGAGCCGCCTAAGAAATAAAAACTGTGCTGTGATTTGTTGCCACGGGAAACAGACCCAAGCATTCTTTGAGACCATTTTGATAAATGAAGCCCTCTGTGTGCACAACAAAGCTAATGATTAAAAATAATAAACAGAGGTATATTATCTTTCCAGTGACTCTTCGGATCCAGTGCAGGTCTTCGCTGGCTTTGGAAAGAACGTTTACCCTTTTTGAAAGTCACAGCCGTCTGCACCCTGTAAAGCCCTCCATTCACATTAAACTAATATTGGCTGCACCAACCAACATTGACACATTTGGCCGGTACTCTAATGTGTATGTGGCGCTGGCTGACGAATTGTCGGAGGAGATGTCAATGGGGCCTGTCTGTCTTCAGAATGCCTGTTGCTTTGTTGCTGACATTTTGCATATCAGTCTTGAACGTTTGACTTGTTGGAGTAAGCTAAATTTGCCTATTGACAAATTTTGCTCCTCTTTGGGCTGACAATGGTCTAGAAAATTACATTAATGCCAGTGAAACCACCACAATACCACATGATCTCTGTACGAAATGCTCTCACAAACGATATAGAAACAATAACGTTCAATGACATCACCATATGATGTTCATTCTAAATTTGCCTGTCATAATACTTGCTATGGACCTGTTGACATATAGCGCTTTCAAAACACTTCTTCATTCAAAATTTTCAATTCATAAAAAAAATACACTTCACAAACCAGGAAAAGAATCCACGTAGTTGGATTTTAGAAATCCTATTCTTTTGCTGTTTTTGTAAATCACTGTTTTTTGTTCCCTCTTGAAAAACTGTGAGTGTACGGCGTTGAAACGTGTTGAACAAAAAACCTTTTTATCAGTATTGTTGAAGAATCGATTTACTTTTACGTTTTTCATCCAACTGGACCCAAGTTTTCAAAAATGTACAATGTGTGGATGGGTTTGCGGCTTTATTGTTTTGTTTTGCCAACAGTGTATCGCTAATCTAATAAATAAAAAGAAAAAATAATTCTAATATATGGATCATTAATTGATTTGGGAACAAGCTCAGTTCCAACTTGTCAAATGTCTCCTTTTTAAGTCAAGTCATCAAGGCATTTTACGACCAGGTTAAACTTTTTTGTTATGGTCTTGAGGTTCTCTATGAGCCTCCTTTCCGCAGAGGTTGGATTGTCTAAGTATCTCAATTTGCCCACAACTCGTCAAGTATCCAAAGACTTAAGCTAACTGTAAACATAGAGTCACAGTGCAACGATTTATCACGAAGTGGTCATATGAGTTCATAGAGTCAGTACACTTGCGGTGTTTACTTTGTGGGCTGATTTTGGCTCCAACATTTCTATCCTTTATCATCACGTGGTTTTCGAAAGAGAATCTGTATATGTAAATAGAACGTACTATAATGCCACTCTCTTTTCTTTTTCCAGTTTATTTTCCATTAGTAAAAGTAAACATAGAATGCTCGGGTTCATTCGGGTTGTTGGTTTACGGCTTAAAACTGGAAAATGTGATTTGGCCTGAAGCAACGTCCTCACTTGTCTCACCACGTACAGTGAAAGCTGGGGAAAAACATATCCTGGAATACTTAACATGCTGTAATATACCATACACTCGGCACGTCTCTGGGAATGGAGCTGTGAAAGGGTTATAGACAGAGAATTGTAAATGGAAAATAGCCATCTATGTGTGTGATGTACATAGAAGAAGAGAGAGGAATATAGGGCAAAGATAAAGGACGAAAGCTAAGACCATTTTACATTCCCACACATTACATTATGCATATGTCCATATATGTTACCCCTGATATTTTACAGATCCATATACAGCTAAGTAAGCCGTAATAGCTACTAGAAATTAGCACATTTTTATAAATCCAATAACATTCCAATTAATCCAAATTGACCCCAAAATTTGATTCGGACCAAATTGATTTGCACTATAGTCTACTCACAAGGAGATAAATAATAAATAAATGGCCAGGAAGGGGTTCAAAAATAATTAAAAAAAACACTATACTTACCTGTCCTAGACCCACCTGTCCTGTCACTGCACTGGTCTTTGCTTCGGATCTTCGGAATTCCAGTATTTTGTCTTCTCTTTGGGACTTCTGCCGCTGACTAGGCTTTATACATTAACGCGGGCTGTGTCCATCACGTTGTGTTACACATCGCGCTCTACGTTACTGCATAAGGCTTAGTCACGAAGACACCAAAGACCTAAACCCACCATTTTGCTGGATTAGTTTGAACTGAGTCACAAAAAAAACTAGTTTTTGGCAAATCCAAATTTTTGGTTAAAGTCATGAGAAATTCAATTCCGTTTCTATTTGAGTAGTTACATGCATAGAGTTTAATAAAATATTTTATTACCATCTTCCACAATACAGTGTTTGGCAGACTGGAACATTAGGATGTCAAATATCCTCTTTATTTTCTTTCTGTGTAACCACTTGTTACTTCCGGTACTGAAATGATTAAATTAAATTGTAACTGCTATGCAATGCACCGCTTCCATGCCACAGATGCCACAGAGATTGAAGGTGAGAGGATGTTTTCATATTCAAATTTGCCGGCTGCGCCAAATTTTTCCAAACGTTAAATTCATGGCAAGTAAATTTGAGTAAATCTTAATACTAGAAAACTTGTAATTACTCAAAGAGAGGAAAGAGAGGACTCTGCTAACCATAAGGGTTTAGACATTACAAAATAGGGATAGCGAAGCCCACTAACCATACGAGCTTACACTCTACGGATGAAAGAAGACTCCTCTGAACATAAGACCATAAACTCTACAGGAGAGGACCCTGCTGACCATAAGACCTTACACTCTAAAGGAGAGAGAGGACCCCACTGACCATAAGAGCTTACACTCTACGGATGAAAGAAGACTCCTCTGAACATAAGAGCTTACACTCTAAAGGAGAGAGAGGACTCCACTGACCATAAGAGCTTACACTCTAAAGGAGAGAGAGGACCCCACTGACCATAAGAGCTTACACTCTACGGATGAAAGAAGACCCTGTTGACCATAAGAGTTTACAGTATATAGAAGAGATAGAGAGAGGACCCCACTGACCATAAGAGTTTACACTCTACAGGAGAGAGAGAGGACCCCACTGACCATAAGAGCTTACACTCTACAGGAGAGAGAGGACCCCACTAACCATAAGAGCTTACAGTATATAGAAGAGAGAGAGAGGATCCCAATGAGCATAAGAGCTTACACTCTAAAGGAGAGAGAGGACCCCACTGACCATAAGAGCTTACACTCTAAAGGAGAGAGAGGACCCCACTGACCATAAGAGCTTACACTCTACAGGAGAGAGAGGACCCTACTGACCATAAGAGTTTACAGTATATAGAAGAGATAGAGAGAGGACCCCACTGACCATAAGAGTTTACACTCTACAGGAGAGAGAGGACCCCATTGACCATAAGAGCTTACAGTATATAGAAGAGAGAGAGAGGACCCCAATGAGCATAAGAGCTTACAATCTAGAGGACAGAAAGAGAGAGTGAGAGGATCCTGAAGACCATAAGAGGTTACACTCTACAGGAGAGATAAACAGAGAACTGCGCTGACCATAAGAGGTTACACTCAGACAGAGACTTACCCGGTGACTCTGGTGATGGAAAATTACTCTACCATACAAACTGTGATCTAGTGGGAAGTGCTGTTCTGTGATGACCTAAGTACTGACCACCACTGTGCAGGTTATGCTAAGATGTCATAGATGCAGAGCATTATGAAAAGACCCACACAGCCACGCAAAAAGACAATAGCCCACTCTCTAATGCTTTAACAGTGCTGAAAATGGTAGAGGGAAAGTGTTTTGTTTTTGCAAGCCACAAATCAAATCTCAAAGTGTTTTCTCAAATTCAATTGAAACTGAGAATTTCGGGAATTTTGGCTCGAACTTAATGATCGATCAGCTCATCTTTAACACTGACTTATTTCACATTTTAGAAAGTACCACATATTGAATAGAAAAAAGATATAGAAATCTGTCTTTCTGCATCGTTCCTCTGGGTTCAACATATTCTCAGATGTATTGAGTTGACCATTTTTGAAAAAAATACATGATTTTTTACATTTTAAATCAGGAAATGTTTATGCTATCTGTATCTACAGTATATGTGATCATTCAGTACTTGTGGTATGAAGTGCAGCCTATTCAATTGTTTTGCAAGCATGTAGTGGCAATGTATTGAAATGGTATTCTTGGAAATTGGGATCCTTAATGGAATTCATGGAAAGATAAGGGTGAACATGTCAGTATATCCATCAAGAGATGGGAGTAGAGATGAGCGAATCAGGCAAAATTCAAACTTGATTGTGAAACCACTGATTTTCCAAGGACATCTGATTCGCAGAGAAGATATTCTCCACAAATTTAATGTCCCTTATTATGTTCTGGGGTCTCTCCAAACCTCATAGCAAAACAGACGTAAGATGTAGTAAAATAGATACTCTAACTCATCTTACCGCTTACCTCTCTTGTCCCTCTGCTTCTCAACATCACCCATCCTATCTTTCCTGGATCTTCTGATCATTGCTTCTCACATAGAAGAACTAGGCCAGGAGCTATGTCTGTATTTAGGCCCTAGAGAATTCTTCACAAGCGCGTAAAAAGTCACAACATCATTACATCACATGCTCTGTAACCTTGGGCACACAAACAAAGAACAGTCCCAGACCTCTCACAGGAGGTCACGACTTCTGGTTCTGATGAAGATTTCATCATGAGCAATATCAAATAGGCGAGGATCGGAGGTGTGACGGTGAGGAGTGGATGGGCTAGAGAGTTAAGAGGTAAGGCGAGTATAAGGATTTTTTAATCATTTTTATGACCCTTATGGTCCAGAAAAATGTCATCCAGCCGCTGCTATTTTGCTGAATTCGAGTAGAAACAAATTACAAAGAATTTACATTTTTGCAAATGTGGATTTTTTAAAAATGCAAGTAGAATTTAATTTCACTTAAATATATTTTCTCATATTTAAATGGTATATATACAGTAGGTAAAGATAGTGGGTCAGACAAAACTTTGCTCCTTTATATTGATCCAATGGAAGGTAACAAAAAACCTATAACGATGTGTTCATACATTGTATCCATAATTGTCATGGTTTGCCTGGAATGCTTAGGTCTGGAGCTGCAGGGGTTAATCTTGGGAGCCTCCTTTTGGATTCAGCGAGGCTTTTTACAGCTTCTTTGTGGGTCTAGGCGTCGTCGGTTATACTTTTGCCCTCGGCTGAGTACGTCGACCCCCGTGTGCCTGTGCCTTTGTGCCTGAGTCCTCTTCTGTATGTTTGGTTTTGACCTGGTTTGTTCCCCATTGTGATTTAGCCTACTGGTTCTATACCTCATCTGGTTCTCTGGTTTCTGACTTCGGCTGTGTCCTAGGGCTTTTGCTACTTGTCTTTTGATTCAGTACTTCCTCGTCTGACCCGGGTTCCCTGACCCCGGCTTGCTTTGACTATTCTTCCCTTGTGCCCTTCCCTCTCTGCTTTCCCATGGTTACCATTCCCCTCCAAACTTCCGGTGTTTACTGTGCGCTCCACTGTCTCCTCCGGCAGCGTTGCACTAGGCCCCGACCCCTTCCCTTGTGACCGGAGGTCACATGATCGCAAGTCCTGTTCCTCCATGCTACTCACTCTCCCGACTGCTCTGCCTGCACCGCTGCACTGCTGTTGCTGCCCTCAGTTCCTGGACAGCGTGGGAGCCACCGTCCGTCCTGGGGCATCTGTGACTCTGACCTCCCGCAGCTCGGACCGCTCAGGCTCCTGGTGAGTGTTCGCTTGGCAGGTCCTGATAATAATATTTTTTTTTCTACACAATCTCAGTAAAACATATAATTTTACCACAATTATCCAATATTGCGGCAAAAATGTTATGATTCTATCGCTATCAAAATTGAGGCTAAAAACCATAATATAACCCCAACCTAATGCTTGAATCAACTTACCTTAAAATGGGAACAAATGCCCCTCTGATGCTCAACAAATTGGATGAGAATTCAAACAAAAATTCTATATATTTTCAAAAGCACTGATATTATTTTGTTCTAAGAAATCATCTAAGCTTTTTTAGAAGCCATCGACGATTCTGTGACCAGCTCCTGAGGTGACCAGCTCCTGAGGTGACAATTCCACAGATTTACAGTTCTCATGGTAAAGAAGACTTATTTCCTCTGAAGGCTAAAACTTTTTTCTCTAGGCAGCTGGAGTGACCCCTTTTTTATTATGAGCAATTTATATACAGTGCTTATACAAATTAATCATATCCACTCCTAGACATCTGTTCTCAAAGCAAAATATATATATATATATATATATATATATATATATATATATATATGTATATATATATATATATATATATATATATACATATATATATATATATATATATATATATATATATATATATATATATATATATATATACAGTACAGATTAAAAGTTTGGACACACCTTCCCACCCATTTAAAGATTTTTCTGTATTTTCATGACTATGAAAGTTGTACATTCACACTAAAGGCATTAAAACTATGAATTAACACATGTGGAATTACATACTTAACAAAAAAGTGTGAAACAACTGAAAATATGTCTTATATTCTAGGTTCTTCAAAGTAGCCACCTTTTGCTTTGATGACTGCTTTGCACACTCTTGGCATTCTCTTGATGAGTTTCAAGAGGTAGTCACTGGGAATGGTTTTCACTTCACAGGTGTGCCCTGTCAGGTTTAATAAGTGGGATTTCTTGCCTTTTAAATGGGGTTGGAACCACCAGTTGTGTTGTGCAGAAGTCTGGTGGATACACATCTGATAATCCTACTGAATAGACTGTTAGAATTTGTATTATGGCAGGAAAAAAGCAGCTAAGTAAAGAAAAACGAGTGGCCATCATTACTTTAAGAAATGAAGGTCAGTCAGTACGAAAAATTGGGAAAACTTTGAAAGTGTCTCAAGTGCAGTTGCAAAAACCATCAAGCGCTACAAAGAAACTGGCTCACATGAGGACCGACCCAGGAAAGGAAGACCAAGAATCACCTCTGCTTCTGAGGATAAGTTTATCCGAGTCACCAGCCTCAGAAATCGCAGGTTAACAGCAGCTCAGATTAGAGACCAGGTCAATGCCACACAGAGTTCTAGCAGCAGACACATCTCTACAACAACTGTTAAGAGGAGACTTTGTGCAGCAGGCCTTCATGGTAAAATAGCTGCTAGGAAACCACTGCTAAGGACAGGCAACAAGCAGAAGAGACTTGTTTGGGCTAAAGAACACAAGGAATGGACATTAGACCAGTGGAAATCTGTGCTTTGGTCTGATGAGTCCAAATTTGAGATCTTTGGTTCCAACCACCGTGTATTTGTGCGACGCACAAAAGGTGAACGGATGGACTTCACATGCCTGGTTCCCACCGTGAAGCTTGGAGGAGGAGGTGTGATGGTGTGGGGGTGCTTTGCTTGTGACACCAGCAAAATTGAAGGCAAAATTGAAGGCATACTGAAAAAGCATGGCTACCACAGCATCTTGCAGCGGGATGCCATTCCATCCGGTTTGTGTTTAGTTGGACCATCATTTGTTTTTCAACAGGACAATGACCCCAAACACACCTCCAGGCTGTGTAAGAGCTATTTGACCAAGAAGGAGAGTGATGGGGTGCTACGCCAGATGACCTGGCCTCCACAGTCACCAGACCTGAACCCAATCGAGATGGTTTGGGGTGAGCTGGACCGCAGAGTGAAATCAAAAGGGCCAACAAGTGCTAAGCACTTCCAAGATTGTTGGAAGACCATTCCCGGTGACTACCTCTTGAAGCTCATCAAGAGAATGCCAAGAGTGTGCAAAGCAGTCATCAAAGCAAAATGTGGCTACTTTGAAGAACCTAGAATATAAAACATAACTTCAGTTGTTTCACACTTTTTTGTTAAGTATATAATTCCACAAGTGTTAATTCATAGTCTTGATGCCTTCAGTGTGAATTTGCAATTTTCATAGTCATGAAAATATCGAAAAATCTTTAAATGAGAAGGTGTGTCCAAACATTTGGTCTGTACTGTATATATATATATATATATATATATGTATATATATATATATATATATATATACATATATATATATGTATATATATATATATATATATATATTACCAATATATCCTCATAAATAAGATCCTCCATTATCCTTGTTAGCTTAGTTGCTCTTCTTTGCATTTTCTTAAAGAGAACCTGTCACTAGAAAAAATGCCATTGACCTGCAGATATAGATTTAATCTGCAGGTTAATAGAGTTATTGAGTCCTGTATTCCCTTATTTCCGGTCTGGTCATATCAAGAGTTAACCTTTCTCAGCCTCAGTCTGGTCTCAGGATTGCTATTTATCCCTGTGTCCTAAAGACCATGTCAGTTATAGTTTTTGCCTAGTGCTGCTGTAGCTGAATGATGGCTCTGATTGGTCCTGCTACGTTTGCTGTCTGAACCGGTGTCTCTGTTTTCCCCTGTTCCCATCTTGATTCAGTGTTTCCCTTTAGTGTGCAGACTCCCTGGTTTTGACTTGGCTTGTATCCTGACCTGTTTCTGTCCTTTGTCTTTTGGCATATCCGTTCCTGACCGTTATGCACCCCCTGGCTTGTCTCTGACCGCAAGTTTGCTTATTCCTTTGGTATTGCGCTACAGTATCGGATTTGACCCAGTTTGTTTGACTTTTCTGCAGCCACCTGTGGTAGCCTCACTGCTGCACAACAGGTCAGCTCTGTTTAGGTGCAGACCTGCTTCCTCTCTTCTGCCATCCAGTGAAGCCTACACCTACCTGCATTGCAGCAACATGACAGACTGCAGATTTATCGAGTTGAACCAGGTAATCCTTTTTGAATACTAATTATGATTGTTAATTTCTACTCTCAACTTGTACTGAGTATACTTGCTGACATGACATTTAGGATATTCTTGTACACTTAGCATGGATAGATGTACAGTACAGACCAAAGGTTTGGACACACCTTCACATTTAAAGATTTTTCTGTATTTTCATGACTATGAAAATTGTACATGAAGGCATCAAAACTATGAATTAACACATGTGGAATTACATACTTAACAAAAAAGTGTGAAACAACTGAAAATATGTCTTATATTCTAGGTTCTTCAAAGTAGCCACCTTTTGCTTTGATGACTGCTTTGCACACTCTTGGCATTCTCTTGATGAGTTTCAAGAGGTAGTCACTGGGAATGGTTTTCACTTCACAGGTGTGCCCTGTCAGGTTTAATAAGTGGGATTTCTTGCCTTTTAAATGGGGTTGGAACCACCAGTTGTGTTGTGCAGAAGTCTTTTGGATACACAGCTGATAATCCTACTGAATAGACTGTTAGAATTTGTATTATGGCAAGAAAAAAGCAGCTAAGTAAAGAAAAACGAGTGGCCATCATCACTTTAAGAAATGAAGGTCAGTCAGTCCAAAAAATTGGGAAAACTTTGAAAGTGTCCCCAAGTGCAGTTTCAAAAACCATCAAGCGCTACAAAGAAACTGGCTCACATGAGGACCGCCCCAGGAAAGGAAGACCAAGAGTCACCTCTGCTTCTGAGGATAAGTTTATCTGAGTCACCAGCCTCAGAAATTGCAGGTTAACAGCAGCTCAGATTAGAGACCAGGTCAATGCCACACAGAGTTCTAGCAGCAGACACATCTCTACAACAACTGTTAAGAGGAGACTTTGTGCAGCAGGCCTTCATTGTAAAATAGCTGCTAGGAAACCACTGCTAAGGACAGGCAACAAGCAGAAGAGAGTTGTTTGGGCTAAAGAACAAAAGGAATGGACATTAGACCAGTGGAAATCTGTGCTTTGGTCTGATGAGTCAAAATTTGAGATCTTTGGTTCCAACCACCGTGTCTTTGTGCGATGCAGAAAAGTTGAACGGATGGACTCTACATGCCTGGTTCCCACCGTGATGCATGGAGGAGGAGGTGTGATGGTGTGGGGGTGCTTTGCTGGTGACACTGTTGGGGATTTATTCAAAATTGAAGGCATACTGAACTAGCATGGCTATGACAGCATTTTGCAGTGCAATGCTATTCCATCCGGTTTGCGTTTAGTTGGACCATCATTTATTTTTCAACAGGACAATGAACCCAAACACACCTCCAGGCTGTGTAAGGGCTATTTGACCAAGAAGGAGAGAGATGGGGTGCTACGCCAGATGACCTGGCATCCACAGTCACCAGACCTGAACCCAATCGAGATGGTTTGGGGTGAGCTGGACCGCAGAGTGAAGGCAAAAGGGCCAACAAGTGCTAAGCATCTCTGGGAACTCCTTCAAGATTGTTGGAAGACCATTCCCAGTGGCTACCTCTTGAAGCTCATCAAGAGAATGCCAAGAGTGTGCAAAGCAGTTATCAAAGAAAAAAGTGGCTACTTTGAAGAACCTAGAATTCCATCATCGAACCTCCCTCACAGTACCTGGATTGGTGCTTAAAATCTTTACTAACTAAAATCCCATCTTTTGTAAAAGATTCGGGAGATTTTTTGAAGGCAATAGAATCTATTGAATGGCAGCCGGACTATGCTTTGGCATCAATAGATGTCATGAACCTATATACTAGGATACCACACCAACAGGGACTTAATGCGGTGAAAAGAATATTAGAGCATTCCAATAAAACACCTAATTTCATTTCGTTCACTGTAGAAGGGTTAAATTTTGTCTTGACACATAACGCATTCAATTTCTAAAATCAATGGTACCTGCAGGTAACCGGTACCACTATGGGTACAACGTCAACATGCGTTTATGCAAATTTATTTTTATATTTATTTATTCGAAGAAAAAATCATCACCTGTATTAATAACCCGTTCCTGAAACACATCAAACACTTTATTCGCTATGTGGATGATGTGTTTTTGGGTTGGGAAGGTGACCACATCATCTTTGACAACTTTGTTCAATATTTAAACACTACTAATGATGAAAATATGCAATTCACTGCTTGAATTTTTCAGTTTCAGTTTTAAGTATACCCCGGTGGACAGAATAATTCATGTCTCGATCCATAAAAATTGGCATGTCCTTGAGTCCGATAATGATTTAACCAAGTCTGGAGTAATTAAACCTAGATTCACGTATAAACGCACAAATAATCATTCCGACCTATTGGTACGTAATCACATAGAGATTATACAAAACAGCAATTGGCTTACTGTTGCGGGTACCCCCAAAGTTAATTATAGATGTGAAAAATGTAATTTTTGTAGATATCATGTAATAGGGACATCTATAAAAGTTGGACATATCCACATATGTTTCTTCAAGCAAGCACGCCATATTCTTGGATTACCGATTGGAGGGGTTGTTGACTCAGCTAAATCTACTGCACTCAAACAGTGAGTACTCACCTGTTTCTTAGTGCCATTCAGCTTTTTTCTTGATTTTTATTAATTCATAGCTTTGATGCCTTCGGTGTGAATGTACAATTTTCATAGTCATGAAAATAGAGAAAAATCTTTAAATGAGAAGGTGTGTCCAAACTTTTGGTCTGTACTGTATGTCATAATGGACGTCCATGAATGGACACAACAGGTGTTATATGAGACATATATATTGCTACAGGATACTAATGTTGGGGCTCTTCATTTGTCATCCACACCATTTGGGGGTCTCTACTTTCAGAAGCTGACAATGTAGGGAAGACTAAGTGCAACACGAAGGGATGAGTGGAAGGGAGCCCAACACTAGTGAAGGGGGGAGTGGAGACTGTTAGGCAGATCTAAAGTCACCCTTTCTGAACCTAATTCATGTCTGACCCTGGCAATAAGCCCTGCTTAGTAAAGGATGGGGTATAACTAGTCAATCCCCACTACCACTAAAGAGAGCTGGGATAGTTAAACAAGGGGAACACTTATCTTGAGTAGATTCAGAGATGTAACACAGACGTCCTCAAGCAACACCAAAGAGAAAGGTAGCCAACTGCTATAGCGCCAAGCCTCAACAGGGGGATATATATATATTTTTTCAGGGCCCTCTTTAAAAATGTATTCTTTGCTTATTTTATTAAAACCCCATAACTTTGCAACCATTAAAATAAACATGTTGAAAGTGTGGCATAACAACCCAGTGAACTGTTAAAAAAATGCAAGATGAATTAATGCAGCTTGCAGAATCCAGTAGTTTTCCATATGAAAGCAAGTAATATATTGTAGCCGGTGGTTATTTTACAGCTTGGACAGCAGTGAATGCTTCCACACATTAGTAATAAGCAAATAAAATATTAATGGCAATATGTATCTGGAAATGCAAAACAAAGAGATATTATTCCCTACAGATAATACAGCGCAGCCATTGTGATAAATATTTATCCTCGTGGACTCAGATGGCTCCCAGGTATAACGCATCTATCTTATATGATTATTGGGTTGCATCCTGGACACATTACGAGTTGGATAATGCGCTCTGAGTATAAACTTCATCTAAAGTATGGTGGCTCAGTGGTTAGCACTGCAGCCTTGCAGTACTGGGGTCCCGGGTCAAATCCCACAAAGGTCAACATTAGCCAGGACTTTGCGTGGGTTTCCTCCCATACTCCAAAGACGTACTTGTGATGAGGGAACAGCCGCCATCTTGGAACAGGCATGCTATCAGATTGGCGTGACTCCATTTTGTCTCCTGGTCACAGGAGTGCTCCTGGCCCCCACCTTTGCTAATGAATAGAGTTCCTATTGGTATGCTAACGAGCTGAGCTCAGTGTAAACTGTAGACGGTATTTTAAAAGCTCACTGAGGAAACCACGCCAGCAGGGGGCTTGGAAATGCTTGGGGGCTTAATTAAGACACGCATGCCAAGTGGCCACTGGATACACATCTATTATGGCAGCCCAGCCAAACCGTCTCCAACATGGAACTGTGAATTATGGACGCATCGTCCGAGGTACAGGCTCATAAAAAATATTCTCCTTGCCCTAAAGAAATTGTGCATCCAACAGTGTGACTCCCGTGACGGTGGAAGGTCTGAAACCCGAGATATAGGGATCAGCCTCCCACAGGGACCGAATGGGTCCAGGTTTGATCCCAGTACGACCGGCAGAACAAACCACAGGCACTGGTACTGCCCGTGTGCTGATCTGATCATCCTGAGAGAAGTTATCCCATTTATTAGAAATTGGAACAAATCTTGCAGGGAGGCAGAGGGGGTGGAGATTGCTAAGCCCACCCAGCTGCAGGCAGGGGGGCTCAGCCAGGTATAAGAAGCTGAGGTCACTGGGAGGGTCTCACTCCACAGAAGAACATGATGATGATATCTTAAGGAACAGGGTATGCCAGCCAGAGGGGGGAGCAAGCACAGGCTTTCTGGGGGCTGCCCGGCAACTAAGTTTTTGGACCTGCGGAATGCTATGCCCCCCCGGCTTCCACAAGCGACCTTCACCCTGGTAAATTGACCTCCAGCTTTATACTGTTAAGCCTTGTATTATTATTGTTATATTGTACTCTGACTGTAATTCTTGATATATGTTTTGACTGTATATTTCTTGTAATTATCTAGTGCGCCCCTTAAGGCAATTAAATCATAAATTAATTTTGGGCTGATCCTTTTACTCTGATTGCGAATCTTAGAATACCCAGTGTGGGTAACAGGGCAGTCTCCCCAGTGGCCATTTGCTCTAGGTGCAGTCCCTTTACTGGCCTGAGAGACAAAGGGGGCGCCGGAGAGCTGGACCTGTGTAGTGACGTCACGGATTGGTGACGTGGGAGGAAGGGGTAATCCTTCACAGTACTTATAGGGAATCTAGATTGTGAGCCCCATTGGGGACAATGATGATGATGATGTCTATAAAGCGTTGCGGAATATGATAGCGCTATATAAGCAATGCATAATAAATAAATAAAGTCATACTTCACCAGTAGATAGGATTGAATATTTTGAAATTCGAATTTTCGAGGTTTGACGAATTTTTCAAAAAAATAAATTTTCATCGCAACACTGCATAACCTTTAGTTGCCCGCGAAATCAGTGGGTAATACTCTGAGGTCTCCTAGAATGGTATTGAACTTCTTTTGATCTATATAACAGAAGTACAGCCTTAGGGCTCATGGAGACATCCGTGTAAATCAGACTGATCAAGGACCGCCGTTCATGGACTGGCCGAGGGTCTTCAGGCTAAAACATAACATAACAGCCTTATATATTTCTATGAAGCTGCAACACTCAAGTCTGGATACCCGTGGCCAGTCCGTGCATTGCGGTTTGTGATTGGACCGATTTGCATGGACGTCTAAATGCGCCTTTAGTAATATCAAAGGGACCTCAACCTATCCGGCTAGGGGCAAACAAATGGTAATTGGTGGTAACCAACAGGCCGCTTAGGAACACAATGAAATGATTAATGGTTTTTTAAATAAAAAAAACTTTCCCTCTTTGCCTCTTGTGGTCAGGTACACCATTCTGTCGTTGCCTATATGTCCATGAAATTTATATTTCTAGCACAAAACCCAACTCAGATTTTAAATGCCTAGGCTTGTGGACTATGCAAAGCCTGATTTACCATACATGTTAAAATCAATAGATGCAGGATTTCGGACTTCATGATGGCCATCTATTTTGTGGCAACGGCAAAGTGTCTTTGTGTCCTATTACCTTTGGATGGTACTTTCCGTGAGTAACATGGAATCCAGGCCACGGGAAAACGGAGACTAAGTGTCAGCAAATTGTGATCCCATTGTCTTGCAAGAGAGAATCAGAGCACACTGTGAAGAGAAGATGGAGAACAACATTTTTCCATCTTCTTCATTGTGTCAATGCGCGGAAGTCGGACTGGACTAAGATGTCATCTGAGTGCAGGCTCATGATTTGCATGCACTCATTGACTTGCGATCCCATAATCAGATCAAACTGAGACATGCAACGATTTTTTTTCTTAGACCTTTGGAGGCCCCACTTAGATGGAAAATATGGTGGTTTGCACCTGGTCAAAGAGTGAGCCATTAGTAATGTTAATTAAATTAGCCATTGGTGATGGATGGTTAATATCACTGCTTTTTGAAGATATATCCGACAGCATTAAGGCGAGTAGATGGATCCTAAGACCTGCTAAGACTCTGTTTACACTGCATTTCTGCAGTGTGTCCTGGGCTTCTTTCTGATTCCCCTAAAAATGGGCCATGTACTGCAATCACACAAACAGAGTTGAAATATTGGAGTTAATGTTTTTTCTCTGAACATTTCCATTCATTCAGACGGGCACAGAAAAGAAGTTGATGCAGTATTCGGTTATGCATCACAGCTGTGCATAATATACAGATACATATAACGCCCCTGACCATAATTGCTGCTGACAAAGGGTGGAAGGCAGCTTGCAGAAAAACGTCAATTCCAAGGAGCGGATCATGGTCTCTTCCATGTGAAGGTATGGCACAGAGACGGCTTTACTCAATAAATAATAGTAGCTAGGCATTTTCTTGTAAGTGCACATGATTGTTTTGCAGAAGGAAGTACAATCTAGGTTGCCCGGCATCGATTGTGTTGACTAAGGACATATGAGAATACGATTTCCACACGAATGGACAACTGAACACTTGTTTCATGGCCACACAAACTGGACACAATGTAGAAAGAGCAGGAAAAGCAATATATGAGGATGATGATGGTGATGATGACAGTGACCAGGCATTACTTGTGCATACGGAATGACTACCCTACCTCAAAGGCAATCACAGGAGAAAAATAAGAACAGCTTGAGCTTTGCTTATCTTGAGGGTCAGTTTGCTTTCCCCACGTGAGCAGGTAATGTGCTGCCAGAGAGACGTAGTCCCTAGTAGTTTCCTTCAAAATATCTAAATATGATAATGATGCCAGGTCTCTGTGTGATGAAAGCGCATCCTGGAATAAAGTACTACCAATCTTCTAGAAGCCTTGCTTTCTGGGGTTTTTCAGGGGCACTTGAAGGCTTTGTCAACTCCCCTTTTTCTGGGAGCCTCCTGAGTTCCAGACATTCCAACTCCCTGAGGAAGCATTTTGTGAAACGCACATTTGAGAGTTAGGTGGTGGACAATATGCATTGCTCATGGAGATTTCTGGTTTGTGTTGATTCTTCACTATCATGTATAGATTATGTATACTATTTCATTATCATGTATAGATTATGTATACTATTTCATTATCATGTATAGATTATGTATACTATTTCATTATCATGTATAGATTATGTATACTATTTCATTATCATGTATAGATTATGTATACTATTTCATTATCATGTATAGATTATGTATACTATTTCATTATCATGTATAGATTATGTATACTATTTCATTATCATGAATAGATTATGTATACTATTTCATTATCATGTATAGATTATGTATACTATTTCATTATCATGTATAGATTATGTATACTATTTCATTATCATCATGTGTAGATTATACTCTTCGTGTAGGCAGATACGTATATATATATATAAGGGGTGACATATGATAACGTTCCTCGCTATTCATCTCTGTACTTTGCTGATGTATGCACGATGCACTTTATAATTGTTTATCCATGAATAAATCAAGCTTGTCCTAGTTTACTTTGTCTTATTATTATTTCATGCACTGTGCACTTTATCTTGATTTACATAATATATTTATTTATATTTCAGTTCTTTTGCCGGACGTTTTACTATATATGTTTTATTATGTGTTTATTATTATTAGTTTTATCTTTTGGTGCTGTGTTGCTCTACTTTCATGATTTTAATTGTCCCTTCTCTTTATATCTTTTCAGATTTTACATTGTCTTGTTCCGGGTTTTTGTTGTTATCAATAACACTTATATTTTAATTACTTGGTGTTATTTGATCCTTTCTGGATGTTTTTCTTCTTGTTTGGTCCAGCGGAACGCCTGATTATTTCACATATTTGCATACTCGTCTCTCTTTAGGTGCTAATTCCAAAATGGCAGTCAAATATGACTAAAGTGTCATGTACATGTCGTATCTATGGGTGTGGTTTTGCTAACCCATACTTTTTTTAGCTCCAGGTTGCTGCTTTGACTAGGCAAAATTAGGATTTCTGGCAAGTAAGTTTGCGGACAGTGATTAAGTGAAATCATTTATCAGCTTCAAACCGTTATGATCATGTAATCCATTCCCTCTGCAGCTGATTTATCATAAAAAAAACTTTCTGATCCTTTATCTATGTATCAAAGATCACAGCTAGAATATAAAAAAATAGGGGCACAAAGGAGGCAGTTTTACACCATATAGTGTATTAAGTGACACAAGAATACTACAGATAGCTAGAAAAAAAACATCGCAGTTGGGGGACTTATTAGTACCAATATTGCAATGGAAATTAAAGTGTACTTGCAGGAATAACACTATTTCTGGCTACTGTATTACTTGTATCCTGCATTTTTACCAGTTTCCCCCCCTGTAGGCATTATCTATCATTTCAATTGCCTCTGAGCTAGTGGATGGAGTCATTCTTCTATGCTGTCTCTTATATATTGCACACATAAATATGACACATTTCTGCTCTCTTTTGTCCACATTGCGCTAATTTTGAAGGACATTTATATAGCAATACTGAGCAGTGTAGTTATGAATCCAGCTCTGTGATGGGAAACCACTTTCTAGAATGCAGCAGCACTGTCTTTGTGTGTCTATGCCTCTCTCTTACTTTGCTCCTCTCTTCTTTTCTCTCCATAGATTTTAATAGGCAGTTGTAGTCTGATGTTACAGAGAGTGAACATTCTGTCTTGTTTTGAGCAAGACGAAATTAAGCAGTTTTTTTTAGAGGGAATATTGCGTTAAGACAGCAAGAAAGGCGAATAAATGGCTCATAAGTGGAGATAGAATCCTATATTATAACATCTTTTTTTATATTTCCTTGTACCCTTGATGTATGAAAAGTTTGGTGAAATGAGATTGACCATTAAAAACATCAACCCAGCTACCTCTCTACTTGAAAGATTAAGACTTAGCTACTAGTGATGAGCGAACGTGCTGGGATAAGGTGTTATCTGAGCATGATCAGGTGATGGTCGAAAAATATGTTCAAGTCCCCGCGGCTCCCTGCTTGTTGGGCAATCCCTGCATGTGTTGTGGCTGTCTATCAGTCACGAGACATGCATCGGTGGGGACTCGAATATATTTTTCGAGCATGCCGAAGTCACTCAGTTATCACTAGTGTTGAGCATTCCGATACCGCAAGTATCCGGTATCGGCCGATATTTGCGGTATCGGAATTCCGATACCGAATTCCGATACTTCCCGTGTATCGGATACCGGAATCGGAAGTTCCCAGAATTCAAATTGAACGCAGCAGCCAATGAGGAATGAATGAAAGTGTGGGCACATCCTGTTTAGCATGGTGGGCATGTAAGTACTGGCAAGGCTGGGATTGGCTGCTGAAATGATGTCACTCTGCACTATAAAAAAGCGCTGCCGCCATTTTGCGCTCACTCTGCTGTGATTTCAGTTAGGGACAGGACGCTGTGTTCTAACTGAGGGCCAGTTGAGCTTGCTAATTGCTTTATTTTCCTTTCCAAAGGCTAATTTAGCAAAACGCTGTGTGTTCTTCACTGTTCACCTTGCTCTTGCCTTGCAGCGCTGTTTTAACAGCGTTCTGCAAGGTCTCTGTGTGTGTGTGTGTGTGTGTGTGTGTGCAGCTCACTCTGTAGTCTGTGTGCAGCCATATACCCGGTTGTATTCAGCTCAGGGGGGGTTCACACTGCCTCACACAGTTGTTCTTTTTTGCTCTTAGTGCAGCCTGCTGCACATTTTTTCTCAAATTTCCTATTAGTGTTTTTCCACCAGTCTCCAGCTCTATTGTGGAAAAACACTACATAGGATAACCTAGAGGGGTTTTTTAGGGCCTTGCAGCGCCGTTTACGGCTGTCTGCACGGTCTCCGTGTGAGCCCAGCTCGCCCTGTAGTCTGTGTGCAGCCATAGCCGGTTGGATTCAGCTCAGGGTTCGTTACTGGCTCATACCTTGAGAAAAATTTTCCTTTTTTTTCAAATAGTGCAGCCTGTTTAAAATTTGGAAAAAAAAAAATCCTATAAGTGTCTTTCCACTCGTATCCAGCTAAATAGTGGAAAAACACTATATAGGATAACCTAGAGGAGGGTTTTTTGGCCTTGCAGCGCCGTTTACGGCTGTCTGCACGGTCTCCGTGTGAGCCCAGCTCGCCCTGTAGTCTGTGTGCAGCCATAGCCGGTTGGATTCAGCTCAGGGTTCGTTACTGGCTCATACCTTGAGAAAAATTTTCCTTTTTTTGAAATAGTGCAGCCTGTTTAAAATTTGAAAAAAAAAAAATTCCTATTAGTGTCTTTCCACCAGTCTCCAGCTCAATTGTGGAAAAACACTACATAGGATAACCTAGAGGTTTTTTTTTGGGCCTTGCAGCGCCGTTTACGGCTGTCTGCACGGTCTCTGTGTGAGCGCAGCTCGCCCTGTAGTCTGTGTGCAGCCATAGCCGGTTGGATTCAGCTCAGGGTGCGTTACTGCCTCATACCTTGAAAAACAATTTCCTTTTTTTCAAATAGTGCAGCCAGTTTAAAATTTGAAAAAAAAAATTCCTATTAGTGTCTTTCCACTTGTATCCAGCTAAATAGTGGAAAAACACTATATAGGATAACCTAGAGGAGGGTTTTTTGGCCTTGCAGCGCCGTTTACGGCTGTCTGCACGGTCTCCGTGTGATTTAAACTAGCTCTGTAGCCCGATCTGCACCAAAAAAAAAGTTAAGTTCACCAAACACAACTTAACACTTGTGTAGGCCACATTTGAAAAATAATAAAGTTTAGTCCACAATTTACAACATTAGTGTTTCTTACACCTGTTAGGAGGAGCATTACAGGAATAAGCACACTAAGGCCTTAGTACTTTTCTGCTTATCTTTATCTGTCAACCAAGATGAAGAGGGCAGGGAGTAAGGCACGTGGGCGTGGGCGCGGAGCAGGGAGAGGAGCAGGGAGAGGACGTGGTGATTCTGTGCCTGCTGCGGGCGCCGGTGACTCGTCGTCACTCAGTTTCAGCAGGGAACAGTCCTTCATGCGCAGCTTTGTCGGAGAGCGCCATGCACCGCTGCTGCGTGAAGACCAAATTGAAGCCGTTGTCGGGTGGATGGCAGCTAACGCCTCGGCATCGACTTCAGTTAGTGCCACATCCTCTCAGGCACAGAGCACTGGAGAGCAGCCATCTGTCTCTTCACCACCTGCCAAATTGGCCAGGCAGTCAGAGAGCCCAGGACAGGAGCCGTCTCTACTTCTGTTCTCTGAATCTCTTGGCTTGGAAACAGGGGGCCAGCCAAGCAGCATTGGAGAAATGGAAGAAGAGGCAGTGTGCAGTGATGCCCAACACCTTTTTCTCTCTGACTCTGAAGAGGCAGGTGGGCCAGTGCCTCCGGTGACCACAGCGCAGTACGTATCTGATGATGAAACTCAGGTGCCGCTTTCTCGTGCGTACTGTGCTGCTGAGACTACCCAGGAGGAGCAGTTGGTGTCAGAGGGTAGTGGAGATGATGAGGTCCTTGACCCATCGTGGCGTGAGGAACAGGAAGGTGGTGGGAGCAGCTCAGAGGAAGAGCTTCCTCTTACGGGCCAAAGAGGGAGAGGGAGGGGGAAGACTGCGGAGCCTGTAGCCTCCACTTTGGCACCCGTTAGGAGCCTGTCTCTTTCCAAAGCCAAAAAGGGCGCTCCCAAGACTTGCAGTGCCTGGTCCTTTTTTGACACAGTTGCAGATGACATTTGTTTTGTCAAATGCAAGCTGTGTCATCATAAAGTAAAAAGAGGGAAAAATGTCAGCAACCTCAATACCACAAATATGTGGAAACATGTGCGGACCAGGCACGCGGTGGAGTTACAGAAACACACTGAAGATGTAGGCCAACCAACAGCGGCAGCTACCACCTCTTCAGCTCGTGTTGCCTCTTCCTCCAGCTCACGCACAGCTGGTTTGGCTTCCTCCCAGAGACCTTGTGTAATTCCACCCACAGCACCACCTTCCCAGTCATCCTCACACTCCCAGTCTACTCTACAGCCATCGGTAGTACAGGCATGGGAGAAAAGGCGGGCATTCTCGGCCAACCACCCCCGAGCACAGGCTCTGAATGCAGGCATTGCCAAACTGTTGTCCCTGGAAATGCTCTCGTTCAGGCTGGTGGAGACTGACAGCTTCCGTGACTTGATGGCATTGGCAGTCCCACAGTACAAGGTGCCCAGCCGCTTTTACTTCAGCAGGCAGGCTGTCCCTGCCCTGCACAGGCATGTTGAGGCAAACATAAAACATGCGCTACTGAACGCCGTCAGTAGCAAGGTCCACCTCACCACCGATGCGTGGACCAGTCAGCATGGACAGGGGCGATATGTTTCCCTCACTGCCCATTGGGTTAATGTTGTTGAGCCAGGTACAGATCGTGCGAGTGGCGCAGGACGTGTCCTGCCCACTCCAAGGATTGCAGGAATCCAGTCTGTACGCATCGACTCCTCCTCTTACACCAGTTCCTCTGATTCCTCTCTGCAGGATCCGTCACAGTCCACCCCCACATGGACCCGTGAACGTTTACCTATGACCGACATGAGCACAGCCGTGGCCAAACGTCAGCAGGCCGTCTTGAAACTAGTTTCATTGGGGCATCGAAGCCACACAGCGCAGGAGCTCTGGAATGCCATCAAGCAGGAGAGCGATGTGTGGTTACTGCCAGCGAATCTCCAGCCAGGCATGGTAGTGTGTGACAATGGCCGAAATCTGGTGGCAGCTTTGGCCCTTGGCAACCTCACTCACATCCCATGTCTGGCACATGTGCTCAATTTGGTTGTGCAGAGTTTTCTGAGGGACTATCCGGATCTTGATGCCCTGCTGCACAAGGTCCGCCTAGAGTGTGCTCACTTGCGGCGTTCCAGCTTGGCCAGATCCCGCATTGCTGCTCTGCAGCGCAGATTCCGCCTTCCGGAACACCGCATCATATGTGACCTACCTACCCGGTGGAATTCCACGTTACATATGTTGGAGCGGTTGTGTGAGCAGCAGCAAGCAGTTATGGAGTACCAGCTGCATCAGGCGCAAAGAAGTCGCAGTCAGCGCCGATCAGACTTCACAACCACAGAGTGGGCCACTCTGAAGGACGTCTGCCAGGTTTTGCGTCCTTTTGATTATTCCACGCGGATGGCAAGTGCAGATGATGCACTAGTCAGCATGACTGTCCCCCTTATCTGCCTGCTTCAGCAAACTTTGCAAGGGTTAAGGGATGATGTGGTGGAAGAGGTGGAGGATGAGGAGTCACCTTTTCCATCAGCTTCTGGAGAGTCAGCGCCACGTGGTTCCTCACAAAGGGGTACGCAGAGGCCAATTTGTGAGGAGGATGAGGAGGAGTCAATGGACGAGGAAGAGCTCCGTCCAGAGGAGGGAGCGACACAATTGTCCAGTGGTCAGTGTGTACAGCGAGGGTGGGGTGATGACGAGCGGGCAGAGATCATGTCTCAAGCAGGGGACAGCGTTTCTGGGCCGGTTGGCACTCTGCAGCACATGGTGGATTTTATGCTGCAGTGCCTGAGAAATGACCGCCGCATCGACCACATTCTCAACATGCCTGATTATTGGGTGTTCACCCTCCTCGATCCTCGCTACCGGGACAACGTCCAAAACCTCATCCCTGCGTTGACCCGGGAGCGTAAATTGCGGGAGTACCACGACACACTGGTGAATTCCATCATCTTCTCCTGTCCAACTGAGAGGAGTGCTGCTAGTGCTTTACAAAGCAGCTCAGTGCGTCGAGGCAGTGGGGGAGGCTCTGCCCAAAGAGGGAGCAGAAGCAGTGCCTCTGCCCAAGGCAAGCCGAGTATGGCACAACTCTGGCACACTTTTGTGTGCCCGCCCCAAATGTCTACACCATCACCGGCGGCTCCAGTCAGCAGGAGGCAACGGTTCCGTCAGATGGTGACAGACTACATGGCTTGCCCTCTTACTGTACTCCCCGACGGCTCTTCCCCGTTCAAGTTTTGGGTCTCTAAGCTGGATACATGGCCAGAGCTAAGTCAGTATGCATTGGAGGTGCTGCCTTGCCCTGCGGCTAGTGTCTTATCGGAACGTGTCTTTAGTGCCGCAGGTGGTGTACTAACAGACCGTCGCATGCGACTATCCTCCGATAACGTTGACCGGCTTACTTTCCTGAAAATGAACCAGGCATGGATCTCGCAGGAATTTGCCACTCCTCTGCCTGATTAATTAATTGGGTGTCATCCAGGTCTTCTGCTGTGTTCATCTTTCTACCACCTGAAATGCTATTCCTGGGCTCCAACACCGCCAGTTGCGGCTCAGAAGTGCAGGCTGCACAGTCAAAACATACGACCCAGTGTTATTGGGTTTCAGTAACGTCAGCTGATCCCCAGCTGTGTAGCCGGCAATGTGTCCTGCGACCGCTACGCTGGCACAACAACCTGAATGTAAGGGAACCTGCCCCCCCCCCCCCGTCGTTTGTTACTGAAAGAGCCATCTTGTGCAGCAGTAATGCTGCACAAGGAAAAGGTAGCTATTTTTTTTGGGCTCCTTGCACACACAGAACTTAACACTTATAAAATGTGTTCACTGATACCGTTATACCGTCCCAGAGCTGGGACTTTCCTTCGTAATGTGACGCAGCACAGCCGTCATTCCTACCCCCTTGGTGCCATGCGCTGCCTCCTCAGCGTTGTTTTAAGCTGTCACGGAGCCTGCGCTGTTCTGTTATCCCTTGGCCATGCCCTATTTGCGCTGCCTGTCTTCTGACATAATTTGGTGTCAGGCTGGCTGCGCCTGTGCGGCCGCGCTGCCATAGATCCCGCCTCGCAGTGTCTTCTGATTGAGTCACACTGCGGGCCTGGGATCCATGGGCATGCGCAGTGCATATCTTCCCCTCGGGCTCTCGCTCATTTCCCTCCGCCTTCTTTAGACTGTGCGCCGTCAGCTGATCCCTAATAGCATGCCACGGCCGTGACAATGCACAGTCTGAAGAAGAGGGAAGGAGGGGAGTGAGAGTCGAGGATATGCACTGTGCATGCCCATGGATCCAAGGCCCGCAGTGGGATTACGTTAGACGAGACTGCGAGGTGGGATCTGGAGCAGCGTGGACGCACAGGCACTGACAGCCTGACACCAAATTATGTCAGAAGACAGGCAGCGCTAATTGGGCATGGCCAAGGGATAACAGAACAGCGCAGGCTCCGTGACAGTTTAAAACAACGCTGAGGAGGCAGCACATGGCACCAAGGGGATAGGAATGACAGCTGTGCTGTGTCCCATTACGAAGGAAATTCGCACCTCCGTGACGGTTTAACGGTATAAGGGGACACATTTTTAGTGTTTACTTCTGTGTTTGCAAGGAGCCTAATTAAAAGAGCAACCTTTTCCTTTTGCATCCTTAGCGCTGCACAAGATGGCTCTTTCAGCTACAAACGTCTTGGGGTTCCCTTTCAACTTGCTCCAATCAGGCTTCGGCCTACACTCTGTTCCTCTGCTCCTCCTGCTGTCCCTGGGCTCTAACACCGCCAGTTGGTGCCTGGAAGTGCTGTGTGCACAGTCAACAGTCGCTCCTCTGTTATTGGGGTTCAGTAACGTCAGCTGATCCCCAGCTGTGTGTGCGGTAATACCTCCAATCTGCTTCTCCTGCTGTCCCTGGGCTCTAACACCGCCAGTTGGTGCCTGGAAGTGCTGTGTGCACAGTCAACAGTCGCTCCTCTGTTATTGGGGTTCAGTAACGTCAGCTGATCCCCAGCTGTGTGTGCGGTAATACCTCCAATCTGCTCCTCCTGCTGTCCCTGGGCTCTAACACCGCCAGTTGGTGCCTGGAAGTGCTGTGTGCACAGTCAACAGTCGCTCCTCTGTTATTGGGGTTCAGTAACGTCAGCTGATCCCCAGCTGTGTGTGCGGTAATACCTCCAATCTGCTCCTCCTGCTGTCCCTGGGCTCTAACACTGCCAGTTGGTGCCTGGAAGTGCTGTGTGCACAGTCAACAGTCGCTCCTCTGTTATTGGGGTTCAGTAACGTCAGCTGATCCCCAGCTGTGTGTGCGGTAATACCTCCAATCTGCTCCTCCTGCTGTCCCTGGGCTCTAACACCGCCAGTTGGTGCCTGGAAGTGCTGTGTGCACAGTCAACAGTCGCTCCTCTGTTATTGGGGTTCAGTAACGTCAGCTGATCCCCAGCTGTGTATCCGGCAACGTGTCATGCGACCGCCACGCTGGCACAACTAAAATGTAAGGGGACCTGTCCTACCCCCCCCCTAGGCGTTTGTTACTGAAAGAGCCACCATGTGCAGCACTAATACTGCACAAGGGAAAGGTCGCTCTTGAAATTATGCTCCTTGGAAACGCTGAACTACACACTCATGTAATGTGTCCCCTCACACCGTCCAACCGTCCCAGAGGTGGGACTTTCCTTTGTAATGTGACGCAGCACAGCCGTCATTGCTACCCCCTTGGCACCGTGCGCTGCCTCCTTAGCGTTGTTTGATTCCGTCATGGACCCTGCACTGTTATGTTATCCCTTGGCCATGCACAGTTTGCGCTGCCCGTCCTCTGACATCATTTGTTGTCGTCCTGGCTGCGCCTGTGCGTCCACGCTGCCCGAAATCCCACCTCGCAGTGTCGTCTAATGTGATCCCACAGTGGGCCTGGTATCCATGGCCATGCGCAGTGCATATACTACCCTCTCATTCCCCTTCTTCATGCTTCTTCAGACTAGGCGGCGTCAGCTGATCCCTAATAGCATGCCACGGCCGTGACGCCGCACAGTCTGAAGAAGCATGAAGGAGGTGAGTGAGAGGCGATGATATGCATTGCGCATGCCCATGGATCCCTGGCCCGCAGTGGGATTACATTTGATGACACTGCAAGGTTGGATCTCGGGCAGCTTTGACGCACAGGCACTGCCAGCCTGACATCTAAATGATGTCAGAAGACGGGCACCGCTAACTGTGCATGGCCAAGGGATAACATTACAGCGCGGGCTCCGTGACAGAACCAAACAACGTTGAGGAGGTGGCGCACGGCACCAAGGGGGTTGGAATGACGGCTGTGCTGTGTCACATTACAAAGGAAAGTCCCACTTCCGGGATGGTTTGACGGTGTGAGGGGACACATTATATGAGTGTGTACTTCAGCGTTTGCAAGGAGCATAATTTTCGGAGCCACCATTTTCCATGTGCAGTATTACTGCTGTACAAGATGGCTCTTTCAGCAACAAATGCCTGGGGGGGGGGGGGTTAAAGGTTCCCTTTCAACTTGCTCCACTGCAGGCTTCGGCCTACACTCTGCTCCTCTTTGATTCCCTGGGTTTCAACACTGTCAGTTGACACCTGGAAGTGTTGTCTACACAGAAAAAACACTAGGTGATGTGTCAGTGGGGTTCAGCACCGCCAGCTGTTCCCCTGCTGTGTAGTCGGCATCGTGTCCAGCACAAGCCACGCTGGCACAACCGACCAAAAGCTTCCACCAGTGCTGGCTTCGGCCTACACTTTGCTCCTCTCCTCCTCCTGCTGACCCTGGGCTCAAACACCGCTAGTTTTTGCCCGGAACTGCTAGCTGCACAGAGAAAAACACCAGCCAATGTGTTAGTGGGGTTCAGCAACGCCAGCTGTTCCCCTGCTGTGTAGCTGGCAACGTGTCCTGCAAACGCCACGCAGGCACATGAACTGAAATTGAAGGGAGCCTGGCCCCCTCTCCCCCAGGTGTTTCTATGTATAACAGCCACCTTGTACAGTAGTACTGCTGCATTTGTACAAGGTGGCTGACTTTTTATCCTTGCCCACGTGGAACTCAACACGTACAAAATGTGTCTCTTTGAGACCATTCCACTGTCCCTGAGGTGTGACTTTCCTTTCTAATGATACGCAGCACCCCCCTTGGTAGCGCTTCCCATCTTCTGACATCATCGGTTGGCTAGTTGCGCCTGTGCGTCCGCCCTGCCTGAATAAAATGCTCCTCGTTGTCTTAATTATTTTGACTGCGAGGGTGTGATTGATGAGCACGAGCAGTGCATATCTTCGCCTGTCTTAACTCATCTCCTTCCGCCTTCTTCAGACTGTGCAGCCTCATGGCCGCGGCATGCGAGAAGGGATCAGATGAGGCCGCCCAGTCTGAAGCAGGTGTAAGGACATGTGTAAGTGGCAAACATATTTAGTGCACCAGGGCACAAATCCCAGCACCGCAGTGTGATTTTTTAAAAACACACTGTGGGTCTGGGATTCATGTCCACCGCTAACCGCAACGGCCAACATGAAATGAGGTCATAAGACAGGAAGCGCTCACAGCGCATGGCCAAAGGATCACAAGAGCGCAGACTCCTGTACAGCAACTAACAACGCTCAGGAAGCTGCGCCCATGCAAAAAGGTGTTGTTTTCGACACCTGTGCTGCTTTTCTTTAAAAAGACAAGTCACGCCTCCACTACTGTTTAACAGTATAATGGGCTAAATAGTGTACGTGTTGCATTCAGCGTGTGCAAGTAGACAAATTAATAGAGCAACCTTTTACTTGTGCAGCATTAATGCTGCAGAAGGAGTGGCTCTTGTACTTTGTAACACCTGAGGGGGGGTTAAAGGTAACCTTTGAAATTGGTTCAACTAGGCTTCGGCCTACACTCTGCTCCTCTCCTCCTCCTGCTGACCCTGGGTTCTAACAACGCTAGTTTTTGCCCGGAAATGCTAGCTGCACAGAGAAAAACGCCAGCCAATGTGTTAGTGGGGTTCAGCAACGCCAGCTGTTTCCCTGCTGTGTAGCTTGCATCGTGTCCAGCACAAGCCACGCTGGCACAACCGACCAAAAGCTGCCACCAGTGCAGGCTTCGGCCTACACTTTGCTCCTCTCCTCCTCCTCCTGCTGACCCTGGGCTCTAACACCGCTAGTTTTTGCCCGGAACTGCTAGCTGCACAGAGAAAAACACCAGCCAATGTGTTAGTGGGGTTCAGCAACGCCAGCTGTTTCCCTGCTGTGTAGCTTGCATCGTGTCCAGCACAAGCCACGCTGGCACAACCGACCAAAAGCTGCCACCAGTGCAGGCTTCGGCCTACACTTTGCTCCTCTCCTCCTCCTCCTGCTGACCCTGGGCTCTAACACCGCTAGTTTTTGCCCGGACATGCAATCTGCACAGAGAAAAACACCAGTCAATGTGTCAGTGGGGTTCAGCAACGCCAGCTGTTCCCCTGCTGTGTAGCTTGCAACGTGACCTGCAAACGCCACGCAGGCACATGAACTGAAATTGAAGGGAGCCTGCCCCCCACCCCCAGGTGTTTCTATGTATAACAGCCACCTTGTACAGCAGTACTGCTGCATTTGTACAAGGTGGCTGACTTTTTCTCCTTGCCCACGTGGAACTCAACACGTACAAAATGTGTCTCATTAGAGACCATTACAATGTCCCTGAGGTGTGACTTTCCTTTGTAATGACACGCAGCACCACCCTTGTTAGCGCTGCCCGTCTTTTGACATCATTGGTTAGCTGGCTGCGCCTGTGCATCTCCCCTGCTCGAAACAACGCCCCTCGGTGTCTTATTTTTTTGGACAGCGAGGGTGTGATTGATGGGCATGTGCAGTGCATATGTTTGCCTGTGTTCACTCATCTCCTTCCGCCTTCTTCAGACTGGGTGTCCTCATGGCCGCGGCAGGCGATAAGGGATCAGATGAGGCCGCCCAGTCTGAAGCAGGTGTAAGGACATGTGTGAGCGTCAAACATATTTACTGCACAAGGCCACGAATCCCAGCCACGCAGTGTGATTTTTTGAAAACACACTGTGGGTCTGGGATTCATGTCCACCGCTAACCGCAACGGCCAACATGAAATGAGGTCATAAGACAGGAAGCGCTCACAGCGCATGGCCAAAGGATCACAAGAGCGCAGACTCCTGTACAGCAACTAACAACGCTCAGGAAGCTGCGCCCATGCAAAAAGGTGTTGTTTTCGACACCTGTGCTGCTTTTCTTTAAAAAGACAAGTCACGCCTCCACTACTGTTTAACAGTATAATGGGCTAAATAGTGTACGTGTTGCATTCAGCTTGTGCAAGTAGACAAATTAATAGAGCAACCTTTTACTTGTGCAGCATTAATGCTGCAGAAGGAGTGGCTCTTGTACTTTGTAACACCTGAGGGGGGTTAAAGGTAACCTTTGAAATTGGTTCAACTAGGCTTCGGCCTACACTCTGCTCCTCTCCTCCTCCTGCTGACCCTGGGCTCTAACAACGCTAGTTTTTGCCTGGAAATGCTAGCTGCACAGAGAAAAACACCAGCCAATGTGTTAGTGGGGTTCAGCACCGCCAGCTGTTCCCCCGCTGTGTAGCCGGCATCGTGTCCAGCAAAAGCCACGCTGGCACAACCGACCAAAAGCTGCCACCAGTGCAGGCTTCGGCCTACACTTTGCTCCTCTCCTCCTCCTGCTGACCCTGGGCTCAAACACCGCTAGTTTTTGCCCGGAAATGCAATCTGCACAGAGAAAAACACCAGCCAATGTGTTAGTGGGGTTCAGCACCGCCAGCTGTTCCCCCGCTGTGTAGCCGGCATCGTGTCCAGCACAAGCCACGCTGGCACAACCGACCAAAAGCTGCCACCAGTGCAGGCTTCGGCCTACACTTTGCTCCTCTCCTCCTCCTCCTGCTGACCCTGGGCTCTAACACCGCTAGTTTTTGCCCGGACATGCAATCTGCACAGAGAAAAACACCAGTCAATGTGTCAGTGGGGTTCAGCAACGCCAGCTGTTCCCCTGCTGTGTAGCTTGCAACGTGACCTGCAAACGCCACGCAGGCACATGAACTGAAATTGAAGGGAGCCTGCCCCCACCCACAGGTGTTTCTATGTATAACAGCCACCTTGTACAGCAGTACTGCTGCATTTGTACAAGGTGGCTGATGTTTTCTCCTTGCCCACGTGGAACTCAACACGTACAAAATGTGTCTCATTAGAGACCAATGCTAATGTCCCTGAGGTGTGACTTTCCTTTTTAATGACACGCAGCACCCCCATTGTTAGCGCTGCCCGTCTTCTGACATCATTGGTTGGCTGCCTGTGCCTGTGCGTCCGCCCTGCCCGACACAACGCCCCTCGTTGTCTCATATTTTGGATGCGAGGGTGTTATTGATGGGCATGTGCAGTGCATATGTTCGCCTGTTTTAAGTCACCTCCTTCCGCCTTCTTCAGACTGGGTGTCCTCATGGCCGCGGCATGCGATAAGGGATCAGATGAGGCCGCCCAGTCTGAAGCAGGTGTAAGGACATGTGTGAGCGGCAAACATATTTAGTGCACCAGGGCACGAATCCCAGCACCGCAGTGTGATTTTTTAAAAACACACTGTGGGTCTGGGATTCATGTCCACCGCTAACCGCAACGGCCAACATGAAATGAGGTCATAAGACAGGAAGCGCTCACAGCGCATGGTAAAGGATCACAAGAGCGCAGACTCCTGTACAGCAACTAACAACGCTCAGGAAGCTGCGCCCATGCAAAAAGGTGTTGTTTTCGACACCTGTGCTGCTTTTCTTTAAAAAGACAAGTCACGCCTCCACTACTGTTTAACAGTATAATGGGCTAAATAGTGTACGTGTTGCATTCAGCGTGTGCAAGTAGACAAATTAATAGAGCAACCTTTTACTTGTGCAGCATTAATGCTGCAGAAGGAGTGGCTCTTGTACTTTGTAACACCTGAGGGGGGGTTAAAGGTAACCTTTGAAATTGGTTCAACTAGGCTTCGGCCTACACTCTGCTCCTCTCCACCTCCTGCTGACCCTGGGCTCTAACAACGCTAGTTTTTGCCCGGAAATGCTAGCTGCACAGAGAAAAACACCAGCCAATGTGTTAGTGGTGTTCAGCACCGCCAGCTGTTCCCCCGCTGTGTAGCCGGCATCGTGTCCAGCAAAAGCCACGCTGGCACAACCGACCAAAAGCTGCCACCAGTGCAGGCTTCGGCCTACACTTTGCTCCTCTCCTCCTCCTGCTGACCCTGGGCTCAAACACCGCTAGTTTTTGCCCGGAAATGCTGGCTGCACAGAGAAAAACACCAGCCAATGTGTTAGTGGGGTTCAGCACCGCCAGCTGTTCCCCCGCTGTGTAGCCGGCATCGTGTCCAGCACAAGCCACGCTGGCACAACCGACCAAAAGCTGCCACCAGTGCAGGCTTTGGCTTACACTTTGCTCCTCTCCTCCTCCTCCTGCTGACCCTGGGCTCTAACACCGCTAGTTTTTGCCCGGACATGCAATCTGCACAGAGAAAAACACCAGTCAATGTGTCAGTGTGGTTCAGCAACGCCAGCTGTTCCCCTGCTGTGTAGCTTGCAACGTGACCTGCAAACGCCACGCAGGCACATGAACTGAAATTGAAGGGAGCCTGCCCCCCACCCCCAGGTGTTTCTATGTATAACAGCCACCTTGTACAGCAGTACTGCTGCATTTGTACAAGGTGGCTGACTTTTTCTCCTTGCCCACGTGGAACTCAACACGTACAAAATGTGTCTCATTAGAGACCATTACAATGTCCCTGAGGTGTGACTTTCCTTTGTAATGACACGCAGCACCACCCTTGTTAGCGCTGCCCGTCTTTTGACATCATTGGTTAGCTGGCTGCGCCTGTGCATCTCCCCTGCTCGAAACAACGCCCCTCGGTGTCTTATTTTTTTGGACAGCGAGGGTGTGATTGATGGGCATGTGCAGTGCATATGTTTGCCTGTGTTCACTCATCTCCTTCCGCCTTCTTCAGACTGGGTGTCCTCATGGCCGCGGCAGGCGATAAGGGATCAGATGAGGCCGCCCAGTCTGAAGCAGGTGTAAGGACATGTGTGAGCGTCAAACATATTTACTGCACAAGGCCACGAATCCCAGCCACGCAGTGTGATTTTTTGAAAACACACTGTGGGTCTGGGATTCATGTCCACCGCTAACCGCAACGGCCAACATGAAATGAGGTCATAAGACAGGAAGCGCTCACAGCGCATGGCCAAAGGATCACAAGAGCGCAGACTCCTGTACAGCAACTAACAACGCTCAGGAAGCTGCGCCCATGCAAAAAGGTGTTGTTTTCGACACCTTTGCTGCTTTTCTTTAAAAAGACAAGTCACGCCTCCACTACTGTTTAACAGTATAATGGGCTAAATAGTGTACGTGTTGCATTCAGCTTGTGCAAGTAGACAAATTAATAGAGCAACCTTTTACTTGTGCAGCATTAATGCTGCAGAAGGAGTGGCTCTTGTACTTTGTAACACCTGAGGGGGGGTTAAAGGTAACCTTTGAAATTGGTTCAACTAGGCTTTGGCCTACACTCTGCTCCTCTCCTCCTCCTGCTGACCCTGGGCTCTAACAACGCTAGTTTTTGCCCGGAAATGCTAGCTGCACAGAGAAAAACACCAGCCAATGTGTTAGTAGGGTTCAGCACCGCCAGCTGTTCCCCCGCTGTGTAGCCGGCATCGTGTCCAGCACAAGCCACGCTGGCACAACCGACCAAAAGCTGCCACCAGTGCAGGCTTCGGCCTACACTTTGCTCCTCTCCTCCTCCTGCTGACCCTGGGCTCAAACACCGCTAGTTTTTGCCCGGAAATGCTAGCTGCACAGAGAAAAACACCAGCCAATGTGTTAGTGGGGTTCAGCACCGCCAGCTGTTCCCCCGCTGTGTAGCCGGCATCGTGTCCAGCACAAGCCACGCTGGCACAACCGACCAAAAGCTGCCACCAGTGCAGGCTTCGGCCTACACTTTGCTCCTCTCCTCCTCCTGCTGACCCTGGGCTCAAACACCGCCAGTTTTTGCCCGGAACTGCTAGCTGCACAGAGAAAAACACCAGCCAATGTGTTAGTGGGGTTCAGCAACGCCAGCTGTTCCCCTGCTGTGTAGCTTGCAACGTGACCTGCAAACGCCACGCAGGCACATGAACTGAAATTGAAGGGAGCCTGGCCCCCACCCCCAGGTGTTTCTATGTATAACAGCCACCTTGTACAGCAGTACTGCTGCATTTGTACAAGGTGGCTGATGTTTTCTCCTTGCCCACGTGGAACTCAACACGTACAAAATGTGTCTCTTTGAGACCATTCCACTGTCCCTGAGGTGTGACTTTCCTTTCTAATGATACGCAGCACCCCCCTTGGTAGCGCTTCCCGTCTTCTGACATCATTGGTTGGCTACTTGCGCCTGTTCGTCCGCCCTGCCTGAATAAAATGCTCCTCGTTGTCTTAATTATTTTGACTGCGAGGGTGTGATTGATGGGCACGAGCAGTGCATATCTTCGCCTGTCTTAACTCATCTCCTTCCGCCTTCTTCAGACTGTGCAGCCTCATGGCCGCGGCATGCGAGAAGGGATCAGCAGAGGCCGCCCAGTCTGAAGCAGGTGTAAGGACGTGTGTGAGCGGCCAAAATATTTACTGCTCAAGGCCACGAATCCCAGCACCGCAGTGTGGCTTTATGAAAAGACACTGTGGGTCTGGGATTTATGGCTATCGTTAACCGCACCGGCCAACATGAAATGATGTCATAAGATGGGCAGCGCTAACAGGGCATTGCCAAGGGATAACACAAGAGCGCAGACTCCTGTACAGCAAATAACAACGCTCAGGAAGCTGCGCCAAGCACCAAGGCGTTATTTTGGACACCTGTGCTGCGTCTCATCAAAAAACCAAGTCACGCATCCACTACAGTTTGACTGTAGAATGGGGTAAATTGTGTATGTCTTTCATTCAGCGTGTGCAAGTAGACAAATTAATAGAGCAACCTTTCACTTGTGCAGCATTAATACTGCACAAGGTGTGTCTCTTGTACTTTGTAACACCTGAGGGGGGGGTTAAAGGTTTCCTTTGAAATTGGTTCAACTAGGCTTCGGCCTACACTCTGCTCCTCTCCTCCTCCTCCTGCTTCAACACGGGCTCTAACATCGCTAGTTTTTGCCCGCAAGTGCTAGCTGCACAGAGAAAAACACACGCCATTGTGTTAGTGGGGTTCAGCAACGCCAGCTGTTCCCCCAGTGTGTAGCCGGCAAAGTGTCCTGCAAACGCAACGCAGACACAAAGCTGCCTCCAGTGCAGGCTTCGGCCTACACTCATCTCCCCCTGCTTACCCTTTGCTCCAACACCGCTAGTTGGGGCTCTAGGAAGACAATCTTTAATAGGCAAGGCAACGCATCCGGGTTCCAGCACCGCCAGCTGGTTCTCGGCAGTGTTCTTGTCACAGGTACTCCCTCGTGCCAAGCCTGGTTTCAGCACCGTCAGCTGTTTCCGGGTTGTGTCAACTTCACTGAGACGCCTATGCTTGCCCCGTCGTGGTGCGGTCGAGTTAGCCAACTCCAGGGTGCCTCCAGTTTAGGAGCTTCCTATGTGGGCTGCGTGAACTGGTAGTCAAGGCTGGTTCTGTAGTGCCAGTAGGCCCAGCTCCCCCTGTAGGACTGTTGGGGTTCGGTAACTGCGGCTGCCTCGCGGCCTAGCTGTTCTCTCCTCTCCTGTGGGCCTTCGGGTCCACCACCTGGTTCCAGCACCGTCAGCTGGTTCCGGGCCGAGCCTTTGGCTTAGGTGCCTCCTCCTGGGTATCCGAGTTCCGCCAACGCCAGGCGGTCCTTGGTAGTGCTTTTAAGCGCGGGCACCTACAGCTTAGTAACCGGGTTCCAGCACCGTCAGCTGGTCCTCGGTCGTGCCATTGGCTCTTGCACACTGGGGCAACGCATCCGGGTTCCAGCACCGCCAGCTGGTTCTCGGCAGTGTTCTTGTCACAGGTACTCCCTCGTGCCAAGCCTGGTTTCAGCACCGTCAGCTGTTTCCGGGTTGTGTCAACTTCACTGAGACGCCTATGCTTGCCCCGTCGTGGTGCGGTCGAGTTAGCCAACTCCAGGGTGCCTCCAGTTTAGGAGCTTCCTATGTGGGCTGCGTGAACTGGTAGTCAAGGCTGGTTCTGTAGTGCCAGTAGGCCCAGCTCCCCCTGTAGGACTGTTGGGGTTCGGTAACTGCGGCTGCCTCGCGGCCTAGCTGTTCTCTCCTCTCCTGTGGGCCTTCGGGTCCACCACCTGGTTCCAGCACCGTCAGCTGGTTCCGGGCCGAGCCTTTGGCTTAGGTGCCTCCTCCTGGGTATCCGAGTTCCGCCAACGCCAGGCGGTCCTTGGTAGTGCTTTTAAGCACGGGCACCTACAGCTTAGTAACCGGGTTCCAGCACCGTCAGCTGGTCCTCGGTCGTGCCATTGGCTCTTGCACACTGGGGCAACGCATCCGGGTTCCAGCACCGCCAGCTGGTTCTCGGCAGTGTTCTTGTCACAGGTACTCCCTCGTGCCAAGCCTGGTTTCAGCACCGTCAGCTGTTTCCGGGTTGTGTCAACTTCACTGAGACGCCTATGCTTGCCCCGTCGTGGTGCGGTCGAGTTAGCCAACTCCAGGGTGCCTCCAGTTTAGGAGCTTCCTATGTGGGCTGCGTGAACTGGTAGTCAAGGCTGGTTCTGTAGTGCCAGTAGGCCCAGCTCCCCCTGTAGGACTGTTGGGGTTCGGTAACTGCGGCTGCCTCGCGGCCTAGCTGTTCTCTCCTCTCCTGTGGACCTTCGGGTCCACCACCTGGTTCCAGCACCGTCAGCTGGTTCCGGGCCGAGCCTTTGGCTTAGGTGCCTCCTCCTGGGTATCCGAGTTCCGCCAACGCCAGGCGGTCCTTGGTAGTGCTTTTAAGCGCGGGCACCTACAGCTTAGTAACCGGGTTCCAGCACAGTCAGCTGGTCCTCAGTCGTGCCATTGGCTCTTGCACACTGGGGCAACGCATCTGGGTTCCAGCACCGCCAGCTGGTTCTCGGCAGTGTTCTTGTCACAGGTACTCCCTCGTGCCAAGCCTGGTTTCAGCACCGTCAGCTGTTTCCGGGTTGTGTCAACTTCACTGAGACGCCTATGCTTGCCCCGTCGTGGTGCGGTCGAGTTAGCCAACTCCAGGGTGCCTCCATTTTAGGAGCTTCCTATGTGGGCTGCGTGAACTGGTAGTCAAGGCTGGTTCTGTAGTGCCAGTAGGCCCAGCTCCCCCTGTAGGACTGTTGGGGTTCGGTAACTGCGGCTGCCTCGCGGCCTAGCTGTTCTCTCCTCTCCTGTGGACCTTCGGGTCCACCACCTGGTTCCAGCACCGTCAGCTGGTTCCGGGCCGAGCCTTTGGCTTAGGTGCCTCCTCCTGGGTATCCGAGTTCCGCCAACGCCAGGCGGTCCTTGGTAGTGCTTTTAAGCGCGGGCACCTACAGCTTAGTAACCGGGTTCCAGCACCGTCAGCTGGTCCTCGGTCGTGCCATTGGCTCTTGCACACTGGGGCAACGCATCCGGGTTCCAGCACCGCCAGCTGGTTCTCGGCAGTGTTCTTGTCACAGGTACTCCCTCGTGCCAAGCCTGGTTTCAGCACCGTCAGCTGTTTCCGGGTTGTGTCAACTTCACTGAGACGCCTATGCTTGCCCCGTCGTGGTGCGGTCGAGTTAGCCAACTCCAGGGTGCCTCCAGTTTAGGAGCTTCCTATGTGGGCTGCGTGAACTGGTAGTCAAGGCTGGTTCTGTAGTGCCAGTAGGCCCAGCTCCCCCTGTAGGACTGTTGGGGTTCGGTAACTGCGGCTGCCTCGCGGCCTAGCTGTTCTCTCCTCTCCTGTGGACCTTCGGGTCCACCACCTGGTTCCAGCACCGTCAGCTGGTTCCGGGCCGAGCCTTTGGCTTAGGTGCCTCCTCCTGGGTATCCGAGTTCCGCCAACGCCAGGCGGTCCTTGGTAGTGCTTTTAAGCGCGGGCACCTACAGCTTAGTAACCGGGTTCCAGCACCGTCAGCTGGTCCTCAGTCGTGCCATTGGCTCCTGCACACTGGGGCAACGCATCTGGGTTCCAGCACCGCCAGCTGGTTCTCGGCAGTGTTCTTGTCACAGGTACTCCCTCGTGCCAAGCCTGGTTTCAGCACCGTCAGCTGTTTCCGGGTTGTGTCAACTTCACTGAGACGCCTATGCTTGCCCCGTCGTGGTGCGGTCGAGTTAGCCAACTCCAGGGTGCCTCCAGTTTAGGAGCTTCCTATGTGGGCTGCGTGAACTGGTAGTCAAGGCTGGTTCTGTAGTGCCAGTAGGCCCAGCTCCCCCTGTAGGACTGTTGGGGTTCGGTAACTGCGGCTGCCTCGCGGCCTAGCTGTTCTCTCCTCTCCTGTGGACCTTCGGGTCCACCACCTGGTTCCAGCACCGTCAGCTGGTTCCGGGCCGAGCCTTTGGCTTAGGTGCCTCCTCCTGGGTATCCGAGTTCCGCCAACGCCAGGCGGTCCTTGGTAGTGCTTTTAAGCGCGGGCACCTACAGCTTAGTAACCGGGTTCCAGCACCGTCAGCTGGTCCTCAGTCGTGCCATTGGCTCTTGCACACTGGGGCAACGCATCTGGGTTCCAGCACCGCCAGCTGGTTCTCGGCAGTGTTCTTGTCACAGGTACACTCCCTCGTGCCAAGCCTGGTTTCAGCACCGTCAGCTGTTTCCGGGTTGTGTCAAGCTCACTGAGACGCCTATGCTTGCCCCGTCGTGGTGCGGTCGAGTTAGCCAACTCCAGGGTGCCTCCAGTTTAGGAGCTTCCTATGTGGGCTGCGTGAACTGGTAGTCAAGGCTGGTTCTGTAGTGCCAGTAGGCCCAGCTCCCCCTGTAGGACTGTTGGGGTTCGGTAACTGCGGCTGCCTCGCGGCCTAGCTGTTCTCTCCTCTCCTGTGGACCTTCGGGTCCACCACCTGGTTCCAGCACCGTCAGCTGGTTCCGGGCCGAGCCTTTGGCTTAGGTGCCTCCTCCTGGGTATCCGAGTTCCGCCAACGCCAGGCGGTCCTTGGTAGTGCTTTTAAGCGCGGGCACCTACAGCTTAGTAACCGGGTTCCAGCACCGTCAGCTGGTCCTCAGTCGTGCCATTGGCTCTTGCACACTGGGGCAACGCATCTGGGTTCCAGCACCGCCAGCTGGTTCTCGGCAGTGTTCTTGTCACAGGTACACTCCCTCGTGCCAAGCCTGGTTTCAGCACCGTCAGCTGTTTCCGGGTTGTGTCAAGCTCACTGAGACGCCTATGCTTGCCCCGTCGTGGTGCGGTCGAGTTAGCCAACTCCAGGGTGCCTCCAGTTTAGGAGCTTCCTATGTGGGCTGCGTGAACTGGTAGTCAAGGCTGGTTCTGTAGTGCCAGTAGGCCCAGCTCCCCCTGTAGGACTGTTGGGGTTCGGTAACTGCGGCTGCCTCGCGGCCTAGCTGTTCTCTCCTCTCCTGTGGGCCTTCGGGTCCACCACCTGGTTCCAGCACCGTCAGCTGGTTCTAGGCAGTGTCTTTTGCTCTTGTACCTTCTGCTCCCCATCCTGGTTCCAGTAACGTCAGCTGGTTCCGGGCAGAGCCTTTGGCTTAGGTGCCTCCTTCTGGGTATCCAAGTTCCACCAACGTCAGGTGGTCCTTGGTAGTGCTTTCAGGCACGGGTACCTCCTGCTTAGTAACCGGGTTCCAGTAACGTCAGCTGGTCCTCGGTAGTTCCATTGGCTCTTGGACCTTCGGCTACCCATCCGGGTTCCAGTACCGTCAGCTGGTTCTCGGCAGTGTCTTTTGCTCTTGTACCTTCTGCTCCCCATCCTGGTTCCAGTAACGTCAGCTGGTTCCGGGCAGAGCCTTTGGCTTAGGTGCCTCCTTCTGGGTATCCGAGTTCCGCCAACGTCAGGCGGTCCTTGGTAGTGCTTTTTAGCACGGGTACCTCCTGCTTAGTAACCGGGTTCCAGTAACATCAGCTGGTCCTCGGTAGTTCCATAGGCTCTTGAACCTTCGGGTAGCCATCCGAGTTCCAGTTCCATCAGCTGGTTCTTGGCATTTTCTCAGCCTTCTTGTACCTTCTGCTACATTTCCAAGTTTAAGACCCTAAAGTCGACGACCCGGAAGACCACCCCGATGACGACGACGACGACCCGGAAGACCACCCCGATGACGACGACGACGACGGCGGAGACGACGACGGAGACGACGACGGCGGAGACGACGACGGCGGAGATGACGACACTGAAGTCGACGACCCTGGAGACGACGACATGGAAGACCGAGAAGCAGAAGAACAAGAGGCTGCAGAACAAAGAGCAGAAGAACATTAAGCATAACACTTAATATCAGAGCAAAAGATATTATCTAAATTATATGCAGAAGAAGACTAAGCAGTGTATGGGGGTGAGTCCGTTCCTCCTCGTGGTGCCCCTGGATAAAGCCTGATGCTGCAGGCCAAACTGAACGCGGACAAATGTAACTTTTGTGACTGGCAGAACGGAAGGTGTAATCTTCCAACTTTTATAGATAACAACTACGGGAATGCCTGTCACAAATGAGAATATGATGAAGAAGTAGAATAGGAAGAATAATAACAGTGGAATAAAAAGAATATGTAGAATAGGAAGAATAATAATAGTTGAAGAAAATGAATATGAAGAATGTAATAAAAAAAAAAATAGGTAGAAGATGAAGAAGAAGATGAATAAGGTGAAGAAGTTGATGTCAAAGATGCTGATGATGATGAAGATGAAAGTGTGGGAAAAGGAAAAAAAAGAAGGGGAAGGTCGTGGAATAGTGAAACATCAATATCTGACAAAATAAAAAAAAATTTACATAGTCAATATCTTTTTCAATCCGAACGTCTTTAAAAAAAAAAAAAAAATGCTATTCTATTTGATTGGACTAATCCTCATTGCCTTTAATGTCTCCGCCACCTCCCCCATACATCCTACATTATTCTTAGTTGTTTTCCTTCATGTAGAATGAACCTACAAGGAAAGAAAGGGTTTATTTTAATTCCGATATTTTGGTCCCATTGACTTGCATTGGGATCGGGTATCGGTATCGGCGATATCCGATATTTTTTGAATATCGGCCGATCCAAACCGATACCGATACTTTCCGATATCGGAAGGTATCGCTCAACACTAGTTATCACCCAAACATGCTCGGTGAAGACCTTATTCCAGCACGTTTGCTCATCACTATAAGCTAAAAACCACTAAATCCTAACGTCTCGAAAGCGATGACCTACAAAATTCAGGTGTTCCTTAGTGATCAGTAATAAAGTAATTAGTGATGAGTGAGTATGCCCGTTACTAGAGTTTTCCAAGCTTGCTCGCGTGTTCTCCGAGTATTTTGGGCGTGCTCGTAGATTATGTTTGTGTCCCCGCAGCTGCATGATTTGCAGCTGTTAAACAACCTGAATACATGCAGGGATTGCCTGTTTGTTAGGGAATCCCCACATGTACTCAAGCTGTCTAGCAGCCGCAAATCATGCAGCTGTGGAAATCATAATCTACGAGCACGCCCAAAATACTCGGTGAACACCCGAGCATGCTCGGAAATCTTGAGTAACGAGCACACTCGCTCATCACTAAAAGTAATGCCAAAACACAGTAAAAGTTTAAAATAAGTCAAAAATTTTGATCATTTTATTACTACTACATAGTGATCCTAAAAAGACATAATTGTCACATGTATGCTGTATTTTTTTTTCGTTATATGAAAAGCACAAGGTCACATATTTTCAGAAAATGACTGAAAGATCCACGAACAGAATACAAAAGAACCATGAATAATCAGTTATCTGTATAAGATGAAGGAGATAAGAAGTAAAAACTCTAATTGCCTGAATTTCCAAAACATTACTTGCAGTGCTATAAGAGCTGTACCCACCGTGGAGGACCCCAGGGCTTCATATATTTGTGTTACGTAAATGAAATAAGGGCATTTATTAGCATCATGGAGCATATCACAAGGTCTATACATTCTTTGCTTAATGGAGATATTATTATGGTAATTCTTCCCGAAGAGGTGAGAGATTGTGAAGCACGATGGATGCTTTGAGCTCGTTTATGTTGATTCATCAGTCATTAAAATTTGAAATGACATGGCTGCCGGAATATAGTTATAATGTATGGTATAAAAATAAGTAGGAAAATAAGAACTGAGACAAAGAGGTAGGATCCTCAACAGACACACAGCAGATTTGGCTTTCAGTACTATCTCTACTCCGAAGACGCCCAATTGCATACCTTCTTTTGTGACCAACATTACTACAAAGCACTAGAGACTGTTCGTGGTCTCTAATATTGGTGGACCTACTAGCTGTGTAGCCACAGGGAATGGGATCTTAGTGAGAAAACGGATCTACTTTATGTTGATCCCCAGCAATCATATATGTTTCATATCACAGCCCCCCCGAGGAAGCCCAACGTGAAACGCGCGTCGGGGCTGCCGGACAGACACTGGCACTGACTATATGGGTAAGATTGACATAGCCCTACTATCTATTCCTTCCTATTTAAGGTTAACATAATTAGTTACTGACATGGCCCCAATAGGAACATGCACTTTACTAGGCACTATGCACTTTTATATGATATAGCTCCTCATATATGTATCTAGCATGGCATGTTCTTAGTGTCTTGTTTAATTGAACCCGTGGTGCGATCTTGAGTGTTTTTTGTCCCCCGTATACGAGCTCTGTCTTTACCTTGTCCATTAAGTCTGTATACATTTCGTGTTTATATTAATAAATGTGTTACTTTTTATTAAGTTATGGTTTTGGGATTATATGCTCCGTATTTTGGTGTAGGATATATCTGGTAGTGGAGTTTTCCCTGTCATCTAATGGTTGTCCAATTTATGGGTGTATTCCTGTGAGTTCTTGATTGATATGTATCAGTGGAACCTGTTCTTATAATCATATACAGTGGGGCAAAAAAGTATTTAGTCAGTCAGCAATAGTGCAAGTTCCACCACTTAAAAAGATGAGAGGCGTCTGTAAATTACATAATAGGTAGACCTCAACTATGGGAGACAAACTGAGAAAAAAAAATCCAGAAAATCACATTGTCTGTTTTTTTAACATTTTATTTGCATATTATGGTGGAAAATAAGTATTTGGTCAGAAACAAACAATCAAGATTTCTGGCTCTCACAGACCTGTAACTTCTTCTTTGAGAGTCTCCTCTTTCCTCCACTCATTACCTGTAGTAATGGCACCTGTTTAAACTTGTTATCAGTATAAAAAGACACCTGTGCACACCCTCAAACAGTCTGACTCCAAACTCCACTATGGTGAAGACCAAAGAGCTGTCAAAGGACACCAGAAACAAAATTGTAGCCCTGCACCAGGCTGGGAAGACTGAATCTGCAATAGCCAACCAGCTTGGAGTGAAGAAATCAACAGTGGGAGCAATAATTAGAAAATGGAAGACATACAAGACCACTGATAATCTCCCTTGATCTGGGGCTCCACGCAAAATCCCACCCCGTGGGGTCAGAATGATCACAAGAACGGTGAGCAAAAATCCCAGAACCACGCGGGGGGACCTAGTGAATGAACTGCAGAGAGCTGGGACCAATGTAACAAGGCCTACCATAAGTAACACACTACGCCACCATGGACTCAGATCCTGCAGTGCCAGACGTGTCCCACTGCTTAAGCCAGTACATGTCTGGGCCCGTCTGAAGTTTGCTAGAGAGCATTTGGATGATCCAGAGGAGTTTTGGGAGAATGTCCTATGGTCTGATGAAACCAAACTGGAACTGTTTGGTAGAAACACAACTTGTCGTGTTTGGAGGAAAAAGAATACTGAGTTGCATCCATCAAACACCATACCTACTGTAAAGCATGGTGGTGGAAACATCATGCTTTGGGGCTGTTTCTCTGCAAAGGGGCCAGGACGACTGATCCGGGTACATGAAAGAATGAATGGGGCCATGTATCATGAGATTTTGAGTGCAAACCTCCATCCATCAGCAAGGGCATTGAAGATGAAAGTGGCTGGGTCTTTCAACATGACAATGATCCAAAGCACACTGCCAGGGCAAAGAAGGAGTGGCTTCGTAAGAAGCATTTCAAGGTCCTGGAGTGGCCTAGCCAGTCTCCAGATCTCAACCCTGTAGAAAACCTTTGAAGGGAGTTGAAAGTCCGTGTTGCCAAGCGAAAAGCCAAAAACATCACTGCTCTAGAGGAGATCTGCATGGAGGAATGGGCCAACATACCAACAACAGTGTGTGGCAACCTTGTGAAGACTTACAGAAAACGTTTGACCTCTGTCATTGCCAACAAAGGATATATTACAAAGTATTGAGATGAAATTTTGTTTCTGACCAAATACTTATTTTCCACCATAATATGCAAATAAAATGTTAAAAAAACAGACAATGTGATTTTCTGGATTTTTTTTTCTCAGTTTGTCTCCCATAGTTGAGGTCTACCTATGATGTAAATTACAGACGCCTCTCATCTTTTTAAGTAGTGGAACTTGCACTATTGCTGACTGACTAAATACTTTTTTGCCCCACTGTATGTTTCGTCTTCTATCCGGGTAGACTCTCACACACCTAGACATAGGGTCCCTCCTGACTGTGCTGAGTAGATGCAGTTATATGCTTGGTTGTTTTCCAGGTTTTTTACCATATCTGGTCTTTCCCGGAGACACCAGTATAGAAGGCAAAAACGCTAACAGTGAGCTGTAGCCTGCAGTGTTTTGTCAGAGAGAAATTCCTCTGCCTAAAGATCTAAATAGTATTCTTCTTTATAGGCATAATGTACTGGTATACACATATGCATTTATAGATACTATTACATTATAGATTAAAAAGAAGTGGATAATGAAGTCAGATTTCCCTTTACCCCATACAATAGAGTGAGCATATTATTCATGGTAATCTATATCTTGGGTTATCCTTAGTTCCTATTACTAACAATTGTATTGAACATCTGCATTATTCCCCTCCTATAGTCACCTCCATTTACTTAAAGGTGTTACCTAAGACTATTGGATTTTTTTACTCAGGGCCCAAGGAATAACAGGCAGGAAGTTGTTACCTACCTTCCTGTTGTGCTCCACCCTGATCTCTGCCTGCACAGAGCAATCATAGACTGCTCCTGTTGGTGAATCAGCAACATCCAATGATGTCACGTCACCAGAACCACAGCATCTCTTTTGTTCTTCTCTATTGAAGGGGTGTGACTGCTGATATCATGCTGATTGACATCCTTCTCCCCGCTGCCTTTCTGTTGGGAGCCAGATATCAATCAGTATGACATCGGCAGTCAAGCCCCTTCGACAGAGGAGCCTGAAAGAGGCATAGACATATGCTGGACAGACTGTGAATCCTGCACTGAGCAGGGGGTTGGACCAGATGACCCAGGAGGTCCCTTCCAACTTTAACATTCTATGATTCTAGATGCTCTGTTAACATGAAGCAGTCGAATCGCTGGCAGGAGTGGTCAGTGACCGCTCTTTGTCAGCAACGGGTACAATAGGCAGGAAACTAGCAACTACCTGTCTTTTAGTTTTTATGCACATATTAAAAAAAATAGTCCTGTTATCACTCTTTTAGTTCCATCGTTTCTTGATACCAGAGAAGAGATGTCAGTTAAGCACATGTGAATGGTGCTGTGTCGGGAATAATGTGGCTAATTGATACACTACCTGGGAATACACGACCTGGGATTCATCCCAACCTTACTGCAATTACAGCCTCGTTTACAAAAAAAAAAAATTAAAGCTGATTTTCTAAGGAATAAATGTATATTTTCAACAACAATGGCATGTATGAACATGTATCCAGTAATACGATTAATTTGGTGATCATAACACCCCTGACACGTTATTAGAATGTGTAATATTATGTGAATAATAATATAGTAGATTTAGGGCTATGGTAATAAATAATAAAATATACTACGTAAAAAAAAATGTAATCTACGGATTGGAGCTGATTGTTATGGATTGTGGTAATTAAAATAATTTCCACAGATGCTCATTTTAAACCTGATGATCAAAACAATCTTAGTAAAAACGTCAACATCTGCTATCTCCGGAATGTAATAAATATTGAGCCTACTATTAATACTTTTTGCAGCTGATTGACAAGCTCTGTATGTCATGGACTCAAAACTTCACAACTACTTTTAGATATGTAATTGAGGGTCCTACGTAGCAAAAATGTGATAAGAATCATGGTCAAATTAATGTTAGTAGAGCTCCATCCCAAAAAACATGGAGAGGGACCTGATCCCACCTCTAGAGATCAATTTACTCTGCATAAATGTCGCAAACTGAGCATTCTGCTGGTCACCCAACAAATAAGCAAAAGTCTCATTTTTCAGGTGAAATGATCTTCTGGGCTGCATTAAAGATCATTGTTCTCGTCGGTTCATCATCTTGAATATATAGCACTAATGCTGCTGAGGACAATGTGGCCGCCTGTGTGCGACGAATGATCCAAAACGGGAACATTCAGTTCGCATCGTAAGCTAGGTCAGTAGGATCAACCTTCGTAGGTCGTCTATTTGGGCTTTTACATGATAGAAAGTTGTATAAAATAACACCTTCATATATGTGATCTGATGTCTTATTCCAGAGAAATCCACATTTTTCTTAATATGTAAATGAGCTGTTAAGATCTATGGGCCGGACATAGATCTCCCCGATAATCTGCCTCTAGGGCTTATTTTATATTATATTAGTATAGATCTCACACTTTGCACTGACGAGGGGCAGTACCCCGAAACACAGTGTCTGCAAATTGAGATTCTGGTTTGGCTTTAATCCTAAGTCATGTGACAAGGCTCATTAAGAGGTCAACATTGACTTTTAGGATTGCAACTTCCAATAGGTGGCACTAGATTAGCTTAGACATCCATGGTTAGAACCTTTAACTGTTAGCTGTCACTATATGAGTGGTTGTAAACATGCATGCAAAAGCTACTGCAATGTTCTGCACATGGGGTAAGCAACATAGCAAATCAGAAGAACTATACTATATTTCTAATTGGAGGTATTTACTAATATTATTATTATTATTATTATTATTATTATTCCTACTACATATTTGGATGGGATTTTGGAGATGGGAATAACATAACTGATAATACACAGTTGTCAATTTATTCGTATATATATTTAGGAAGAATAACAGATTCAAACCGAGAAAAGAATTTAAACATATATATCATTTTAAAGGTCTTCTTATAGGTACTGTTGACTAGTTTAACTACCCCTTCTGAATCCATATCTTTCCCCCCCAGTAAAATAATAACACTTGTACTCAACTCTGGTGCCGGCGCCGTTCCAGTTGTGTCGGCACTGGCTCTCCCGGGGCTTGTGTCTCGTTGGCAACAGGGATAGCGTGAATAACAATCAACGCTTGATACACTCTCTACCACAAAAGTAATAGACATCTGGAGGGAGTAAGAGGGCAGCCATAGCTCTCCCATTTCCTCCTTTGTCTAAAAGAAGAGAGATTAAAGCCAGCACTGATTGGCTACAGGGATTGCATGACATAAGAATGTCACGAGAGCCCCAGGAGAGCCAGTGCCGGACGGTGTCGGCATCAGAGGAGAGTATAAGTGTTATTATTTTACTAGGGTGGGGGGGAAGGGATTTAGAAGGGGTTGTCCAAGTAGTGAACAACCTCTTTAATCCCAATAAGTCAATCTAGAATGAAATAGTAAATAGAAGAGAGGAAGGAAGGGAAGGAGGGGGATGCAGCTGCAGTTAATCAGTCAATATTTTAGTGAAATATCATGAAAAAAATGGAAACGAATCAGAAAGGGAAGACATGTTATAATTTGTTATAAATACTTCATATTAAAAAATCATAGTTTTCATTCTATTGGTTTTCATTTAACTTCTAACTTTAGTATTTGATAAAACTACTTTGAGAAACAGTATTCCCAGCATTATGGTAGAGGGAAGATGAAGCAATTCTTGAATGAGGATCACCTTGTTCCTTTCTTGACAGGACCATTTAAGGAGTAAAGGGACCTTATAACCAGCTACGAGAACCACTCAATAACCATCCACCCAATGCATGGCACCAGATAAGCATTGAAAATCCCAAATCTAGACTTGTGTTCCACTTAGAATAATCAATTAAGTGTAAATTATTTAAAAAAAAAGAGCATCTGTTTCATTACTAATTGTAAATGGTGGCTACGTGGCCCAGATTTCAGAGCTGGGCTCTTGGAAGAGATTTGTATTCTGCTGGAGGCAGCATCCTCTTCCTCTACAATCATCTAATTGGATTTTCATGTCCAAATCCTGTTCTCTTAATCAAAAGGCAAACAAAATCAATCTTTCGAGTTCCAAGAATTGGAGTGGAGCATTTAGTTCTTAAGCAATGAAAGACATACTCTATAAATATCCATCAAAGCCGAGCTTCTTAAATTGTTTAACTGTCTAAATGCTGAAACCGTGTAAATCACTATTAAGATCGGCCTTGCGAAAGATAGATAATGGAGAAAAATCACTAAAGCCTTTAATGACTATTTTTATCCATTGGAGATGGTGGATGTTTTGTAGATTCATTACAAAAGAGACACAGTTCTTGAATGCTCCTTAACTGATTTTTAATCTACTGCCGACTGTAGCGAGCACCATTATCATTTGTGTCCTTTACCAAATCAACAAGAGCGGAGCCTGGTTATCAACATGACAGCGAAGGTTGAAGGCTTCTATGGATGTGCTAGGGGAGTCTGTGCTACTGATAGCAATATTGAAGGTGACGTCCTTCCAATGCTTCCTCTAAAGTCACCCATACACAATGGACTAATGTTGGAGGAACACCACCGATCTCTCCTACATTGTCCAACAGTCTAATGTCTGACTTTCCCATGACAGATGAGGTAGAGGAAAAGATGGATCAGACATCTCAGATTTCCTTTTGCTCTCTACGGGAGAAGCCACCATCAGAGGAGTTTGGCAGTGGATCTTTCGTGGTACTTGCATAGAAGACTCGGAAGAATTTGCTGTTGGCCAAATGATCATTTGCTCTCATGCCAAGACTGCTGAGACCCAACATCCTAACCCAAAACAAGAAATTCCCATTGAACATATACCACACTCATGTATATATAAAACTCATTTTAATGGAGGTATTATATATATAACGTAAGTCTCTTCTTTTAAAGGATGGAAGTCGGTGACAGTAGAAAAGGTAAGGTAAACCACCGAGATAAGGAACGAATGACCTGGTAAACAATCGGTTCGAAACTTTATGCCACAGTCGGATTCCCGGCACAAGTCAGCCTATGTATAAAAACCATCAATGTTGTGAAATTGACCTCTGTTGTGACTTACAGCCTACAAACATGATCAAGGGTATAACAGATGTCAAGAGGGAGGGAGGGTGGGACCAAAGTCTTCGGGTCCCACGCAGTGAGGAGAGACCAGAAGAGGAAGGGTTAGAGCTTATAAAAAGGGAGGAGAGCAGAGATCATTGGCTGCAACAAAGGAAGGAGGAGAATAAGACATGCGACACATACATTAACCCCTTACAACAAGACACAGCAGTCAGAAGCATACAGGGCAGAAACTGAAATGCCCTACACATCTTCTTCACAGACTGCTTTTCATTCCCCCTCCTCTTAAAGGGAGTCTGTCGCCTGGTTTTTATTACCACATCTCAGAGCAGCATAATTTAGAGACAGAGACCCTTATTCCTGATATGTGTCACTTAATGGACTGTTTGCTATCATTTTGATAAAATCACTGTTTTACCTGCTGCAGATCTACTAGCTTTCTGAGTGCTGATCTCTGTATAACCACACCCACACCACTGATTGGTAGCTTTCTGTCTATGCACAGTGTACACAGAAAGCTGCCAATCTTTGGTGGGGTGGGGATATACAGGGCTCAGTCATATGGAGGACAACATGGCATAAGGTTTATTAGTCCACTATTCTATGGGGGCACGGCTTTATTTGACGTGGACCCCCTGACTGGCCGGTCTGGTTATGTTAAAATTCCCACCCCCTGCTTTTTTCCGGTGCACAGGGAAGGGGTTAATGTTGGCATTTTTCTCCTTTTTCTAATAGGCAGGTTAGTGTTTTGGGCAACGTCACTTCCGGTTTGGGGATTTATGACTTCCCTTTGGCGGGGTATATAAAGCAGTGCCTGAGGCGTTTATGGCTTCTTTGAACTTGGTGTCATCGATACTGCCCAGTATAACCCTTGTGTGCTGGGTTATACTAAGCAGTGGACATCAAGCCCATTTATAGGGCTACTATATGTCCTATAGGGCACAACAGGGCCAGCTTATGACTACTCTTTCCAGACCAAATGACGATCCACTATATGACATGACAAAAGAAGTGACCTCTGATCTGCCCCGAGGATGAAACTTATGTGTATAGAATAAGACGAGTCTGGATTATTTATATTTAAAATCTTCCTTGACTTGTTACCCACCACTGTAGCTCGTTACATGAGACTATAGAGATGTTATTATTTCAGGTATGCGCTACTATTTAATTTTGAAAACGACGTTTTCTGATACCATGCTGGAATATAAATTGATTACCGTAATTAATTAATTTGAATACACACTCAGGGCTTAGTTCCCCTGATATTCCATTTTGTAATTTGCTGCAATTCTTTTTTTTGTTTTCCTCACTAAATTGTAAAATGTCTGCGTTTTCTAAATCTGCAGCATGTCAATTTTCCAGCATTTTATTCTTCCACGGAAAACAATGAGAAAGTGAAAAACGCTGAAAAAAATGCTACCTCATTTTTTTAAGCTTTTTTGGTTAATAAAACTAACTTTATTAAACATGTACAGTAGACAAAGCACCCACGTAATCTGCACTCAAAAAAACACTGCTAACATGCTCCTAAACTTTCACAGGTTCCCATTCACAGGTTCCCATTCAGATGAAGACGTTTATTCTCAGCGAGGAAAGTAAAGTTTAGGACCTGGTATACGAGAGATGCCTTAATGTGGCTACCAGGTACACATGATTTGGCCAATTTATGCGCTACACGAGTCATGAGTTGGTGACTCTAGGTTCAGCACCTGTTGACACTTAGTCTATGTTTGCATATGATGGTCAGTTTTTTGAAATTTGTATTCATTAGCCTTCTGACTGAGCACTCCTCTGCCTCTTAGCCACAGGTGTTTTAATCGCAGCAGGTCCATTACCCCTCTACAGAGAGGGAGAAATTTAGTCTAAGAAGAGGTTTCACAGGTTCCCATTCAGATGAAGACGTTTATTCTCAGCGAGGAAAGGAAAGTGTAGGATCTGGTATAAGAGAGATGCCCTAATGTGGCTACCAGGTACACATGAATTGGCCAATTTATGCGCTAAACGCTCTCATATTTTCATATTTCTAGTGCAGTGATGCTGTTCAATTTGCATGTTTCATGTCTGCATGTTTTAGTGCCGCAGTGTGCTGCCTTATTTATTTGACTGTATATGAGTTGGTGACTCTAGGTTCAGCACCTTTTCGCACTTAGTCTATGTTTGGATGTGACGGTCAGTTTTTTGAAACTCTCCAGAAGGAGACACATTACTTAGATCCCCAGTCAGAGGTCTCTTACCTAGCCATGGCAGATATCTTGCTTTGCACTGAAAAGGGGCAAACACCCCAAAGCATTTGTCTACAAATAGTGTATTTGGTGTAGCTTTAATTGTAAGTCATGTGGCAAGGCTTGTCAAAAAAGTCAATATTGACTTTTAGTTTTGCTACTTTCAGTAGGTGGCACTGGAGTTTCAGTTCTCTTCCTCTCTGAATAGGCAATTTGTATATTGAAGGCTCCAATGACATGTTTCCCTATAGTAATGTCCTCCTCTTTAGGCCACTAACTTCAAGCCCCACTTCCTATCCTGTTATGACCTGGTGGTTAAGAGGCCACACTGATATGACCTGGTGGCTAAAACGCAACATGGAGCGAGCTTTGAGAAGGTAGTATCTCTACTGACCGCAGTCCCTAATCCTAACAACAACACTAGAAATAGCCGTGGAATGTTCCTGACTATCCCTAGACACCTCTTCACAGCCTAAGAAATAACTACCCCTAAAGAAGGAAATAGAAAGCTATCTTGCCTCAGAGAAAACCCCCAAAAGGAAAGATAGCCCCCCACAAATATTGACTGTGAATGGAGAGGGAAATGACGTACAAAGAAATGAAATCAGAATTCAGCAAAGGAGGCCAATACTAAACTAGATAGACAGAGAGAAAAGGATACTGTGCGGTCAGTATAAAAACTACAAAATCCACGCAGAGTTTACAAAAATGAACTCCACACCGACTCACGGTGTGGAGGGGCAAATCTGCTTTCCCAGAGCTTCCAGCTAGCCTAAATAATACAAAGGGAGCTCCAGAATGGAATTCACAACAGTACCCCCCCTTGAGGAGGGGTCACCGAACCCTCACCAAAGCTCCCAGGCCGATCAGGATGAGCCAAATGGAAAGCACGAACCAAATCGGCAGCATGAACATCGGAGGCAACAACCCAAGAATTATCCTCCTGGCCATAACCCTTCCACTTGACCAGATACTGAAGCTTCCGCCTCGAAAAACGAGAATCCAAAATCTTCTCCACCACATATTCCAATTCCCCCTCAACCAACACCGGAGCAGGAGGATCAACGGAGGGAAACATAGGTACCACATATCTCCGCAACAAGGATCTATGGAACACATTATGAATGGAAAAGGAAGCTGGAAGGGCCAAACGAAAAGACACTGGATTGATAATTTCAGAAATCTTATAGGGCCCAATAAAGCGAGGCTTGAACTTAGGGGAAGAAACCTTCACAGGAACATGATGAGAAGACAACCAGACCAAATCACCAACACGAAGCCGGGGACCAACACACCGACGACGGTTAGCAAAACGTTGAGCCTTTTCCTGAGACAACGTCAAATTGTCCACCACATGAGTCCAAATTTGCTGCAACCTGTCCACCACGGAATCCACACCAGGACAGTCAGAAGGCTCAAGCTGCCCTGAAGAAAAACGAGGATGAAAACCAAAGTTACAAAAGAAATGCGAAACCAAGGTAGCAGAACTAGCCCGATTATTAAGGGCAAACTCGGCCAACGGCAAAAAGGTCACCCAATCATCCTGATCAGCAGACACGAAGCATCTCAAATAGGTTTCCAAGGTCTGATTGGTTCGCTCTGTTTGGCCATTTGTCTGAGGATGGAATGCTGAAGAAAAAGACAAATCAATGCCCATTCTAGCACAAAAGGACTGCAAAAACCTAGAAACTAACTGGAAACCTCTGTCAGACACAATATTCTCCGGAATACCATGCAAACGAACCACATGCTGAAAAAATAATGGAACCAAATCAGAGGAGGAAGGCAACTTAGGCAACGGCACCAAATGGACCATCTTAGAAAACCGGTCACAAACCACCCAGATGACAGACATCTTCTGAGAGACAGGAAGATCAGAAATAAAATCCATGGAAATATGCGTCCAGGGCCTCTCAGGAATAGGCAAAGGCAAAAGCAACCCGCTGGCACGGGAACAGCAAGGCTTAGCCCGAGCACAGGTCCCACAGGACTGCACAAACGAACGCACATCTCGCGACAAGGAAGGCCACCAAAAGGACCTAGCCACCAAATCTCTGGTACCGAAAATCCCAGGGTGACCAGCCAACACCGAACAATGAACCTCAGAAATTACCCTACTAGTCCATCTATCAGGAACAAACAATTTCTCCACAGGACAGCGGTCAGGTTTATCAGCCTGAAACTCCCGAAGTACCCGCCGCAAATCAGGGGAGATGGCAGAAAGAATCACCCCCTCCTTGAGGATCCCAGGCGGCTCAAGAACTCCCGGAGAATCAGGCAAAAAACTCCTAGAAAGGGCATCAGCCTTCACATTCTTAGAACCCGGAATATACGAGACCACAAAATCAAAACGTGAGAAAAACAGAGACCACTGAGCCTGTCTAGGATTCAACCACTTAGTAGACTCGAGGTAAATCAGATTCTTGTGATCAGTCAAGACCACCACGCGATGCTTGGCTCCCTCAAGCCAATGTCGCCACTCCTCAAATGCCCACTTCATAGCCAACAACTCCCGATTGCCGACATCATAATTACGCTCAGCAGGCGAAAACTTTCTGGAGAAGAAAGCACACGGTTTCATCAAAGAGCCATCAGAATTTCTCTGAGACAAAACGGCCCCTGCCCCAATCTCAGAAGCATCAACCTCAACCTGAAAAGGGAGAGAAACATCTGGCTGACGCAACACAGGGGCAGAAGTAAAACGACGTTTAAGCTCCTGAAAGGCCTCAACAGCCGCAGAGGACCAATTCACCACATCAGCGCCCTTCCTCGTCAAATCGGTCAGAGGCTTCACCACACTAGAAAAATTAGCAATAAAGCGGCGATAAAAATTGGCAAAGCCCAAAAATTTCTGAAGGCTCTTTACAGATGTAGGTTGAGTCCAATCATGAATGGCCTGGACTTTAACAGGGTCCATTTCAATAGCCGAGGGGGAAAAAATGAAACCCAAAAAAGAAACCTTCTGAACTCCAAAGAGGCACTTAGATCCCTTCACAAACAACGCATTAGCACGAAGGACCTGAAATACCATCCTAACCTGCTTTACATGAGACTCCCAATCATCGGAGAAAACCAAAATATCATCCAAATACACAATCATGAATTTATCCAGATAATTCCGGAAGATATCATGCATAAAGGACTGAAATACCGATGGAGCATTAGAGAGCCCGAATGGCATCACAAGATATTCAAAATGGCCTTTGGGCGTATTAAATGCTGTTTTCCATTCATCACCTTGTTTAATACGTACGAGATTATACGCCCCTCGAAGGTCGATTTTAGTAAACCAACTGGCACCCTTAATCCGAGCAAACAAATCAGAAAGTAAAGGTAAAGGGTACTGGAATTTGACAGTGATCTTATTGAGAAGGCGATAATCTATACAGGGTCTCAAGGAGCCATCCTTCTTGGCAACAAAAAAAAATCCTGCTCCCAACGTTGACGAAGATGGGCGAATATGCCCCTTCTCCAAGGACTCCTTTACATAACTCCGCATAGCGGCATGCTCTGGCACAGACAGATTGATAAGTCGGCCCTTAGGGAACTTACAGCCAGGAATCAAATGAATGGCACAATCGCAGTCCCTATGAGGAGGCAGAGAACTGGACTTGGGCTCATCAAATACATCCTGGAAATCCGACAAAAACTCAGGAACTTCAGAAGAAGGGGACGAGGAAATGGACATCAAAGGAATATCACTATGTATCCCCTGACAACCCCAACCAGTTACAGACATAGATCTCCAATCCAGCACTGGGTTATGTACCTGTAACCATGGAAAACCCAGCACAACAACATCATGCAAATTATGCAACACCAAAAAGCGAATATTTTCCTGATGTGCTGGGGCCATGTACATGGTTAACTGAGTCCAATACTGAGGTTTATTCTTAGCCAATGGCGTAGCATCAATCCCCCTTAAGGGAATAGGACTCTGCAAAGGCTCCAAGGAAAAACCACAGCGCTTGGCAAATTCTAAGTCCATTAAGTTCAGGGCAGCGCCAGAATCCACAAATGCCATAACAGAAAAGGACGACAATGAGCAAATCAGGGTAACAGACAAGAGAAATTTAGGCTGCACAGTACTAATGGTAACAGACCCCAGAACCCTCCTAGTACGCTTAGGGCAATCAGAAATAGCATGAGCAGAATCACCACACTAAAAACACAGGCCATTCTGACATCTGAATCTCTGTCTTTCTGCTGTAGTCAAAATCCTATCACACTGCATAGAGTCAGAACTTCGCTCAGAGGACACTGCCATATGGTGCACCACCTTGCGCTCACGCAAGCGGCGATCAATCTGTATGGCTAGAGACATAGATTCGCTCAAACCGGTAGGCGTAGGAAAGCCCACCATAACATCTTTAAGGGTTTCAGAAAGACCTTTTCTTAGCAGCCAGCGCCTCTTCATTCCATTTAGTGAGCACAGACCATTTTCTAAATTTCTGGCAATATAACTCTGCCGCTTCCTGACCCTGACACAGAGCCAACAGTGTTTTCTCAGCATGCTCTACTGAGTTAGGTTCGTCATACAACAATCCGAGCGCTTGAAAAAATGCATCTACATTCAATAATGCTGGATCCCCTGTTTCAAGAGCAAAAGCCCAGTCTTGAGGATCACCACGCAGTAAGGATATGATGATTTTTACTTGCTGAATGGGATCACCAGAAGAACGGGGTTTCAAAGCAAAAAACAATTTGCAGCCATTTTTAAAGTTCAAAAACTTGGATCTGTCCCCAAAAAACAAATCAGGAATAGGAATTCTTGGCTCTAGAGCCGGAGTCTGGACAATATAATCTTGGATACTCTGGACTCTTGCAGCAAGTTGATCCACACGAGAAAACAAACTCTGAACCTCCATACCAGAGCATATATCCAGCACCACCCAGATATCAAGAGGAAAAAAAAGACAGAACAGAGCACAGAAAAAAAAATGGTTCAGAACTTTCTTTTCCTTCTTTTGAGATGCATTTAATTCATTTCTGGCCTGCTGTACTGTTATGACCTGGTGGTTAAGAGGCCACACTGATATGACCTGGTGGCTAAAACGCAACATGGAGCGAGCTTTGAGAAGGTGGTATCTCTACTAACCGCAGTCCCTAATCCTAACAACAACACTAGAAATAGCCGTGGGATGTTCCTGACACTCCCTAGACACCTCTTCACAGCCTAAGAAATAACTACCCCTAAAGAAGGAAATAGAAAGCTATCTTGCCTCAGAGAAAACCCCCAAAAGGAATGATAGCCCCCCACAAATATTGACTGTGAATGGAAAGGGAAATGACGTACAAAGAAATGAAATCAGAATTCAGCAAAGGAGGCCAATACTAAACTAGATAGACAGAGAGAAAAGGATACTGTGCGGTCAGTATAAAAACTACAAAATCCACGCAGAGTTTACAAAAATGAACTCCACACCGACTCACGGTGTGGAGGGGCAAATCTGCTTTCCCAGAGCTTCCAGCTAGCCTGAATAACACATAGTGACAAGCGGGACAAAAAGAGACATATTTGCAAAGCAATAGAGTCCAAACAAATGGACAAACAAAAACTAGCAAAAACTTATCTTTTGCAGACAAGGACTGGCCATATGAGAATTCCAAGGAAAGAACCAAATCCAACCAAGAACATTGACAGCAGGCATGGACTAAAGCCCAGAGCAAGTTTAAATAACAAACCCAGGCAAGGCGATTAGTGAAGGGAGCTGCTACAGCTACCTAAAGGAGCAGCAGTTCCACTCGAAACCACCAGAGGGAGCCCAAGGGCAGAACTCACAAAAATACCATTAGCAACCACAGGAGGGAGCTCCAGAACGGAATTCACAACACTATCCCCTCAATATACATTTGGAAGCTGTGCTTTGCAAAAGAAACCTTCCAGAAATGCTGTTTTCCTGAAGAATATAGGACGCTCTTCTTTCTGCTGGAGTCACTTGGATATTTCAAGGGTAGTTGGCAAGCATGGTTTAATTGTTGGCCTTCACAAAAAAGCTGCTGTCAATGACAGTAAAATTTATCAAGATCAAGAAGGAAAATATTTCTTATGTTGATGGTTTATAAAATTATTCAGCGTCAATGCCTCTTAGTAAGAAGACTAAACTTTTCACAGCTGTTGCCGAGCTGAATATTTACTGTTTTCTCGCATTTATTGTGACAGCTCATCGATCTGAAATAATTCACAGGTATTGTGACACCGCACATGGTGGAAAGTGCGGGCTCAGCATTTGCTCTCTGTGTTACGTTTCTTTGTTGTGTTTTCTTTGCTGTGATTTTGTCTCAGTTTGTTTACTGACAGTACTTAATGCCAGGACTGAGTTATTAAGCGAAACGTGAAGTTGTGTATATCAGGAAGCCGCGAAAAGAGATCCATCACAGCTTGCGCACTGCTTAATGATAATGGCACCCTTGCACCAGGATAACACCCGTAGAGAAAAGTAAGAGAGAAGAAACATAAGAAGCAGTGCACCTCTGCAACAGAGGTCCTTCAAGCAGTGGTTTGAACCTTCTGGCTGACTCTCGATGCCCGGCAAGGAGCAATATAACTATTTTTCTTTCTTTACCGGCTGCAAATCATTTACGAATCCGATCATTGATTTTTTTATCTTTGCAAATCTTGGGCCTGGAGGGCACAGCATTTTATTTTTCCGAGAGCCATCCATTTTTTTTTACCTTATTGTTGTTTTTTTCCGGAGGACAAGTTGAGTTATATTATTACCACCACTTGGGGTACATATAATGTGCTAAGAAAACTTGCATTAATTCTTATTAAGAGGAAACAGAAAACAGCAATTCTACAATGCTTGAGGGTTTTTTCTAGATGAGTTACTTTTATTTTGTAGTTTTATGCAATTATCCAGATTCCCCTCAATGGTGCTGTATGACAGCTTGTATTTTGAAGGACAAGTGATATTTTTTACTGGTATCATTTTGGGATACGCAAAAATGGTGCAAGGCTTGCATTGAAGCCAAAAGATCCAAAATGGTCCTTTTTGTTAAACACCTGCAGTCAATATCCTGGGCTTCGTTCCCTTCTCCTGGGTCCGCTGCCCTCTGTTGTGCTCCACATCAGGTATCGTAGGTTGCCCTTGTGATCAATTACTTAAACTCCCTAGACCTATTTACAGCTCATTGACACACACCATAATTTAACTTGCTACAATCTCTGTTAGGTTCCACTTCATCCATTCCGCTGCTCCTGAAATTCCTGAGTGTGCGAGTCCTTGCTGCCCATGAGCCTTCCAACTTGAGGTATCAACTTCAGGGGTCCATGTGCCCACTGGGAACCGGGGTCTAGAGGATTCACCTTACTTGGTGAGCCCTTAAACTTTTGGCCAATACAAGAGGATGGAAACTATCAAAAACTTGTGAAAGTTTGAGGTTCTGTTGGAGATTTTGCATTGGGGGTCCCTTAAACTTCAAGATATGACATTTAATTATATACCACTTTTTGAACATGGTTTATTCTGTTTTTAAGAGGCAGAATGAACAATGAACATCAATTCTGGCATCTTCTTTCCAATGTATAGTTATTTTTTTTAATAATAAAGAAATATATAAGGGGAAAGGGTATTTTTTGTGTTTTTAGACTTTTCTACATGTCTGACCTAAAGTCCATTGTTGGGCCATCATTACCATACCTCAGATCATAGTGGATAGGGTGAAACTGAGTACACCCTTTGCACTTGCTAACCAATCTGCTAATAATCACAAATTATGTTCCATCTGGATAACATCCTTTAAACTGAAGCATTAATGTCAATCAATCACTGTCGGTCTGACATTTCTAACCGATGGCCCCAAATGGAGTCTTTCATCTGCAAGAGTTGTAATATAGTATAACATAGTACCCTTTATAAAAATAGAGCCATCATTTGATATATTACAGGATGCCACTAAGTTTTCCAGTAGGGAAAATATTCTTTGACATGACCGCTCTTGGAGAAGGTTCTTAGCTGAGGAACCTTCCTTCTATGACTACAAAAATACCCCGATATGATATATGGAAACTTCAATTTTTTCTTTTCTTCTATGGTATTAATTTTACTAAGCTTACAAAGTTTTCCAGTAGGGTGAATATTCTTTGACATGATGGCTCTTGGAGAAGGTTCTCAGCTGAGGAACCTTCCATGACTACAAAATACCCAAATAGGATATATGGAAGCTTCTTTTTTTTATTTTCTTCTTTGGTATTAATTTTACTAAGTTTACTAAGTTTTCCAGTAGGGAGAATATTCTTTGACGTGACCGCTCTTGGAGACGGTTCTTAGCTGAGGAACCTTCCTTCTATGACTACAAAATACCCCGATATGATATATGGAAACTTCAATTTTTTCTTTTCTTCTTTGGTATTAATTTTACTAAGCTTACTAAGTTTTCCAGTAGGGTGAATATTCTTTGACATGATGGCTCTTGGAGAAGGTTCTTAGCTGAGGAACCTTCCTTCTATGACTACAAAATACCCCGATATGATATATGGAAACTTCAATTTTTTCTTTTCCTCTTTGGTATTAATTTTACTAAGCTTACTAAGTTTTCCAGTAGGGTGAATATTCTTTGACATGATGGCTCTTGGAGAAGGTTCTTAGCTGAGGAACCTTCCTTCTATGACTACAAAATACCCGGATATGATATATGGAAGCTTCATTTTTTTAATTTCTTCTTTGGTATTAATTTTACTAAGTTTACTAAGTTTTCCAGTAGGGTGAATATTCTTTGACATGATCGCTCTTGGAGAAGGTTCTCAGCTGAGGAACCTTCCATGACTACAAAATACCCCAATAGGATATATGGAAGCTTCATTTTTTTATTTTCTTCTTTGGTATTAATTTTACTAAGTTTTCCAGTAGGGAGAATATTCTTTGACGTGACCACTCTTGGAGAAGGTTCTTAGCTGAGGAACCTTCCTTCTATGACTACAAAATACCCCGATATGATATATGGAAACTTCAATTTTTTCTTTTCTTCTTTGGTATTAATTTTACTAAGCTTACTAAGTTTTCCAGTATGGTGAATATTCTTTGACATGACCGCTCTTGGAGAAGGTTCTCAGCTGAGGAACCTTCCATGACTACAAAATACCCCAATAGGATATATGGAAGCTTCATTTTTTTATTTTCTTCTTTGGTATTAATTTTACTAAGTTTTCCAGTAGGGAGAATATTCTTTGACGTGACCACTCTTGGAGAAGGTTCTTAGCTGAGGAACCTTCCTTCTATGACTACAAAATACCCCGATATGATATATGGAAACTTCAATTTTTTCTTTTCTTCTTTGGTATTAATTTTACTAAGCATACTAAGTTTTCCAGTAAGGTGAATATTCTTTGACATGACCGCTCTTGGAGAAGGTTCTTAGCTGAGGAACCTTCCTTCTGTGGCTACAAAATACCCCAATAGGATATATGGAAGCTGCATATTTTTCTTTTCTTCTTTAGTATTAATTTTATGACATTTTCATAAACCATTCTGCATTTTTTACTATTAAGAAAGTGTACAATAGGCAGTCATTTATATTCATCCTAAGCGCAATTCTTTCTCCGGACAAGGCTCTTGAAGTATCATATTCGTGTTCTAGTGCTTAGCTGCCTGCAGTAAAACTTTTCAATCCTTGTCCATCAGCCTTTATGACATCCTTCTGAAAAGTAATGAGTACTGCACAGATTCATTCTGGTGCTTCCTTACCATCTCAGTGGTTTTATGGCGCCGAATCCGTATACTCTGTCAGTATGAAGTCATTTCCCTGAAAAACTATTTTCAGATCTCATTTACATAATGGGCTGTTGAGGGAATGTGCTTGTTTTATGAAAGGGACATTTGGGGATTGTCACAGGCTCTGAATCCTGTAAAAATCCAAGTGACTATTATAATGGTAAGTCCCCGCATGAGGAATACTGCCAGAGGAGCAAACAGTGACATAAACACCTCTTATGTCATAGCCCAGACCCTCGGGTAATAAACAATGGAAAAACATATGTATACACTATATACGCTGTTCAAAAATCGCACGGGCAATCTTGTAAAATAAATGAACTGTCGACTACACAAATATTGTAGGTGCACTATACTATCATCGTGTGCCGCAGCAGTAACGGCCAATGGATAGTGTCGCTCAAAGGCATCCGCCAGAGGCAATCAATAACAAAGATGAATTCATTTTTTTTTTGTAACATAATATAGGAACAACAAAAAAGGAAATACCGAAAAATCTAAAGGAACGATCAGTAAACTTTATTACAACCATAAAAACATAGTAAAAATACATTAGTGAGTATATGAAGAAAACAGAGGAACACCACAAATAAGAATTGGTGGGAAAAATCTGAAACATTGGTAATGTATAAAAATACGAATATATAACTATGTGTGACAGGTAAGGAGATGACTAGTAATACGAAAATCCTGTAGCCATGGTATAAATACCGCAGTAAAGGGAGTAGTGCAAACATTGAAATAGCGTAGCATACAGGGTATCTTAATATATACTTAGGAGTCGCCCGCCAGGGCTGTGGGAATACTCGCTATTAAAGGGGTGGACACAGTGGCTGCGACCTGGTCCGTGGCCCTGGGCACCCAAGTAAAAGGGATGGTATTTAAAGGGGTTGTAGAAATAATGAAAGTTCGTGATGCCAACTGTGGTTCTCGGTCAGAGGTAACCGACGCTGCTTAAAGGGGTCCTCTGGGGGCGATGGTGCTGCAGCACAGATGGTGTCGCTTCCCACAGGTAAAGCGGGGTCCCCAGCGCTCCAAGTGTATTTGGCAAGGATGATGAATGCTGGTAAATAAATGTAGGACACAGGGTTTTAGTCTTTACCTGATTTACTGGTGTTAAGCAACCTCAGTCCAGGGTACCGGCAACAGGTGTAAATGGAGTCCAGGCAGCCTGAAGACAAGCGGAAATCCCTTAGACAGGTCCGTTTGGGAGCCTTCCACTATGCGCTGGTCTGTAGTCCCTTGCTGCCTGTAGTTGGCTAACAGGGTCCTCTTTTTCACCTGTCCAAGAACAGTACCTGAGTGGTAAGCAACATGAGCCGTCTCTTTGGGGTCTCTGTCCATGGTGACTCCAGGCTCTGATTGCTGCTGTACCTCTGGTATTATGTGGGCATGTCTCTTTTAGTTTCCTGCCCTCCGTTTCTGCCGTGAGACCTGTAGTTCCACACGACCTCGGGCTCCCGGTGCCTGGTTTCTGCGCTCAGCTTAGAGGGGCCCAGTCGCACCCTTCCTTTAGCTCCTAAGTCCTCCTGTGCTCCTTCTCTGTCTGCTACCAACTGTCAACTCCTGCTTGTCTGCACCAGACTAACTGACTCCTCCTCCAGACCAGGATGTATATAGGGAAGATCCCCTTCAACTGGGTTTAGAGCTCCCCCTTCTGGCCTGGAGTCAGAATATGTTGCATGTACAGATTACCAGCCAAAGGGAATCCAAGCATGGCATTACCCTCCTCGAGAGGAGGGCAGCACGACTGTGGTACCCGAACTCCTGGGGTGTCACATTTACCTTGTAATGTCTTCACATCCTGTTCTGTCTAGATGTGTCCGGATCCCAGAATTCCAAGTGGCAGGAGTTCACCGACCTCCATATTGGGACACCCAATTGATGGGTGTCTCCATATGGTAACTGCTGGTGGTACCAGCCTCTTGCGCGGTACCACCAGCGGAACACCATCGCACCACACACACACACACACACACACTGTATACGTCGTACACACCACAGACAAACAAACTGTATATGCCGTACGCACCACACACACACACTGTATAAACCGTATGCACCACACCCACATACACACACTGTATAAGCTATACGCAGCCCATCCACGATACCACCAGCGGAACACTGTTGCGAACATGCCGCTGCTGGGATCAGCCAAATGATTCACTGACCGCCAACATCTTTGTACAGGAGGATGAGGGGAGTAGACAGCAGATGGGGGAGAGAGAAAGCACACAGGGGTGAGAGAGACAGAGCACAGGGGGGAGACAGCTCAAACGGGACAGCACATGAGGTGAGAACACAGCACACGAAGAAGAGAGACTGCAGACAAGGGGGATAGCACATGGGGTAGACAGGTCAAAGAAGAGAGCCCAGAAGGGAGAAGTAAGCACATGGCGAAAGAGAGAGTAGATAGGTGGGTGAGCACATGGGAGGGATTCTCAACGCTGCAAAGCCTGCCCCCATTGCGACATTACCGCCCTCCATCTAGTAATATATAAGTCACATTTGTGTAGTTCACATAGCATCAATAAGCAAGTGTAAAGTGAAGAGCACTACATGCATAAGCAAAATGTCAAACATATACTCTAGACAGAGAGAAGGCTGGCAGTGTAATGCCAATGCACATCATGACTAACAAGTGTCAGCATTGTTCATTAAATATATGTTATAAGCTTAGATAATAATGAAAAACACACTTATTACCTTAAAATGAGAGATGATCCAGGAACCCACCACACCCGACACGCATTTTGCAGTGAAATGCTTTGTCCAGGGGTAACATACTATAGGTAAGACAATCTACAGTGAATGAACAGGTGTGTACATACAGATATACACTGCTAAAAAAAATAAAGGGAACACTGAAATACCATATCCTAGATATCTCTGAATGAAATATTCCAGTTGCAAATTTTTATTCATTGCATAGTGGAATGTGTTCAGAACATTAAAACATAACAATTATCAATGAATATCCCATGGAGGTTTGAATTTGGAATGATACTCGAAATCAAAGTGGAAAATCAAATTACAGGCTGATCCAACTTCAGTGGAAATGCCTCATGACAAGGAAAAGATGCTCAGTAGTGTGTGTGGCCTCCACATGCTTGTATGATCTCCCTGCTGAACAACGCCTAGGCATGCTCCTGATGAGATGGTGGATGGTCTCCTGAGGGATCTCCTCCTAGACCTGGACTAAAGCAGCTGCCAACTCCTGCACAGTCTGTGGTGCAACGTGACGTTGGTGGATGGAGAGAGACATGATGTCCCAGATGTGCTCAGTCGGATTCAGGTCTGGGGAACGGGCGGGCCAGTCCATAGCTTCAATGCCCTTCATCTTGCAGGAACTGCTGACACACTTCAGCCACATGAGGTCTGGCATTGTTCTGCATTAGGAGGAACCTAGGGCCAACTGCACCAGCATATGGTCTCACAAGGGGTCTGAGGATCTCATCTCGGTACCTAATGGCAGTCAGGATACCTCTGGCGAGCACATGGAGGTCTGTGCAGCCCTCCAAAGAAATGCCACCCCACATCATTACTGACCCACTGCCAAACTGGTCATGCTGAAGGATGTTGTAGGCAGCAGATCGCTCTCCACGGCATCTCCAGACTCTGTCATGTCTGTCACGTGTGCTCAGTGTGAACCTGCTTTCATCTGTGAAGAGCACAGGGCGCCAGTGGTGAATTTGCCAATCCTGGTGTTCTGTGGCAAATGCCAAGCATCCTGCATGGTGTTGGGCTGTGAGCACAACCCCCATCTGTGGATGTCGGGCACTCAGACCATCCTCATGGATTCGGTTTCTAACCATTTGTGCAGATACATGCACATTTGTGGCCTGCTGGAGGTCATTTTGCATTGCTCTGGCAGTGCTCTTCTTGTTCCTCCTTGCACAAAGGTAGAGGTAGCGGTCCTGCTGCTGGGCTGTTGCCCTCCTCCGGCCCCCTCCACTTTTCCTGGTGTACTGGACTGTCTCCTGGTAGCGCCTCCAGCCTCTGGACACTATGCTGACAGACACAGCAAACCTTCTTGCCACAGCTCGCATTGATGTGCCATCCTGGATGAGCTGCACTACCTTAGCCACTTGTGTTGGTTATAGAGTCCGTCTCATGCTACCACGAGTGTGAAAGCACAACCAACATTCAAAAGTGACCAAAACATCAGCCAGAAAGCATTGGTACTGAGATGTGGTCTGTGGTCCCTACCTGCAGAACCACTCCTTTATTGAGGGTGTCTTGATAAGTGCCAATAATTTCCATCTGTTGTCTATTCCATTTGTACAACAGCATGTGAAATTGATTGTCAAACAGTGTTGCTTCCTAAGTGGACAGTTTGATTTCACAGAAGTTTGATTGACTTGGAGTTATATTCTGCTGTTCCCTTTATTTTTTTGAGCAGTGTATATTGTTACCCTATTTGCGCTTTGTCTCCTTTCCAGTTTCTCTCTTTACCAGTTTCTCTCTCTTGAATGCATTAATAACAGCAGAAGATTTTGCATTAAGAATTACATTGTTTTATTGATTATTCCTGGCCTGTGATACATGGGCAAGTTGAAAAAAGGAAGTGCACAAAAAGATAACTCGCCATGATAAGGACGTACTGCAAAGCACTCATGTGAGCTAATATCTTTCCGACATGTGTTGTGCAATTGTGTCTGCTTTAAATTTGAAAAAATAAAACAAATCATTTTAATAGTTTGGAAATTCTATTTCTAAATATTACTTGTTTGTTTTCTGCATTGTGGATTTAGAGGTACGGATGAAGTCGGTGACAACTGTGTAAAAATCGCACTGCTTTACCTAGACTATTTGTGAATGCAAAGAGCATGGGAGGCACTATCATTTTATTCTTTGCAATGTCTGTAAGTTAGAGGCAGGTAATTGCTAATTAGTTTGCAACTACCTGCCTGTTTAACCCAGTGCTGGCTCAGAATGGTCACCGACCGCTCCTGCTGGCGATTCAGCTGCTTCATGTCAACAGAGCAGCTCTTCCTCTTCCAAGTTGCTTTGCTGACTGCGCGTGACTGCCGACATCATACTAATTGACATCCGGTTTCCATCAATTAGGCAGTGGAGAGCGAGATGTCAATCAAACAGATAGACAATGTCAATGAATGTGGTCGGGAGTATGCATATCGCAAACTTAAAGTCACAAGTCCGCTGCTCCTGCATCAGAGAATCTTCACAGTGTGCAGTGTGCGCGATGTGATGGTTCACAAGTCTGCAGTTACATATAGTGACTGCAGACTTGTAACTTTAAACCGGACAACCACTTTAGTAAAAAGGGCATAGGATAGGTACTCTTTAAAGTGAACATGTCACCATGTATTCCCTACATACAATATACATACCAACTTTCAATCATCTTTATAACCATACCTACAACTTTTTCATAAGAGCCCAGCTGCCTCACATATCTAAGAAAATACTTTATATAATTGTACCGCGCCATAAGCTAATTGTCGCCGAGTGGACCGAAAGGCGTATCAGGATTGTTGTCTCCTCTATCCCTGCAATCACAGTCTCTCCTGCCTTTACTAACATGGCTGATGTCATACATCATCCACCAAGCGTTCAACCCTTGCGCCTGCACAGAAAGGAACAAGAGCCACGCAGACACAACAGAGTCCGTGGATGACGTCAGCCACGTGAATCATCTTCATGTCACGTCATCCATTCCTCAGGCCTTGTTGGCACCAGAAGACTGAAGATCTACAGTAGAAGAGGGCATTTGCCACCAACCCTGAAGAAGACACTCTCCAGAGCCAAACGTAGAGATCAATTGACTGGACGTGGAGCGACCATGGTAGGACTGATGGGAGCTGAGAACATTTTTTCAGAACTCTACTTTCATAACACTTTGGTATCTGAGGGATACTCCAGAGTATAATTCACATCAAACTTATTCCTGACCCATTTATTTATTATTTCTTGGCCAAGTTTGAGCGAAACCTCTCAATTGGATTCGCTCATGACTAGTCAAGACTCCTTTGGGGTTGGTTGTTATACAGTGATATTTGTTAAAAAAGTCAAATTCATAAGAAGAACAAAGTCATCGATTCCGCTGAGTGATACAAAGTAGTTGTTGTTGCCATGACAACCACCCTAACAAAACTCTACCGCTAAAATCTGAAGTGTCCTTAATCTAATCCAAATGCGTAGATCCGATCAATACGTGTGCGTCAGGGAACAATTGTGTAACCTGTTTACTGGACGGATGTCTTAAAAGAGTAGCAGCAAATTAAAGGAACAGATCAACGCTGTGATTTTCCTTTTCATCCTCTTACGGAAGTGGCACATGTGTAAATGACCTTTATACTCAGCAATTGAAGGCTATATGTAATTATTTACAAGGACTTAAAGGGGTTGTAGACTTTTTTCTTACTTAAAATGCATGAACTTGGTGCTAAAAACCATTTTTGCATTTCGGTTTCATTAAAAATTTTGCACCGTTTATCAGTACAACTTTCCACACAGACTCCACAGCTCTCCTATCCATTAAATGGCTGCTGGTAGAGGAGCATGTGACCAGACCTGTCCATCAGCCTCCTCCAATAAAAAAGCTTTTTTTTATGTGAGGTTATCTATTGAACAAGGCCATTGGACCGGTCAAGCAGTGCAAAAATTTTTATAAATTTTTTTTTTTATTCCCAATTGCATGCATTTAAGTAAGAAAAAGAACTGTCCCCAGAGATGGACAACCCCTCTAAGCGTGAAAACAAAAGTTTTTTTAGATGTGTGAAAAGGTAGAAATACAGTACCGTGTGTGAAGGAGGCTGGCTGACACCTTATTTTAGCCAATCCTCTTCTCTGGCACAGTCGACACATTGAGAAGGAAGGGGTGTGGTTTGGCATTTGGAATGAGCAGTCAGCCATCCCCTTTCTTATGCATCACACTGGTCATATTCACAATTTAAAAAAAAACAAACAAACTAGAAGCGGACAAAGCTTCAAAGGCTAGCAACCAGCGCTGATTTTTTTAGGGCAGGTGTGATGTAATTCCAGTATTTTAGAAGACTTCATTCTTTTCCCCATTACACACAATGGAGAATATCGTTCAAGCTGGAAAATCCCTTTAAAGAGAATCTGTCAGAAGTTTTTCTTTTGTGCAATTTAAGGAAAACATAAGATTGGGGCTGAGACACAGATTTTAGCCATATGTCACATATGCTAATTGCTGCTGTTTCTAGACAATGAATGTTTTATCAGCAGGAGAAAACCACTGTCTAGACTACATCTCTCATCTCATCAGCCCTGGTCCGGCCACAACCCCTCCTCTGATTAACAGCTCACTGCAAAAGACAACGTACGTAAAGACCCTGGTGTGGGTGGGGTAAGATTTCTGGCCTCTGTTACATCTAAGAACGCTGATTGTCTCATAAATGCTGCACCCGGTAAATGAAATGATACATTGCTGGAATCAGGATGTCTGCTCCTATGTTATGCTGCTCTCAGAGGAAGACAAATTTGCAGTTTGCTTAGTTTAACACAGGTGTTTTCATTTCTCTGCCTATCACCTTTTGGGTGCAGCTTTATATTCTGTCCTTCTTATGGTGTTTCCTGCTGGTGATACATTCATTTGGATGTTCTGACAATTTGTTGCTGTTTGGAGCCAGTCTGCGAGATTCCGGCTAAGGATTTTCGCTTTTCTATTTCTTTTCTATACTTTGCACCTATCTTCTGTTTATCAGTAGGAAGTAGGCAGTATAGTCGTTAACAGTACTTTCTTTATTCTTTGTTTGGTATCTTGTTATTTACTTTACTCACTCTTGGATCTTTCCTTTGTTCCGCACGCTTCTCTTCTTGCAGGTAATTCACACTCTGCTCTGCCCTTCGGTTCTTTAGGAGGATGTGAAACAACTCGTGGGCCCTTTAAGCAGTTTAGGCCAGAGTTGCCATCTTCTAGTCTGTGGTTAGGTTTATCTCTGCACCCGCAGGCAACACTAGGGACTGCAGAGTCAGGACGTCTAGTCTGTACAGTAACCCACAGGGTCAGTTGCAACTTTTAATTGTAAATTTAGTTTCCCAAGTGAGTTGTTACTCAGGAATAGCTATTTAAGAAGCTATTGGGGGCATTTAAGGTGAGCCAGCATCGAGTGGGGGCGCTATTGCGCTATCTTAGGGTGCCAACCTCTGTGGTCAGGTAGGGACAGACCAGGGACAGAGTAGGACTTTTATCAGTCCGAACAGGGATCTGTCAGGCTCAGGTTTTTGTCACCCTGGTTTGTTCACTAACCTTGTTCGTGTGCTTGTGCAGTCATAACAAATACATAGATATGAACAAATCTCTGCAAGACAAATCGAACTCGCCAATAATTTTTTGGAGATTCAATTCGCCTGGAGTTAGAAAGTGTAAAAAAAATATTCTCAATCACCCCCTCATCTGTCTTTTTTTGTCTGGTTACTGGTGCTGTCTTCTAGCGCCTTGCATTTTTCGCATCTCTTGCACTGATTAGGTAATGAAATTATTATGTTGCGCGACATCACGGGCTTAACTAAAATAGGTGCAATGGTTGCAATCACACCTGGGTTCTGGAGACTAGGGGGGCTCTGTTATGGCTGGCAATCAGGCAACACAGCGTGCAGTAATCAGCGCACATACAGAGATCTGGCAATAACCAAAAACAATAGGACGAGCTCTGAGACGTGGAATCTCTGTAGACTGCAGTACCTGATCTATCCTCACACAACTATAAGCAGCAGTGGATTGCGCCTAACAACTACCTATGCAACTCGGCACTGCCTGAGGAGCTGACTAGCCTGAAGATAGAAATACAAGCCTGACTTACCTCAGAGAAATACCCCAAAGGAATAGGCAGCCCCCCACATATAATGACTGTTAGCAAGATGAAAAGACAAACGTAGGAATGAAATAGATTCAGCAAAGTGAGGCCCGATATTCTAGACAGAGCGAGGATAGCAAAGAGAACTATGCAGTCTACAAAAAACCCTAAAACGAAAACCACGCAAAGGGGCAAAAAGACCCACCGTGCCGAACTAACAGCACGGCGGTGCACCCCTCTGCTTCTCAGAACTTCCAGCAAAAGACAATAGCAAGCTGGACAGAAAAAAACAGAAAACAAACTAGAAGCACTTATCTAGCAGAGCAGCAGGCCCAAGGAAAGATGCAGTAGCTCAGATCCAATACTGGAACATTGACAAGGAGCAAGGAAGACAGACTCAGGTGGAGCTAAATAGCAAGGCAGCCAACGAGCTCACCAAAACACCTGAGGGAGGAAGCCCAGAGACTGCAATACCACTTGTGACCACAGAAGTGAACTCAGCCACAGAATTCACAACAGTACCCCCCCCTTGAGGAGGGGTCACCGAACCCTCACCAGAACCCCCAGGCCGACCAGGATGAGCCACATGAAAGGCACGAACAAGATCTGGGGCATGGACATCAGAGGCAAAAACCCAGGAATTATCTTCCTGAGCATAACCCTTCCATTTGACCAGATACTGGAGTTTCCGTCTAGAGACACGAGAATCCAAAATCTTCTCCACAATATACTCCAATTCCCCCTCCACCAAAACAGGGGCAGGAGGCTCAACAGATGGAACCATAGGTGCCACGTATCTCCTCAACAACGACCTATGGAATACATTATGTATGGAAAAGGAGTCTGGGAGGGTCAGACGAAAAGACACCGGATTGAGAATCTCAGAAATCCTATACGGACCAATAAAACGAGGTTTAAATTTAGGAGAGGAAACCTTCATAGGAATATGACGAGAAGATAACCAAACCAAATCCCCAACACGAAGTCGGGGTCCCACACGGCGTCTGCGATTAGCGAAAAGCTGAGCCTTCTCCTGGGACAAGGTCAAATTGTCCACTACCTGAGTCCAGATCTGCTGCAACCTGTCCACCACAGAATCCACACCAGGACAGTCCGAAGACTCAACCTGTCCTGAAGAGAAACGAGGATGGAACCCAGAATTGCAGAAAAATGGAGAGACCAAGGTAGCCGAGCTGGCCCGATTATTAAGGGCGAACTCAGCCAACGGCAAAAATGCCACCCAATCATCCTGGTCAGCGGAAACAAAACATCTCAGATATGTTTCCAAGGTCTGATTGGTTCGTTCGGTCTGGCCATTAGTCTGAGGATGGAAGGCCGAGGAGAAAGATAGGTCAATGCCCATCCTACCACAAAAGGCTCGCCAGAACCTCGAGACAAACTGGGAACCTCTGTCAGAAACAATATTCTCAGGAATGCCATGTAAACGAACCACATGCTGGAAGAACAAAGGCACCAAATCAGAGGAGGAAGGCAATTTAACCAAGGGCACCAGATGGACCATTTTAGAAAAGCGACCACAGACCACCCAAATGACCGACATTTTTTGAGAAACGGGAAGGTCAGAAATGAAATCCATCGAAATATGTGTCCAAGGCCTCTTCGGGACCAGCAAGGGCAAAAGCAACCCACTGGCACGTGAACAGCAGGGCTTAGCCCTAGCACAAATTCCACAGGACTGCACAAAAGCACGCACATCCCGTGACAGAGATGGCCACCAGAAGGATCTAGCAACCAACTCCCTGGTACCAAAGATTCCTGGATGACCGGCCAGCACCGAACAATGAAGTTCAGAGATAACTTTACTAGTCCACCTATCAGGGACGAACAGTTTCTCGGCCGGACAACGATCAGGTTTATTAGCCTGAAATTTCTGCAACACTCTCCGCAAATCAGGGGAGATGGCAGACACAATGACTCCTTCCTTGAGGATACTCGCCGGCTCAGATAACCCCGGAGAGTCGGGCACAAAACTCCTAGACAGAGCATCCGCCTTCACATTTTTAGAGCCCGGAAGGTATGAAATCACAAAATCAAAACGAGCAAAAAATAACGACCAACGGGCCTGTCTAGGATTCAAGCGCTTGGCAGACTCGAGATAAGTCAAGTTCTTATGATCAGTCAATACCACCACGCGATGCTTAGCACCCTCAAGCCAATGACGCCACTCCTCGAATGCCCACTTCATGGCCAGCAACTCTCGGTTGCCCACATCATAATTACGCTCAGCAGCAGAAAATTTCCTGGAAAAGAAAGCACATGGTTTGAACACTGAGCAACCAGAACCTCTCTGTGACAAAACCGCCCCTGCACCAATCTCAGAAGCATCAACCTCGACCTGGAACGGAAGAGAAACATCAGGTTGACACAACACAGGGGCACAGCAAAAACGACGCTTCAACTCCTGAAAAGCTTCCACGGCAGCAGAAGACCAATTAACCAAATCAGCACCCTTCTTGGTCAAATCGGTCAATGGTCTGGCAATGCTAGAAAAATTACAGATGAAGCGACGATAAAAATTAGCAAAGCCCAGGAATTTCTGCAGACTTTTTAGAGATGTCGGCTGAGTCCAATCCTGGATGGCCTGAACCTTAACCGGATCCATCTCGATAGTAGAAGGGGAAAAGATGAACCCCAAAAATGAAACTTTCTGCACACCGAAGAGACACTTTGATCCCTTCACGAACAAGGAATTAGCACGCAGTACCTGGAAAACCATTCTGACTTGCTTCACATGAGACTCCCAATCATCTGAGAAGATCAAAATGTCATCCAAGTAAACAATCAAGAATTTATCCAGATACTCACGGAAAATGTCATGCATAAAAGACTGAAAAACAGATGGAGCATTGGCAAGTCCGAACGGCATCACCAGATACTCAAAATGACCCTCGGGCGTATTAAATGCCGTTTTCCATTCATCTCCCTGCCTGATTCTCACCAGATTATACGCACCATGAAGATCAATCTTAGTAAACCAACTAGCCCCCTTAATCCGAGCAAACAAGTCAGAAATCAATGGCAAGGGATACTGAAACTTAACAGTGATCTTATTAAGAAGGCGGTAATCAATACACGGTCTTAGCGAACCATCCTTCTTGGCTACAAAAAAGAACCCTGCTCCCAATGGTGACGACGATGGGCGAATATGTCCCTTCTCCAGGGACTCCATCACATAACTGCGCATAGCGGTGTGTTCAGGTACGGACAAATTAAATAAACGACCCTTAGGGAATTTACTACCAGGAATCAAATCGATAGCACAATCACAATTCCTATGCGGAGGTAGGGCATCAGACTTGGACTCTTCAAATACATCCTGAAAGTCCGACAAGAACTCTGGGATGTCAGAAGGAATGGATGACGAAATAGACAAAAATGGAACATCACCATGTACTCCCTGACAACCCCAGCTGGTTACCGACATAGAGTTCCAATCCAATACTGGATTATGGGTTTGTAGCCATGGCAACCCCAACACGACCACATCATGCAAATTATGCAGTACCAGAAAGCGAATAACTTCCTGATGTGCAGGAGCCATGCACATGGTCAGCTGGGCCCAGTACTGAGGCTTATTCTTGGCCAAAGGTGTAGCATGAATTCCTCTCAACGGAATAGGACACCGCAAAGGCTCCAAGAAAAATCCACAACGTTTAGCATAATCCAAATCCATCAGATTCAGGGCAGCGCCTGAATCCACAAACGCCATGACAGAATACGATGACAAAGAGCACATTAAGGTAATGGACAAAAGGAATTTGGACTGTACAGTACCAATAACGGCAGAGCTATCGAACCGCCTAGTGTGTTTAGGACAATTAGAAATAGCATGAGTAGAATCACCACAATAGAAACACAGTCTGTTCAGACGTCTGTGTTCTTGCCGCTCTACTTTAGTCATAGTCCTGACGCACTGCATAGGCTCAGGTTTACTCTCAGGCAGTACCGCCAGATGGTACACAGATTTACGCTCGCGCAAGCGACGACCGATCTGAATGGCCAAGGACATAGACTCATTCAAACCAGCAGGCATAGGAAATCCCACCATTACATCCTTAAGAGCTTCAGAGAGACCCTTTCTGAACAAAGCCGCTAGTGCAGATTCATTCCACAGAGTGAGTACTGACCATTTCCTAAATTTCTGGCAATATACTTCTACATCATCCTGACCCTGGCATAAAGCCAGCAGATTTTGCTCAGCCTGATCCACTGAATTAGGCTCATCGTAAAGCAATCCCAGCGCCTGGAAAAATGCATCAACATTACTCAATGCAGAATCTCCTGGTGCAAGAGAAAACGCCCAGTCCTGTGGGTCGCCGCGCAAAAAAGAAATAATAATCAAAACCTGTTGAATAGGATTACCAGAAGAATGAGGTTTCAAGGCCAAAAATAGCTTACAATTATTTCTGAAGCTCAGGAACTTAGTTCTGTCACCAAAAAACAAATCAGGAATCGGAATTCTTGGTTCTAGCATCGATTTCTGATCAATAGTATCTTGAATCTTTTGTACATTTACAACGAGATTATCCATTGAGGAGCACAGAGCCTGAATATCCATGTCCACAGCTGTGTCCTGAAGCACTCTAATGTCTAGGGGAAAAAAAAGACTGAAGACAGAGCTAAGAAAAAAAAATGATGTCAGGATTTCTTTTTTCCCTCTATTGGGAATCATTGGTGTGGCTCCTTGTACTGTTATGGCTGGCAATCAGGCAACACAGCGTGCAGTAATCAGCGCACATACAGAGATCTGGCAATAACCAAAAACAATAGGACGAGCTCTGAGACGTGGAATCTCTGTAGACTGCAGTACCTGATCTATCCTCACACAACTATAAGCAGCAGTGGATTGCGCCTAACAACTACCTATGCAACTCGGCACTGCCTGAGGAGCTGACTAGCCTGAAGATAGAAATACAAGCCTGACTTACCTCAGAGAAATACCCCAAAGGAATAGGCAGCCCCCCACATATAATGACTGTTAGCAAGATGAAAAGACAAACGTAGGAATGAAATAGATTCAGCAAAGTGAGGCCCGATATTCTAGACAGAGCGAGGATAGCAAAGAGAACTATGCAGTCTACAAAAAACCCTAAAACGAAAACCACGCAAAGGGGCAAAAAGACCCACCATGCCGAACTAACAGCACGGCGGTGCACCCCTCTGCTTCTCAGAACTTCCAGCAAAAGACAATAGCAAGCTGGACAGAAAAAAACAGAAAACAAACTAGAAGCACTTATCTAGCAGAGCAGCAGGCCCAAGGAAAGATGCAGTAGCTCAGATCCAATACTGGAACATTGACAAGGAGCAAGGAAGACAGACTCAGGTGGAGCTAAATAGCAAGGCAGCCAACGAGCTCACCAAAACACCTGAGGGAGGAAGCCCAGAGACTGCAATACCACTTGTGACCACAGAAGTGAACTCAGCCACAGAATTCACAACAGGGCTCAAAAGGTCCCTTTGCACCATATGAAAAGACTATTACTTTTAAAGATCTCTGTTGGTTGGGGGCACTGTTAGAGCTTTTACATTAGGGCCAAGAAGCTTCAAGCTACGTCCCTCTGAAACATCATTCTGCTTGACCTGAGAAGGTGAGAAGACACCGAAGATGCTGGGGTTCAAAACATGCCAAGGTTAGCTACATGAAGACCGCACCTAGATTGAAGAAGACGAGTAGGGCTGTGAAGGGGAATAGGGTAGGGCCCAGTAAGGCCTCATACAGGCATCCATTTTTCTCGTGCGAGTGCTATCCATGGTTTTTATAGACAGCACTTGTTCTTGTGATAGTTTATAGGCCATTCACATGTCCATAATTTTTCTGGAACCAGTTAGAGAAAAATCACAGTGACATGTCCAATTTTGATCCGAGGGTGGTACGAAATTCGACAATGCAAGTCTATCGGTCAGTGAAAAAATCAGATTGCACTCGGTAGACATCCGAATGCTGTCCATGTTTCACAGACTGTCAGAAAGGAAAAGGTAGAGAAACTTTTTTTTTAATTTTTCCACCTACAAGCGGAACTGATGGCACTCGGAACAAGCACTGATCAATATATTTGGTCTGTTTGTCTCATACAAAAATCATACGTCTGAATGAGGCCTAAGCATCATTTTTTATTTTTTTCTTCCATATTTTTATTATTTTGAGAGCTTAATTATTTACGTTCCACTTACATCAAATAAACTGAATTTCCTGCTAAATTTGAGCGAACTGCAGAATCCGAATTTTGCCAGATTCTCCGAACTACCATTGTTAGTTCCAAATGGAGGTAAATATGGCTCCACAGACTCCTGCGGGTGCGATTAGGTTGTGTACACGAGCTCTAAAGTATATAATTTATCTTTCTACGTGGCCTCGTTAAACAATTTTAATTACTGGGGGACACTCAGAGCAAAAACTATGCGGATCGCCTTTTTTTTGTCCCAGAAATCGATTGTGATTAGAAAAATCAATACCTAGAACTGTTGTCAAGGTGATACAATTTATTGTTCTTCCTGGCTTCCCTTAACATTACTTAAGAGTGTGGTTGATTGTTTGAGAAACAAGTCATCTTCATTTCATTTTATGGCTCATTAAACAGGTCTAGAAAACAGACAATCCTGTAGACCGGTACTGGAAGAGCTTAAATGCATGCTCCGCTAATGACGCTGGAATTAGCAAAGCCAAATATTTAGTATACAGAGGTCAGTGCATGCATTAATTAAAAATGTATCTGGGCAAAGCAAATGAATCAATTATCCACCTTCTAATGGGTTGAGAGTGGCGCTCGAAAGGAAGACGGTAAGCTCGCTGTCAGGAAATTGCTTGCACTTTAATCGTAGATAGGAGCTAATGTGACTTTAATGTGCAGACACATATGTGGCATTGTATCGGGAGGAACAAATGAGGTTGTAAAGATGACTTTTCAAGGCTGGCTGTACAAGATAGGTGTCCTCAAGGCTTACTAAGGGGCACAACCTCTGCTGGTCTAGAACAGATGCCCAGATACACTACGCGGTCCATGAATCAATTCCTTTTATTTCAGGACAGTTTATGCCAGGATGAAATCCAGACATTGATTGATGACCTGGATCCTGCGGTGTTTATACAATCAGCGAAAGTCTCTTTATAAATAGAGAAATGAACGAAGGATCAAACATGGAATATTAACATTAAATGGGTGATTTATAGCTTTGTGCCAAAGTATTTATCCCCTTTGCCAATGTATGTCACACTGGATGGCATCTGATGAAGAAGAAGCTAGGTAAACATATGGCAGCTCTTGTAACAGTTTTGTTTTATGGATTAATATCTAACACTCATAGCAATCATGCAAAAGTAACTTGAAGGGATTGTGTACCAATGCCCTGCTAAAGAGGTGGTCCCTCATGTCACCAATGGACTTAACTTATGGCCAAACTTAGGAGCAGATTATAATATTGTGGATTCTCCACCCCTAAAGAGGACCTGTCACCAGGTCAAAATATACAAGTTTGTGCTCTGATTTTATTCCCACTGAGTAGTCATTTTTAAATTTCTTTTAAAACCACCCTACGATTCCTGAGATATGGGTCTTCATATTTAGTGTTTAATTTTATAGAATTTATTAACGAGGCAATGGTCACTGGGTAATAATGGAGAGCAGCCTAAAGACACGCCCATGAGGATCCTGTGAGCCACACCCCCTTAATAAAAACAAAACATTTGGTGCTATATTAGAAAGTCCATATCTTAGGAATCGTATGATGGATTTTAAAAAAGGAAAAGGCTGAATACTCAGGAGAGCATTGGGATTAAAATAATAGCAAAAACTGGATACTCCTGGTCTGGTGACAGGACTTCTTTAAAGAAAGTGTCCTATTTATGAAAAATAAATAAAATGTTTGAAAATGTTGAAACAAAACGTAACCCTTGCACTAACCTCTGTGGGGTTACTCAGGTGGTCCGTGGACTGACTGGAAGCAATGAAGTCCCATTCACCTGACCACTGAGGGTTGTAATTGACTGCAGCATTCAGGTGACGGGAAGAAGACATCATCTGATGATGTCATGCTCCTTTCATCTCATCAGCACAGTTACATGCTGAGGATTTACAGGTTTAGAGCAGCGCTTTGTATAGTCAAACAGTTGGACACCCCCTTTAATCCTCCAAGAATATGTAGACTTCCCTACTGACAATGAAGTAATCTGGAAGGAAAAATCAGCACAGTATGCTTACCTTAATTGTTTTACATAGCCTTTGTTAAAACTATGCAGTAGGGATCTTGGGAGCCAAGACAACAACAAACAATTTTATGGAAGAAGAAAAGACAGCCATTTTGAGTTCTTTGTTTTAACCTTTACAGAAAAAGGAGGATCTTAGGGATGGTGACTGAGTGTCATTTTTCTATCTTCTCACATTCCCTACTGCGAATCTCCCTAGGTTGTTGCTTCTGATGTACTCTTCATTACTAACGACTGACAAGCAGACCAACACGAGTTCCTAAAACATGGTACCATATTAGTTGGCAGAAATTGTGGTCAGAAAGAGCTTGGTTGTGATCATCGGGAGCACAACAAACATACATCGAAGCAGACTGGAACCAAATTTGCTGGGTAGACGCACTTTTCGTCCTTGGCTCTACAAAGCTTTAAATTTGCTCATACATACACAGCACAAATTAGTATGTTGCTGCTTTCAAATCCGGACCACTTGTCAATCTATGATGTTGATTATTTCAACAACATTTGCATGAGATGTCTTAAAATCTTATTGAAGAAATGAAAAGGTGGCAGGGTCACGCGGTGGATGGCGGCCGGTTCTCGTGCTGGTGACACTTCAACGAGTCCAGGTACACATGACCAGCTCCCCTGTATCCATGTTTTAACCTTTCACAATGAAGAAGTTTTATCAAATCCCTGAGTGCCACCTCTTCATCTCTTCACTTGGATTCTTCACGACGCTGTTCATTTAAGGTGCTGCACCTGTGATCTGAGAGGCAAATTTGGCTGCTCATTTCCTTTAGGCTGCAAAAGTTCTGCTCATGTTGTATAGTGCCAGCTTCTTCCTGATTTCTGCCATTTCTTAAAATCTTATGTACTTTGATGGCACTGGAAAATATAGCAGATTATTAAGTAAATCCATTGTGAAAAAGTACTGTGTAACCGAGAGATGTTCCTGCTGGTGGGATACTTCCAGCTTTGGTTGAATAACAGTCTCTTCCCATGTGCAAATAGAAATGGACCTATAAATGAAGTCAAGTGGTATGGGAAGAACCTGGAGAAGAGGGATGCTTTGGTTAGGGGAGCATTAATCTGCCGACAGGTAATTAATATTTTATGAATAGATGTTAGATACAAATTTTATCGAGGGGTGGTCTCACTTAGGGTCCCCATATATAAGTCAAAATTGAATACTGTTACAAAGAGTGTCGATGAGAGAAATGAGCAGTTGTCGTCCATCCTTAGAGATGAACAAAATAATATAATCAACCTGGAAACAAGGAACCTGCCCAAAACCCACCCTTCTTTCAACCCCACCAAACTTTTTCCATCCATCATCAGCACTTTTCCATGTGACCGTTTCTAGAGGCCCAAAGCCCTATAAAGATTTGTTTTTACCTCTTATTTCTTTTAAGGAGATCATATAGCTCTAGGGTCTAAGGGGTAACGTTTCTCCTTATGGAGAGTGACATACCATCTCTGGCTTGTCAAAGTAAGGAGGCTTATTCGCCGTGCAATGCTCCTCTGGGAAATTGCCTCTTCTGAGAAAAAGAGGACATAAACTCTATAGCGCCACCTGTTGGAAGTAGTGATCCTACAAGTCACAATCAACCCTTTAATGAGTCGTGCAATATGACTTAGGATAAATGCCAAATCAGTATCTCAATTCCCAGACACGGTGTTTCGGGCTGTTGGCCCTCATCAGAGATGGTATGTCACTCTCCATAAGGATAAACGTTACCCCTTAGACCCCAGTACAGAGCCTCTTACCTAGCCAAATCAGTTCTCATGCTTCGCCAACAGCCCGAAACACCGTGTCTGCGAATTGAGATACTGATTTGGCATTTATCCTAAGTCATATTGCACGACTCGTTAAAGGGTTGATTGTGACTTGTAGGATCGCTACTTCCAACAGGTGGCGCTATAGAGTTTAAGTCCTCTTTTTCTCAGAAGAGGCAATTTGCACATATAGCTCTAAGCATGGCATTATTTCACTTGTACAGTAAATGTAATTCCTTTTGGACTACAGATTTAAATCGAAGAAGCGTTCCCTTCCCAACCACCTATGAGTCACGGGAAGTGAAGATATCAGAAAGTTCTCTAAAGTCAAACAAGTTGAGTTCTAACAAGTTTTTCTTTTTAGACTTTTATGAAAATAATGTAAATCAGTCATAGTAGGAAACCTACTCATTATAGATAATCTTTAAATAAGGTTTCAGCTGAATGCTTCCGGTTTTATTTTTCCAACCCCCTGTTAATGTAGGAGAATGTCAGTGTTCCTTGGTGGCCATTCACTTGCAGAACTGTCCATGTCGAAGAGATAGGTCAGGGAAGTTGAATGAAGGATTCTTCCACAAAGCAGTTCTTCCTTCAAACTCATAGAAGTGGCTTCCAAGCACAGGCAATAAAATCATCGGATGGCTACTAAATACAGCATAGACGTTTTGTGACAGAGTACTATGAAATCTTATCTAGTCCACACATCTTGGGATTTGTTGTGCCAAGAGAAAAAGTAAGAGAGGACACATCTGTATGTTGAGTTACGTACTCTAGTCAGCGTTATCTTGCAATCAAAACATATTCTATTCCATCATATAGTGCCAACTGGCGTACCATCAATGGCGTTGGGCCATGTGTGGTCTATAGAGCCTTATGACAAGGAGGGCCAAGAACTCAAAGGCTCTATCCTTTGCCAGTTCACTTCTCCGAACATCTGCCGTACAGTATATGTGCGGCAAAAATTGGTAGGATTTATATGGAGCCGGTGCACTAGCTAAACCTGCTCCTTACCGGTGTGTGACGGTTGTATTACATCTATTTGAGCTACCTCTGCAGTTGAACTCCTTTGATGTTAAGGTGGACATCAGCAATGGTATCTATCAAAGTAGGTTGGGAGGAGCCTTGTCACCTTGGGTGGGCCCATATCCAATGCAATCGAGAAACCTGATGGGTTGTTTAAGGTCAGGGAGGGAACCTATGCTATGTGACCCCAGTATTTTTGTGAATTTCCCTTAAAGAGCCCATATAATATCACTATACAGTGCTTAAATACTACTGCCCAACAGTGGTTCTATACGGTACCTAATTATTGCAATCACTTATCTAGTCCAAATAACAATGTCACACAGTGCCTTATAAAAAGCAGCGGCATACTCAAATCAATTACTCGTGGTGTTTCCTGCAGGCTGGAATTATTCTTCTCTCTTGTTCTACCTTTGCTTCTAGGTAACTTTCTGAATTTCTGAGGTTTTGCCGTATAAGAAGCTATTGTAGTTATTCTACTTAAACAACATTGGGTCATGATGCGGTGGAGGACCCTAAGTGATCCAAGACTTGCCAAAATCTAACTCTGTTAATGTGTGTTAGAACCCTATTAATTCAGTATTTTTAGTATTCCAGTTACCGTACTTTACCACATCAAAGGGAATTAGAAAAATATATCTACTTTCTTTAAAAATAAAACAGTCTCGCCTGCCCTTAGGTTATGTCTTGCATTACTCTGGACATAGTAATGGTTTCCTATCCTGGACAACTCTTTAAAGGAACCTTTTCTATTGCCCAATCAGATACCAACCAGTAATATGTGTAGTGTGTGCATTAAAGTACTTATTGGTTGCCGTTTTCTGCAGTTCTTAGCGTTGCTCCGGTCCTCTTCTGCATCACGTGACTGTAGTTGTGACCTGCTGGGCAACACAGCGTTCGCTGTGTAGACCGGAGGTCATTTTATCAACGCAAGTCTATGAGACTCAGAACAATGGTCTCATAGGCTTATATTAGGAAAGCAACTAACAATCTTCAGTGTGAGCCTGCAAGAAAGATGTGCGGTCACGTGATGCAGAAGTGGATCGGAGCACCGCTGCAAACGGCATATGACAAATGTTAGTATTTTAATGCACTCATTACACACACATTACTGAATGGTATCAGACGGACATTTAAAAAAACACCAGTATACTTCTTTAATGACTGTATTTGTTGTTTATTGAGAGTTAACAAAGAGAGTCTGTCTGCAAAAAATGACTGTTCAAACCAATCACAGGCACACTTTACTCTCTTGTCATGGCCAAACAGTTCAAAGCTCCTTTCCACCTTTTTATTTTCCATGTATCTCGTCTATTCGGTTCTTTGATTGAGAGATTTGACTTTACAGGAGCCAGAAGATGGAGGATATAGATGGAAAATAAGCAAGTGGGAGGGTGTACTGAACTATTTGGCCACTTTTGGACACAGACCGAAAAGGAACCCCATTCAAGAACAGTATACAGACTCATGGCAGTCCAATAGCTCAATTAATGCACAATTCCACCTGTTTTGGAGGTCAAAAAGCACCCTCTTACCTATCGGGCACCTGTTCTACTGCACAGGTTACACCAATGATATGTTCCCCCCTGTTTTTGGCCACGCTAATGGTGCACTGAGTGCATGTGTTTGGTTTGCACTGTCTTTTTGTGCTGACAGACTCTCTAATACTTTTGCAAATATAGTGAGTGCAAGGTGTGTTTGTTCCTTTAAGCATAGCAGATTACATATTGCATAGTAATGTGAGGTTTATTTCCTTCTTCCGCCCTAAGACGTGCCTGTTGATAATGCAATTCTGCAGATTTCAAGTGTATAGATTATTAAGCCTTTCTACAGAGCATTGTCTTAAAGGGAACCTGCTACCCACAAAATCGCGGGTGAGATAAGGCCACCGGCATCAGTGGCTTATCTACAGCATGATGGAATGCTGTAGATAAGCCCCCAATGTATCCTAAAAGATGAGAAAAAGAAGTTAGGTTATACTCACCCAGGGGCGTTCCCGCTGTTGGTCCGGGTCCGGCGCCTCCCATGTTCTTATGAAGACGTCCTCCTCTGGTCTTCATGCTGCGGCTCCAGCGCAGGTGTACTTTGTCTGCTCTGTTGAGGGAAGAGCAAAGTACTGCAGTGCGCAGGCACCGGGAAAGGTCAGAGAGGCCCAGCGCCTGCACACTGCAGTACTTTGCTCTGTCCTCAACAGGGCAGACAAAGTACACCTGCGCTGGAGCCGCAGCGCGAATACCAGAAGAGGACATCATCTAATGAAGATGGGAGGCGCCGGACCCGGACCTACAGCAGGACCGCCTCTGGGTGAGCATAATCTAACCTCTTTTTCTCATCTTTTAGGATACATCGGGGGCTTATCTACAGCATTACAGAATGCTGTAGATAAGCCCCTGATGCCGGTGGGCTTACCTCACCCGCGATTTTGGGGGTGACAGGTTCCCTTTAAGCATGCACAAACCAGAATTGGATCCCATTACACGTACATCACCTCGGCTCTCCGTGCTGCGTGCTGGATACAAGTGTCGTTCCATTACCTGCATCTAATGAGATCCATTTGCTTACCCCTCTTTTCTTTTATCCTAATTCAAGCACAATTGAGAGAATCATTTATCTGATCCACAGGATACCATTATAAGGCAGAGAACAGTTAATGGCTACATGAGATTGCCTTAAACTTCCCATTTACTTAAACTTCTTTATGTTGCGTTTTTATAAACAGCAACAATTGCTGAGAAAATGTTTTCATATAACCTAGTGTTTATATCATAAGCTCCCTGATGGCAAATTTAGGAAGAAGCAAGCGCTTTCCTATCTGTGTCATAAAATCACTGCATTATGCACCACGAGTATTGCTGGCGGTAAAGCTAAGAGCTTGGTACATTTACTGTTGGGCTATGATCATAGATAGTTTTCTAAACGTTTTTTCGTGCTCAAAAACCTCTTAAAGACTTTTAAACTTAGGTGAACCCAACGTTTTTTTTTCCTGAAGCGTCTTTTCTCTTTTTTTGGTCGTTTCCTCAGCGTCTTTCCATCGGTTTCCCCTTGAGAGACTTACCCTTTTTCAATGCCTCAAAAATTCAGTGTGACCCTAGCCTAAGGCGTAAATCTGTTTTAACCTAAACAAAAGAATCAAACAGTAACCTAAAAAAAATGGTGTACATATAAGAAGGGGATAAGAAGGGGAGTTTCATATCAAAGATAAACATTAGGTACAATTTTAGTGCTACACCTAATTTTTATTATTTTTGTTAGACCAAGAACATAGTTTTTCTTCTTCCAAGTGCAAAATAGCCCACACAGATGTATTCTAGCCTGGATGTGATTGCAAACCATCTCCGAAAGAGTAGGGCCCTTAACAAAGCTTGTTCGATTCTCCAAACGGGGTGATGCTCTTAATGATCAGTAATAAGAATACCTGATGCCAGTGGCTAAACTTAAATTTGGTGGGCCCCAATGCAAAATCTCCAACTATCATGGGTCTTTAAAATCATTCTCATGTAGACCAGAGTAATATTTTGTGCTCCCTAGGCACAGGAGAATGGGTGCAACTTCAACCCTTGCACACATTATACTTACACCTGGTGCCCCCATCAGATTTTTATGGGTCATGTACATTTTCTGCTAAGCACTTTTAACAATTCTGTGAAGATTTTAGCTACCCAAGTAAGATGGCTTACCACTAGTGATGGGCAGACCCGTGGATGTTCAATTCTGTTGGGTTCAGCCAAACATTAAAAAAAAGTTTGGTTCTGGTACCAGAACAGCCCCCAGAAACTCAAACCTGAACCTGATGAATGGAGAGCCCAAACATCCAACGTTTCCCACACTGTCATGTGTATGACTGTTGTGAATTCTGTTGTCGGGCTCCCTCTTGTGGTCATGAATGGTACTTCGGCTGGTTCTGTCCATGGACTTCCTCTGGTGGGTGTTTCTGAGTTTCCTTCCACAGGTGACGAGGTTAATTCGTTAGCTGGCTGCTCTATTTAACTCCACTTAGATCTTTGCTCCATGCCACTTGTCAATGTTCCAGTATTGGTCTAGTTCACTCCTGGATCGTTCTTGTGACCTGTCTTCCCAGCAGAAGCTAAGTTTCAGCTTGTATTTCTTTGGTTTGCTATTTTTCTGTCCAGCTTGCTATTTTTATTGTTGTCTTGCTTGCTGGAAGCTCTGGGACGCAGAGGGAGCGCCTCCGCACCGTGAGTCGGTGCGGAGGGTCTTTTTTGCGCCCTCTGCATGGTCTTTTTGTAGGTTTTTGTGCTGACCGCAAAGTAACCTTTCCTATCCTCGGTCTGTTCAGTAAGTCGGGCCTCACTTTGCTAAATCTATTTCATCTCTGTGTTTGTATTTTCATCTTTACTCACAGTCATTATATGTGGGGGGCTGCCTTTTCCTTTGGGGAATTTCTCTGAGGCAAGGTAGGCTTTATTTTTCTATCTTCAGGGCAAGCTAGTTCCTTAGGCTGTGCCAAGTGGCATAGGGAGCATTAGGCACAATCCACGACTATTTCTAGTGTGTTTGATAGGATTAGGGATTGCGGTCAGCAGAGTTCCCACGTCCCAGAGCTCGTCCTTTATTATCAGTAACTATCAGGTCATTCCGTGTGCTCTTAACCACCAGGTCCATTATTGTCCTGACCACCAGATCATAACAGTACGGGTGGCCCAAAGTACTAATGCATCTCAATAGAGGGATAAGAGAAGTTCTGAGACCATTTTTTTTTCTTTGCAGTGTGTTTTGTCTCTCTTTTCCCCTTTACCTCTGGGTGGTTCAGGACACTGGTGTAAACATGGACATTCAAGGTCTGTCCTCTTGGATGGATAATCTCACTACAAGGGTACAAAACATTCAAGATTTTGTGGTTCAGAATCCAATGTCAGAGCCTAGGATTCCAATTCCTGTTTTGTTTTTTGGTGATGATAGATCTAAGTTCTTGAATTTCAAAAATAATTGTAAATTGTTTCTTGCCTTGAAACCTCGCTCCTCAGGTGACCCTGTTCAACAAGTAAAGATCATTATTTCTTTGTTACGTGGTGACCCTCAAGACTGGGCATTTTCCCTTGCGCCAGGAGATCCGGCATTGCGTGATGTTGATGCGTTTTTCCTGGCGCTTGGATTGCTTTATGACGAACCTAATTCAGTGGATCAGGCAGAGAAAATCTTGCTGGCTCTGTGTCAGGGTCAGGATGAAGCGGAGATATATTGTCAGAAGTTTAGAAAGTGGTCTGTGTTCACTCAGTGGAATGAATGTGCCCTGGCAGCAATCTTCAGAAAGGGTCTCTCTGAAGCCGTTAAGGATGTCATGGTGGGATTTCCCATGCCTGCTGGTCTGAATGAGTCTATGTCCTTGGCCATTCAGATCGATCGACGCTTGCGTGAGCGTAAAGCTGTGCACCATTTGGCGGTACCATCTGAGCATGGGCTTGAGCCTATGCAATGTGATAGGACTTTGACCAGAGCTGAACGGCAAGAACACAGACGTCAGAATGGGCTATGTTTTTACTGTGGTAATTCCACTTATGCTATCTCCGATTGTCCTAAGTGCACTAAGCGGTTCGCTAGGTCTGCCACCATTGGTACGGTACAGTCTAAATTTCTATTGTCTGTTACTCTGATTTGCTCTTTGTCATCCCATTCTGTTATGGCATTTGTGGATTCAGGCGCTGCCCTGAATTTGATGGACTTGGAGTATGCTAGGCGCTGTGGTTCTTTCTTGGAGCCCTTGCAGTATCCTATTCCATTGAGAGGAATTGATGCTACGCCTTTGGCCAAGAATAAGCCTCAGTACTGGACCCAATTGACCATGTGCATGGCTTCTGCACATCAGGAGGATATCCGCTTTCTGGTGTTGCATAATCTGCATGATGTGGTCGTTTTGGGGTTGCCATGGCTACAGGTTCATAATCCAGTATTGGACTGGAAATCTATGTCTGTGTCCAGCTGGGGTTGCCAGGGGGTACATGGTGATGTTCCATTTTTGTCTATTTCGTCTTCCACTCCTTCTGAAGTTCCAGAGTTTTTGTCGGTTTATCGGGATGTATTTGATGAGCCCAAAGCCAGTGCCCTACCTCCTCATAGGGATTGCGATTGTGCAATTAATTTGATTCCTGGTAGTAAGTTTCCTAAGGGCCAATTGTTCAATTTATCTGTGCCAGAACACGCCGATATGCGAAGTTATATAAAGGAATCCTTGGAGAAAGGCCATATTCGCCCGTCGTCATCACCGTTAGGAGCAGGGTTCTTTTTTGTGGCCAAGAAGGATGGTTTTTTGAGACCTTGTATTGATTACCGCCTCCTTAATAAAATTACAGTCAAATTTCAGTATCCTTTGCCGTTGCTGTCTGATTTGTTTGCTCGTATTAAAAGGGCTAGTTGGTTCACCAAGATAGATCTTCGAGGGGTGTATAATCTTGTGCATATTAAACAAGGTGATGAATGGAAAACAGCATTTAATATGCCCGAGGGCCATTTTGAGTACCTGGTTATGCCATTCGGGCTTTCCAATGCTCCATCAGTATTTCAGTCCTTTCTGCATGACATCTTCCGAGAGTACCTGGATAAATTGCTGATTGTGTATTTGGATGATATTTTGGTCTTTTCGGATGATTGGGAGTCTCATGTGAAGCAGGTCAGAATGGTGTTCCAGGTCCTTCGTGCGAATTCCTTGTTTGTGAAGGGGTCAAAGTGTCTCTTTGGAGTTCAGAAGGTTTCATTTTTGGGGTTCATTTTTTCCCCTTCTACTATCGAGATGGACCCTGTTAAAGTCCAGGCCATTTACGATTGGACTCAGCCGACATCTGTGAAGAGCCTGCAAAAGTTCCTGGGCTTTGCTAATTTTTATCGGCGCTTCATCGCTAATTTTTCTACTGTTGCTAAACCGTTGACTGATTTGACCAAGAAGGGTGCTGATGTGGTCAATTGGTCTTCTGCAGCTGTAGAGGCTTTTCAGGAGTTGAAGCATCGTTTTTCTTCTGCCCCTGTGTTGTGCCAGCCAGATGTTTCGCTCCCGTTTCAGGTTGAGGTTGATGCTTCTGAGATTGGAGCAGGGGCTGTTTTGTCGCAAAGAAGTTCTGATGGCTCGGTGATGAAGCCATGTGCTTTCTTTTCTAGAAAGTTTTCGCCTGCTGAGCGTAATTATGATGTTGGTAATCGTGAGTTGTTGGCCATGAAGTGGGCATTCGAGGAGTGGCGTCATTGGCTTGAAGGAGCCAAGCATCGCGTGGTGGTCTTGACAGATCACAAGAATTTGACTTATCTTGAGTCTGCCAAACGGTTGAATCCGAGACAGGCTCGATGGTCGTTATTTTTCTCCCGTTTTGATTTTGTGGTTTCGTACCTTCCGGGCTCTAAGAATGTGATGGCTGATGCCCTGTCAAGGAGTTTTGTGCCTGACTCTCCGGGTGTTCCTGAGCCGGCGGGTATTCTCAAAGAGGGGGTAATTTTGTCTGCCATCTCCCCTGATTTGCGGCGGGTGCTGCAGAAATTTCAGGCTGATAGACCTGGCCGTTGCCCAGCGGAGAGACTGTTTGTCCCTGATAGAGGGACTAGTAGAGTTATCTCTGAGATTCATTGTTCAGTGTTGGCTGGGCATCCTGGAATCTTTGGTACCAGAGATTTGGTGGCTAGATCCTTTTGGTGGCCGTCTTTGTTACGGGATGTGCGTTCTTTTGTGCAGTCCTGTGGGACTTGTGCTCGGGCTAAGCCCTGCTGTTCTCGTGCCAGTGGGTTGCTTTTGCCCTTGCCGGTCCCGAAGAGGCCCTGGACGCATATTTCTATGGATTTTATTTCGGATCTCCCCATCTCTCAAAAGATGTCGGTCATTTGGGTGGTTTGTGATCGCTTTTCTAAGATGGTCCATTTGGTACCTTTGTCTAAATTGCCTTCCTCCTCTGATTTGGTGCCATTATATTTCCAGCATGTGGTTCGTTTACATGGTATCCCGGAGAACATCGTTTCTGACAGAGGTTCCCAGTTTGTTTCGAGGTTTTGGCGATCCTTTTGTGCAAGGATGGGCATTGATTTTTCTTTTTCCTCGGCTTTCCATCCTCAGACAAATGGCCAAACCGAACAAACTAATCAAACTTTGGAAACATATCTGAGATGCTTTGTTTCTGCTGATCAGGTTGATTGGGTGTCCTTTTTGCCGTTGGCTCAGTTCGCCCTTAATAATCGGGCCAGCTCGGCTACTTTGGTTTCGCCGATTTTCTGCAATTCTGGTTTCCATCCTCGTTTCTCTTCAGGGCAGGTTGAGTCTTCGGACTGTCCTGGTGTGGATACTGTGGTGGATAGGTTGCAGCAGATTTGGACTCATGTGGTGGACAATTTGACATTGTCCCAGGAGAAGGCTCAACGTTTCGCTAACCGCCGGCGCTGTGTGGGTCCCCGACTTCGTGTTGGGGATTTGGTTTGGTTGTCGTCTCGTTATGTTCCTATGAAGGTTTCCTCTCCTAAGTTTAAGCCTCGTTTCATTGGTCCGTATAAGATTACTGAGGTTATCAATCCTGTGTCATTTCGTTTGGCCCTTCCTGCTTCTTTTGCCATCCATAATGTGTTCCATAGGTCGTTATTGCGGAGATACGTGGCGCTTGTGGTTCCATCCGTTGATCCTCCTGCCCCGGTGTTGGTTGAGGGGGAGTTGGAGTATGTGGTGGAGAAGATTTTGGATTCTCGTGTTTCGAGACGGAAACTCCAGTACCTGGTCAAGTGGAAGGGTTATGGTCAGGAAGATAATTCCTGGGTTTTTGCCTCTGATGTTCATGCTGCCGATCTGGTTCGTGCCTTTCATTTGGCTCATCCTGGTCGGCCTGGGGGCTCTGGTGAGGGTTCGGTGACCCCTCCTCAAGGGGGGGTACTGTTGTGAATTCTGTTGTCGGGCTCCCTCCTGTGGTCATGAATGGTACTTCGGCTGGTTCTGTCCTTGGACTTCCTCTGGTGGGTGTTTCTGAGTTTCCTTCCACAGGTGACGAGGTTAATTCGTTAGCTGGCTGCTCTATTTAACTCCACTTAGATCTTTGCTCCATGCAACCTGTCAATGTTCCAGTATTGGTCTAGTTCACTCCTGGATCGTTCTTGTGACCTGTCTTCCCAGCAGAAGCTAAGTTTCAGCTTGTATTTCTTTGGTTTGCTATTTTTCTGTCCAGCTTGCTATTTTTATTGTTGTCTTGCTTGCTGGAAGCTCTGGGACGCAGAGGGAGCGCCTCCGCACCGTGAGTCAGTGCGGAGGGTCTTTTTTGCGCCCTCTGCATGGTCTTTTTGTAGGTTTTTGTGCTGACCGCAAAGTAACCTTTCCTATCCTCGGTCTGTTCAGTAAGTCGGGCCTCACTTTGCTAAATCTATTTCATCTCTGTGTTTGTATTTTCATCTTTACTCACAGTCATTATATGTGGGGGGCTGCCTTTTCCTTTGGGGAATTTCTCTGAGGCAAGGTAGGCTTTATTTTTCTATCTTCAGGGCTAGCTAGTTCCTTAGGCTGTGCCGAGTTGCATAGGGAGCGTTAGGCGCAATCCACGGCTATTTCTAGTGTGTTTGATAGGATTAGGGATTGCGGTCAGCAGAGTTCCCACGTCCCAGAGCTCGTCCTTTATTATCAGTAACTATCAGGTCATTCCGTGTGCTCTTAACCACCAGGTCCATTATTGTCCTGACCACCAGGTTATAACATATGACAGCACCAGAAACACCCACTCTGATCAGCAATATCAGCAATAACATTACCACTGGTCACAGCACCACGATTCTCACACTGTCACACAGAAGGCAGCGTGCGATCCAGCAGTTGTGACCAGAAGTGAAAAGGTTACCACCTGTCACAGGAGTTGGCTAATGAGAGTACTACTCTCATCATTGTATGCCTGGTCCCACTGAAAGCAGTGATAAAATGGCGTACGATGATGAGTGTGTTCACCAACCAGGTAATAAATAATTTAAAAAAAGATGTGGGGTCACCTGTAATTTTCATAACCAGTTGAGGGAAAGCCAATGGCAGGAGGCTGATGTTAACATTCTGGGAAAGGGTCAAAAGTCATAAAGGTTCCCAAGCTATTAATATCAGATTGTGCTGTTTGCTTAGCCTTTACTAGTTATTATAGGGGAGACCCCCGGGATCCACCATATAATTCATAATTAGCAAAGGCTAAACAAGACGGCTGTGGGCTTATATTAATAGCCTAGGATGGAGACATGGATATTGGCCCCCTCACAGACTAAGAACATCAGCCCTCAGCTGCCCCAGAAATGGCCCATCCATAAAATGCACCAATTCTGGCGCTAGTCTGGCTCTTCTAACTTGCCCTGGTGCAGTGGCAAGTGTGGTAATAGTTTTATGATTTTATGACTGATGACAGCTTTCTCTAATGTCAGCTGATATCAAGCCCAGGGATTAGTAATGGAGAGTTGCCTATTAAACACCCCCATTACTAACTCCATAGTCAAATTTAAAAAAAGACAGAGTAAAGTCCTTTAATTGTAATAAGCACACATAGTTCTTTATTTTAAATAAAAACTCTCCAACCTTCTTTTACCAATTTATTACACAAAAATAAAAATTAAAAATGCATAGTTACTCAACTTTGCACCAATAATGCATTAAGCCCATGTCCCACGACGATTCGGCCGGATTAGTGAGCATTCACTCCAGTGATGCGACCTCTCACCATGCCAGCTGGAATACACTGAGCTGAGAGTGAGAATGCGACTGCATATGACTGGCGGCGACGTCATTAAGGTAAACTCCGGTCGCTGCAGCTGCGTTCTCATGCTCAGCTCAGTGTCTCCCGGCTGGCGTGGTGAGAGGTCACATCACTGATGTGATTGCTCACCAAACCATCCTGATCGTTGTAGGACAAGGCCATTAATGGTTTATCAGCAGAAATTACTTTGTTTTTTTTATTTTTGTGGAATAAATGGGTAAAAGAGGGTCTAGGAGTTTTTTTTTCAAATAAAGGACTTTGTAGTAGTTTTTGATGTGGGTGTACTAATTTTTGATCAACTAATTTTAGCAAAATTGAAGATTTTGTAATGAAAATTATATTATTAATCTTACTTTGATGTTACTATTCAAAAAGTGTTCTATATAACTCAATCTGTTCAAAATTTTAGAAATTGTTCTCGTATTTAGTGAGATATTGATTCAAATCTTACTTTTCAAAAGGGTTATACTAATTTATGATGAGCACTATATAAGAAGATGCCTTAACATCTGGAAACTTTCAAGACACAAAGTGATGGTAATTCAAGGACTTGCACCTATGCTATCTTCTGATAAGTGTCTTCAATGTGTCAGTACTAAAGATAAGTGAATTTGTTCAAAAAAAAAGTTGGCACGAACATTGCACTTTTGTATTTGTAAATCCAGATGAAGAAGAAAGAAGCAACACTTCCGTTATGTGACGAAGAAACCTTAGTCCTTTATTTCCAATATAAATTCATGGACAAGGTAATCAGAAAAGGGACAGTGCAAGTAAAAGGACGACAGTCGTTTCGCATTAAACACGCTTCCACGGGTTCAGTTCTGAACCCGTGGAAGAGTGTTTAACGCGAAACGGCTGTTGTCCATTTACTTGCACTGTCCCTGCTCTGATTACCTTGTCCATGAATTTACAGTACAATGGAAATAAAGGACTAAGGTTTCGTCGTCACATAGTGTTGCTGCTTTCTTCTTCATCTGGATTTATCTACATGTTTTATTCCTGGCAAGCACCCTCCACCAAGTGACTCCACTCCCACAATGTGCCAATGATTCAGAGTGTATCCCTCTATACCAGTAAGTAACTCATTACATTTAATCTCAGTGCCATCCATTTTTTCTTCTATTTGGACTTTCGTATTTGTGTTTGGAATCCCAGGCATTTTCCTCAAAATTGGCAAAATTCAGCTAAAGTTCGGTAAATGATCGAGTTTCCACTAAGGCTGTGTGCACAAGGCGGGTCTGATCGGCGGTAACGTTACCGCCGGTAAGATCGTTACTGTTTGTCAGAGGGCTGTGGAGTCATGCTGACATCTGACACCCGCAGCTGTGACTTTGATCTGTGGTAAAAAGCATACTGCAGGTCACAGGCATCGGCTAGTGAGAGACTACTACTCCCATCAGCCTACACCTGCTGTCGCTGATAACAGTCAACAGGATAACAGGATAACAATATAATAAAAAAAGAAAAAAAAGTTGAAATAAAGAAATACATATTGAAATAAAGATAACAAATACAGTATATACTCACCTTACACCTAATCCCTGAAGCATGTTGTCTTCTGTAAAAAATAAAAAAGCACCATATGCTCACCTTAATGACTAATTCTGATGCACACGTCACCTGAAAAAGAGAAAAAATAATAAAACACCATATCCATAACCTATCCATACTGTCTCGCGACAATTCTGATTACTACCCAGCAGCTGGCGCAATAATGGAAACAAAACAGGAGAACAGAGGCACTCTAAACCCGGTTTCAGGGCAGCTTCCGTGAATAAAGATCCTGATCTGGAGGAGGAGCTAGTTTAGTCTGGAACAGACAGTGAAGGGAAAGGAGCAGAGGAGAGATTGAGGGCTCAGGGAGGCAGCGAGTGGGCCTTCTGTAAGCCAGAGCACAAAGACCGGGTATCGGGAGCCTGAGGCTGTGGGGAGCTGCAAGCCCCTTAGCAGAACCGGAGGGCATAGGACTATATGTATACTGCCCGTATTAAGCCTGTGGTACAGCAGCATTCTGGAGCCTGGAGTCACCTTGCAGAGACCCCAGAAAGAACGGTTCAAGCTACCTATCATACAGGCCCTCTCCCAGGACAGAAAAAGGACCAGGACCTTGTTAGGAAGCTTCAGGCAGCAAGGGACTTATAGTGAGCGCAAAGTGGAAGGCTCCCAACCTGACATGCCAAAGGGATTTCCCTTGTTCCTGGGCTGCCTGGACTCCTTATGCACCGGTTGTTGGCACCCTGGACTGAGGCCTGCTACAACTTCAGTAAACCAGGTAAAGACTGCAACACTGTGTCCTTTACTCATTCACCAGCATACACCATCATTGCCACACACATTGGGAGCCCTGTGGACCCCGCTTCACCTCTGGGAAGCATCACCATCCAGCCGCCATACCATCGCCACAGAGGACCCCTTTAAGCGGCGTCGGTCCCCACTGACCGAACACCACAGGTGGCGTCACGACAGACTTTATCACAATTCCCTTTAAAGACCATTCCCTTTTACGGTGAGTCCCTGGTCGCAGCCACCCTGACATCCCCTTTAATATCGACCGGACCTGATACTGAATGCCCCACTGCCCTGGTGGGCGACTCAAGTAGACATTAAAATACCAAAGAGTAAAAACATTTCTGCCGATGTCGCAACTAAAAGCAGGGGAATTAAAATGACAAATTAAGGCTAAAAATAGTTTATTATGTATTTTTCATTTTTTATTTAACACTAATTGCTTACCGTTACCAATAGTAAAATAAGTGTGGATCTCTCAAAAGATAACTACAAAAAATAAAAAGCAAAATGAAATGGTGTTAATCAAAGATCTCAGGGAACTCATCAGCTGATGAACTCCAGTGAGCTTTTTCACAGCAGCTCAGTGCTAAGCAATGCATGAGTATTTACATGCTCCTGTCAGTGTGTCACCAGCTGCTGGGTAGAGAAGTCACATCAGCTGATGTGACTGCTCTACAAGTGCTCTGAATTGTCACAGGACAGTATGGATTACGGCAGATAGGTGAGGGAAATAGTGGTTTATTATTTGGGTATTACCCCCTTCCCAGGCTATAAACATCTGCTCCAGCTGTCCACTTTCCCTCTTCTGGTTTACAATATTTTGGGGGATCCCATGCCATTTTTGTCAGAAAATAACTTATTTAGTAATAAAATACATGTACAGTAAACTGTCTCAGGCCCTGTCCCATGAATCCATGCTGCACAATTGTACTTTTTGTACTCTGGGTCAATTGATGACAAATTTCCTGGTGTCTGCTCCTAATTTAAGCTGTTTCGGCAGCTTTTGGACTCCCCTGAAGGTGTTGTCTATGCGTTGAATTCAATGGTGTTCGGCTATGTTCAGCAAACTGACTGACGAACATTGGGAAGTTCGGTGAACATAGCCCAATCGAACCTTAAAAGGTTCGCTCATCTCTAGTTAGTACACCATGTCCCTATAAATGGTTGATGACTTTTTTTTCGAATATCTTTTTTCACATAACCAATTGAAAGTTTTAGAGCAAACAGAGGTGAATCCACTATTTAAGTCTGTCCTCTATCAGCAGGAGCAGAATGGACCAAGCAGGTTTGAGCTTTTCAAGAACAATCAATTGGGATCTGTATAATTTTTCACTTCCACTGATTGCAGCAGGAGGAAAATTAGCATTGGGGAGTACGTCTAACAAAAATGGGTTCTCTGCACCCCTTAAAGAGGTTATCTCATGGTTAACCCATTCTTGATGGGGACATTTTTCATTTTCGCTCTTTTCTGCCATTTTACCAGTTAACGGCCACTGTCAATCTCTTTTCATCTCCCACCCCAAAGTGATCTCATGGTACTGATGGACTTCCGTGGACATCGCAGATTTACTGGGTGCCACCATGACCACCATCTTCATATCCCATTTGAATCCCAGTCTATGGTTAGATTATATAAGAGATTTCCATTTTAATATACACTGCAGTATAAAGTACAAGTGGTGAAACGATGAAACAAGAACTAAAAAAAGCATAAAGTAATAAAAAAGTGAAAAAAATATATATACAGTAATTTTAATCATTCTCCTTATCCCAATACAAAAATAAATAAAATTAAGAAAAAAAATCACATTTGGTATCACCATTTATGAATTTTTTTGCAAAGTCTAATGTGTAAAAGCATGAAATGAATTCAAGTAAAAAAAATCAAAATTCCAGAATTCGTGATTTTTGGTCACAGCAGCATCTTTAAAAACTGTAATTAAAGTTTATGAAAGTATTTTTTTACTATTAAAATGACTAATAAGTCTTACAATTTATGGATCAGGGGGATAGTGCTGATTAGGGTTGAGCGACTTTTACTTTTTTAGGGTCGAGTCGGGTTTCGCGAAACCCGACTATCTCAAAAGTCGAGTTGAGTGAAATCGGCCGATTATCGCGAAAAGTCGGGGATCGACCGAAAAACGAAACCCAATGCAAAGTCAATGGGAAAACTAACTTTTTTTTTTCCTCTCTCTCTCTCTCTCTCTCCTCCGTCCCTGAACAGAAAAGCTGGTGTTACACATTGCAAATCGCTACAGCGCACAAGCGACAAGATGGCGATAGGCATCCACGCCCCTAAGACCTATGTCATCACTCTGCCCACGCTCCTTCATTGGCTGAAAAAATGGCGCCAAGCGCATCATACGAAACGCGACTTTGGCGCAAAGATCGCCGACCGCATGGCCGATCCCACACTAGGTTCGGGTCGGGTTTCATGAAACCCGACTTTGCCAAAAGTCGGCGACTTTTGAATTTGTCCAATCCGTTTTGCTCAAGCCTAGTGCTGATGATTACAGGTAGCTTTTCCTGCACTCACACTCTAGCCGTGCTAAGGGAAAACACTAAGACCACCCAAAAAGGAATTTCGCACAACTTACCAGTGGAAAACTGTGCGACTGCACCAATAGCCATGTGCTGGTAATAAAATACTGAAGCCTCTGTGTCTGTAAATGCCATGGATGACACATTCATCGCTCACAAGTCTCGGTGTATGCGGGAATTCACACCCCAAGTAATAGATATGATACTCGCCGCAGTGCGAATTGTATCCTGTGATGCCACTGCCAGGTTTTCAACACTTTTTCACAATAGGTTTTAACTTTCCATAAATTAGTTGTTTGCAATTTATTGTTAGAAGATACATTTAAATATATTTTCTTATTCGATGTCAGCCCAAAATCCACTGAAAAATGTGCATGCAACTATCTATCGAAGAATCATCAGATCAAAGAGAACCTCTCGGCACTTTTTTTTACAGACCGGAAGTGGTTGTATTGGAGCTTGTCCCTCAATAAAAATTATTCGTTATTAAACAGATCTCTTAGATCTGATGACACGGGTGTACTTATTGCGGAAATCTATGCCAGAATGTTAACTTCCGCACAATTTTCACCCCAGTTTCTTGTGCAAAAATGACAAGGAATATTTTTCTATTATTAAAAAAAAGATAAAAAAATCTGTCCTACAATTTATAGACCAGAGAGATGATGCTACTGATTACAAGCAGCTCACCCGTCACTCACACTCCTGTCCAAGCCGTGCTGAGGGAATATAACATTATACTTTCCTTTTTAAACGTGCACATTATACTGTTTATTGAACGTTTTATAAAAAAAAACTGTGCAGGTAAACAGAAAATTTGTATTTTTTGTCGAAATGTAGCCCAACCATGATGGTGCAAGGAAGGGAAAAGTAACCTCCATTCATAGTGAGCTTTAGCCAATTTATCACCATGGTTGTACAGAGTTGAAGAACCTCTTCATGGTATTGGTTAATTTTAATTCTATCCCACCCATGAGGACCTGGGAAAAGGTTTTTTTTTTTTTCAATCCCCTCTCCTTTCTATAACCCTTAAGCTGGTCATTCAAATTACACTTATGTTGGCACAACCCACCGATATCAATGAGTTCGTTCGACGGTTTAATGTGTATGGAGGCCACGGCCAAATGATGGTCAAGAGTAATGTCAATCACGTTGTCCAATTTTGTACTGCCCATCGTATTGTTCTTCCTGAGATAAGCCGCTGGCTGACATGTCAGTTGGTGGCTCTCACGTAGAGGCACAGGAGGGATCGGCCGAACCAGCTCACCCATGTATGGGAGAGATGGCCCAGATGGCCATTGACTGAATGATCATTCTGCTGAAAGCCATCTAATGGCCATCCAATGTGTACAGTATGGCTAGCTTTAAATCAATTTTCTTCATTGTTTTTTCTAAAGAACCCACATTGAGGAGATCCCTAAACAAAGGAGTCAAACTTGGCTGCACTAAACCCTTTCTCCAGGGTTCGTATCTCAGCCTCCTAGTTTTCCTCTATAGTAGGTTAGTAGGTACCCCTTGGTCTTTTCTTTTAGGGAAGTCTCTGTTTTGTGTTCTTACTCCTACCATCCATGGTGGTAAAACAACTACCAATCCACCAATTACAAGCACATTGTCAATTAATTAATGACGAGTTTATACAGGAAGACGTAGACCCCCGCTGCCAGGAGGACATTAACTTTATTCCTCCTGGCAATGATTGGCGTAAAGTCATGGCACCGGTCCAGTCATGGCTCTGTGTGTAGAGACCAGCGGCTGTAACCACGCCCTCAGCACTGACTGACAGCCAACCCTATGCTGAGCGAGCTGCCAGTCAGTACCGAGGGGTTCGGTTACCGCCACTCTCTCTGTACACAGAAAGGTGATTGAACCTGTGTCGGCGCCACCTTCATGACTGAACACTGCCAGGAGGAATAAAGATAATTTCCCCCCAGCAGCAGAGTCTGAGTGCAGACGCCGTCCAGGTTCAGAACAATATTAACCTGCAGATTAACCCCATACCTGCACGTTAGTAGCGTTTTTTCACGAGACAAATTCCCTTTAAAGGGAACCTGTCACCTGAATTTGGCGGGACCGCTTTTCGATCATATGGGCGGAGTTTTTAAGGGTTTGATTCACCCTTTCCTTACCCGCTGGCTGCATGCTGGCGGCAATATTGGATTGAAGTTCATTCTATGTCCTCCGTAGTACACGCCTGCGCAAGGCGCAAGGGTGAATCAAACACCCAAAAACTCCACCCATATGCCCGAAAACCGGTCCCGCCAAATTCAGGTGACAGGTTCCCTTTAAATCATATTGAAATGCTCATTAAAGTGTGACACACTGACTTACCTCCTCTAGGTGGTGCTGGAGAGGTAGTTTAAGTAGAACATATTTGCATACTTTTTTACCCAGGAAGCATTGCCTGTTTTATAAAACTACTACCACTTGATGGTCTCCAAAAAAAGGGAAAAACAAAAGGCTGGTTAAAGCGGTGATTTGCATGTATATTAACCCCTTCATGACCCAGCCTATTTTGACCTTAATGACCTGGCCGTTTTTTGCAATTCTGACCAGTGTCCCTTTATGAGGTAATAACTCAGGAACGCTTCAACGGATCCTAGCGGTTCTGAGATTGTTTTTTTGTGACATATTGGGCTTCATGTTAGTGGTAAATTTAGGTCAATAAATTCTGCGTTTATTTGTGATAAAAACGGAAATTTGGCGAAAATTTTGAAAATTTCGCAATTTTCACATTTTGAATTTTTATTCTGTTAAACCAGAGAGATATGTGACACAAAATAGTTAATAAATAACATTTCCCACATGTTTACTTTACATCAGCACAATTTTGGAAACAAAATTTTTTTTTGTTAGGAAGTTATAAGGGTTAAAATTTGACCAGCGATTTGTCATTTTTACAACGAAATTTACAAAACCATTTTTTTTAGGGACCACCTCACATTTGAAGTCAGTTTGAGGGGTCTATATGGCTGAAAATACCCAAAAGTGACACCATTCTAAAAACTGCACCCCTCAAGGTACTCAAAACCACATTCAAGAAGTTTATTAACCCTTCAGGTGCTTCACAGCAGCAGAAGCAACATGGAAGGAAAAAATGAACATTTAACTTTTTAGTCACAAAAATTATCTTTTAGCAACAATTTTTTTATTTTCCCAATGGTAAAAGGAGAAACTGAACCACGAAAGTTGTTGTCCAATTTGTCCTGAGTACGCTGATACCTCATATGTGGGGGTAAACCACTGTTTGGGCGCACGGCAGGGCTTGGAAGGGAAGGAGCGCCATTTGACTTTTTGAATCAAAAATTGGCTCCACTCTTTAGCGGACACCATGTCACGTTTGGAGAGCCCCCGTGTGCCTAAAAATTGGAGCTCCCTCACAAGTGACCCCATTTTGGAAACTAGACGCCCCAAGGAACTTATCTAGATGCATAGTGAGCACTTTGAACCCCCAGGTGCTTCACAAATTAATCCGTAAAAATGAAAAAGTACTTTTTTTTCACAAAAAAATTCTTTTAGCCTCAATTTTTTCATTTTCACATGGGCAACAGGATAAAATGGATCCTAAAATGTGTTGGGCAATTTCTCCTGAGTACACCAATACCTCACATGTGGGGGTAAACCACTGTTTGGGCACATGGTAAGGCTCGGAAGGGAAGGAGCGCCATTTGACTTTTTGAATGAAAAATTATTTCCATCGTTAGCGGACACCATGTCGCGTTTGGATAGCTCCTGTGTGCCTAAACATTGGCGCTCCCCCACAAGTGACCCCATTTTGGAAACTAGACCCCCCAAGGAACTTATTTAGATGCCTAGTGAGCACTTTCAACCCTCAGGTGCTTCACAAATTGATCTGTAAAAATGAAAAAGTACTTTTTTTTCACAAAAAAATTCTTTTCGCCTCAATTTTTTCATTTTCACATGGGCAGTAGGGTAAAATGGATCATAAAATTTGTTGGGCAATTTCTCCCGAGTACGTCGATACCTCATATGTGGGGGTAAACCACTGTTTGGGCACTCGGCAGGGCTCGGAAGGGAAGGCGCGCCATTTGACTTTTTGAATGGAAAATTAGCTCCAATTGTTAGCGGACACCATGTCGCGTTTGGAGAGCCCCTGTGTGCCTAAACATTGGAGCTCCCCCACAAGTGACCCCATTTTGGAAACTAGACCCCCAAGGAACTTATCTAGATGCATATTGAGCACTTTAAACCCCCAGGTGCTTCACAGAAGTTTATAACGCAGAGCCATGAAAATAAAAAATAATTTTTCTTTCCTCAAAAATGATTTTTAGCCTGGAATTTCCTATTTTGCCAAGGATAATAGGAGAAATTGGACCCCAAATATTGTTGTCCTGTTTGTCCTGAGTACGCAGATACCCAATATGTGGGGGTAAACCACTGTTTGGGCGCACGGCAGGGCTCGGAAGGGATGGCACGCCATTTGGCTTTTTAAATGGAAAATTAGCTCCAATCATTAGCGGACACCATGTCACGTTTGGAGAGCCCCTGTGTGCCTAAACATTGGAGATCCCCCAGAAATGACACCATTTTGGAAACTAGACCCCCAAAGGAACTAATCTAGATGTGTGGTGAGGACTTTGAACCCCCAAGTGCTTCACAGAAGTTTATAACGCAGAGCCATGAAAAAAAAAAAAATTATTTTCTCAAAAATGATCTTTTAGCCTGCAATTTTTTATTTTCCCAAGGGTAACAGGAGAAATTTGACCCCAAAAGTTGTTGTCCAGTTTCTCCTGAGTACGCTGATACCCCATATGTGGGGGTAAATCACTGTTTGGGCACATGCCGGTGCTCGGAAGTGAAGTAGTGACGTTTTGAAATGCAGACTTTGATGGAATGCTCTGTGGGCGTCACGTTGCGTTTGCAGAGCCCCTGATGTGGCTTAACAGTAGAAACCCCCCACAAGTGACCCCATTTTGGAAACTAGACCCCCAAAGGAACTTATCTAGATGTGTGGTGAGCACTTTGAACCCCCAAGTGCTTCATAGAAGTTTATAATGCAGAGCCGTGAAAATAATAAATACGTTTTCTTTCCCCAAAAATAATTATTTAGCCCAGAATTTTTTATTTTCCCAAGGGTTACAGAAGAAACTGGACCCCAAAAGTTGTTGTCCAGTTTCTCCTGAGTACGCTGATACCCCATATGTGGGGGTAAACCACTGTTTGGGCACATGCCGAGGCTCGGAAGTGAAGTAGTGACGTTTTGAAATGCAGACTTTGATGGAATGCTCTGCGGGCGTCACGTTGCGTTTGCAGAGCCCCTGATGTGCCTAAACAGTAGAAACCCCCCACAAGTGACCCCATTTTGGAAACTAGACCCCGAAAGGAACTTATCTAGATGTGTGGTGAGCACTTTGAACCCCCAAGTGCTTCATAGAAGTTTATAATGCAGAGCCGTGAAAATAATAAATACGTTTTCTTTCCTCAAAAATAATTATTTAGCCCAGAATTTTTTATTTTCCCAAGGGTTACAGGAGAAATTGGACCCCAAAAATTGTTGTCCAGTTTCTCCTGAGTACGCTGATACCCCATGAGTGGGGGTAAACCACTGTTTGGGCACACGTCGGGGCTCAGAAGGGAAGTAGTGACTTTTGAAATGCAGACTTTGATGGAATGGTCTGCGGGTGTCACGTTGCGTTTGCAGAGCCCCTGGTGTGCCTAAACAGTAGAAACCCCCACAAGTGACCCCATTTTAGAAATTAGACCCCCCAAGGAACTTATCTAGATATGTGGTGAGGACTTTGAACCCCCAAGTGCTTCACAGACGTTTACAACGCAGAGCCGTGAAAATAAAAAATCATTTTTCTTTCCTCAAAAATTATGTTTTAGCAAGCATTTTTTTTTATTCACAAGGGTAACAGGAGAAATTGGACCCCAGTAATTGTTGCGCAGTTTGTCCTGAGTATGCTGGTACCCCATATGTGGGGGTAAACCACTGTTTGGGCACACGTCAGGGCTCGGAAGTGAGGGAGCGCCATTTGACTTTTTGAATACGAGATTGGCTGGAATCAATGGTGGCGCCATGTTGCGTTTGGAGACCCCTGATGTGCCTAAACAGTGGTAACCCCTCAATTCTACCTCCAACACTAACCCCAACACACCCCTAACCCTAATCCCAACTGTAGCCATAACCCTAAACACAACCCTAACCGCAACACACCCCTAACCACAACCCTAACCCCAACACACCCCTAACCCTAACCACAACCCTAATTCCAACCCTAACCCTAAGGCTATGTGCCCACGTTGCGGATTCGTGTGAGATATTTTCGCACCATTTTTGAAAAATCCGCGGGTAAAAGGCACTGCGTTTTACCTGCGGATTTTCCGCGGATTTCCAGTGTTTTTTGTGCGGATTTCACCTGCGGATTCCTATTGAGGAACAGGTGTAAAACGCTGCGGAATCCGCACAAAGAATTGACATGCTGCGGAAAATACAACGCAGCGTTTCCGCGTGGTATTTTCTGCACCATGGGCACAGCGGATTTGGTTTCCATATGTTTACATGGTACTGTAAACCTGATGGAACACTGCTGCGAATCCGCAGCCAAATCCGCACCGTGTGCAGATAGCCTAATTCTAAAGGTATGTGCACACGCTGCGGAAAACGCTGCGGATCCGCAGCAGTTTCCCATGAGTTTACAGTTCAATGTAAACCTACGGGAAACAAAAATCGCTGTGCCCATGCTGCGGAAAAACTGCACGGAAACGCAGCGGTTTACATTCCGCAGCATGTCACTTCTTTGTGCGGATTCCGCAGCGGTTTTACAACTGCTCAAATAGAAAATCGCAGTTGTAAAACCGCAGTGAAATGCGCAGAAAAACCGCGGTAAATCCGCCATAAATCCGCAGCGGTTTAGCACTGCGGATTTATCAAATCCGCAGCGGAAAAATCCGCAGAGGACCAGAATACGTGTGCAGATACCGAAACCCTAACCCTAGCCCTAACCCTACCCCTACCCCTAGCCCTAACCCTAACCCTACCCCTTCCCCATACCCCTAGCCCTAACCCTAACCCTACCCCTAGCCCTAACCCTAACCCTAGCCCTAACCCTACCCCTAACCCTAACCCTACCCCTAACCCTACCCCTAACCCTACCCCTAACCCTAACCCTATTCTAACATTAGTGGAAAAAAAAAATTTCTTTATTTTTTTATTGTCCCTACCTATGGGGGTGACAAAGGGGGGGGGGTCATTTATTATTTTTTTTATTTTGATCACTGAGATAGATTATATCTCAGTGATCAAAATGCACTTTGGAACGAATCTGCCGGCCGGCAGATTCGGCGGGCGCACTGCGCATGCGCCCGCCATTTTGGAAGATGGCGGCGCCCAGGGAGAAGACGGACGGGACCCCGGCTGGATCGGTAAGTATGATGGGGTGGGGGGGACCACGGGGGGGGGGATCGGAGCACGGGGGGGGGAATCGGAGTGCGGGAGGGGTGGAACGGAGCACGGGGGGCGTGGAACGGAGCACGGGGGGGCTGGAACGGAGCACCGGGGGGGGTGGATCGGAGTGCAGGGGGGGTGATTGGAGCACGGGGGGGTGATTGGAGCACGGGGGGAGCGGACAAGAGCACGGGGGGGAGCGGAGCACTGGACGGAGGGGAGCCGGAGCAGTGTACCGGCCAGATCGGAGGGCTGGGGGGGCGATCGGTGGGGTGGGGTGGGGGCACATTAGTGTTTCCAGCCATGGCCGATGATATTTCAGCATCGGCCATGGCTGGATTGAAATATTTCACCCGTTATAATGGGTGAAATATTACAAATCGCTCTGATTGGCAGTTTCACTTTCAACAGCCAATCAGAGCGATCGTAGCCACGAGGGGGTGAAGCCACCCCCCCTGGGCTAAACTACCACTCCCCCTGTCCCTGCAGATCGGGTGAAATGGGAGTTAACCCTTTCGCCCGATCTGCAGGGACGCGATCTTTCAATGACGCCGCATAGGCGTCATGGGTCGGAATGGCACCGACTTTCATGACGCCTACGTGGCGTCAAAGGTCGGGAAGGGGTTAAAATTGCCAGTGTTTGCTCAATTTTCACATGATTGCACACTGTCATGTATCCAAGTCTATAGTACGCAGAATATATATATTTTTATGTGTATATTAAAACATAAGTCGGCCATTAATATTAACATATTGTTGCTTTTACACAACCGGAAACTAAAGCTCTCTGTATAAAGAAAATAACAAAATGACTGAAACAAAAGTGAACTATTTGAAGACACAATTAGATTAAAATAAGGGTTATTTATATGTTGATGAGAATTCCCCTTTAAGGCAGAGGCCTATAACTCAATTCCAAAAGATAATGAAGTGCTCTGCCCCCTACCTCTTCAACGGCAATATAATTAAACCTCATACATCTGGAGGTACAGATTGGAATTCATTGAGATCGCACATCGGCTCTTGCAATGAATAAACAACTTCCATTTCCATTAACTCTCTGCCTTGCAGAAATCCTCCACAATAAATTACAGGATAAAACACTGCAGGATTGTTAAACGCAGCTAGGGGAGCTAAATGGGCCTCAAAAGGGTTAAATTCATAGCAAATTTAGAAAAATAAATTTTTTAAAAAACAAATTTCGGGATTGGATAAATAAATGAAAAAGGGAGGAGCTTAAATATCAAAAAATGGAATCCGTCATTAGGTCTTTGCTGTCCCATACCATGATGTGATGTGTCAATTTTTTTTAATACTGTTTTATCTGCTGCAGATCTAGCAGTTCTCTGAATGCTGAGCTCTGTATAACCCCACCCACACCTCTGATTGGCAGCTTACTGTGAACACTGTGCATAGGTAGAAAACTGCCAATCAGTGGAGGGGGCGTGGTTGAACTTCCTGGCTGCAGGCCAAGTAGTCCTCAAGTGATAATCGTGGCTGGTAAAAATGTGATTTTTATAAAAAGTACACTGGACAGCCTGGTAAGTGATACATGATTGAAATCAGGGGCTTTGCCTCTACATTATCCTGCTCTCAGATAAGGTGGTAAAAATCTAGTGAAAGATTCCTTTTAAGGGATTGTTTTAAAATAGTATTACTATGCTTGATATTTAGGACATGTTTGAGTATGAAGCTCAACCCCTGAGGAAGGTAGTCGCCGAAACGCGCGTCGGGGTGGACGGGAACGGCGTGCACGTGTACTGTGACCCCTTACTGTGGTATGTATTAACCCTATATGTATAATCATGGTCACATGTACTTGTGGCAGTTGTCCTATATTTGCTAAACATGTATGGTCTCTTTGATATGTGTTGGGTTTGACGGAGGGGATTTTTTTGCCTGCCATGCTGTATACCTGTTTTATATTTATATTTCTAAATAAAGTTTTTGCACGGTTGTATAAATTGGGACTTTCTGACTGCTTTTTTTGGCCTTTCGAGTATATTCTCTGACTATCGACGATTGGTATCCACAAACTGATGTGATTGGAGCAAGCTCAAATTGTATCAGTTACTGTCGGATGCCAGCTATGTAACACAGCCAGCGCCAACACAGTTTTTAATCCCGCTCTTTTCAATGATGGCACCAAGTGGTTAATCACAACCAGCCTTCAACACCCAGTGGCCATCACTTTGGTGCATAGAATCAACGTTCTGCGACTTTATTACATTTAATGAAATTTTGGGCCAGTTCTTCTTTGAAAGTGTTTGTGTGTATATCAACACTTTCTCTTAAAGTACACACACCTTCAAATGCAGTCAGTTGAACGGCCATCGTCTTAAAACTGTTCATATAGACAGCACTATATACATGGATGCTCGTTTGCCAGAGTGTGCATGTAGTTTCAAGTTGGAGAGGGGAGTTAGGGCTTGTGCACAAGTAAATTAATTTCTCATACGAGAAAATCAATCCGAGTTTCATTAGTGTTTTTGATCAGACTTTCATCCGAGGGTCATCAGAGTTTTATCAGAGTTTCTTCTGGTTTCCTCTGATGAGAAAAATCAAAAAAGTTTTGCCACCTTCTCTTATCTATGGCGTTGATTTTTTCAAAGACCAATAGACTTTCATTGCTAAATTCAATCCAACATTCAGATCGACATTGGACATGTCTCCACGATTTTACATGGACCACTCATTCCATAAAAAAACATGGACATGTCATCTCCCGATAGACTATCATAGTTACCAGTTCTTTCCAAGAAAAACACTGATAGCGCTAGTACAGGAAAAACTGATGTGTGATCATCTGCCAGACACCTTTGTTCCCAGGCATGAAGGTGTTGAGTGTTGAAATTCAAGAATCCCCGATCGTTCTTACGCCCAACATCGTTTATTGGGGAAAGTAAAAACTGACCAACTTGGATGGAATTGGCCCAAATGTTTGTGTAATAGTTAAGCCAAATTGTTGGGTTTGGACAACTTTTTATTAATTACATTTGGGAACTAAGTGGTCAAATTTCTGTAAGGAATAAATATTTATCAAGGGGTGGAGTGATAATTTACCTTTTAATATAATATATAAGACAAGATCATGTATTATTTAGGGTGTTGAGAATAGCCAGATATCTGATGTAGATGACCTTGCGATAGGGAGGTTCATGGACGGGGATCGCAGCACAATGATCGACTTCAGCTGGACAGCTGCATGGAGATACATGCTGTCACTTTGGGGTCGGAATAGCCGGCGGCCAGACCAAGCATTGTGTTGCGATCCCCCTCTAATTTATGCATCTGTTGGACTCTTTCCTAACACTCAACACTTAGGTTGCTGGGACAACAAACCAAATTATTAAAAAGTGAAGACCTTGCAGATCTTTCTTGTCTTTTATGGATGGGTCGTATATTTTATATGTATCATCTACTTTTATAGTGCCCATGTGTAATAGGATAATTGAGTTAAGTCAAATCCCTCAGCAGCAGATGGATCACTGTACAGATGCACATTATGGATTCACATTTTCAAGTTGCTAACCAGGAAAGCGAGAGACTCCAAGTTTTTAAAGGTCAGTCATTATTATTGACAATTTTATAACAACACTAAGAGCTATATCATAAGCAAAGCACTTGATTACCACAAGTATTGATCGATATCCCCACCAAGTGAAACATGGATATCATGAGTGAAACGGAGAGAAAAGCTAACATCCCTCACTACAAAACAATTACAGGGGAGATTTCTCTAAATGCAACAACATGTTGTTGTCACGGGGTCAATTTGCAATATAATGTTTTTTTCTGAGCCTAAGGGTAGAAGAGAAAAAAGATGTAAGAGCAGTTAAACCTAAACCAGAGCCTATAAAAAGCTGGCAAAGTAATTCATGAAAAAACAAGTGTTTCTGGAGGGTCTCAGAACTAGAAAAATGTACAGGAAGAAAGTCATAATTAAGGCAGACATTTTTCTTGATTTCTTTTCCACCATACTGGTTGCATTTGAGTTCCAATTCAACTTATGGTATGCCAAGTGTGTACGGCAATGGAGGTAGTCAAATTGTGCAACTAGGTGGCCTCATTCTTTTCCTTCATATGTTACATGAATCTACCAAGGCTCCTGACCTCCTGTGTTTTTTTTTTCTGTAAAAACTTCAACAGACATCATCATAACATAATTTTCCATGGATGAAATAGTAACATAAATCCTTACCAGGACAGGTCCCCCCTTCTCTTGTATGAAGACCACTCGTTTTGGTTCCTTCTGGACTTTATGTCAGTAATACTATTGAGGAACATGGACTTTTTAACTAACCTGTTCTCTGGGCTACTGAAAAAGATCATATGCAACGTCAGGGTTAATGTCAGCATCTGCTAAGATGAGGGAAATTGTAGGACCAACTGAAGTGAGAAGAGTTGATAGATCATGTCTGCATCCTCCTGTTATATGTACTTTCTCTTTTACAGGACAGTAGGGGAAACCACACAGGATAATGCTGTGTTATTGATAAGCACCTGCTTTGGCTTGGCAGGGCTTCTCCGCCTTCCCCATGCTCGCTGCCCTCTGCGGTGCTCCACATGGGGATTTACAAGTGGCCCGGTGTGTCTCCATGAAATCATCTGCCTAGGCTTTTTTAAGGCCCACTAAGACAAACACCCGTGTCTTCCTATTAACATTATGTGTTCAGTTTGTTAGGAGTGCTCCACCTTCAGCCCCCATTGGATTCACCTGCTAGACCTGTGCAACCCTGCATTTCCTTTACCTTGTATTGCCTCTGCCTTATTGGTCGATCCTCAGCCATCCACCTCCTGGATTTGTAACTTTCATTCCGGTGCTTCACCTGTGATTCCTCTTCCTCCCTTGGTTGCTGATTCAGACTTGTCTGCATCCTCTCTGTACGTGTCCACCTGTGGTCTGCAGTGTACCAAATCCTGACTCTACATGTGCCATGCTGCCTGCTACACCAACACCCGGTGCCCATATGCCAATCTGGACCAGAGACTTAGATTAGCCCAGGGGTGGGGAAGCTCAGGCCCGAGGCCTCAATGACCCTTTTCTTCGGCCTTTGGGCAGATTCGGCTCGGGCCAAAAGCTGATTTTAATGTGTCAGCCCTTTAATCCCTTCTTACTCTGCAGACACTTGCATGCTGCGTTCACGACAGAACGCAGCAGCGCATGAAATAAAAAATTATATCAAGATGTACTTTTTGGGAGCAGGTGCTCCTGTCCCACACAAGAGGACTTCAGCTGCAGCATCTTCTGTTATGTCTATGTCTATACCGCAGCCCCAAATTGCCTACTATAATGTCTATGCTGCAGCCCTATGTCTCTTGTGATGTCCATGAGCCAGCCCCATGTCTTCTGTGATGACTATACCACAGCTCCATGTCTCCGGGGATGACTGTGCCGCAGTCTCGATGTCTCCTATTTGATGAATATGCAGAAGTTTCGTGTCTCCTATGTGATGTATATTCCTCAGACTCAGTGTCTCCTATGTAATGTATATACAGCAGAGTCCCAGTGTCTCCTGTGTGATGTTTGTCCTGCAGACGTCCTACTGCTTGAGGAATTTCCTGCTGTTCGGAGACATGCAGTGTAATATTCATTTGTGTTCGGTACAACTTTCTTTAAAAAACTAATCAGTCCAAAGAGTCGTCTGCCCTCCACACCTAACATGACACATCTCACCAAAGAGAAGCAGTTCCAGCCGTCACACTAATGGTGAATTAATAAAATGTTTGGCCAAATATAGCAAGATCGTTTTCAGGTTGATAATTTTGTATGACCCCTGAGTAATGGTCTAAATCTACATATGGCCCACAGCAGAAAAAAATGTTCCCCACTCCTGGGTTAGCCTAATAGTTATATTATGTCCCAGAAAGAGTCTTGTCTCAGTGGATAGCAATATATATTTAATTAATTTTCAGCTTTTTATTGTACTGCTAGAACTCAGAATGTGCTGTATTAGAGGAAGAAACACTAACAGTGAGCTATAGGCTGAGTGACTAGAAATTTCAATGGTTTTCATTTTTGCTGGAATATTGCACTTGTATGTGCAGTTCTATCATGCAATGCCATAATCAGAAGTTGTCCCACAAGTTGGGCCCCCGTACATCTTGTCATCGCAGTTCCTAATCTATAAACAGTGTACACATTACTGATTTATAGCTATAAATCATTTGCTTGGTCCTTTGACAGTGGTATTTTGTAGAACAGTTTTGGAGGAAAACTTTTCTGACATCTAAACATACGGACAAGGAGCCCGATTCAACATTTGTGATTTATTGCAGTCACTTTTCTTTTTTTGTCTTGCAGTATTTCCTGACATTTTATTTTTGCCCCAAATTATTCAAAATGGTGCACGTGATTCATGAATTTGGCGCAAATAAAAATTGCTCTTTATTTTTACCTTCCACCGATTTTGCGCCTTTTCAGCACCAAAAGGTGCAAATCCTTTCCAAAGTTGCAAAAAATGAGCCAGATTAAAAAAAAAAAAATCTTCAGAAACCTAACTCCATGGGAGGGGACTGGAGTAAGATGCGCCCCAAAAATGCAACATTTGGTAAATGTCATATTTTATGAATCTGTTTTAAATTTATGGATAAGTAGACTTGTAGAGGAAAAATTAAAAAGTCTTAAAAAAGAAAACTTCAAAAGTAGCGCACAAGCTATAGAGGATAAGGGGCAAATACAAAGCCACTAAAAGGAGCAAATTAATCAAGGAAAGTGGAGAAACAACAGTGATGAATTGGGCTAAAGAGTCTGGGGAGTCGCAGTCCTAATGTTCCACTTTGTTGAGTTTCTAGGAAATCAAACACCCTTAAATATTTAAAAAGCTTAAAATCAAGTTGCAAGAAGTGAGATTTGCAGGAAATCAGGGGGTTGTTTGTGTAAGAGTTTTAGAGCATTTGATCATTTCAGTCTAAGCATCTGCCATGTACTCGGGTTAAAACCTGTACAAGTGATATTCATGAGAAAGTGCAATATCAATTCCCTCAAAACCACTGACTCATAAATATTATTTATTAGGTCCCTCAGCAATGTCACAGGTTGCTGTTTAATGGATGAGCTGTATTCCTGAGAACATTAGCGGAGCCCACAAAGTGGCCTTTGTATGTATGACACAAGTGTTCATAAATTGCAGGATATGATATGGCATTTCAGGAATATACCCCAAAGTAGAAAATCAATTCACTGTCTCATAGCATAAAATACAGATATAGAATCATAGAATGCTTGAATGTTAAAGTTGGAAGGGACCTCCAGGGTTAGGGTTAGGTTAACCCTCACCCTAACTCTGCTCAATGCAGGAGTCACTAAACCATCTCAGACAGATGTCTTCCCAGCTTCTGCTTGAAGACTTCCATTGAATGAGAACTCACCACCTTTCATGGCAGCCTGTTCCACTTGATGATCCCTCTCACTGTCATCATATACTCTTTGATCACCCTCACCAACATATACCAATGTAACCAGCTGTTAATCGGTGAGTCACAATGTTCTAAACAAGGCTGTGGAGTCGGAGTCGTGGAGTCGGAGTCGGAGTTAGTTTTGGTTGGAGTCGGAGTCGGTAGAAATGTACCAACTCCAGATTTGAAAAAATGTATTAATATTTCATAATTGAACTTTCAGATGAATTTTATAAATGTTACTCAAATATATATGTTCTATCAAACTATGAACAACAGTTCTGCTGGAGACAGAGACATTTCTTAAGGTACCTTCACACTAAACGATATCGCTAGCGATCCGTGACGTTGCAGCGTCCTGGCTAGCGATATCGTTCAGTTTGACATGCAGCAGCGATCAGAATCCTACTGTGATGTCGTTGGTCGCTGCAGAAAGTCCAGCACTTTATTTCGTCGCTGGACTTCCTGCTGACATCGCTGAATCGGCGTGTGTGACGTCGATTCAGCGATGTCTTCGCTGGTAACCAGGGTAAACATCGGGTTACTAAGCGCAGGGCCACGCTTAGTAACCCGATGTTTACCCTGGTTACCAGCGTAAAAGTAAAAAAAAAACCAAACACTACATACTTACCTTCCGCTGTCTGTCCCTCGGCGCTCTGCTTCTCTGCACTGGCTGTAAGCACAGCGGCCGGAAAGCAGAGCGGTGACGTCACCGCTGTGCTTTCCGGCTGCCTGGCGCTCACAGCCAGAGCAGAGAAGCAGAGCGCCGAGGACAGACAGCGGTAGGTAAGTATGTAGTGTTTGTTTTTTTTACTTTTACGCTGGTAACCAGGGTAAACATCGGGTTACTAAGCGCGGCCCTGCGCTTAGTAACCCGATGTTTACCCTGGTTACCGGCATCGTTGGTCGCTGGAGAGCGGTCTGTGTGACAGCTCTCCAGCGACCAAACAGCGACGCTGCAGCGATCCGGATCGTTGTCGGTATCGCTGCAGCGTCGCTTAGTGTGACGGTACCTTTACTTCTTGTGTGTCACTGTTCTCCACTGCCCTTATCTAATCTTGTACTTGGTTAACCTCATGCTGCCCCAACCCCCCTACCTACAATGTATGAAACTGAAAGTGAAAATGAAAATCAAAGAACACAGGCAGTACATTTCAGCAGAATTTTTGATGCGCACTAAAAGAAATTGAGAAATTTGACCGTTCATAATAATAATAATTTTTATTTATATAGCGCCAACATATTCCGCAGCGCTTTACAAGTTATAGAGGGGACTTGTACAGACAATAGACATTACAGCATAACAGAAATACAGTTCAAAACAGATACCAGGAGGAGTGAGGGCCCTGCTCGCAAGCTTACAAACTATGGGGAAAAGGGGAGACACGAGAGGTGGATGGTAACAATTGCTATAGTTATTCGGACCAGCCATAGGGTAAGGCTCAGGTGTTCATGTAAAGCTGCATGAACCAGTATGTAGCAGTACAGACACAGAGGGCTAATACTGCATGAAGTGTATGAGAACATGATGCGAGGAACCTTTTTTCTTTTTTTTTTCTTTTTTTTTCTTTATTATAAATAGGCCACACAGGGATCGTTAGGTTAATGCATTGAGGCGGTAGGCCAGTCTGAACAAATGAGTTTTTAGGGCACGCTTAAAACTGTGGGGATTGGGGATTAATCGTATTAACCTAGGTAGTGCATTCCAAAAAATCGGCGCAGCACGTGTAAAGTCTTGGAGACGGGAGTGGGAGGTTCTGATTATTGAGGATGCTAGCCTGAGGTCATAAGCGGAGCGGAGGGCACGGGTAGGGTGGTAGACTGAGACCAGGGAGGAGATGTAGGGTGGTGCTGAGCCATGGAGTGCTTTGTGGATGAGGGTAGTAGTTTTGTACTGGATTCTGGAGTGGATGGGTAGCCAGTGTAATGACTGGCACAGGGTAGAGGCATCGGTGTAACAGTTGGTGAGGAATATGATCCTGGCTGCAGCATTCAGGACAGATTGGAGCGGGGAGAGTTTTGCAAGAGGGAGGCCGATAACAGTGCAACAAGCGATTCCTCTGTATCCTGACATTATCAGATGTTGCGCGAGTGGTTACTGCTTTGCCACCAACCCAAGTTAGTGTAGAGAGGTTGTTCTCTGCTCTCAAAATAATTAGATCAGATTTGAGGGCATCCATGAAGGAGGATCTGACAGAGGCAATACTTTCTCTGAGGAAAAATTTATAGATTTCTTATTATTAACTGCATAACAGTGTTTATTGCATATTTACTTACAAGAGTTTAGAAAAGTTTATAAAAGTTATTTGCTATAGTCTAATTGAATTCTAATAAATATAGTTTTTGCTCTAAGTGGGCTGATTACTTATATGATGGTGATAAACTGCATAAGCACGATGTTAATATTTGACAACAGTAAATTTATTGTTACGAATTGGCCATTTATGAAGGAGTCGGAGTCGGAGCCGGAGTCGGAGTCGGAACCTGATAAAATCCAGGAGTCGGAGTCTGAGTCGCAACTGTGGCTTACCGACTCCACAGCCCTGGTTCTAAATACTCCGATCTGGGGATTGTGTCAGGTACAACATGAAAGTGTTACGTGTGAATTAAGGAACCTGCACTTTTCAGTAAAACTCATCTAACCTGGCATCAAATTGATTTATCCAGATCTCTCATGATGTATGATACTAGCTGAACATATACGAATGCACATAGGTGCAAAATTATGTGATGATTAATTTCTTAAAAGGAATTTGTCAAAAATTCATAATGTCCCAACCACGAGCAGCATGAATCAGACACGTTGTGTCAGCTATGTATGTTTTACTCGGAAACATTTTGGTGTGTCAGAGAAAACATACTTTGAATAGCTAGCGGAGGACTTGGGTTACTAGTCCGGCTAGATTCTCCCCACTCCGCTCCTGTATATCTCTCCCCTTAAAGATGTTCTTCACTTAGGATCTATATCTACAAGCCAGAACGAAGAGGTGCTCTGTAAAATCATCTCTCAGTTTAGTTGATAAAAAAAATCCTAGTATTACATAGAAAGACCCTAGTGTCCTACTTAAAGGGAACCTGTCACCCCGAAAATCCCGGGTGAGGTAAGCCCACCGGCATCAGGGGCTTATCTACAGCATTCTGTAATGCTGTAGATAAGCCCCCGATGTTACCTGAAAAAAGAGAAAAAGAGGTTATATTATACTCACCCAGGGGCGGTCCCGCTGCTGGTCAGGTCGGATGGGCGTCTCCAGTCCGCTGCGGCGCCTCCTATCTTCTTTCCATGACGTCCTCTTCTGATCTTCAGCCACGGCTCCGGCGCAGGCGTACTTTGCTCTGCCCTGTTGAGGGCAGACAAAGTACTGCAGTGCGCAGGCGCCGGGCCTCTGACCTTTCCGGCGCCTGCGCACTGCAGTACTATCCTCTGCCCTCAAGAGGGCAGAGCAAAGTACGCCTGCGCCGGAGCCATGGCTGAAGATCAGAAGAGGACGTCATGGAAAGAAGATAGGAGGCGCCGCAGCGGACCGGAGACGCCCATCCGACCTGACCAGCAGCGGGACCGCCCCTGGGTGAGTATAATCTAACGTCTTTTTCTCCCTTTTCAGGTTACATCGGGGGCTTATCTACAGCATTACAGAATGCTGCAGATAAGCCCCTGATGCCGGTGGGATTACCTCACCCGGGATTTTCGGGGTGACAGGTTCCCTTTAAAGGGTTATTTGCAAGTTGTCTCTTTAGCCACGCAAAACGTTCTTCAGTCTCCTTACTTCATGATTTCTAGCAGGGCTCTCCTCCTTGGGTGACAGTTCTAGTGAGCAGCAGAGCTGTGGTATTAGTAGCTCCACACAAGTTCTGCTGTAAGCATTCAGCTATCAGTGTTTTGTCATAGAGTCTACACCATTATGCCCGTGGTTACATATAGAGATAACAAAGCATTTGAACAAGCACACAGCTGGGGACAGTGAGAGCCATTATTAGGAGAACTACTCTGAAAGTAGCAATGCTGTGGGCTGGTGATTTTGCAAGATCTATAACAGCATCTTGTCAGGAGCTGGGAGCTGAGAGGTGAGAAGCTAACTGTTGTAAAAGAAATCAATCAGCAGGAGAGAAATTGCTGGGATGTTAGGAGTTAACGGTGTCTCTGAAATGTAACCAGTGCACACACCTACACAGGGTCTAAGAAGGCACAGGTGGTCAATCTCCATGGGAACCAGCTGTGCGCTAGGAAAAATAAAAAATAATTGCAGGAGAATGATAGCAGTTTTAAAAGGCAAATCAATTGCAAACTTGCTGATTTAATAACTTGAGCTTACCACTTTAATTTCCCTTATCACTGCACGGTTAATGCCTGGCATTGGATGAGGGATCGGAAGAAAACAACTGACCGCCCTGGGAGATGCATATTAAAAAGGAGTTGTCTCTAATGAAACCACTCCATTAAGAGCTTAGTTTTCACATACAGCAATATTGTACGTAAGAAAAAGCATATGATTTTAAAAAGGTGGTCATCGAAACAGAAAACAACAGCTGTTATCATTGGGGGGATATGAAATGATATTGCAGAGTTTTCAGTGCAGATTTCCATGGTGGATTTTGCCTTCAGCTATAACAGAGGAGTCATTGCTGGGACCCCCTCGTTAATTAGTACCTTGTACTTTGATAACATTTATAATACACTATTGTCTTAGTTTACATCCCCTTTATATCGCTCACTAGTGCTGTATATAATAGGCTCATAATACATCAAATATCCACCTGCAAAACAGGATTCTGCCTCATCTGCAACCTGTATGTGTTTAAATAAGTAGATTATCCATCCCACGAGCACCATGATTATCGCAAGTTTCAAGTTTTGACATATACTGTAGGAGGCGAAAAAAGACAATTAAATTCTTATATCCCTGAGCCCTGACACTGACAAAGATCAAAGACTAGCTAAGGCAAGAAGCTAAAACTGAGACATAAATGAGGTAAACAGTCTCTGCCATCAATAGGCTACCCCGACAGTGATTTGCCCGCGGTGCCCAGTCACCTTGGGTAAACTCTCACATCTCCTTATTGCCTCAAGATACCTGATAGATAAAAAGCAATATTTCCACTAAACCTGAAATACAAAGAGTGAGCAGACACCATGCCGTGAATTCATGGGTCATAAACCGCCAAGATGTGCCAACTGGCATTTATGATAAAAATCATTACGAGCCGCCACCGGGTCAAATTTCCTGCATCAGCACTTACTACTGGATATATATGATCACAAATCAGGTTGTTACTGTGTCAGGGATGAGAACAGAAGGCAATAAAAACTATAATTAAAGTGGAAGAAAACTAATGTCACATGCATGCATCTTCTGCATATGGACCATCATCGCTGGAGATGACCAGAAAGATTCTCAGGACACTGGTCCAGTGGCCATACTGCCAACCAGATTTCTGTAAACCTCCTTCTATCTTTGGGAACATCCGACACCTCTTCTGATTAGTAACGGATGCATGACAGCACCATGGGCTTTCTAAACAGAGTAGGTAACGGGGATGTCAACAGGTAGAAGTTCACAAGGCATTGGTGGGTGCCCATGGACTATTGACATGACCGTTCTACCAGAGTCCTGCTAATTTTTTTGCTCATCTTTAATCATCACCATTGCCCGTAAACTGGTTGCCCCATGTTAGAATTGTCTCCAAGACCACGTCTATCGGTTCAGGTTGTTGTCAGCAGAGCTGACCTAACGTTGACAGCACCATAGCCAATTGGTTAGCTCAGTGGTTCTGAGTGGCTTTTGTCACCTACATCAGCAGAGCTGTCGAGCTCAGTTGTCTGTAGCGCTGTTGATGTGACAAGACCAGACATTGGGAGCTACAGCGGAGACTCATCGTTGGACCCACGTAGGGTAAGTTGGATTTTTTTTTACTACTAATGCAGCTTATAGGAAAAACTTTTCCGAAAGAGGGCAACTCCTTTAATATCATAGATTGGGTGTCCAACTGGAACATACAACACATTGGGAAATTGGTTGAAGACAGGTATTTATGATGTTCCCCTTTACAAGGAACTTACACTAGTCCAGAAAACATCAAATGGGCTGGAATTGGAATAGAGTCCAACATTCGAACACTGATGTGATAGGCAGATGATTGATAAGAAGAAGCCTATTAGAGACATGGTTACACGGCACCTCCACCAGCAAGAAATGTCAACTATATTTGCTAGGCTCCTACTCCCCCATTATGGTGTCAGGTTCTTCTCCTCCAAGATAAAATGTCACCGGGCATTTCTTTTTCTTCCTTGTACTTTCCATTTCTCCCCCTATCAATTAAATTCCCCAAACATGGGTATTAAAGGGCACAGTATCTTTTATAAACGTTTTGACCAATTATACGTTTTGATCATTTTTGCTTGGCTCCTTTTCGAGATCCCGATGTGCTGTTTACCATTCGAAGGAAAACTCTTCTCAAAAGACAAAAAACGTTGAAAGAAAAAAGGACACCGCATACCGCTCCGAGTTTTTCGACTCCTCATTTTGTCAATCAATGACATTCTCAGCACCTGGGCTACCAATGGCCCAACTTCTGGCACATCTCTATGATAAGTCAAAAGTTTTATATAAAAAATGGATGCACTTTAAAGAGGACCTGCGAGCTCTCCAGACATGTCTGCTTTCGTAATAACATTGCTGGAACATATTTCCATAATGTATACATTCATTTCCAAGAGTATTAACAAAGGAAGGAATGGCATGGTACAGAGAAGAAAGAAAATTAGCACACCATTCTCTTACAGAAACAGCCAACATCTATGTATGGTTACTGGTATTACAACTCAGCTCTACTAAAGGAATCTGTTGCAGGTTTTCCTATGTAATCTGAGAGCAGCATAATTTAGAGGCAGATACCCAGATTCCAACAATGTGTCCCTTACTGTGCTGCTTGGTGCAGTTTTCTTTAAATCCCTGTTTTTTCTGATGTACTCAGAATGCTAAACTGAGTATAACCACTCCCACGACACTGATTGGCAGATTCCTGTGTACACTGTATAGTCAGCAAGCTGCCAATCAGTGTTATGGGTGGGGTTACACAGATTAGCCTGACTGGCCTGCACGTGAGACCTAGTCCGGCAGTGATAATCTCTTGCTGATAAAACATTGATTGTATTTAAATTATAACACATAGCCCATTAAATGACACATCATTGAAATCAGGCTCTCTTGCTCTATATTATGCTGCTCTCAGATTAAATAGCAAAAAACTGCTGAAAGATTTACTATAAAATGAATTGGGCTTAAAGGAAGCTTACTCTACTTGCTCTCTCTCTCCAGATTTGACCATGCGACTTGAAAACAAAAAAGAAAAAGAAACTTCAAAGAGAGAATCCATGGCCTCACGGTTTATTATATTGTGCTATAAATACTTTATGTCCTTCCAGATGCTGTTACATGAGATGTTGTTGCAGCCATTAGTGGGACATTACCAGAAATTTCAGACTCTTGACACGCACGCCCGCGTATCAGAGTGTTGGGAGAACAGCGCTGACATGCCTCTTAAAAAAGTTCTTGTGAAGAAAATCACACTCTTGATGCTCCATTAGCCTTTCATGCCACAGAACCGCAGACCACAATCAAATACTTCAAAGAAAAATGGTCTTTTAATATTTTCAACCCATACAAGCGAAGTAAGTAATAAAATATGGATTTTGATCACGTCAATTTTTAGTTTAAATTTAGCATCTTTCGAGTTGTCTGTGGAGTCTCTTATAACCTCGGTAATGTTCTGTACCTATGTGATAAAAAGATATTGGGGCGATTCATCAAAGTGTTTTCACCAGAAAACTTGCAGAAAACACAAAAAAAGTTGCAAAATTTTGTGCAATTTTGCATCTTCCGGCACATTCAAGTAACATCGGCAGAGTTTGGGAGGAACTAGGATGTTTGCCAGTCATCAGTCATTTTTTAGATTCTTTCAGGGGATAAAAAAAATAAAAGATTAATACATACCAGCCCTAGGTGTTCCCCTCACCAGTTCTTCCTGTACAGCTCCAAACTTTGTCCTCCTCTCACTTTGGAACTGTCTTCGGATTGGTCTTTGGTCCAGATCTTCTGATTCTAACTAGGTGTCACACGGTCATGTTGGATGTGTAGTGCGACAGATAGGCAAGGACAAAGGAAAAGTTCAAAGCAAATGTATTTAATGTCCAAAAAACCTCACAAATGAAAAGCATACGGTATCCTACGGATCGCAGCCGGGGCGTCAAGACAGTCCATATCCGAGTCCGGTTGCTGTGGGTGACTGCACCATTGTGTCACGCCAAGGGGCACCAAGCGTTTTGCTTCCCTTGGCTCCGTGTTCACTTCATACAAGCTGCATGTTGCAGAGCCACCTGCTCTGCAGCTTGCAAACCAACACTGACACCCCCAAGGCAAAAGCTGACAGATTTAAATGGAATTGTGGGCATAGAGCCACTTCCAAAACCTGAAATGGAGAGAGGGATTTGCCTCACTACCAAACCTATAAATCCCTCTAAAAATAAAAACCATTAATGAGTTTTTCCTAAAAATCTGACTGAGTCACTACTTGGACCCCATCCACTCTTTCTTTTATTTTGCTTTGTGACTCACAGGCGTCTTGCTGTGAACACAAGGGACTCCAGCGTGTTTAATAGGACTCCGTCCACATCCTGGGGGACACATATTGACCCTCGCATATGGTACATGTGTGAGGCACATTTTTCACTTCACTGACAAGCACTGTGCTCGAAATCACGCAAGCTATTCTTGAGTTTCTCAATCAAGTATTCAGAATTTGCAAGGAGTTAAAGCAATTGAAGCATTCTGGTTCAATTTAGACATGTGAAAATGAACTGAACACATGTGGTGCTTTCATTTGCTCAGACAATCTTCTACATGCCCCAATCATCTGATACCCGCGGCACTTGGCTGCAGGAATAGGGATTGTTTTCTTGGATGATTCTCATCAATATTTGCAGTCTCTATGTGCACAATGCAAAATTAATCACATCTTCATCATGTGGCAAGTAAATAGATAATCCAACTAAATGCACCCATCTCCAGTCTTCGGGAATTCAATTTTAAAATGTATGATTGCTTTCACGTGAAGCCTGTAGAAACGCATGATCTTGCAGCCTCAACCTTCACAACTACTTACAGTTGGTGCATCTACCACGTAATACGTCCAGTAACCATCCTGTTTCCCCTTCTCTGTAACTTGGCATCCACTGTTTTTGAGTGGGCAGTTCTTCTTCTTTAGAATGTTACCATCACTATATGATGTACAATAACAAATTGTAGTGTGGTACCGTGTTAGCCAGAAAAATCGATGTGAATACTTTTCTGCCCAATGATGACAGAAGTATTCTGGGATTGATACCTTTTTTGGCTAACCAGAAAATGTTTGCAAGCTTTCAGAGCACAGAGGCTCCTTCTTCAGGCTAGATTGTAATCTTGCCTGAAGAAGGAGCCTCTGTGCTCTGAAAGCTTGCAAACATATTAATTTCTGGTTAGCCAATAAAGGTATCAATCCCAGAATACTTCTGTCATCATTGGGCAGAAAAGTATTCACAACCATCACTATATGAAACATTAATTTCCTTTTGGTCCAGCCAAAGGCAGAAAAAGACTGAAGAGGGCCCTTGTGCAAGAACAATCTATGCACACTTTACTGTCCAATAGCTCATCATAACGCACAATTACAGCTGCTTTGGAGATGGTAGTGGGTCCCCTTACCTCTAGGGCTCTTGTGTGGCTGTGCAGATTGCACCAAGATATAGCCACCCCTGGTCCCAGCGTGCACTGCAATTTATCACTGCCAATGGCTTTCCTAGTTTAATGTAAACCTTCCTTATCTGTGATGCCTTTATTCAGTTAGATAGAATAGAGAGCAGGAGAAGAGAGACAAGATTGCCCCCTGCTTCTAATCATCTCTGCTTGGAGACAGATTGCACTTGACAACAGGCAGTGTAAAGCAAATTACACAGAAGGGAGACACCTTGTGGCCGGCACATTGGAGAGATTTTACAGGGAAAAGACAATTTTTAACCCCTTCAGGACCGCCCATAGACTTTATATGTCTGGGCGGTGAGACTCCTACTCTACAAAAATGACACAGTATAGTAGTGTAGTTAGATGTGATAGTGTAGCTGCGGGAGCAAGGATCCAGGAGTCAGGGACAGCCAGAATCCCCATAAAGAACGCACAGATGGTATATGCAGCACTAAACAAGTGATGTGTACTCAGTAATAGAAAGCACTGATGGTGTCTCCTCCTCCATACATAGCGGTCATGTGATTGCTGCTCATAGGGAGGGAACAGGAGCTGCTGAGTCATAGCAGGAGACCAAGACAGCAAGGAGGTTTCATTTCCCTTCAACTTGGGCTAATATACCTGCCCCAACCACATGGGACATAGGTTGCAAATAGAAAATATTTTAATATTGAAATGCACCTGCCCCCAAAAGGTCATTTATGGCCTTATGAGAAGCACAATGTGTAAAATAAATGAAAATAAATAAATATTATTTTCCTACTGATATTGCCTAATAGCAACAACAAAAAAGAAAGTATGACAGTGACATAAAAATGAAGCCCAATGTATCATGAAAAAAAGAGATACAAATTACTTGAATATCCAAAAAAAAAAGTTTACAGCTCTGTAAATGTACAAAATAAGCACGAAAATATGAATGATAAAAAACAGAGGTAAACTGCCTGGTTTTGATCTTGAATTGGTAGCCGTGCCAATCTGTATACCAGCCAGACCCGCCTGCACCTGCCTGTGCCTATCCGTATTTTAGCCAAACCCATCTGCATCATTGGTTCCTTTTGTTCCTGCAGTGCCTGCCTGAATCAGTTGTACCCTCCTATCGAGTGTTTACAGCTATCAGTCCCTTGGGGGTCAGTTGCCGTGCCTCCGAGGTATGTCCTGGCATAGCTCCTGGTAGCCATCGGGAGCCAAGCCTAAACCCACCATCAGAGGCTCTAGTGAAGAGTCAGGTGCTCACCTAGTTAAGCCCCTTCAGGCTTTCCTTCCACCACTCCTGTTACAGCAACTGTTAGCATTAATCAACTACCCAATGATTATTAATAGTGATGAGCGAGTATACTCGTTGCTTGGGTTTTCCCGAGCACGCTCGGGTGATCTCTGAGTATTTGTTAGTGTTCGGAGATTTAGTTTTCATCGCCTCAGCTGAATGATTTACAGCTACTAGCCAGCCTGAGTACATGTGGGGGTTGCCTGGTTGCTAGGGAATCCCCACATATATTCATGCTGGCTAGTATTCAGCTGAGGTGATGAAAACTAAATCTCCGAGCAGTCATAAATAGTTGGAGACCACCCGAGCGTGCTCAGGAAAACCCGAGCAACGAGTATATTCGCTCATCACTATTATTAACAGTCATGGGTAGGGTTGAGTGAAACGGGTCGTTCATTTTCAAAAGTCGCCGACTTTTGGCAAAGTCGGGTTTCATGAAACCCAATCCGACCCCTGTGCGGGGTCGGCCATGCGGTACGCGACTTTCGCGCCAAAGTCGCGTTTCAATGACGCGAAAAGCGCCATTTCTCAGCCAATGAAGGTAAACGCAGAGTGTGGGCAGCGTGATGACATAGGTCCTGGTCCCCACCATCTTAGAGAAGGGCATTGCAGTGATTGGCTTGCTGTCTGCGGCGTCACAGGGGCTATAAAGGGGAGTTCCCGCCGACCGCCATGTTACTGCTGCTGATCTGAGCTTAGGGAGAGGTTGCTGCCGCTTCATCAGAAGCAGGGATAGCGTTAGGCAGGGTCCATTAACCACCAAACCGCTTGTGCTGTAGCGATTTCCACTGCCCAACACCACCTTCGGTGTGCAGGGACAGTGGAAGCTACATTTTTTTTTTTCCCCCTCAGCGCTGTAGCTCATTGGGCTGCCCTAGAAGGCTCCCTGATAGCTGCATTGCTGTGTGTACGCCGCTGTGCAAACCAACTGCTTTTTTCAAAGCACAAATCCTCTTGTTCCTTCCTTTCTGCACAGCTATCTTTTTGGTTTGTCCACACTTTTTATTTAATTTGTGCATCAGTCCACTCCTTATTGCTGCCTGCCATACCTGGCTGAGATTACTGCAGGGAGATAGTAATTGAAGGACACTCCCTGTTTTTTTTTTTTTTTTTGTGGGAGATTAAGATTGACATTTCTGCTAGAGTGCCATCCCTGTCTGTGTCATCTCTCACTCAGTGGGCCATAGAAAGCCTATTTATTTTTTTGCTTGATTTTGGTTCTAAAATCTACCTGAAAAATCACTACATCAATCAGTGGGAGAAAAATATTGGCCTCAGGGCTTGTGTGCCACTCCTGACTCCTGTGTGCATCATCACTCACTCAGTGGGCAATAGAAAGCCCATTTTTTTTTTTTTTGCTTTATTTGGGTTCTAAATTCTACCTGAAAAAATCAATAAATCAATCAGTGGGAGATTAATATTGGCCTTTGGGCTTGTGTGCCAGTCCTAAGCGTGCCATCTCTCTCTCTCAGATAGTGGGCCATAGAAAGCCTATTTATTTTTTTATTTTTTTATTGGGTTTATAAATTTTCCCTGGAAAAAAAAAAAAAGTGGGAGATTAATATTGGCCTCTGGGCTTGTGTGCCAGTCCTGAGCGTGCCATCTCTCTCACAAATAGTGGGCCATAGAAAGCCTATTTATTTATTTTTTTTTGGTTTTATAAATTCTCCCTTACAAAAAAAAAGGGAGATTAATATTGGCCTTTGGGCTTGTGTGCCAGTCCTAAGCGTGCCATCTCTCTCTGTCTCTCAGATAGTGGGCCATAGAAAGCCTATTTATTATTTTTTTTATTGGGTTTATAAATTTTCCCTGGAACAAAAAAAAAAAAGTGGGAGATAAATATTGGCCTCTGGGCTTGTGTGCCACTCCTGACTCCTGTGTGCGTCATCTCTCACTCAGTGGGCCATAGAAAGCCTTTTTTTGTTTTATTTGTTTTCTAAATTCTCCCTGAAAAAATCATTTTATTTTCTTTGGTTTCTAAATTCTTCCTGAAAAAATCATTTTATTCTATTTTTTTTTTTTTCCTAAAGTCTCCCTGAAAAAAAAACAAAAACAAAAACAAATCAGTGGGAGATTAATATTGCCCTTTCTGCTTGTGTGCCAGTCTTGACTCCTGGGTGTGCCATCTCTCTCTCTCTCTCCAATTGTGGGCCATAGAAAGCCTATTTTTTTTTAGCTTGATTTGGGTTCCAAAATCTACCTGAAAAAATCACTACATCAATCAGTGGGAGATAAATATTGGCCTCTGGGCTTGTGTGCCACTCCTGACTCCTGTGTGCGTCATCTCTCACTCAGTGGGCCATAGAAAGCCTTTTTTTGTTTTATTTGTTTTCTAAATTCTCCCTGAAAAAATCATTTTATTTTATTTGGTTTCTAAATTCTTCCTGAAAAAATCATTTTATTCTATTTTTTTTTCCTAAAGTCTCCCTGAAAAAAAACAAAAAAAAAAAACAAATCAGTGGGAGATTAATATTGCCCTTTCTGCTTGTGTGCCAGTCTTGACTCCTGGGTGTGCCATCTCTCTCTCTGTCTCTCTCCAATTGTGGGCCATAGAAAGCCTATTATTTTTTTTAGCTTGATTTGGGTTCCAAAATCTACCTGAAAAAATCACTACATCAATCAGTGGGAGATAAATATTGGCCTCTGGGCTTGTGTGCCACTCCTGACTCCTGTGTGCGTCATCTCTCACTCAGTGGGCCATGGAAAGCCTTTTTTTGTTTTATTTGTTTTCTAAATTCTCCCTGAAAAAATCATTTTATTTTATTTGGTTTCTAAATTCTTCCTGAAAAAATCATTTTATTCTATTTTTTTTTTTTCCTAAAGTCTCCCTGAAAAAAAAAAAAAAAAATCAAATCAGTGGGAGATTAATATTTACATTTGTGCTTCAGTGACAGTCCTGCGTGTGTGGCATCTCTCTCATTTGTTGCCACCAACAACAGAGTGTGTAACATTGTGCCTGATTTTCGTTGTGGTCTCACTCACCTGTAAAGGGGTAGCTAAATCATACTGAAGTTATAGCTCACCGTGTAATTTGTGTGACAGCAACAAATACCGTTAGTTTGTTTACGTTTTTAAAACAATGAGGAAGTATGGTGGAAGAGGTCGTGGCCGGGGGCGTTCATTGTCAGCTGGTAATGAGGGTAGTGGTAGTGGTGGAGCATCAGCTGGTCGTGGGAAAAAAAATATTGCACCTAAGTCTGGAGCTGTGGAGCCAGGTTCGTCGTCTGGCTACACAAGGCCTCGAACGCTCCCTTTTCTGGGAGTAGGAAAACCGCTTTTAAAGCCGGAGCAGCAAGAGCAAGTTTTGGCTTATCTTGCTGACTCAGCCTCTAGCTCTTTTGCCTCCTCTCGTGAAACTGGTAAAAGTAAAAGCAGCGCGTCGTTAGTGGATGTTCACGGTCAGGGACAAGTCGCTTCCTTGTCCTCTTCAGCAAAAACAACAACAGAGAAGAATGCAGCAGGCGACACAACGGGTTACTCCATGGAGCTCTTTACACATACCGTCCCTGGCTTAGAAAGTGAAGCAGTTAACAGTCCATGCCCATTACAAGTTGAATCTGACATGGAGTGCACTGATGCACAGCCACAGCCAGACTACTATGCTGGTCCTTTGACTCAGACCACAACATTGCCCTCGCAGGGTGCTGATCAAGAATCAGACCCTGATGAGACTATGTTGCCCCATCACGAACGCTATACCACCGACCGACACGGTGACACAGACGAAGTTGCACACGAGCTACAAGAAGAGGTAATAGATGACCCAGTTCTTGACCCCGATTGGCAGCCATTGGGGGAACAGGGTGCAGGCGGCAGCAGTTCTGAAGCGGAGGAGGAGGGGCCGCAGCAGGCATCAACATCGCAACAGGTTCCATCTGCCGGGCCCGTATCTTGCCCAAAACGCGTGGCAAAGCTAAAACCTGTTGGAGGACAGCGTGGCCATCCGGTTAAAGCTCAGTCTGCAATGCCTGAAAAGGTATCCGATGCTAGAAAGAGTGCAGTCTGGCATTTTTTTAAACAACATCCAATTGATCAGCGCAAAGTCATCTGTCAAAAATGTTCAACTACCTTAAGCAGAGGACAGAATCTGAAAAGTCTCAATACAAGTTGCATGCATAGACATTTAACCACTATGCATTTGCAAGCCTGGACTAACTACCAAACATCCCTTAAGGTTGTAGCACCCTCGGCCAATGAAGCTAGTCAGCAACGCAACATCCCTTCCGGCAGTGTAGGGCCACCATTTTCCGCACCACCTGCAGTATCTGTGCAGGTTTCTTTGCCAGGCCAAAGCCGTCAGGGTCAGGGAATCACCAGTTTCGCAGTAGGAAACACTGCATCTAGGGCACCGGTGGCAACAATACCATCTCCCACCGTCTCTCAGTCTGCCATGTCCACCGGCACCCCCGCTAGTTCCACGATCTCCAGCTCTCCAGTCCAGCTCACCCTACATGAGACTATGGTTAGAAAAAGGAAGTACTTAGCCTCGCATCCGCGTACACAGGGTTTGAACGCACACATAGCTAGACTAATCTCGTTAGAGATGATGCCCTACCGGTTAGTTGAAAGCGAAGCTTTCAAAGCCCTGATGGACTACGCTGTACCACGCTACGAGCTACCCAGTCAACACTTTTTTTCCAGAAAAGCCATCCCAGCCCTCCACCAGCATGTTAAAGAGCGCATCGTCCATGCACTCAGGCAATCTGTGAGCACAAAGGTGCACCTGACAACAGATGCATGGACCAGTAGGCATGGCCAGGGACGTTACGTGTCCATCACGGCACACTGGGTAAATGTGGTGGATGCAGGGTCCACAGGGGACAGCAAGTTTGGGACAGTTCTGCCTAGCCCACGGTCTAGGAAACAATTGGCTGTAGCCGTTCGCACCCCCTCCTCCTCCTCTTCGTCCTCCTGCAGAAGCGAGAGCTCGTCCACAGACCACAGTCGCACAACCACTCCATCCGCAGCTGCCACTGTTGCACACCAGGTCTCCCATTATGGGGCAGCTACTGGCAAACGTCAGCAGGCTGTATTGGCTATGAAGTGTTTGGGCGACAACAGACACACCGCGGAAGTTCTGTCCGAGTTCTTGCAGAAAGAAACGCAGTCGTGGCTGGGCACTGTAGATCTTGAGGCAGGCAAGGTAGTGAGTGATAACGGAAGGAATTTCATGGCTGCCATCTCCCTTTCCCAACTGAAACACATTCCTTGCCTGGCTCACACCTTAAACCTGGTGGTGCAGTGCTTCCTGAAAAGTTATCCGGGGTTATCCGACCTGCTCCTCAAAGTGCGTGGACTTTGCTCACATATCCGCCGTTCGCCCGTACACTCCAGCCGTATGCAGACCTATCAGCGTTCTTTGAACCTTCCCCAGCATCGCCTAATCATAGACGTTGCAACAAGGTGGAACTCAACACTGCACATGCTTCAGAGACTGTGTGAACAGAGGCGGGCTGTTATGTTTTTGTGGGAGGATACACATACACGGGCAGGCAGTAGGATGGCAGACATGGAGTTGTCAGGTGTGCAGTGGTCGAAGATTCAAGACATGTGTCAAGTCCTTCAGTGTTTTGAGGAATGCACACGGCTGGTTAGTGCAGACAACGCCATAATAAGCATGAGTATCCCCCTAATGCGTCTGCTGATGCAAAGTTTGACGCACATAAAGGATCAGGCGTCTGCAGCTGAGGAAGAGGAAAGCCTTGATGACAGTCAGCCATTGTCTGGCCAGGGCAGTGTACAGGACGAGGTAGCGGGCGAAGAGGAGGAGGAGGACGAGGAGGATGATGGGGATGATTATATTTTTAATGAGGAAGCTTTTCCGGGGCCACTGGAAATTGGTGGCGCGGCAAGGCCGGGTTCTGGTTTTTTGAGGGACACAAGTGACGTGGATTTGCCTGAAACTGCCCCTCAACCAAGCACAACCGCAGATTTGAGAACTGGAACTTTGGCCCACATGGCGGATTATGCCTTACGTATCCTCAAAAGGGACACACGCATAACTAAAATGATGAATGATGACGATTACTGGTTGGCCTGCCTCCTTGATCCTCGCTATAAAGGCAAATTGCAAAATATAATGCCACAAGAGAACTTGGAACTAATATTAGCAACCAAACAATCAACTCTTGTTGACCGTTTGCTTCTGGCATTCCCTGCACACAGCGCCCGTGATCGTTCTCACACGAGCTGCAGGGGCCAGCAGACCAGAGGATTTAGAGGGGCAGAAATCAGAAGTGGCGTTGGCCAGAGGGGTTTTCTGACCAGGTTGTGGAGTGATTTTGCTATGACCGCAGACAGGACAGGTACTGCAGCATCAATTCAAAGTGACAGGAGACATTTGTCCAGTATGGTTACAAACTATTTTTCATCCCTTATCGATGTTCTCCCTCAACCGTCATTCCCATTTGATTACTGGGCATCAAAATTAGACACCTGGCCAGAATTGGCAGAATATGCATTGCAGGAGCTTGCTTGCCCGGCAGCTAGTGTCCTATCAGAAAGAGTATTCAGTGCTGCAGGTTCAATACTAACAGAAAAAAGGACTCGTCTGGCTACCCAAAATGTAGATGATCTAACCTTCATTAAAATGAACCACAACTGGATTTCGAAATCTTTTGCCCCACCTTGCCCGGCTGACACCTAGCTTTCCTATGAAAAGGTCTTGCCTGTGGACTATTCTGAATGCCTTTTCCAATCTCGTAATTTTCTGCACCTGATTGTCCAGCATACGACATGTTTACACCTCACTAAATGGCCAAACTCCCCACACGGGGCCGTGGTATCGACACTTGGCGACAGCACCCGTGAGAGTGCAGTTTGTCTGAAGAGGTGGGTGAGCCCGCTTTTGGTCGACGGCACTGCCACTGGGTCCCTCCTAGTACAATAAAGTGTCTCTGGCGGTGGTGGTGCGCACCCAACGTCAGACACACCGTTGTAATATGAGGGGCCCTGGGCCTGTACCGCCGGCCACAAGACAGTTTCCCCCCACCCCAGCTCAAACAGTGCTCTACCACTTGCAAAATTATCTCACAGCTCCACCAATGTTTAGTCTATGCGCTGACATCCTTCAATGCCTGCCACTGACAATACCATTGTATTGACATTTTTGTTATGTTAGGCCTTCGATGCCTGTCTGTGGTCACTCCTTCCACTAGGCCTCCACTGACCACACCACTGCTGCCCGTGTACCCCTGTAACCAATTTAGAATTGCCTACAGCCATGTGTTATTATTTTAGGCCTTCGATGCCTGTCTGCGGTCACTCCTTCCACTAGGCCTCCACTGACCACACCACTGCTGCCCGTGTACCCCTGGAACCAATTTAAAATTGCCTACAGCCATGTGTTATTATTTTAGGCCTTCGATGCCTGTCTGCGGTCACTCCTTCCACTAGGCCTCCACTGACCACACCACTGCTGCCCGTGTACCCCTGGAACCAATTTAAAATTGCCTACAGCCATGTGTTATTATTTTAGGCCTTCGATGCCTGTCTGCGGTCACTCCTTCCACTAGGCCTCCACTGACCACACCACTGCTGCCCGTGTACCCCTGGAACCAATTTAAAATTGCCTACAGCCAGCCCAATTTTTTTATTTTAGGCCTTCGATGCCTGTCTGCGGTCCATTCTTTCAACTACTACTACACTGACCAGGGCACTGCTGCCCGTGTACCCCTGGAACCAATTTAAAATTGCCTACAGCCATGTGTTATTATTTTAGGCCTTCGATGCCTGTCTGCGGTCACTCCTTCCACTAGGCCTCCACTGACCACACCACTGCTGCCCGTGTACCCCTGGAACCAATTTAAAATTGCCTACAGCCATGTGTTATTATTTTAGGCCTTCGATGCCTGTCTGCGGTCACTCCTTCCACTAGGCCTCCACTGACCACACCACTGCTGCCCGTGTACCCCTGGAACCAATTTAAAATTGCCTACAGCCAGCCCAATTTTTTTATTTTAGGCCTTCGATGCCTGTCTGCGGTCCATTCTTTCAACTACTACTACACTGACCAGGGCACTGCTGCCCGTGTACCCCTGGAACCAATTTAAAATTGCCTACAGCCATGTGTTATTATTTTAGGCCTTCGATGCCTGTCTGTGGTCACTCCTTCCACTAGGCCTCCACTGACCACACCACTGCTGCCCGTGTACCCCTGGAACCAATTTAAAATTGCCTACAGCCATGTGTTATTATTTTAGGCCTTTGATGCCTGTCTGCGGTCACTCCTTCCACTAGGCCTCCACTGACCACACCACTGCTGCCCGTGTACCCCTGGAACCAATTTAAAATTGCCTACAGCCAGCCCAATTTTTTTATTTTAGGCCTTCGATGCCTGTCTGCGGTCCATTCTTTCAACTACTACTACACTGACCAGGGCACTGCTGCCCGTGTACCCCTGGAACCAATTTAAAATTGCCTACAGCCATGTGTTATTATTTTAGGCCTTCGATGCCTGTCTGTGGTCACTCCTTCCACTAGGCCTCCACTGACCACACCACTGCTGCCCGTGTACCCCTGGAACCAATTTAAAATTGCCTACAGCCATGTGTTATTATTTTAGGCCTTCGATGCCTGTCTGCGGTCACTCCTTCCACTAGGCCTCCACTGACCACACCACTGCTGCCCGTGTACCCCTGGAACCAATTTAAAATTGCCTACAGCCATGTGTTATTATTTTAGGCCTTCGATGCCTGTCTGCGGTCACTCCTTCCACTAGGCCTCCACTGACCACACCACTGCTGCCCGTGTACCCCTGGAACCAATTTAAAATTGCCTACAGCCAGCCCAATTTTTTTATTTTAGGCCTTCGATGCCTGTCTGCGGTCCATTCTTTCAACTACTACTACACTGACCAGGGCACTGCTGCCCGTGTACCCCTGGAACCAATTTAAAATTGCCTACAGCCATGTGTTATTATTTTAGGCCTTCGATGCCTGTCTGCGGTCACTCCTTCCACTAGGCCTCCACTGACCACACCACTGCTGCCCGTGTACCCCTGGAACCAATTTAAAATTGCCTACAGCCATGTGTTATTATTTTAGGCCTTCGATGCCTGTCTGCGGTCACTCCTTCCACTAGGCCTCCACTGACCACACCACTGCTGCCCGTGTACCCCTGGAACCAATTTAAAATTGCCTACAGCCAGTCCAATTTTTTTATTTTAGGCCTTCGATGCCTGTCTGCGGTCCATTCTTTCAACTACTACTACACTGACCAGGGCACTGCTGCCCGTGTACCCCTGGAACCAATTTAAAATTGCCTACAGCCATGTGTTATTATTTTAGGCCTTCGATGCCTGTCTGTGGTCACTCCTTCCACTAGGCCTCCACTGACCACACCACTGCTGCCCGTGTACCCCTGGAACTAATTTAAAATTGCCTACAGCCATGTGTTATTATTTTAGGCCTTCGATGCCTGTCTGCGGTCACTCCTTCCACTAGGCTTCCACTGACCACACCAGTGCTGCCCGTGTACCCCTGGAACCAACATCAGAAAATATAAAAATAAGTATTTTGCTTATAAAAAAGAAAATACTGGAGAGATATCAAATGCAGACATTTTAACATTAAAAACAAACACATACAACAAAAATCTGGTACAGTACTAAAAATGGCCACCAGCTACAATAACTTTCTCCTGCAAGTAGTTAACTGAAAGGTTTTTTCAATTTTAAACACAGATATGGCATCCACCGAGTATTGTCCTGTCGCGTCTTCTTTATATTATTGCCAAGAAGATGCAAAACAATGAAAATAATAAAATCATTATTTACCAAAAAAATAGAGTAAGTCAAAACCACATTGCAAATAAACATTCATTACAAATAAAGAAGCAGGGCGCGTCCGAGGGTGAGTATATACCTAATAAGAATATAATCACCCTCGGACGCGCCCTGCTTCTTTCCGACAGCCTTCGTTCCTAAGAATCAGCCCTTCCGTGGTGTAGAGAGAGGGTTTGTTACACTCCAAGGTGTTCCCCAGGTTGCCTTTCCTGAGCTTCGATCTTCCGGCTCTCGTTTAGTAGTTGTTGGAAACTACGCTGCATTGGGCCTACAAATTGGGTATGGGGTGTAGAGAGATGGTGTGTTCCACTCCAAGGTGTTCCCCAGGTTGCCTTTCCTGAGCTTCGATCTTCCGGCTCTCGTTTAGTAGTTGTTGGAAACTACGCTGCATTAGGCCTACAAATTGGGTATGGGGTGTAGAGAGATGGTGTGTTCCACTGTAGAGAGATGGTGTGTTCCACTCCAAGGTGTTCCCCAGGTTTCCTCGCCAATGCTTCGATCATCATGCTCTCGTTTAGTAGTTGTTGGAAACTACGCTGCATTAGGCCTACAAATTGGGTATGGGGTGTAGAGAGATGGTGTGTTCCACTCCAAGGTGTTTTCCAGGTTGCCTTTCCTGAGCTTCGATCTTCCGGCTCTCGTTTAGTAGTTCTTGGAAACTACACTGCATTAGGCCTACAAATTGGGTATGGGGTGTAGAGAGATGGTGTGTTCCACTCCAAGGTGTTCCCCAGGTTTCCTCGCCAATGCTTCGATCTTCATGCTCTCGTTTAGTAGTTGTTGGAAACTACACTGCATTAGGCCTACAAATTGGGTATGGGGTGTAGAGAGATGGTGTGTTCCACTCCAAGGTGTTCTCCAGGTTGCCTTTCCTGAGCTTCGATCTTCCGGCTCTCGTTTAGTAGTTCTTGGAAACTACACTGCATTAGGCCTACAAATTGGGTATGGGGTGTAGAGAGATGGTGTGTTCCACTCCAAGGTGTTCTCCAGGTTGCCTTTCCTGAACTTCTATCTTCAGGCTCTCATTAAATTGTGGTTAAACGGAACAACTGCATTTGGCGTACTAGTTGGTTTGGGGCCTACTATCGGTGTCTGCCACTCCTTGCTGTTCTCCTGGTTTCCTGTCCTGAAATTCCGTTTTCAGGCGCTCGTTAAGTAGTTGTTAATGTTAGACTGCATTTTGCCTACTAGTTGGCTTGGGGCCTACTATCGGTGTCTGCCACTCCTTGCTGTTCTCCTCCACTGAACAAAGCTGTGCCGCCTGTTTACTACGGTTGCCAATTTTGAACTGCATTTCGACTACTTACTGATTTGGGCCTACTCTCTGTGTCAGCCTCTCATTCCAGTTGTCCTCCACTGCAATGCCCCCTGGTTATTCCTGTGTTACCAATTTTGAACTGCATTTAGCCAACTTTATTCTTTGGGCCTATATCTGTGTTTCCTCCTCATCCTGCCCATTGCCCAGCCAGTGATAGATGAGTCTGCTGGTACATTGACCCATAACGCAACATTCCCCGTGCACGCTACACAACAACATTGTGACCCTGCTGAAAGTCAGGTTGCTCTTCCCGCATACCATACCACCTTACACGGGGACAAAGAGGAAGGTGCAGATGAAAGTGCAGGTTCCTTCATCAGGTGGGGGGGAGGAATATTAGTTGGCGACGTCACTGGCACAGGGCCTCTCATAGTACGCAAAAGTGTTGCTGCCGGTGGGAGGCGCCCCCGCCGTGCAAACACACCGCTGTACTTTGAGGGGCCCTGTGCCAGTGCCAATGCCAACGAGTGGGCCCCCCCTGCTTGCTCAGGTTCACAGCACTTGCAAAGTTGAAATACTTACCTCTCCCTGCTCCACTGCCGTGACGTGGTCCAGATTTCCTGGGCCCACTAATTACTTGAACCAGCCCTACCCACCACAACTTTAGCCAAATGACCCCCAATTTCAAATGCCTTCCAATTATTATAAGGTAAATTACGCTTGATAAGCTTCATTAAGAAGAATGGATGGTTTTGACATTAAAATGGGCACTCTAGGTGTTTTCCTGGCCCCCACTCACTGCCGACTATGCTGCCCCATTGACTTGCATTGGGTTTCGTGTTTCGGTCGATCCCGACTTTACGTCATAATCGGCCGATTTCACTCGACCCGACTTTTGAGATAGTCGGGTTTCGCGAAACCCGGCTCGACTCTAAAAAGGTCTAGGTCGCTCAACTCTAGTCATGGGTAAAGCCAAGAGCTGTAGACAGGCTATCAAGTCCTAAAAAACTCTTTTAATATGCTCAGTTATTTATCACAATTTTTGACTGTGTAGAATCCCTGGCAAAGATGGCAGCTAGTTGTCTATGATGGAGACTATATATCCTATAAGTATTCTTATGGGTTTACTTAAAATGTCCATATATAAGGAGTATGTTGAGGGTTTTTCCGAATCAAAAGGTATAGAACTGTGACTCAGAGTAATTCAGACCTATAGCTTCTTGCATGACAGCTGACAAAGCAAATTACCAAAATCGCACCGGGTTGGACTGACCCACCAGAAAACCAGAGGTTCCTCAAACACAATAATGAGCTCCAAAGATCCTGCAGAAGAAAACCTTATTTGGAGTTGACCTTGGAGCCAAACTCTTACCACAAGAGCCTATTATGAGTTGGTTTGTGAACCTATTGATGATATATCCTACATGTGATTACAATGTAATTATAAGTGGATGCCGGGTGGAAGATGGGCCCTCATTGTATTCTCTGGTGGCCCCAAGACAGCCCAATCCTTCAGGCCAGCATGATCTAGTAATAAGGAAAAAACAACATATAGGTAAGTAACCATTCGTGCAAATGCGTGGATATGGACCTGTTTTTGTAATGCTTTCTTCTGTGTCATTTTAATATACTAATAGAGGTAGAATTTAGTTTACATAGTGTAAAAGCATCCAGGTAATTATGTTTTTATCTCAAATATATTCAGTTTAAATGAGCTTTTGGAATGTTTCCATATACAGTATATTAGCCAGAGTAACTAAAAGCACATTTATATAAAACCACTTGCATTTTTCCGGTAGCGGTCCTTTGTTAAAAATATATTTAATTTCTACATACATCAGTTAAACATGGTATATCGCTTAATCAAAAATGCATTTAAAGATAAACTAGCAGAAAATGCATTTTACAAAAAATTGGATTTTACTGAAATCATTCAGAATCCTTTTTTTCAATGTTGTCGTTCACATCGTTCCCTACCGTCTCGGATCCAGCAAGACTATCCCGATTTGAGCGGATAGTCCTGCTCCTCCTCTTTACGGGTCGGGGCCGGCATCTCTGCTCTACATAGACTTACTGTACATTGAATTAAATACACAATTATTCTCTTTTTTGAGTTCTGTTCTCTCTGGGATTCAAATGCAATAGCAAAAGCTGAGAGTCACAACATGCACTGACAAGCATAGGAGAATGTTTCCAGTCTGGTGGCTCGATGGGAGGACCGCTAAACTCTTACCTTCCGGTGTCTCCAGGATTGGCGTGATATCATCATGACTATGACATTGTGTAAGGAGGTGGAGATGCTGCTCACAACCCTTGAAAAATCTGTGCTGAAATAATGTATTTTTGTTGTTTTGCACGTCTTCTGTATTGCATGTTTAGTAATCTACATTGTCACGTGATTGCCACAGGTAGTTATTGGGGATAGACAGAATTAATAGTTGGGACTAGCCCATAATGGGAAGAACTACTGTCATGCTCACGCCCAGACTGGATGGCGCAAGCGGGGGATTGTGGCCCCAGTGTGCCACAAACCAGACTACCCTGGAAGGGGCCTGACTGAGCAGCTACCTTGGTGTTCACTGGGGTCTCTGATGGTGAAGTCAGGCTTGTGCAGCAGGCAGCTGCCCGGTACCACTCCAGGGCGGTGTCTGGCTGTGGCAGCTGATCCCATTGAGGGACAAAACACAAGAGGCAGATGCGAGCGAGTACAGTTAGGCATGACTGGTACTCTGGCAGGCACGGCTGGCACTCTGGTAGGCAGGCGGGCATTCTGGCAGGCAGGCGGGCATGGCTGGCACTCTAGCAGGCAGGCAGGCACTCTGGCAGGCAGGCGGGCATGGCTGGCACTCTAGCAGGCAAGCAGGCACTCTAGCAGGCAGGCGGGCATTGCTGGCACTCTAGCAGGAAGGCACTGCTGGCACTCTGGCAGGCAGGCGAGCACTGCTGAGACACTGGCAGACAGGCGGGCATAGCTGGCAGGACTGGAACTAGTTCGGGTAGGATGGGAACATATGCAGTGACCAATACTGACTAGAGGGTCAGGAACAGGTAGGCTCCAGTACAGACTGGAGGGACAGGTCGGAACCAGTATAAACTAAAGGGCGAGAACCGCAGGGAGTGGAGCAGAGCAGAACCGCAGGACTCGGTGCAGAGCGGAAGCGCTGGAGGCAGATCAGAGCCACAGGATGTGGAGAAGAGCTGCAGGAGGCGGCGCTAAGAGCAGAGCAGAGTTGCAGGGTGAGGAGCAAACAGCAGAGCAGAGCTGCAGAGTGTGGGGCAAAGAGCTGAGCAGAGCCGCAGGTTGCGGAGCAAAGAGCAGAGCCGCAGGAGGTGGAGCAGAGTCACAGGAGGCGAAGCTAAGAGCAGAGCCACAGGAGGCAGAGCAAAGAGCTGAGCAGAGCCGTAGGGTGCAGAACTAAGAGCAGAGCCTTAGGAGGCGGAGCTAAGAGCAGAGCTGCAGAGTGCAGAGCTAAGAGCAGAGCCGCAGGGTGCGGAGCAGAGAGCAGAGCAAGGCACGGGAGGCGGAGAAGAGCCTCAGGAGGCGGGGTTAGGAGTAGAGCAGAGTCGCAGGGTGTGGAGCAAAGAGCAGAGCAGCAGGGTGTGCAGCAAAGAGCAGAGCCACAGGGTGCAGAGCCAAGAGAAGAGCAGAGCCACAGGAGGCGGAGCAAAGAGCAGAGCCACAGGAGGCAGAGCAAAGAACTGAGCAGAGTCGCAGGGTGTGGAGCAAAGAGCAGAGCCGCAGGAGGTGGAGCTAAGAGCAGAGCCACAGGGTGCAGAGCTGAGCAAGGCCCCAGAGTGCAGAGCCGAGAGCAGAGCTAGGCCGCAGAGTGCGGAAACACACAGATAGATAGGGAAGGCTAAAGACAGTGATACAAATGGACAGGTATAGGACTTACAACCTATACTAGACATAGAGTACAGAGTCCAAATATGTAAAAATATATATCAATTTTTATTACAAAGTTACAAATACCTTACATATAATAAGAAATGGCGAAGAAAACAGTGGCGCGCAGTGTCAACAGATTCCCACTGCACAAATCCATAAATAAAGTACCAGGTATAGGGTAAGAACAATATACATGTTCAATGATGGTATAGTATATAGCTGTGCAAATAATGTATATTGAACCACTGCCAACAATTGAGATTAAAGTTATTAATACAACAAACTGGGAAATATCCACATTATCATAAAGTTATATTGCCACATATTACAGGTAAGAAAAGGACAGCAAACCCAGAAATATCCACATCATGGGATCAGATCATGGGAGGGATAATTAGCCAAGTAAGGACATCTCACCCATTGTAACCTGTGTATGGAAGTGCAGTGGAACCAGCCCTGACGCGCGTTTCGCGTGTGCTTCCTTCTGAGGCCTCTTGGCAATTGGCTGAGGACACCTTGGGAAGGTGCACACTGACTCTATAAGAATCAGGAGTTTGCAGTACCGCCACCCTATGCACACAGCCAGGAAGCATGCACAGAGCAGGCAGGAGACATGAGGCACACAGCATGGAATCGGCAGAAGACAGAACTGACAGCATGGCCCGGAGTAGTGAGTAAGTTGGTGTGTAAGGCAGGTGGGGGATGGGAGGTCATGCAGTGATGCCATCAGGGTTCTTACAGCTACAAGAGGACACAGGACATGACTTCCTGATAGAGAGTTAGATAGGGTCCAGTATCCATTAGCCCCAGACCTAAGGTCTGATAGTTGGCAGATCTGCAAGTTTACGGGTGTTCTGTGGCAATAGGAAGACTAAAGACCCAGATAGTAAGATTCTGAGAAGAAGAAAGAAGCAGCATGAAGTCAAATTGTAGACAGGAGACGTACCTCCCACTCCTGACTCCAAGACTTCTCCCGTGCTGCGCCAATCCTCTGGAATGCTCTACCCCAAGATATTAGGACCATCCACAATTTGCATAGTTTTAGGCGCTCGCTCAAAACACATTTATTCATAGCGGCCTACCACGTTCACTAATCAAAGTCATTTTATGTTTGTGTGTGTGTAGCCCATTCACTATCTCCATCTATCCCACCACCCCCTGAAGATGGCTGGACCATCATTGTAAATACATAATTGTAAATACACACCTGTACTTTGTATCTCCCCCACCTCATTGTAGATTGTAAGCTCTCACGAGCAGGGTCGTTTTATTTCGCTTTAATTATTGTATTATTAACATTGTTACTTATGACTGTTGCGTTTGAAACTGTTAAACTGTAAAGTGCTGCGGAATATGTTGACGCTATATAAATAAAGATTATTATTATAATTATTATTATTAAAAGAAGTAAAAGGAAAGAAAGAGAACTAAGGTGTGAACCAAGAAGCCCATGAGGACAGTGCGGAGTTTTAACTGAGAGGTAACAGAAGGCAAAAATAAAGGGAAGCAAGAGGAAAAGAAAACATATAGCATTGTGGCTACTAAGCATCCATAGTAAAGAAAGCCAAGTAGTCGGCATATTGGGACCCATCCTGTCCTATGGAGAAATTAAAGGACACGTTGATGCAAAATGGAGTCTATGACTCTTGTGGACTGGACTTTGGAAGTGTTATTGAGGAGTCAAATCCTACTCTGTGGGGTGCTCTTGGAACTGAGAGTAGCTGTGAGGGATGGTAGCGTTACACCGTGACGCGTGCGGTACCCACAGAGGAAGACAGAAGTTCCCAAGATAGTTGCTGTGCTATAGTGAGAACAGAGAGTGGACCATGAGCGGCACCATGCGGTCTGCTGAGGCATATTGCCAAAGTAGCACAAGTTCACACACCCAGCCATGACCCCCATTTTCATGTAGCGTGCCAGGGTGTGGAAAACGAGTACCTCACCCTCGGCTACTATCCCGAGCCAAGTTACAATCTAGCTAACCTAAATCTAGTCTAAAGTCGTGCTGGGGACATCAGAAGGTAGGAGATTTGTGGGGCTCCCATCCATCCACCAAGTACTACTAACCAGTATGCTGAACGGGACTCACACAAATAGAACTACTCATCTTTAGTCCCAATCATCCCGGATTCAGCAGTACGAGTTCGAATTTAAACACTATGGGCCCTTTTCATCAAAGTTTTTACGCCAGTAATCTTGTGTAGAAAGTTTTAAAAAGTGGCATAACTTTGTCACAACTAGTGACTGTGTTAAAATTATACAGTTTTTGGTGTTCTCACACAATTTTCACCCAGCTCCGACAAAGTGGGCGTATCTCCTGCGTCTCGACCAAATTCATGTCAAGCGGTGGTATCACAAATCTTACTCCAGCAGGCGCTGGGGTAGGAATTGTGGAAATGTGCCCACCGAGGTGTAAGCCACTTTTCTGGTGTACCTAATTCATGAAAAGGTGTATGCTGGCACCTCGTAACGCAGAACAGCTCCTACTCTGGTCAGACTCCGCTGATCTGTTATTGATGACCTATTCTATGCATAGGCCGTCTTTTCATTCTGTCTAGACAATTCCTTTAATATTCTTTGATTGGTGGTTCTCTAGCTGATCACTGGTTGTCTCTCACTAGGACTAACTGTGGAGGAATTTTGCAATAGGTATTCGATTTCCCTGCAGTGCCTCCGCAGGAAAAATGAACAATTACAGGATGTGAATTAAAAATCTAATAAGGCTATTCTTGTAATGGGTACACCAAAAGGAAAGACACTCTTTGGTGAACTGTTATGACCTGGTGGTTAGGAGCACCCGGCAGGACCTGATAGTTAAACTCACACAGGACAAGCTCTGGGATGTGGGAGCTCTGCTGACCGCAGGCCCTAATCCTATCACAACAACTAGAAATAGCTGTGGAGCGTTCCTGACTCTCCCTAGATGCCTCTTCACAGCCTAAGAGTTAGTTAGCCCTAGAGATAGAAAATAAAGCCTACCTTGCCTCAGAGAAATTCCCCAAAGGAAAAGGCAGCCCCCCACATATATTGACTGTGAGTAAAGATGAAAGTCACAAACGCAGAAATGAAACAGGTTTCAGCAAAGGGAGGCCAGACTTACTAAACAGACAGAGGATAGGAAAGGTATCTTTGCGTTCAGCACAAAAAACTACAAAAGACCACGCAGAGTGTGCAAAAAGACCTCCGCACCGACTCATGGTGCGGAGGTGCCACTCTGCATCCCAGAGCTTCCAGCTAGCAAGACAAAATCATGATAACCAGCTGGACAAGGAAACAATGAACAAATAATAACTATCAGGAACTTAGCTTCTGCTGGAAAAGACAGGTCACCAGAAAGATCCAAGAGCGAACTGAACCAATGCAGGAACATTGACAGCTGGCATGGAGTAACGATCTGAGTGGAGTTAAATAGAGCAGCCAACCAAAGGATAAACCACGTCACCTGTGTAAGGAACCTCAGAAGCAGCAGCTTCACTCACAGCCACCAGAGGGAGCCCATAGACAGAACTCGCCGAAGTACCATTCACGACCACAGGAGGGAGTTCGACAACAGAATTCACAACAGTGAACGCTACAAATTAGCGATTTTTCTACTATTAATTTACCGTAGATTATCCTAGATCAGATACCCTCTTTACATACAATAGATTTTCAGTTCTTTAAAAACATTTTATTTCACTTCTAAAACTGGACATTTCTATTAAATAAAAAGTCCTTTTCTTTAAAAGTCAGCTCATAGGGTGAAATATTTTGAAATAATGTAAAAGACACTACCTTGGTTTACTAAACTATAGCTTCTTATTCATGGGATCATCGCTGTAATCTTGGTAAGACTAAAGAAACTGAAAAATGTTAAGAGTGATACAGAGATCGATTGTGAAATGTTATGAGCACCAAATAAAATATCTGCGGCACAGTAGAGGTATTATTGAGAAAAAAACTTTGCAAAACCGCTAGCGAAGCACAAAAAAAATAGTCACCTTTCCGCGGCTCAATTCCCTTAGCCCAAAACAATAAAGAAAGGGACGACGGTCTAACATTCCTATTGATACTTTAGCTTGAAATTTATATCTTAAGGCACGCGGTATAGCGCTAGGAGCATGAAATCAAGGAGCTGGGGGTTCTTAGCCTTCACATTGAACAATAGCCACCGCTTATATGATGTCGTTCAAAACAGATTTATACCACGGCCGCATTTCAGTGATTGAACTTACGGCAAGAAAAGGTCTTGTTTTCCCGATTGCTCCAGAGATTACTGGAGGAATGTACATACCTAAGTGAAATAGAGGAGGCCGGGCTCTTTAAATTGTCTCATTTATCCTGTAATAAAGGTCTTTTGTGATTTCGTATTCTGCCATCCTTAGATCCTAAGGAAAATTAGTAGCTTAGAAGGAAAAAAAAAGCCCTTACGGAAAAACCCATTCTTTGCCCAAAGGATTACAAATCAATACGGTGCATTAGAAGTGAATATCTGTCTTTCCTTGGAGCTGTCGAAATTGAGGCTTGCAAATCGGATGGCGAGATTGTTTTGTCATAATTTATTATGTTGATTTCACGTTTATTTTTCTTGCAGACACCCACCTCCCCTCGAGTAATATGGCAGAAGACGCTTAGCGTACATTTTTACATTGTACGGATGATTACTGTGAAATCAATGCTCAAAATCCTAAAGCAAAGCTGGACCGAATGCATGTATACCAAGTAATTTATGCCTGTGAATCATCCTTTTAAGTAAATGTCACTGTAGGTACATTGTTTTGAGCTAATTCATCTTTTAAATATATCATTTTTAGCAGACCGAGCTTCATGTTTCTGATACAGAGCTCCTAATCCCCGTCAAACAGTGAAAAAAATATAGAAGTTGTACATAACATTGATACATAGTGGGCGCTGAAGAGCTGACAGCATACGATTAATACAAAACTATAGCAGTATGTAATTACCCGCCTCCAAACGCCTTCTAGTGGTGTCGGCAGGTAGTCAGCTCCTCAGCACCCGCATTGGGAAAAGAAAAATATGAAGAAAGAAAAAAACATTAGAAATAAATTAATAAATTCCTTAGCAAATCCCACTCAATTTGGCCAGTGGGAAAATCATTGTAGAATTAAAAGTCTGCCGTTATGTCACACTGACAGAAACCTGTCAAAGAATGTTAATAGAAGAGGAGCCTATGAACATGTGCAGTAGTAAGCTCCACCACCTCCTATTCATGTGTAGGAAGAGATGCTCGCTATGGATATTCTGTTCTAATACTAGAGATACCAGGTGTATGAAGGTAAGAAGAGGCTGCTCGCACTGCTGTCCATAATGTCTATCTGATCTAATACTGGAGATACCAGGGCTGCTGAGGTAAGAAGAGGCTGCTCACACTGCTGTCCCCTATGTCTATCTGGCTAATACTAGAAATACCAAAGATGCTGGGGTAAGAAGAGGCTGCTCACACTGCTGTCCACGCTTTCTATCTGGTGTAATACTGGAGATACAAGGGCTGCTGAGGTATGAAGAGGCTGCTCACACTACTGTCCACCTTGTCTATCTGATCTAATACTGGAGATGTCTGGTATGCTGAGGTAAGAAGAGGCTGCTCACACTGCTGTCCCCAATGTCCATCTGATCTAATGCTTGAGATGCCAGGAAGAGAGAGCGAGAGAGACCCCGGAACGGAAAATGTGCATGATTTCAATGGAGAAATGCATGAAAAACCGGATTCAGAGCCGGATTCATCATTTCACATCTCAGTTTCATACATTTTTTGCCGGATCAGTCGCTGGGCGTTTTATTGCCGGACAGAAAAAACTTTCCTCTGTATGTTTTCTCCGTCTGCTGGAAACAGCTTTTTTGACAGATCCGGCAAAAAACAGATGAAACGTGCGGCCATCAGGCACAATCTGGAGCTAATACAACTTTATGAGACAAAAACGGATCCGGCGGTAAAAACAATGGATCCGTTTTTTTCAAAACTCGCCGGATTGTGCCTGACGGTAAAAACCTGATGTGTGAAAGTAGCCTAAGAAAAGGCTGCTCACACTGCTATCGACTCTATCTATCTGGTCTCATACTGGAGATACCAAGGGTGCTGACATAAGAAGAGGCTGCTCACACTACTGTCCACGCTGTCTAACTGGTCTAATACTGGAGATGTCTGGTGTGCTGAGGTAAGAAGAGGCTGCTCACACTGCTGTCCACCCTGTCTATCTGATCTAATACTGGAGATACCAGGAGTGCTGAGGTAAAAAGAGGCTTTTCACACTGCTGTCCACTCTGTGTATCCAGTCTAATACTGGAGATATCAAGAGTGCTGAGGTAAGAAGAGACTGCTCACACTGCTGTCCACACTGTCTATCTGGTCTAATACTGGAGATACAAGGGCTGCTGAGGTACAAAGAGGCTGCTCACACTACTGTCCACCTTGTCTATCTAATTTAATACTGGAGATGTCTAGTGTACTGAGGTAAGAAGAGGCTGCTCACACTGCTATCCACCATGTCTATATGATCTAATACTGGAGATGTAAGGTGTGCTGAGGTAAGAATAGGCTGCTCACACTGCTGTCCACCATGTCTATCTGATCTAATACTGGAGATGTCAGGTGTACTGAGGTAAGAAGAGGCTGCACACACTGCTGTCGACCTTGTCTATCTGATCTAATACTGGAGATGTCAGGTGTACTGAGGTAAGAAGAGGCTGCACACACTGCTGTCGACCATGTCTATTTGATCTATTACTAGAGATGCAAGGTGTGTTAAGATGAGAAGAGGCTGCTCACACTGCTATCCACCATGTCTATATAATCTAATACTGGAGATGTAAGGTGTGCTGAGGTAAGAATAGGCTGCTTACACTGCTGTCCACCCTGTCTATTTGGTCTAATACTGGACATGTCAGGTGTGCTGAGGTAAGAAGAGACTGCTCACCCTGCTGTCGACCATGTCCATCTGATCTAATACAGGAGATGTCAGGTGCGCTGAGATAAGAAGAGGCTGCTCACACTGCTGTTCACCTCACCTATCCAATCTAAAACAGGAGATATCAGGGCTCCTAAGATAAGAAGAGGCTGCTCACACTATTGTTCACCTTGTCTATCTAGTCTAATACTAGTGATTTCAGGGGTGCTGGGATAAGAAGGGGTGGACATAGGCAAAAGAGGTCCCCTGTGCAAGAATAGTATAAGAACCCTGTGTAGTCTTGCAGCTCATAATAATGGCTGCTTGATGCTTTGGTGGTGAAAGTGTGCCCAGTTACCTCTTGAGCCACTGTGGGATGGCACAGGTTGCACCAATGGTGTGTCCAGTTGTCCACCCCTGAGCTTCCTTGCTGTAACTACATCAGTAGATCATATGACACCAATGTTAGCCTTAAAGTTAAACTAATGTAAAAAAAATCATGTGTTACAAATATTCTTGTTTTTATTTCTTTACATTCTTCTCAGTACACCGTAGTTATAGGATGTAAACGCATATTGATGTATCCAGTTACCGCTCCGCAATGTGGGCTGCACATGGAGCCTCCTTGTACCGGTTCATCAATTCAGTGACAGACTAACAAAATTATAGCTCCTACAATTACCATCTTTATAGACGGAGAACAAAGCTGCCTTATGAGGTCATTGTTGTCATCTCTTTTCCATTTCTGAAATTACCAACTAATTATAAAGATTATATGTGATAGAATCCAATATTTGCATAAGTCTTATTTTTTTCTAAAAGTTTGTGCGCGGTTGCTAGGTAATGTTTCATTCCTTGTCGTACAATGTATTACCTATAGACAATGGTTCACATTCACTTTGTTGTAGTTAACTGAAGAAAGGATCATGACTATCATGATTTCAGATTTTTAATGAAAACTAGAACAATAGAAGTTGCCTACGGAGAAATATGTGTCTACTCTTAACTTCGAGAATTTTTGTCAAGGACTCTAATTTCTCATGTTTGAAGGAGAACTTGTCATGTCCTCAAATGCTATTAACCTGCGGGTAAATCTGCGGTAAATCTGCGGGTTAATAAAGTTCCAAAACTGTGCAGCCGCCACACTGAAATCCCGGGTACAGGCTTTTTGTTTGGCTTTTTTGCTAGGTTCACTAAATGCTAAAACAGTTGTCATTCTCCACGTCATTTCGAGTTCATAGACACCAAACATGTCTAGGTTATTTTTTATCTATCTGGTGAAAAAAAATTCCAAACTTTGCTAAAAAAAACAATTGTGCCATTTTCCAATACCTGTAGCACTTCCATTTTTCGGGATCTCGGGTCGGGTGAGGGTTTATTTTTTGCATGCCGAGCTGGCATTTTTAATGATACCACATTTTTCCAGATACGTTGTTTTGATCGCTCGTTATTGCATTTTAATGCAATGTCGCGGCGACCAAAAAAACGCAATTCTGGAGTTTTGAATTTTTATCTCGCTACACCGTTTAGCGATTAGGTTAATCCTTTTTTTTATTTGATAGATCGGGCGATTATGAACGCAGCGATACCAAATATGTGTATGTTTGATTTTTTTTTTATTGTTTTATTTTGAATGGGGTGAAAGAGGGTGATTTAAACTTTTATATTTTTTGAATTTTTTTCATATTTTTTAAAACTTTTTTTAACTTTTGCCATGCTGCAATAACCTCCATGGGAGGCTAGAAGCTGGCATAGCTTGATCGGCTATGCTACACAGGAGCGATCCTCAGATTGCCCCTATTTAGTAGAATGACAGGCTTGCTATGAGCGTCAGCCACAGGGTGGCACTCACAGCAAGACGGCATGGACAACCATAGAGGTCTCAAGGAGACCTCAGGTTGTCATGCCAATGCACTGCTGATGATGTGACGAGGTCGGCGATGCGCGCATTTCCGGCCCGATGGCCAGAAGCGGTAGTTAAATGCCACTGTCAGTGTTTGACAGCGGCATTTAACTAGTTAATAGCGGCAGGTGGATCACGATTCCATCTGCCGCTATTGCACGCACATATCAGCTCTACAAAACAGCTGACATGTCGCGACTTTGATGTGGGCTCACCGCCGGAGCCCACATCAAAGTGGGAGACACGACATGTGCCGTACTAGTAATGCAAAGCTTGTAATCTATCGCTACTAGAGATGAGCGGATCGATCTGCAAAAGATCAAGTATGAGTATAATTTCTTGAAATTAGTGGATTCACACAAATTTGAACACTTTGAGATTAAATTTGTAGTTTGCAAAGAAAACAAAACTCTCCCAACACCATTTACCACACTGTTGAAGCATCAGACAGCGGGCAAATGTCTTTTTTTGTGAACATGTGGGCCTCACCATAATGCTCTGCAGCTATGACATCTAGCAGATTATCATACAGTCATGGTCAGTACTAGGGTCAACACAAATCATTGGTTCCGAGCAGAGCAAAGTTTGTATGACTAAGTCGTTTTCCATCTCCAGTCCCTGGGTAAGTCTCACACCTGTAGAGTGTAAGCTTTAATGGTTAGCGGGGTCCTCTTTCCTGTAGAGTGTAAGCTCTTATGGTCAGCAGTGTCCTCTCTCTCTCCTGTAGAGTGTAAGCTCATATGGTCAGTGGGGTCCTCTCTCTCTCCTGTAGAGTGTAAGCTCTTATGGTCAGTGGGGTCCTCTCTCTCTCCTGTAGAGTGTAAGTTCTTTTGGTCAGTGGGGTCCTCTCTCTCCTGTAGAGTGTAAGCTCTTATGGTCAGCATGGTCCTCTCTCTCCTGTAGAGTGTAAGCTCTTATGGTCAGCGTGGTCCTCTCTCTCCTGTAGAGTGTAAGCTCTTATGGTCAGTGGGGTCCTCTCTCCTTTAGGGTGTAAGCTCTTATGGTCAGTGGGGTCATCTCTCCTGTAGGGTGTAAGCTCTTATGGTCAGTGGAGTCTTCTCTTTCTCTCCTGTAGGGTGTAAGCTCTTATGGTCAGTGGGGTCCTCTCTCCTGTAGAGTGTAAGTTCTTATGGTCAGCAGGGTCCTCTCTCTCTCCTGTAGAGTGTAAGCTCTTATGGTCAGTGGGGTCCTCTCTCCTGTAGAGTGTAATCTCTTATGGTCAGCAGGGTCTTCTCTCTCTCTCCTGTAGAGTGTAAGCTCTTATGGTCAGCAGGGTCCACTCTCTCTCCTGTAGAGTGTAAGCTCTTTTGGTCAGTGGGGTCCTCTCTCTCGACTGTAGAGTGTAAGCTCTTATGGTCAGTGGGGTCCTCTCTCTCTCTCCTGTAGAGTGTAAGCTCTTATGGTCAGTGGGGTCCTCTCTCCTGTAGAGTGTAATCTCTTATGGTCAGCGGGGTTCTCTCTCTCTCTTCTGTAGAGTGTAAGCTCTTATGGTCAGTGGGGTCCTCTCTCTCGACTGTAGAGTGTAAGCTCTTATGGTCAGTGGGGTCCTCTCTCTCTCTCCTGTAGAGTGTAAGCTCTTATGGTCAGTGGGGTCCTCTCTCCTGTAGAGTGTAATCTCTTATGGTCAGCGGGGTTCTCTCTCTCTCTTCTGTAGAGTGTAAGCTCTTATGGTCAGCAGGGTCCACTCTCTCTCCTGTAGAGTGTAAGCTCTTTTGGTCAGTGGGGTCCTCTCTCTCGACTGTAGAGTGTAAGCTCTTATGGTCAGCAGGGTCCTCTCTCTCTCCTGTAGAGTGTAAGCTCTTATGGTCAGTGGGGTTCTCTCTCTCCTGTAGAGTGTAATCTCTTATGGTCAGTGGGGTCCTCTCTCTCTCTTCTGTAGAGTGTAAGCTCTTATGGTCAGCAGGGTCCACTCTCTCTCCTGTAGAGTGTAAGCTCTTTTGGTCAGTGGGGTCCTCTCTCTCGACTGTAGAGTGTAACCTCTTATGGTCAGCAGGGTCCTCTCTCTCTCCTGTAGAGTGTAAGCTCTTATGGTCAGTGGGGTTCTCTCTCTCCTGTAGAGTGTAATCTCTTATGGTCAGTGGGGTCCTCTCTCTCTCTCTTCTGTAGAGTGTAAGCTTTTATGGTCAGCAGGGTCCTCTCTCTCTCTCTTCTGAAGAGTGTAACCTACAATGGTGAGTGGGCTTTGCTCTTTTCCTCCTTCTCTATATATAAGATAGGTAACAGGGTGAGAATAAAACTTTGGTACTGTGAGCTCATATTTTCTTTCCTGTTGTAGAAACTCGATCTTTAGTAACAACCAATTTTTCCCAGGTTACGAATGAGACCTACGTACACATATAGTCACTGACAAGTCTGAGCCTCCTGTGCAATCAATTGTGTTACTGCCTAATCAATACAGTAATCAGTGCCTAAGTTTATGGATTATTGGTTATAAACTTATCCCTTACATAATTTATGCACAGCTGGTAATGCAATAGACTAATTAGGTCCATTTGTTTCATCTTTCTGCTTTTATTTCCACAGGGAAAGCACTGTACAGAGGATTTAAAGAGACATAAACCCATATTTAGGCACATACATTATAAGCAAATCAGACTGTACTGGTTTAGATATATATAATTGTCCACAGTCTTTCCAGTACTCCCCAGAATCTGGTTGTGGCTGTGGGGCACTGCTGTATTCTGGGTTTTCTCAAGATGTGTGTGGGTCTCAGATGTCAAACTGCCATGATTATAAGTGATCCTAGAAATATGTTATCACTTTACAACATGGATTCAAGTTTACAAGGACGCTATCCGGAGAAATTAGCCTCTTGTTTAAATCGTGTTTTTGAGATACATGTATTTTTTTAATATTGGCAATGTATATTTTTTCATATCACAAGCTTATTTAAAAAATATTATTAATCTTTCAAATTGCACTGGCCACTGTGGATTATTTAAACTCATATATCCTGTCCTTTTGAGAATAGTTTGCAGCAGATTCTTTATCAGCAGAGGCAGGATTACCTCTATACACAAGCTGACTACACAGGATCTACCAATCACAATAGTTAATGTTACATCTGACCCTGCTCCCCCCTCCATTCACAATGTTGTTTGCACAAGCTCATTATATGTTTAAGTACAAAATATGGGGTCAGAGTCCATGTTAGGACTGGCGGAACGCACGAAGTAAGATGATATAGATGCGTTGGCAGTCCGGGGTCCACCGTGCAGGCGAAACCCGCTGCTAGTGAATGACAGACTATATGGCGGTACTAAAAGTATAAACACGTGGGTTAAACCTCACCCAACGTGAAGAAAGCGATCCTGTTAAGTCACAGGACCACGGTACCGCACATAGAGCACGAGCAAGTAGTCAGCGAACTTAACCCCGAAAGGGATTGAAGTCCGATTAGACCATTGCTGGCACAACACCGCAACTGGGTGTGTAATGAACCTTATTAGTAATATATGAGCACAAGAGTGCGTGCGATGCCGCACTGACGGACGCCACTAACCACCACCCAGGCTTGGGTATGGAAAGCGCAAGGCAAGCGCACGGCGCCGTACTGGCAGGCACAGCTATAGGACGCTGTGATGTGTGTCACATACAGATGGATAGTCGGGCGCTAGAGAGCTACCATCATCCGCGAGCAATCAACAACTCTAGGGAGGGATACTTAGGAGCTTTCATCCATCGACATACATCCATCTACACACACACATAATAATTGTACACTAGCAGGAAGTGGCCACAGAAACTTTGCCCTTCCAAGACCTGCCAAGAGGACCAATGGAATGCGCTGCAGAGCCTGAGCACATGACCCTCGATCTCCAACGGGAGATCTTGCCCTGGGCATGCTCAGTGTGCGCAAACAAGGACTTAGTCCCAGAGAAGTCCGCTCGCTGCTGACCAGCACTGACTTTAATGGCAGGAGCTGAAGAAGCAGCAGTAACTCTCTGTACAGAGCGAGACCGAGCAAGACGCTGGGACCGACGTCCCTGCTGAGCAGACTCCACTGCGGCTGGATAGGAATGGGAGACCGCAGCGGAGACGGCCCGAGATTCCCCCTGTGCAGAAGTGGGAACTCGAGACCTAACATTACCCCCCCTCCTAGGGCCCCCCCCTCCTTGGGCCTCGCTACGCTCGAAGGCAGCAATGAGCTGTGGGGCCCGAATGTTTTCAGCAGGTTCCCATGACCTGTCCTCTGGGCCATAACCCTTCCAATCCACCAAATAGAACTTTTTGCCACGTACCACCTTGCACCCCAAAATAGCGTTCACCTCATAGTCGTCCGTAGACGAACCCGATGTCCCGGCAGATGACTCGGAAAACCGGGACATGTATACGGGTTTCAAGAGGGACACGTGAAAGGTGTCGGTGATACCCAAGCGTGGAGGAAGAGCCAGACGGTAGACCACGGGATTAACCTGTTCGAGAACCTTGAAGGGACCCAAGTAGCGAGGAGCAAACTTAGTGGACTCAACTCGCAGCCTGATGTTACGGGCGGAGAGCCACACCAAGTCGCCAGGGGCAAAGGTCGGAGCGGGGCGCCAATGAACATCGGCAGAGGACCTCATTCTCTCCTTGGAGGCCCGAATGGCATCCTGCGTGCGATCCCAAATGTCCCGTGCCTCCACAGCCCAGTCTGCCACCCTGGAGTCAGCGGAAGACACAGGCATGGGCACAGGAACACGCGGATGCTGGCCGTAATTTAAGAGGAATGGAGTCTGACCGGTGGAGTCGGCTACGGCATTGTTAAGTGCAAACTCTGCCCACGGTAGCAAGGATGCCCAGTCATCCTGCCTGGCAGAAACAAAATGTCGCAGATATGTGACCAAGGTCTGGTTGGCCCTTTCAACCAACCCATTCGTCTCTGGATGATATGCCGAAGAGAGATTTAACTCAATACTGAGTAGACGACAAAGCTCTCTCCAGAATCGAGACGCAAACTGGGGACCCCGGTCACTAACAATTTTGTCTGGCATACCGTGTAGGCGAAAGATATGCTTGATAAACAAGACAGCCAACGCCCGTGCAGATGGTAGCCATGGAAGAGGCACCAAATGCACCATTTTGGAAAAATGGTCGGTGATCACCCAGATAATGGTGCAGTTACGAGACTTGGGCAAGCCCACCACAAAGTCCATCCCGACCATCTCCCAGGGCCTGTCCGCCACGGGCAGAGGATAAAGCAAACCAGCTGGCCGTTGCCGAGGAGTCTTGTTCCTGGCGCAAGAGACACACGCCCGAACATACTCCGCGACATCACGGGCCATATGCGGCCACCAGTATGTCCTCGCCAGTAACTCAGATGTCCTTTTAGTACCAAAATGTCCACCCACCCTGGACGAGTGCGCCCAAGAAAGAACCTCCGGTCGCAAACTGGATGGAACAAAAGTCTTGCCCGGGGGCACAGACTCCAGCGAAACCGGAGCCACAGTTCTCAAGCTCTCGGTGGGGACAATTAGCCGAGGCTCCTCCTCCTCCTCCGCAGATGACACAACAGAGCGAGAGAGAGCGTCGGCCCGAATGTTCTTCTCCCCAGAAAGGAAATGGAGGGTGAAATGAAACTGGGAGAAGAACAAGGACCATCTGGCCTGGCGACAATTCAACCGCTGAGCTGTCTGCAGGTACACCAAATTTTTATGGTCTGTGAAGACTTGGAAGGGAAAACGTGCTCCCTCCAAGAGATGTCTCCACTCCGAGAAAGCCAACTTCATGGCTAGCAACTCCCTGTCCCCGATGGAATAATTCCTCTCTGCTGGTGCGAAGGTCTTGGAGAAAAAGAAGCATGGATGCTTCCGACCTTGAGCATCCTTTTGGAAGAGGACTGCTCCAGCACCAACAGAAGAGGCATCCACCTCCATGATAAATGGCTTATCAACATCGGGGCGATGTAGAATGGGAGCGCTAGCGAAGTGTGACTTTATAGAAATAAAGGCCTTGGAGACCTCCTCAGACCACAATTTGGGATTCGCCCCCTTTTTGGTGAGGGCAACCAAGGGAGCTACCAAAATTGAGAAGTGCGGAATGAACTGGCGATAATAATTGATGAATCCCATAAAGCGCTGCACCGCTTTAAGAGAATGGGGTTCCTGCCAGTCCATCACAGCCTGTAGTTTGGCAGGATCCATAGCCAATCCCTGGGCTGAGATGATGTAGCCTAGGAAAGGTAAGGACTCCTGCTCAAACATACACTTCTCCAACTTGGCATAGAGGGAGTTTGCCCGTAGGAGGTCGAAGACTTTGCTAACATCTCTCCGGTGGGAGTCAATATCTGGAGAGTAGATGAGAATATCATCCAGATAGACTACGACCGAGGTGGAAAGCATATCCCGGAAGATATCGTTCACAAAGTCTTGGAAAACGGCTGGGGCATTACAGAGCCCGAAGGGCATCACCAGATATTCATAGTGCCCATCCCTGGTGTTAAACGCCGTCTTCCATTCGTCCCCGTCACGGATGCGAATCAGGTTGTAAGCACCCCGCAGATCTAATTTAGTAAATACCCTTGCTCCCCGAAGCCTATCGAATAGCTCGGATATCAGAGGCAAAGGGTACTTATTCTTAACGGTGATGGCGTTAAGACCCCTGTAGTCTATGCATGGACGCAATTCCCCATTCTTCTTCTGCACGAAGAAGAATCCTGCCCCAGCAGGTGACACTGACTTCCTGATGAACCCTCTTGCCAGATTTTCCCGGATGTACTGTGACATCGCCTCCATCTCCGGGAGAGATAGCGGATAGACTCTACCCCGGGGAGGCTCAGCACCAGGCAAGAGGTCAATAGGACAATCATAGGGGCGATGGGGCGGAAGGGTCTCCGCCGCCTTTTTGGAGAACACGTCTGCATAAGACCAATACTGCTTGGGGAGAGAGGATAGATCTGCGGGTACCTCTGTTGTAGCAACCTGAACGCACTCCCTCTGACACCTACCCCCACAAGATTCACCCCATCCCAGAATTCTGCCTGAGGACCACTCGATATGAGGAGAGTGGTACCGTAGCCAAGGTATTCCCAACAGGACCTCATCAATTCCCTCTGGAATGACGAGCAGAGAAATAATCTCCTGATGAGATGACGACATGGACAGAGTAAAAGGGATGGTCTGGTGTGTTATCTGTGAGGGCAGTGTCGACCCATTCACCACTCGTACCGTTAGAGGTTGAGCTAGCATAACCAGGGGTATTGCGTGACGTTGGGCGAAGGCAGAAGACATAAAATTGCCCTCCGCCCCAGAATCCACGCAGAGCTCTACCGAGTGGGAGAATGAGCCTATAGTAATTGTCCCCTTAAAGGACAATTTAGAGGCAAACGTCGCCATGTCTAGTGTACCTCCACCTACGACCACTAGACGCTGACGTTTCCTCGACCGCTGAGGACATCTGGTGGCTAGATGTCCTGACTGCTGGCAAACATGACAGACCCTGAGTGCACAAGCGGTCCGGGACTTGGATCCCGCTTGTGACACTTCTCTGGCCTCATGTGACTCAGGAACCAGGACCGGAGATTCCAGAGGTTTGGCGAAAGTAGGAGCCAGCCGAAACCTCTGCCTACACTGGGCTCGCTCTAACCTCCGCTCGTTAAAACGGAGATCAATTCGAGTGGAGACTGTTATTAACTCCTCCAGTGTGGTAGGAATCTCCCTAGTGGCCAGAGCGTCCTTTACGTGGTCAGCCAAGCCCCTCCAAAATATGGGGATAAGAGCTTTATCCGACCATTCCAGCTCAGATGCTAAAGTGCGGAATTGGACGGCAAAATGACTGACCAAGGACTCACCCTGAGTTAATGCCAGCAGTTGGAGCGCAGTATCATGGGTGACTTGAGGTCCTAAAAAGACCTGTTTCAGAGTGCTCAAAAACAGCAGAGCACTCTGCACCACATGATCGCCACGCTCCCACAGCGGCGTAGCCCATTCCAACGCCCTGTCCGACAATAGAGATACAATAAATCCCACCTTAGCCCGCTCTGTGGGGAAGCGTGCAGCCAGGAGCTCAAGATGAATAGAGCACTGACTCACAAATCCCCTACAAAATTTGCTATCACCAGAAAATTTTTCTGGCAGCGGGAGGCGAGAAAATGTCGGAACAGGGGTGGCAATGGACATAGTAGCTGCAGCCACGCTGGCAGCCTGTACAGCTACTGCAGTAACATCCACAGCTGAGGTCGCGCTCTCGAGAGCCGCCAACCTACCCTCCAGCTGCTGGATATACCGGAAGGATTGCTGTTTGTCTGTCATCACTATGAGAAGTTTATGAGAAATCGCTCCTGTCAAACCAATCTAATCAGTTTTTATGAAGAGGTAAGCTATAGGCTGGACCACGGTGAGTCATCGGACGTGGTATATCTCGATTTTTCCAAAGCGTTTGATACCGTGCCGCACAAGAGGTTGGTACACAAAATGAGAATGCTTGGTCTGGGGGAACATGTGTGTAAATGGGTTAGTAACTGGCTTAGTGATAGAAAGCAGAGGGTGGTTATAAATGGTATAGTCTCTAACTGGGTCGCTGTGACCAGTGGGGTACCGCAGGGGTCAGTATTGGGACCTGTTCTCTTCAACATATTCATTAATGATCTGGTAAAAGGTTTACACAGTAAAATATCGATATTTGCAGATGATACAAAACTATGTAAAGCAGTTAATACAAGAGAAGATAGTATTCTGCTACAGATGGATCTGGATAAGTTGGAAACTTGGGCTGAAAGGTGGCAGATGAGGTTTAACAATGATAAATGTAAGGTTATACACATGGGAAGAGGGAATCAATATCACCATTACACACTGAACGGGAAACCACTGGGTAAATCTGACAGGGAGAAGGACTTGGGGATCCTAGTTAATGATAAACTTACCTGGAGCAGCCAGTGTCAGGCAGCAGCTGCCAAGGCAAACAGGATCATGGGGTGCATTAAAAGAGGTCTGGATACACATGATGAGAGCATTATACTGCCTCTGTACAAATCCCTAGTTAGACCGCACATGGAGTACTGTGTCCAGTTTTGGGCACCGGTGCTCAGGAAGGATATAATGGAACTAGAGAGAGTACAAAGGAGGGCAACAAAATTAATAAAGGGGATGGGAGAACTACAATACCCAGATAGATTAGCGAAATTAGGATTATTTAGTCTAGAAAAAAGACGACTGAGGGGCGATCTAATAACCATGTATAAGTATATAAGGGGACAATACAAATATCTCGCTGAGGATCTGTTTATACCAAGGAAGGTGACGGGCACAAGGGGGCATTCTTTGCGTCTGGAGGAGAGAAGGTTTTTCCACCAACATAGAAGAGGATTCTTTACTGTTAGGGCAGTGAGAATCTGGAATTGCTTGCCTGAGGAGGTGGTGATGGCGAACTCAGTCGAGGGGTTCAAGAGAGGCCTGGATGTCTTCCTGGAGCAGAACAATATTGTATCATACAATTATTAGGTTCTGTAGAAGGACGTAGATCTGGGTATTTATTATGATGGAATATAGGCTGAACTGGATGGACAAATGTCTTTTTTCGGCCTTACTAACTATGTTACTATGTTACTATGTTACTAGCCAGACCCTGGCGCTAGTGTAATGTTAGGACTGGCGGAACGCACCAAGTAAGATGATATAGATGCGTTCGCAGTCCGGGGTCCACCGTGCAGGCGAAACCCGCTGCTAGTGAATGACAGACTATATGGCGGTACTAAAAGTATAAACACGTGGGTTAAACCTCACCCAACGTGAAGAAAGAGATCCTGTTAAGTCACAGGACCGCGGTACCGCACATTGAGCGCGAGCAAGTAGTCAGCGAACTTCACCCCGAAAGGGATTGAAGTCCGATTAGACCATTGCTGGCACAACACCGCAACTGGGTGTGTAATGAACCTTATTAGTAATATATGAGCACAAGAGTGCGTGCGATGCCGCACTGACGGACGCCACTAACCACCACCCAGGCTTGGGTATGGAAAGCGCAAGGCAAGCGCACGGCGCCGTACTGGCAGGCACAGCTATAGGACGCTGTGATGTGTGTCACATACAGATGGATAGTCGGGCGCTAGAGAGCTACCATCATCCGCGAGCAATCAACAACTCTAGGGAGGGATACTTAGGAGCTTTCATCCATCGACATACATCCATCTACACACACACATAATAATTGTACACTAGCGCATGGCCGTGCGGTCATGCGCAGTTTATATAGTTGCAGGACAGGAAGTGGCCACAGAAACTTTGCCCTTCCAAGACCTGCCAAGAGGACCAATGGAATGCGCTGCAGAGCCTGAGCACATGACCCTCGATCTCCAACGGGAGATCTTGCCCTGGGCATGCTCAGTGTGCGCAAACAAGGACTTAGTCCCAGAGAAGTCCGCTCGCTGCTGACCAGCACTGACTTTAATGGCAGGAGCTGAAGAAGCAGCAGTAACTCTCTGTACAGAGCGAGACCGAGCAAGACGCTGGGACCGACGTCCCTGCTGAGCAGACTCCACTGCGGCTGGATAGGAATGGGAGACCGCAGCGGAGACGGCCCGAGATTCCCCCTGTGCAGAAGTGGGAACTCGAGACCTAACATTACCCCCCCTCCTAGGGCCCCCCCCTCCTTGGGCCTCGCTACGCTCGAAGGCAGCAATGAGCTGTGGGGCCCGAATGTTTTCAGCAGGTTCCCATGACCTGTCCTCTGGGCCATAACCCTTCCAATCCACCAAATAGAACTTTTTGCCACGTACCACCTTGCACCCCAAAATAGCGTTCACCTCATAGTCGTCCGTAGACGAACCCGATGTCCCGGCAGATGACTCGGAAAACCGGGACATGTATACGGGTTTCAAGAGGGACACGTGAAAGGTGTCGGTGATACCCAAGCGTGGAGGAAGAGCCAGACGGTAGACCACGGGATTAACCTGTTCGAGAACCTTGAAGGGACCCAAGTAGCGAGGAGCAAACTTAGTGGACTCAACTCGCAGCCTGATGTTACGGGCGGAGAGCCACACCAAGTCGCCAGGGGCAAAGGTCGGAGCGGGGCGCCAATGAACATCGGCAGAGGACCTCATTCTCTCCTTGGAGGCCCGAATGGCATCCTGCGTGCGATCCCAAATGTCCCGTGCCTCCACAGCCCAGTCTGCCACCCTGGAGTCAGCGGAAGACACAGGCATGGGCACAGGAACACGCGGATGCTGGCCGTAATTTAAGAGGAATGGAGTCTGACCGGTGGAGTCGGCTACGGCATTGTTAAGTGCAAACTCTGCCCACGGTAGCAAGGATGCCCAGTCATCCTGCCTGGCAGAAACAAAATGTCGCAGATATGTGACCAAGGTCTGGTTGGCCCTTTCAACCAACCCATTCGTCTCTGGATGATATGCCGAAGAGAGATTTAACTCAATACTGAGTAGACAACAAAGCTCTCTCCAGAATCGAGACGCAAACTGGGGACCCCGGTCACTAACAATTTTGTCTGGCATACCGTGTAGGCGAAAGATATGCTTGATAAACAAGACAGCCAACGCCCGTGCAGATGGTAGCCGTGGAAGAGGCACCAAATGCACCATTTTGGAAAAATGGTCGGTGATCACCCAGATAATGGTGCAGTTACGAGACTTGGGCAAGCCCACCACAAAGTCCATCCCGACCATCTCCCAGGGCCTGTCCGCCACGGGCAGAGGATAAAGCAAACCAACTGGCCGTTGCCGAGGAGTCTTGTTCCTGGCGCAAGAGACACACGCCCGAACATACTCCGCGACATCACGGGCCATATGCGGCCACCAGTATGTCCTCGCCAGTAACTCAGATGTCCTTTTAGTACCAAAATGTCCACCCACCCTGGACGAGTGCGCCCAAGAAAGAACCTCCGGTCGCAAACTGGATGGAACAAAAGTCTTGCCCGGGGGCACAGACTCCAGCGAAACCGGAGCCACAGTTCTCAAGCTCTCGGTGGGGACAATTAGCCGAGGCTCCTCCTCCGCAGATGACACAACAGAGCGAGAGAGAGCGTCGGCCCGAATGTTCTTCTCCCCAGAAAGGAAATGGAGGGTGAAATGAAACTGGGAGAAGAACAAGGACCATCTGGCCTGGCGACAATTCAACCGCTGAGCTGTCTGCAGGTACACCAAATTTTTATGGTCTGTGAAGACTTGGAAGGGAAAACGTGCTCCCTCCAAGAGATGTCTCCACTCCGAGAAAGCCAACTTCATGGCTAGCAACTCCCTGTCCCCGATGGAATAATTCCTCTCTGCTGGTGCGAAGGTCTTGGAGAAAAAGAAGCATGGATGCTTCCGACCTTGAGCATCCTTTTGGAAGAGGACTGCTCCAGCACCAACAGAAGAGGCATCCACCTCCATGATAAATGGCTTATCAACATCGGGGCGATGTAGAATGGGAGCGCTAGCGAAGTGTGACTTTATAGAAATAAAGGCCTTGGAGACCTCCTCAGACCACAATTTGGGATTCGCCCCCTTTTTGGTGAGGGCAACCAAGGGAGCTACCAAAATTGAGAAGTGCGAAATGAACTGGCGATAATAATTGATGAATCCCATAAAGCGCTGCACCGCTTTAAGAGAATGGGGTTCCTGCCAGTCCATCACAGCCTGTAGTTTGGCAGGATCCATAGCCAATCCCTGGGCTGAGATGATGTAGCCTAGGAAAGGTAAGGACTCCTGCTCAAACATACACTTCTCCAACTTGGCATAGAGGGAGTTTGCCCGTAGGAGGTCGAAGACTTTGCTAACATCTCTCCGGTGGGAGTCAATATCTGGAGAGTAGATGAGAATATCATCCAGATAGACTACGACCGAGGTGGAAAGCATATCCCGGAAGATATCGTTCACAAAGTCTTGGAAAACGGCTGGGGCATTACAGAGCCCGAAGGGCATCACCAGATATTCATAGTGCCCATCCCTGGTGTTAAACGCCGTCTTCCATTCGTCCCCGTCACGGATGCGAATCAGGTTGTAAGCACCCCGCAGATCTAATTTAGTAAATACCCTTGCTCCCCGAAGCCTATCGAATAGCTCGGATATCAGAGGCAAAGGGTACTTATTCTTAACGGTGATGGCGTTAAGACCCCTGTAGTCTATGCATGGACGCAATTCCCCATTCTTCTTCTGCACGAAGAAGAATCCTGCCCCAGCAGGTGACACTGACTTCCTGATGAACCCTCTTGCCAGATTTTCCCGGATGTACTGTGACATTGCCTCCATCTCCGGGAGAGATAGCGGATAGACTCTACCCCGGGGAGGCTCAGCACCAGGCAAGAGGTCAATAGGACAATCATAGGGGCGATGGGGCGGAAGGGTCTCCGCCGCCTTTTTGGAGAACACGTCTGCATAAGACCAATACTGCTTGGGGAGAGAGGATAGATCTGCGGGTACCTCTGTTGTAGCAACCTGAACGCACTCCCTCTGACACCTACCCCCACAAGATTCACCCCATCCCAGAATTCTGCCTGAGGACCACTCGATATGAGGAGAGTGGTACCGTAGCCAAGGTATTCCCAACAGGACCTCATCAATTCCCTCTGGAATGACGAGCAGAGAAATAATCTCCTGATGAGATGACGACATGGACAGAGTAAAAGGGATGGTCTGGTGTGTTATCTGTGAGGGCAGTGTCGACCCATTCACCACTCGTACCGTTAGAGGTTGAGCTAGCATAACCAGGGGTATTGCGTGACGTTGGGCGAAGGCAGAAGACATAAAATTGCCCTCCGCCCCAGAATCCACGCAGAGCTCTACCGAGTGGGAGAATGAGCCTATAGTAATTGTCCCCTTAAAGGACAATTTAGAGGCAAACGTCGCCATGTCTAGTGTACCTCCACCTACGACCACTAGACGCTGACGTTTCCTCGACCGCTGAGGACATCTGGTGGCTAGATGTCCTGACTGCTGGCAAACATGACAGACCCTGAGTGCACAAGCGGTCCGGGACTTGGATCCCGCTTGTGACACTTCTCTGGCCTCATGTGACTCAGGAACCAGGACCGGAGATTCCAGAGGTTTGGCGAAAGTAGGAGCCAGCCGAAACCTCTGCCTACACTGGGCTCGCTCTAACCTCCGCTCGTTAAAACGGAGATCAATTCGAGTGGAGACTGTTATTAACTCCTCCAGTGTGGTAGGAATCTCCCTAGTGGCCAGAGCGTCCTTTACGTGGTCAGCCAAGCCCCTCCAAAATATGGGGATAAGAGCTTTATCCGACCATTCCAGCTCAGATGCTAAAGTGCGGAATTGGACGGCAAAATGACTGACCAAGGACTCACCCTGAGTTAATGCCAGCAGTTGGAGCGCAGTATCATGGGTGACTTGAGGTCCTAAAAAGACCTGTTTCAGAGTGCTCAAAAACAGCGGAGCACTCTGCACCACATGATCGCCACGCTCCCACAGCGGCGTAGCCCATTCCAACGCCCTGTCCGACAATAGAGATACAATAAATCCCACCTTAGCCCGCTCTGTGGGGAAGCGTGCAGCCAGGAGCTCAAGATGAATAGAGCACTGACTCACAAATCCCCTACAAAATTTGCTATCACCAGAAAATTTTTCTGGCAGCGGGAGGCGAGAAAATGTCGGAACAGGGGTGGCAATGGACAAAGTTGCTGCAGCCACGCTGGCAACCTGTACAGCAACTGCGGTAACATCCACAGCTAAGGTTGCGCTCTCGAGAGCCGCCAACCTACCCTCCAGCTGCTGGATATACCGGAAGGATTGCTGTTTGTCTGTCATCACTAGCCAGACCCTGGCGCTAGTGTAATGTTAGGACTGGCGGAACACACCAAGTAAGATGATATAGATGCGTTCGCAGTCCGGGGTCCACCGTGCAGGCGAAACCCGCTGCTAGTGAATGACAGACTATATGGCGGTACTAAAAGTATAAACACGTGGGTTAAACCTCACCCAACGTGAAGAAAGAGATCCTGTTAAGTCACAGGACCGCAGTACCGCACATAGAGCGCGAGCAAGTAGTCAGCGAACTTAACCCCGAAAGGGATTGAAGTCCGATTAGACCATTGCTGGCACAACACCGCAACTGGGTGTGTAATGAACCTTATTAGTAATATATGAGCACAAGAGTGCGTGCGATGCCGCACTGACGGACGCCACTAACCACCCAGGCTTGGGTATGGAAAGCGCAAGGCAAGCGCACGGCGCCGTACTGGCAGGCACAGCTATAGGACGCTGTGATGTGTGTCACATACAGATGGATAGTCGGGCGCTAGAGAGCTACCATCATCCGCGAGCAATCAACAACTCTAGGGAGGGATACTTAGGAGCTTTCATCCATCGACATACATCCATCTACACACACACATAATAATTGTACACTAGCGCATGGCCGTGCGGTCATGCGCAGTTTATATAGTTGCAGGACAGGAAGTGGCCACAGAAACTTTGCCCTTCCAAGACCTGCCAAGAGGACCAATGGAATGCGCTGCAGAGCCTGAGCACATGACCCTCGATCTTCAACGGGAGATCTTGCCCTGGGCATGCTCAGTGTGCGCAAACAAGGACTTAGTCCCAGAGAAGTCCGCTCGCTGCTGACCAGCACTGACTTTAATGGCAGGAGCTGAAGAAGCAGCAGTAACTCTCTGTACAGAGCGAGACCGAGCAAGACGCTGGGACCGACGTCCCTGCTGAGCAGACTCCACTGCGGCTGGATAGGAATGGGAGACCGCAGCGGAGATGGCCCGAGATTCCCCCTGTGCAGAAGTGGGAACTCGAGACCTAACAGTCCGTTCATTGTGGCTATGTACATGTGTTGTTTCCTGAAACAATAGGATGTTATATCCAATAATATTTTCAGCGGCCAATGTAAAAATTCCAAAATTTAATTTTTTAAAATTTTAATTTAGATTATTATTTGTAACAAAAAATATCTGATAAAAAAATTGACAATATACATTTAACGTAAAAAGCTGAATTAAACAATAGGTAATTTTTGGATAATGGTTCTTTAAAGTGAACCTACCAGCTCACTTTACATGTCTGATTTAATAAAAAAAAATTGTGCTATTCCTCTGTTAATCCTCTTGGAAATGTGTACGTAAGGCTAAAGCTACACATTGACTTGTGTTCTGCAACATCAATTCTCAAAAAATTCACGCAACAGAAACATCTATGCAACTTGTCTGTGAATTGCTGACTATTTTGTAACTTTGATTTTGCCAAAAATAAAGAAGCTAAGTTGCAGACAAAGGACAAAATGCAGGCAGCCCTCCGTAGTTTAAAGGTGAACAAAAATGTGGTTTTATTTCAAACCCACATGCTGTGGCAACGTTTCGGCTCAAAAGAGCCCTTTTCCTCCTTCTTGGCCTCTTCAGTACATGCAGAGGAGAAATCAGAAGGAGATGCGTTGGGTGGACTCAGGACCTAAGCTTGCTCCATACAGAGAAGGAGTAGGCTGTCCTAGCCATTTAACTTCTTAAAGGGAATCTGTCAGCAGGTTTTTGCTACCTCATCTGAGAGCAGCATAATGTAGGCAAAAAGAAACTGAATCCAATGATGTATCATTAAACTTAGTGGGTGTAGCCGTTCTCATACAATCAAAGCTTTTAGATTTAGAATGAAGCAGAGCTGAGAAAGCTAGCCCCACCCACACCACTCTCTTCATGTACAAAGTCCATAGACAGTGAGCTGCTTAATTAATTTCTTAGTGTTAAATCCTTTACAGTTAGTAAACAACAACACGCATGTTGACAAGTGACACAAGCCTGAATTCTGTGTTTCGGCCTCTATCTCCTGCTGTCTTCAAATTACATAGAAAAAAACTGCTGACAGATTCCCTTTAAATGCATCAATAAACGGTGACATCTAAGGAGTTCACTGGTGGGGTGAAAATTCCTCTGTCATGGCTTTGTCCCCTTAAAAAAACAATTGTGGGGTGCCGATGGATTGTCGTGACACCAGGAGGGTATAATTGGGACAATCTGCTTAAAGGGGACCTGCCCCTTAGCATAAATGTATAATTTTTTTAAGTGGTGTAGATCCCACTGTTCTCCTGAATCTGAGCCATTTTTTTGTCCCTACACCTCTCAGTTCCTCAGATATGACCCTGTCTTTCCAGTATTTAAATCTAATCTTTTATCCAACTGGGCGTCTCCTTCAAGTGAAGCGTTAAAGGGAACCTGTCACCTAAATTTGGTGGGACCGGTTTTCGGTCATATGGGTGGAGTTTTAGGGTGTTTGATTTACCCTTTCCTTACCCGCTGGCTGCATGCTGGCCACAATATTGGATTGAAGTTCATTCTCTGTCCTCCGTAGTACATGCCTGCGCAAGGTAATCTTGGTTTGCGCACACGCAGTATGCTTTGCCCAACTGCGGGCAAAGCCGAAAAGCATTAGTGCGCATGCGACAGCGCAATATGTCCCGGAACACAGCAAAATACTTCCGGGACATAGTGCGCCGGCGCATGCACACTAATGCTTTTCGGCTTTGCCTGCAGTTGGGCAAAGCATACTGCGCGTGCGCAAGGCGAGATTGCATTGCGCAGGCATGTACTACGGAGGACAGAGAATGGACTTCAATCCAATATTGCCGCCAGCATGCAGCCAGCGGGTAAGGAAAGGGTGAATCAAACACCCGAAAACTCCGCCCATATGACCGAAAACCGGTCCAGCCAAATTCAGGTGACAGGTTCCCTTTAAGGACCACGCACACTTGCCTAAAAAGACTAAATTTACGTACAGGGTAGAGAAGGTAATATCTCAGGAATAAAGAGGCACAGGAAGGAAATAAAAACAACGTTGGATTCAGGAGAACAGCGGCACTTATACCGGGTAAGAGAAATAGCACATTTATGGTTTGTGACAAGTCCCCTTTAAGCACCTTGGTTCAGTTTGGTGTAGTATGTCTACACCAAAAATAGCTCTGCCCTTGAATCCGTTGTTCCCTTGACATTCTGTAATTAAACTTTATAGACTAGACCAGGAAAAGTATATAAGTAACATGGGCACATTTAACATTTACAATATTTTCCATTGTCATTATGGCTGTGCTTCAATTAAGAGTGCATATTTATGGGAACAAATGAGGAGATGCCCTTTGCGTGTCTCTAAGGAGAATACATCTGTCTGACTCATTTACCCGTGTGATTTCAGAAGAACCTAATTATGGTTAAGCAGGTTCCTAATGACATAATGGCCTGTTCTGAGTTTGACCTTCTGCTTCGTTCACAGTCTTACATGTACTGTAGTGTGAGGTGAAAACTGGAAGCAGGACAAGTGGGAATGATTTCGATTTTCTTTTTGACACTTTTTTAGAAATAATTACTGAGGATAAATATTTTAGCAGACAATTGTGACATTGTTTTTTGGGAATAGAGTTACGGTTTACATTTTGCGGTAAAAATGACCATGTAATATGATTCTCCTCTTCGATATGATTACGGTGATACCAAACATGTCCATTTTTTAAATTAGTTTACTGATGAAAAAAATCAGAAGAAAAAATTGGGGGGGGGGGGGATTGTGTCACCATTTCTGAGACTCGTAACATTTTTGTTTTGGAGCAGCTTGGTTGTCCCTTTTTGATTCTGGGGCGAAACGACATGTTTATAAGTACCATTTAGGGATAGATGTAACGTTTTCATCGCTTGTTACAGCCTTTTTTGTGGAATTGCGGTAACCAAAAAAAACACAATTTTAGTTTTCTTGAATTTTTTTTTGTTTACCGATTGGGTTACCGTAATTGTTTTTATATTTTGATAGTTATGTAGCTCAGGTTCCTGCTAATGACCACAGGGCCTAGTTTCTCAGAGTATACATTTCTAACACAATGCAAAACCTCTATTAAAAATAAATATTAATACTTTAAGTAAAAAAGAAATATTTCCAGGGAATAATGACAACAAGCAAAAAATGGTTCGTATGTACTACCTACATCAACAACCAATGAACCTAATGCCACTGAACTACATGTGGTTTTAGGACGAAGTACGGTAAATGAAAAGTGCCAAAAATGAAAAAGTGTAGATCTCACCCATTTGAGCCATAGGAACATCTAGTTCTGGTTCCACGGGCAGCCTGGTTCAGTTGTCACCTCCATCTACCCGATTGGGACCCGTATGTGCTTCCGCCCTCACAATAGCAGTACCCAAGTATGGCTCTGATATAACCCCCAGAAAAATTTCCTCCTGGCATCGCTGCATATAGCAAAAATCACGGTCTCCTTCGAAACCTGACCTCAGCCAGGGTTTCAATGGAGCTCTGAAATGACAGACACAGGGATCATCAGCTGACCCCAGGCTGCCATGACAGCGCATCGGCAATCTGTGATCACCTCAAGGGCACATCTATGTGCAGAGATTATGACAGCTCCTGTTAAATGTGGCCCCATTAATAGTTACAGCAGAGAGCTAATTATTACTGATGCTAAGTACACTTCATTAGCTCACAGACTGTCTCGGTAGGTGGCACCACACCTGCTATCCTAATGTTTGACTGAACTCTTGGTTGCGTTGCCCATACCAATCATTTGTACTCTTATATTAATGCCTACATTCATGGGACCTTTTCATGGGTTTATGCCCATCATTGACATGGTATTAACTTTCACATTTTTGGGTTACAAATTCCGAGTTGGTAATTTTCCGTCAACCACTAACAACTATAAAATATATTCAAGAGTTGAGCAAAAAGATTTGCACTGTACCTGTCCAGTATCTTTAGTTTTAACACCTAGGGCAATCACTACTTTTAATATATATTAATTTTATTCTTAAAATTTTTTTTTATAGTTTCATATTGTTTCTAGGTGTTTCAACTGTATCTAACTGTCCAGTATCCAGTCTGGTCATTCATGGCGGTTGGACAAGGCAACTCTTCTCTTTGGAATACTGCCTACATTTCTTCACAATACTAGCTACTGTATGTTCATACATAGAGGAAAAGAGACACTAAGCTTAAGATTAAAATGGAACCTGTTAATTCATGACAACAGTATTAGGACTTGATTATGGCCATCCTTGGTCTTACATCCAGGGCACCTCTTGCACTTCCTAAGTTCTGTGACGTCACGTTAGGCCTAGTCACTAGCACTTGTTGCATTACAATTAGTGATGAGCGAAAGTGCTCAGATAAGATGTTATCCGAGCATGCTCAGGTGCTAATTGAGAGTCTTCGGTGTGCTTTAAAAAGAAGTTTGAAGTTTGTCTCACAGCTGTTCATCTGCCGCAACATATTCATGGATTGGCTCTTTGTTAGGTGATCCCTGCATGTGTTGCAGCAGTCTTACAGCCATGAGACATGCAGGTGCGGGGACTCAAACATAGATTTCGAGCACGCCCAAGATACTCTTATAACACCTGAGCATGCTCGGAAACACCTTGTCTGAGCACGTTTGCTCATCACTAATCATAATTTCATATTCTTGTGAGGACTTGCAAGCGAAAGTGGTACCCAAGATGTGTTGAGGAGTCCAGGTGCAAAAGTGATTATGGCCCTGGTCCATCTACTAAAGGGAACGGACCTGGATATCAGACAAGGTCAGCACAACTTTTTTAGTTTAACTGTAAAATGTGCTGCAGTGGTCACTCAAGGTCAAGCGACTGCACAATACTAGGTAGTGTCCCTTTTCTCCGGTATGGAAAGTCAGAAAAAATGAAAAATAGTTCAGATGGTGGAGACACTATTAGAAAACAGGATCAACATTATGGATGGTAAAAAAAGAAGCCACATGTCTCTCTTCTTACCTACACAGACATCTTCTGCTCTGTGTGCTCTGCTCACCCTCAGGGATCCTAACACTGTGTCTGTGCTATTTTTGTCAGCATTTCACCTCAGCGTAAATTGTCTTTTTTAAGCACTCGACAAGCATTAGCGGTTCCTTCACACATTATATGTCAGATTCCACTGCCCGGTTTATGCGTCCTAAAATGGTATCACTATTGTATTTGAACTAAGCTAAATTAACTAGACAGCTGGAGTGTTAATCTCAAGCTTCAAACAGATGCCTGAGGGCAGCCATTTTATATAACCGCGCGATAACATGGTGTCCTACTGGGAGGGTTGAATGTGTGTCGTCTTTAATAGACCATACTCTACATTTACAGAAAACACAATTTATCTATCTATCTATTTATCCATCCATTTATCCATCCATCTATCTACACTGCAATATGGTGTTGCCTACGTTTCTCCAAACTAACCCCCACTATCATTGCATCCAAGATAAAAGTTGCACTCACACTAAAGAGGAAAGACCTTTATTCCAACCTCCATTGATCCATTCCAGCCACCACCTTGAAACCATGTGGTCAATGCCATGGAGAAGCCTCCAAAAGTGAACATCACACTAGTCCTACACTCAGGATTACAGTATTGTAGCCTGACCCCTCTATTTTTCATTACATGTATACATAAAGCTCGGCGTTATATTGATTTGGGGCTGGACCCAGTGTTACCGCCATTTTTCCAAAGTGTCTCAGGAACCGTTTTTCAACATGACAATGCCAGGCCACATGTTGTTTGTGTTTCTGTGAGTAGCCTGTGTGACCTAATTGTGCTACCATGGCCTACAGCATCTCCAGATTTGTCTCCCGTCGAGCACATCTGGGACATCATTATAATGGTCAACAACTGCAAAGAGAGCTGCCAGCAGCGGATCTTTCTGACAAAACATTCCTAAGACTAACTTTAATAACCTCAATGATAGCAGCCAAGACTATAAGTGAAAGCATTTCTGCACAATGCTAATACTCTATACTGAATAATTCGAGATGGCTTATAAATTTTCTTTCTATATTTCATAATTTGCATATCAGTAACATGTCTATCCATCCTGTGATTTCTACATTTTCACCTTTTCCATTTTGGCATTGCAATTTCAATGTTGAGGAGTCTATCTATCTATTGGTCATTTTATGTCAAATAGCAGCTGACTCGGACTGGCCCATAGGGTAACAAGGGAATACCCCGGTGGGCCACTGTGTAGATCTGGACCCCCAACCCCATTGTATGGGCAGTACTTGGCATAATTCACTTGATTCACTCTGTACAGAAATAAAGCGACATCTCATTAACCAAACTATCCAGTTTATTATTATATAGAGATATAGGTAAATTTGTGAACGAGGGTAGTGTATTGTTTGTATGCAGGTGAAAAGTGGGCCCCCAAAGTCAATGTTACTGGTGGGCCCTTGGCAACCCAGTCCGACACTGAATAGCAGTACTGTGAAAATACACTCTAGTGCTAAAGGTCCATAACATTCTGAGAGCTGAGGGTCTGACCACTGTGAATGGGGCTCCAAAACCTAAGAACAAGACTCTGCAGAGCCTCTCATAGATGGAGAGTAAGTGCTCATATTTGACCTCAGCCTTATTCATTGCCTATGGGATGCTGAAAATAGTCGAGTTGCTAGGGTCTTACTCTTGCAGTCCCAAAGGCGATAAGTGGAGTGGAAATCAAATCCGTTGATTTTGGCAGGACTGGCTAACCTTTTAATATACAGGAGGGTACACTAACTCAGAAGAATCAGATATGCTGGATTTGGGCATGATCAATCTTTGGTTCTCGTAAGAGGTCAACAACACTGGTCTCTCGCAGCAGCCAATTCTTTGCTCAATATTGAAAATAGATACTTAGGTGAATTCAGAGTACATGTGTATTTGGAGGTCAGGAGACACAGTTGCTGACCAAATGAACGTTAGGTCAAAAAATATGTAAAGTGTATGGCTGTCGGTGGATGCAAGCCTCAGAAAACCCGGTTCAGTCAATCTCCAAGATACATGAGCAAATTAACTGATCTTCTTATTTGGAGTACTGCCTACAAGTGATGAGTGAATATACTCGTTACTCGAGATTTCACGAGCACACTCGGGTGTCCTCCGAGTATTTTTTAGTGCTCGGAGATTTAGTTTTCCTCACCGCAGCTGAATGATTTACATCTCTTAGCCAGCTTGATTACATGTGGGGATTCCCTAGCAACCAGGCAACCCCCACATATACTTATGCTGGCTAACAGATGTAAATCATTCAGCTACGGCGATGAAAACTAAATCTCCGAGCACTAAAAAATGCTCGAAGGACACCCGAGCATGCTCGTGAAATCTCGAGTAATGAGTTTATTCGCTCATCACTACTGCCTACCTTTCTTCTCAATACTAGCTATGTTCATACGTAGACTGAAAGAGATGCTAAGCCGAAAATTAAATTGGAACCTGTTATTTCATGACAATAATATTAGGACTTTACGTATGTTTATGTTTCCTACAAGAGAGAAGAATAAAGAATTATTCTATAATTTATTCCATTGTCTTGTTTATATACATGGACATGCGGGTCATCAGCCACATCTCCTACTACTAAATTTTTTCAACAGTTTCTTCTACAAAAATATTAATATAGGAAACAAACATTAACAGAGCATAGAACAATTCGATTAATACATTAATAGAATTTACTATAAAATTATAAATTATAATTACACTTTTTTTAATCCAGCTATGGGTCAGATGTCCCACAATTTTTATGGGTTTTATTTACTGATAGTTGGCAACCCTGGAATGAATTTCCATATAGAAAAAAAAAATTCTAATTTTAACTACCAATAGATGGACAGGTTTGCTGAACAACTCTTCCAATAAAGAAATTATCGCTTGTGATAAGGCAAGATTTACGACTCATTTCTATGAGTTGACCAATGACCTCAATTATATTCATGTCGGCCAAACACCAAGTGAGAAATGAACTTCATCATGATTTTTATACCGCAGCAAATTGATTCACAATAAAAACTAAGAGACTCTGAAGACTTGTTTTACTCGTGAGAATCCTATTTGTGTCGTGTCTCACTATTACATTATCCAATGGTGGCCCAGTTGTGTATTTCCTCCTTTTTTTATATTTTTGTCTCGATGCTCTTTCATCACCTCAATTTTCTGCTGGCATTTTGCTTAATCTCGTGTAATTACTTTTCTCGGAGCTAGGTGGTCTCTGAGCCGCTAACATTCTCATTTGCAAGAAAACATCTGCTCCATATGACCTTACTGTCTATGCTATGAGAAACCACACAGCAGCCCTCCACATGGAGGAAGGTCCTTTGGACCTTCAGAACGTCGTAATATTATAAATGTCAGTCTAGTTATATAGCGCAGTCATAAGTTTGTGCATTATCAAAGGGAGAATATTAACTTGGTCGAATATGAGTGTTGTAAGACTCAAATAATATGATATGTCTTGTGCTTTAAAAATATACCACAATGTTAGATAACTAGTTATATGGTATAACTTTATTGTATTGGGTACAATCCTTGAGATTGCTGTGGCAGATAAAATGTTCCTTTGTCTGTATGGGTTATTCCAATAAGAAATTGTATTAGATATAGAATATTAAAAATTTAATTTACCGTATTTCAGTTCTTCAATACAAAAAGTGAAACTTATATATATTACATAGAGTCATTACAAACAGAGTGATCTATTTCACGTGTTTATTTTTGTTAATGTTGATGATTATGGCTTACAGCAAAGGAAAACCCAAAAGTCATCCTCGGTAAAGTAGAATACTTTATAACACCAGCTTGAAAAATGATTTTAAAATCCGAAATGTTGTCCTACTGAAATGTATGTTCAGTAAAGTCCACTGTAGTCAACCCAACATATTACAGACCAATGGTGTAGACCGCTATGGTCAACCCAACATATTATAGAAAAATGGTGTAGACCAATGTGGTCAACCCAACATATTATAGAAAAATGGTGTAGACCAATGTGGTCAACCCAACAAATTATAGACCAATGGTGTAGATCAAAGTTGGGAAACACAGCAGATTACATACCGATGGTGTAGATCAATGTTAAACAACACAACATGTTATGAATATAAATGTGATCGTGGACTCTTTTAAGGGGTTCTTCATCACACTAAGCTAGATTTTGTTTATTTTTGACAATTTGACCATATATCTTTTTAAATATAAAATGGTTTTGACTCGGCAAAAAATAACTTGGCAAAAGAGGTCTTATGAAGTCTTGGCAAAATGCACAAGCTGGAAAACCATGCATAAAAATTACAAGAAGGCGTATTACACTGTCAGGAGAGTGATCCTCAAATACTCTAAAGTAACAAAAATAGAAAACATAACAGTTAATCAATCTCTCTGGGTCCAGCACTTGAACCCTACCACTGCTCAGGTTTCTATGTTTTGGCAACAGAAGTGACATCACATCCACAGTGTGCATCACCGCTTTAACCAATACCTGATCTCAGCTGCTGTGCCAAGGTATATAGAACAATCTGCTGAACTCAGTGGTTCCATGCGCTATGATGACGTGATGTAACTGATGCAGCCAAAATATAGAAACTCGAGCAGCGGCAGGGAGGTAGCGTTAGAACTGGAGAGGGCGAGTACCTGCTCTTTTATTATTTTAGGTATTTTATAGCATTTGGGGTCTACTTCCCGAAAAGTTGAAAAGCCTTTTAAAAATGGAACATAAATGTGTTTAAGTATATATATATGACACAGCTTTTGGGGTTGAGAAAGCTACTACAGTTCTTCCGTAACAGAAGAAAACAATATAGCCTCTCTGATCTGATCATGATGGTTGGGGAGAACATTTATCATACAGGATCACTCATATCTGATCCTAACATTGATGAACCCACTATACAGCACCTTTTTCTGTGGAATACCTTCTGAGATGTGAGAGCCACATGTGATCCATGTGCTATCAGTTGGGCATCCATCATGTGGAGTGTACGGTGAGGGAGATTCATCTATTTAGCAAGTTAAGAAAAGGTCAACACGATTTGCTTGGTAACCGGTATATTTTTGTACGTTAACCACAATTATTTTGTTATATTTGCTAAGGATGACTAACAAATTAAAGGCGTTGTTTTCTCTAGAAAGACAATTTTCAAATGACCTAATCAACCATGTTAAATTAACATTGGACACCATATTGATTTCAGAAAGAACTATTGTAATGCTTCAATTTCTCTATGGTAGTGCCTCAGACAAATTGAACACTTTCAACCAGGTGCCCTCACAAATCACCTGGGATCTCAGAAACTGGACAACTTATTTGGCGTTTACAACATCTTTCGAAAAGGAACTCCTGAACAGCCACAGTTTCCCTCTATGTACAGTTATAAAGTCAGTAAGTTTATCTTGTTTGCATCTCCATTTTTTTTTCCGAGGGTCATATTTGGAAACTTCTGTTTGATATCATGGTCTTCTTTGACTCCTCAATAGATTTTCTTTCATTGACGATCTCTAGACACAGACGGATCAGGTTGTGGGTACTTTAATTTATTTGAAAACTTTTAGGGAAGAAATGAGATGGCGCATCACAGGAGATGCAAAAGATGTTAAAGGGGCGGTCCAGCACCTAAAATGTATGTATCAATCCTTACACCTTAACCACGTTTGTAGTGAGCTTTACTACACAACACCCCACTTTTCTCTACCTAATTTCCAAATTATAAGCGCAGCCTTATGGAAGGCTGTGGCTGAACTCACTCCCCACATCATTCATCACCCCTCTGGGAACAGAACGTCACAGCGGCCAGCACTACAGTTACTCACTAGTTTCTTGCATCACCTGGGTTATGGACAAAAGTGGCAGTTGTGAGTGCAGTGCCGACTCCCTGCTTCTGTCTCCACTGCTGCCATAGCTTCTAACTGAATGAAGACACCCTCAGGGATCAGAGATGAAAGCAATGTGTGATAGCAGTGCTGCCGCACAACTTGTAACACTGCCCCAAAAGAATCGTCATCGGGGGGCAGTGCTGGTGTCACTCACTGCTTCTATCTCCACCTCATGCCGATGTCTTCTATCACAGATGCTATGATGGTGGCAGACACAAAAGCAGAGAGCCAGCGCTGCACTAACATCTCCCACAGAATCCATCAACCAGGATCCAGGAGGTCTTCAGATGGGACGGTGATGCAAGGAACTTGTGAGTAACTGTACCATTGTCCCCTGTGACATCCTGCTCCAGGAAAATCAAATTTGAGATTAGGTAGATAGAAAAATTTTAGGGCATTGTGTAAGAAAGCTCATTACAAAAGTAGTTAGGATATAACTGTCATGCTGTGATGGTCTTCAGTAAGGAAGAGGGGCCTCCAACTGGCCCTGGAGCTGGGACCCAAATTATCCCTGTTCCAGGGGTAATCTTAAAGGTAGAAAGCCCGGCGTCTCCGACCTTACTATGCTCTTGTAAAACCCTAATCTGACTCCACCCTCACCCCATGAGGCATGGGACAGAAATTCAAGGTAAACCAGACACAAAGACAAAACAGGAATAACAGAAAACCTCTATCATAAAAAGCACCAACCAATAGGGAGGAGGATTGGGACAGGGAGGAATAAACTAAATGGGAAAAGGGAACAGGAGATAAAGACACACGTACAACAGCAACGTACAGAACACCACAACATCAACTCCAAACTTCAACTACTCAGCTTTATCACACAACACAGGAAGACGAGTCTCCAAAAGGAACAACAAACTCCCATTCAGCACAGCGTCTCCTAAGAGCAAGGAAGCAGAGCTTTTGCCGGCAGGACAGAGAGGGTCTGGCCAGGATTTATAGGCAGAGTTAGTGACCAGATCAGAAGCAGCTGAAATATAGCTGCATGTTTCCACCCAGCATAAAAATGGTTGTTAACCTCTTCAGCATCAAAGGAAATAAAATTAATTTAATATGGGATCCAAACACACAGGCTAAATGGAAGATCTACTATTCACAATACACAGTGATCTTCTATCCCCAGGTCTCCCAGGTTGGCATGACACACTTGTGACAGTAACAATAGATAGTTAGAACATACATTTTATGTGCTGGACCACCTCTTTAAGCTTATTGTCAAAGTCCTTCTAGCAGAGCAAGCGAATCTTTTGAAATTCGCATTTACTTGATTTACCAAATTGTGTTTGGAAATTTACATTTTTGCCAAAGATTTTAATTCCACTGAAAAGATACATATAACACTCTGAGGTCTCTTTGGACTGTATCAAACCTCTTGAAAGTAAAGACAGCCTTAGTAATGTTAATCTAACCTTAACATATATAACTATGGGTAAACAGATGTTAATAATTCTTTACTTCTGTGCTGTCATGCACTACCTGTACAGGTTCCTCTTTGTTTTATGGCTTTCTCCCCTATCTCTGTTGCTGAGCTATAAGCTGTGACATCCTTTCACTACCCAGATTCACCCCAAAATGGCTGCTGCATTCCCTGCCTCTGCTTTTATGCAGGCTATGATAGTCCTTCATGATAGGCTGCCCTATAAAATGTGATGTTACAGCTGCAAGGCACTATGGTGAAGGCCACCCGGCTGTGATCAAAGTCCTTTAACGGCTGATGCAATTTTTTTCAATGTGTAAAATCGCAATGGTAACGCAAATTACCTACTGAGCCATTTTATTTGGTCCATCAAAGGCTGGCCATACACATTAGATGAGTGTAGGCCAGACAATGCTTCGGAAGATCTTTCGGCTTACAGCCATCTCATGTGCCTCTCCTATATACAGGAGAGCTTGTTCGGCTGAGCGCTCCTGAGTTCTCCATAACTAAGCTGCCAACTGACATGTTGGTCAATGGTTTATCTCTGGGAGAACAATACAATCTGCAGTCCGAAATCAGACATGTACGATCGACATCTCTCCTGACCATCGGTCAGCAGGTGTCCCCAAACACATTAGACTATCGTCGGAACCCATCAACCCAGGTTTGAACAACATAAGTTTAATGTGTATGTTGGCTGGAACTCACTTGAAAGGATTGTATGGCTTAGAAACATTCATTTGCCAATGTTATCTAACTACGTGGACAAGGTTTACAATTTCCTCACTTCACTAGGGAGGACCAGAGGGTTGTTTAGAATCTGTATTTAATCTGCCATTAGACCATTCTGAAAGGAGGTCTACTACTGCTCTCTTACAACAACACCGTGAAATCGCTATGAATTGGCAATTATCAGACCTTATATTTGTCTTTATTATCCTCTGGGAGCTCTATGAAATAATAGTGGTAGGTTCGACAGCACGTGGTCACCGGGACACACGATGGTGTAAATGTATATAGTCATTTATAGGCCATTATGACTGACTGTAAAATAGTTTATTGATGAGTAGTTCATTTTACAAGACCGAGAGGGAGTGCTTCAATTTTCTAACCTCCTGGCCATTAAATATGGTAATATATACTTTACTGCTTTCCTGTGAGTCCAAATGAAATACCTAAAAGAATAAAGCCGTGATCTCAATCATCTCCAGCTGCTCGCCTCGGGCCACCAACCCGAAGCCGATACCAGTCTGCTGCATTATCAGAACTATGCTGCAGTAGTTATCGGTGGATAACGCCATTACATTTATTTTCCAACTCCAGCTAATGTTTCATTGACAGAAAACATCTATCTTAAAGATGGTGTGAATTTAATATACAAAGAAAATTGCTAAAGTTTTGTTGTACAAAATCGAATTAACTTTATTTTTAGAAAACAAAATACCTAGTCCAGATTCTGTTGCCCAGTTAAAATTTCGGGTGGTTGAACAAGTTCACCAACACCCTGAGGTAGTGATCAACTTCGACTATTGAAACATAGAGAGGCCCGTTTGGATGCAGAATTTACAAATTATATGACCAAAAGGCCTCAACCGAGATTATGACTTCCAATCTTCCTTTCTATTAAACCCATATTCCCTCATCTTTATGCTTTTGATCCTATTTTAGGAGTCTTCCACCTTCTTTTGAATTAGTGTAATAACTTTATTTACCCATCCTTGGTGCCTGACCTTAAGGTGTTCTTATAGGGACCAATGATGCCATGTTCAAATCTTTATATGAGTGTTTGCTGTTTCATAATGCCGACATTGGATGTATATATGTATATAGATGTGTAGTATATGTAATTATCGCCAACCATTTTCTCTAGACTTAAGTCTAAATTTGAATATTGCTTATTTTCATATATATGGCTGTTAGGGGTCGAGTTCCCACCTCTGTACAGGGGGAATCTCGGACCATCTCCGCTGCGGTCTCCCTTTCTTCTCCTGCCGCAGTGGAGCCTGCTCAGCGGAGACGTCGGTCCCAGCGTTTTGCTCAGTCCCACTCTGTACAAAGAGTTACTGCTGCTTTGCCGGCTTCTGCCATTGAAGTCAGTGCTGGGCAGCGGCGAGCAGACACTTCTGGGACTAAGTCCTGCTTTTCTCGTTCTGAGCATGCCCTGAGTAAGATCTCTCAGTGAAGATCGAGGGTCACATGGTCAGATACTGCAGCTAAGTCCATTGGTCCTTTCGGGAAGGTCCTTTAAGTGCTAGGACTAAGTCCTGCTTTGCACACTGAGCATGCCCAGGGCAAGATCGCTCAGTGGAGATTTAGGGTCACATGCTCAGGTATGGCAGTCTCTCATTTGTCCTTTTCGGAAGGTTTTTTTACTTGCTGCTGCTATATAAGGCTTGCATGGCCGCACGGCCATGCACTAGTGTCAATTCATATATGTGCTTTGCGCCAGTGTGGTTATGCATGAGTGTGTTTAGGGACCCGGCTGAAATAAGCCCCTAGAATACCGGCACCTCCAGTGAGGAGATTGTATGAGTGTGTTCAGGGACCCGGCTGTAATAAGCCCCTAGAATACCGGCTTCTCCGGTGAGGAGATTGCATGTTGCATAACCACTGACTGCTATCAGCTTGGCAGTAAGCTTGTGCTCCTGTGAGGCTAACAGGGCGCTGTGCTTCCCTTTCACGGCTACTCTGTGGTGTAACAGAGCTAGTCTATACCGCCAAACAGTGCCGCCATTCGCTAGCAGCAGGTTCCTCCTGCACGGTGGCCCCGGGCTGCGAACGCACCATTTATAATAAACATCTCTATTTTCTCGGTGCGTTCCGCTAGCCCTAACAAATGGCTTGATACTCTTATTTTAATATATATTATGAATTAACTCTCCTTTTTTCCATTTTATTAAAGAACCAAACCTAGATTATGTGGAGATGTAGTCTCCACCACCTCCACTTACTTCGTTTCTCACCATAGGTCATGGCCCGCTATCAGTGGAGCATTTACAAGGCCGCTCTCTCCATTACATGCCGGCCTCTTTACGCGCATCCCATCTCCTAAGATACAGACACAGATGGAATCCTCCTCTCTCTGCAGTGCATGGCCCGCATCTCCTCCGACGCGCGTTCCACAGTCACGCCTCTCCTATGATGTCCTGGCCCAACCTCTAGGCCCAATGTCTCTTGATTTCACTGAACACTATGGTCATATGTTTTTTTTTCCAGTGTACTGATGAAGGTTTACTGTTCGGACTGAAACATTTATTCTGGATTGCTGTGTATCAATAAATCCCATTGTTCCACCATATTTGAGTGCCTAGTCTACTTTTTATTGAATTACTGGCCAGGATCCTACTTGTGCACCTACTCTAGAAGTGCCATGAATTGTCCTAAATAATGTTGGGTTGACAGACCATTTTTAAGTCTGTGGGGTAAAAAAAACTCCACAAATATATTAGCATTTTTTTGGAAAATATAAATCATTAATTTCCAGGTTAACTATTATTCTACTAATATTCCCCTTCGCCCAAGAATAACAGTGTATATCACGTTTTATGGTGTAATGCGAAGTCAATTGCAATTTCTCAGCGTAGACGATAGATTTTTTTTTTGACTGTTGGCAGATGAAAGCTAGTTTTCTCTCAGCTATGGCTCCTCTATTTATGGTCTCCACACATACATAATTGAATGCCCATCACTTTTACTTTACTTTACGCTGTGCTATTTTCCATGTGTTCGTATTTTAGAGAGGAAAAAGTGCGGGCACATTGAAGGCAGTGCGGCAGGGTTCCTGAATGGTATAAACTTAAAAGACCTAGGTAATAATGTGCCTGTCTCGGCAATTGTCTATTTAATATTTAAAAAGCCTTAGAGCCAGCAACTTCATTATGTGGACTTTTATCTCATCTCGCACTCTCCATCCTAACAGAGGATGGTAGACAAAGCAGGGGAGATGCTGTCCCAAGATCCTTGTCAGAGAGAAGTGAGTTCATGTAAAGGCCAGTTTGGAAAATATCTGGACTAACACTGAATAGTGAGCAAACAAAGTAAACTTATGTTCTATTCACATTTTGATTTTGGGTAAGTCAAAGGTATACATTGGCGGTATTCTTTGACCTTTACTTCCAATGTGTCCAAAGACCTTAGTAAACACCTACACTAGGATGAAATGCACCAATGATGTAGAAGTCGGAATAAATTGTTTTTGCTTTGTCTTACAACCGGTTTGGGCAATGTCTACCTTTTGGCAATAATGCAAAAAACAGTATCCTTTTTGCATACATTGGGCATGAGCAGTAGAGATGAGCAGATCAAGCAGAAGAAGTTGAGTTTGCTTGTTCATGCATTTTTCCCTGGGAAATTCGATTTACAATAAGGGAAATTTAATATCAGAGCATAATAAATGAAATATGCAGAAAAAAATCCTCCTCGTACCTACTTTACCACTCACCTTCCTCTGCTACTCACCGCCACTTCTGATCCCCCGTCACTCTCACTGGAATCCCAGGACTTTTCACACTGAGGTGGGACTTCTGACTTTCATGGAGCCCTGGAGTATTTTGCGCAAGCGTGAAAGGTTACAGCAAGTATGCCCAGTACCCTTCCAGACCTACCTTACCGTTCACCTCTCTGATCCCTCGGCCACTCACAGTGTTGGAATAAGTTTAAATGCAACAACTCCATTCCTGTTGTAGTCTGCATTGAATGTCTATGAGTGTTCATTTGTCAGCTATGCTGTGATTGTTAAAGTTTGTACAAAAAGGTCAGAGGACTCTCACTGATTGCATCATTCTGCTGCTGTTTCCTTCACAGAGAGACATGTGTTACATGGACTAGATTATATCGGTAGTTACTGTCAAAGCTTTCTTATTTTGTTCCAGTTCAAGCTGCATATATTAAACACAGTTTGCCTTACGTTGGATTCTGCTGCTTATATGAAGTAACACGCGCTGCTGTGGTAATACTCCGGCTAACAGGTTATGGGCCCAGCCACCGGAAAGTAAATGGTAAAAAGCCCAGTCACCGGAATAAGCAGCGAGCCAAGCGCAGACAGCACAGAGGAACCCCCGGAATACAAGGACACCGGAACGCAAAGGTACCGCAGTGTACAGAGCACCGGACAGCGCAGCTTAAAGGGCCAGTAACAAACAAAAAAAAAAAAGGTACAAGAGACAAGAATGTCTACAGAAAGGAATGCAGTGAAGTACACAGTGCCAAGTCTCACAAATCACAATTACAGCTCCTGGAAATTCAAGGTAAAGATGTTACTTATAAGAGAGGGTACATGGAAATGTATTGAACAGCCTGTGCCTGACCCAGTACCGGGTGATTGGCTAGAGACTGATCAGAAAGCACAAAGCACTATTTCCCTCAGCATAGATGATAACCAGATTGTACATGTATGCAAATGTGATACTGCAAAGAAAATGTGGGAAGAATTACAGAAAGTGCATGAAAGGTCAAATCTCAGCAATAAGCTATATCTTATGAGAAAGCTGTATCAGTCTAAATTAAGTGATGGCCAGCATATGCAGGACTATATCAGAAACACCCTAGAGATTGTGGAGCGCCTAAGGGGTATTGGTGAAGAAATTAAAGATTTTCATGTTGCTGCATTACTATTAAGTGGTCTTCCAGAAAGTTATGACACGCTTGTGACTGCATTAGATGCCAGACCAGATGATGAACTCACACTAGAATATGTGAAAGGGAAACTTGCAGATGAATACAAGAGAAAGTCAGAGACTATTAGCAATAATATATGCAAAGCAGAAGCAGCATTAAAGACACAGTACTTTTCTAAAGCTCAGAGTCATTTAAAGGAAACTCGTGAATGTTTTGTCTGTAAAAAGCCTGGTCACCTTAAAGCAGACTGCAGAGTGTGGAAAGCAAGAATGAATCAGTTTAAAAAGCAGGACAGTCATCAAAAGGTTAAAACAGCTGTAAAGAAGGAAGATGCATGTATTGCGACTGCATTTGGGGTCAGCACAAGCCCATATGCAAACCATGTTTGGTGTATTGACTCTGGAGCGACTGCTCACATGACACGTGATAAAGATTTCTTCATTAATCTAGATGAAAGCAAGTCTGAAAAGGTAATTTTAGCTAATGGTCACTATATGACATCAGAAGGAATAGGAGATGGTTATCTCCATTGTCAAGTTCAATCCTCAGCACAAGTCAGAAAAATCCCAGTTAAAGACGTGCTGTATGTTCCCAAACTTGAAAGTAACCTTTTATCTGTAAAGAAGCTTGCACAACAGGGAAATATAGTTACATTTAAGGATGACAGATGCATCATTTCAAAGAAGGGTCATACCCTTGCCGAAGGAAAAATCAAAGATGAACTTTATCAGCTGAAATGCAATGAAACTGTTTACAGTGCTAGACAAGATTTTCATAAGGACTGTATTCATGTGTGGCACAGACGCCTAGGCCACAGAGATCCAGAAGCAGTAAAGAAACTAGCTCAACTTGCAAATGGTATTGCAATCAACCAGTGTAATCAAACAATGAAGTGCACAAGTTGCCTAAAAGGGAAAATGTCCAGAAAATCGTTTCCTAAAGTAAGCACTACTAAATCTGCACAGATACTGGATTTGATACATACAGATGTGTGTGGTCCAATGAGTGTTCTTACTCCCAGCAAGAAGAGATATTTTCTCACATTCATTGATGATTATTCCAGATATACTGTTACTTACCTACTTCAAAGTAAAGATGAAGTTCCACAGAAACTTGAAGAATATCTTGCTGCAGTTCTTAACAAATTTGGAAGAATACCAAAGGTACTGCGAGCAGATAATGGAACTGAATATACAAGTGGTAAAGTGCAAACCATCCTGAAAAAGAATGGAATCGTGTTCCAGACAACCGTTCCATACAACCCAGAGCAGAATGGCACAGCAGAGAGAAAGAACCGAACTCTTTGTGAAAGTGGAAGAAGTATGCTATTTGATGGAAACCTACCTACAACATATTGGGGAGAAGCCATCATGACTGCTACCTATCTTCAAAATCGACTGCCAAGTAAAGCTACAAGTAAAACTCCATATGAGCTATGGAACTGTGAGAAGCCCAACCTGAAGCATCTCAGGATATTCGGAAGCAAAACTTTTGTGCATGTTCCCAAAGAAAAACGTTCTAAGTGGGAATCTCATGCAAAGGAAGGAGTTCTTGTGGGGTACAGTGAAACTCAGAAAGGATACAGAATCCTGCACCCACAGACCAACACAGTAACAATCAGCAGAGATGTAGTGATTGATGAAAACTCAGTATCGCTCAAATTTCATGAGGTTACGCAAATAATTCAACCTAAGGAACAAGAATTTCAGTCAGTGATTCCAGACATTGAAGAGAATCTCAAAGAAAATACTGAAGTCTGGATATGCTCTGAAAGTACTGAAAAAGAAACAGAAGAACCAAGCCAACCTCAGGAGATCAGAAGATCAGAAAGGTCAAATAAAGGAATTCCAGCTAAACGCCTTTCTTATATGGTCAGATCAATTCCAGAAGAAGAGCCACAGTCATGGCAGGAAATGCAAAAACTGCCTATTCATAAGAAGCAAAAATGGATAAAAGCTGCTGATGAAGAAATGGAATCCCTTCATAAGCTCAAAACATGGGAGCTCACAGAGCTACCTCAAGGCAAGAAAGCAATTGGATGTAAGTGGGTCTTTAAGAACAAATATGACTCCGAAGGTAATGTTCACCGTTTTAAAGCAAGATTGGTCGCAAAAGGATATTCACAAAAATATGGTGAAGATTATGATGCTACTTTTGCTCCAGTTGCCAAGCAAACTACATTCAGAACTTTATTATCCATAGCTGCTGTTCAGCAGATGAAAGTAAGACATTTTGACATCAAAACAGCCTTTCTACATGGAGACATTGAAGAAGAGCTGTACATGACTCAACCAGAAGGCTATGTTAAAAGGGGTAAAGAGAACCTTGTTTGCAGAATGCAAAAATCTCTCTACGGCCTTAAGCAATCAGCAAGAGCATGGAACACTAAGATGAACAAAGTGTTAATCGACGAAGGATTTAAAAGGTCTCAAGCGGATCCATGTTTGTATACAAAAGGTGTATCACAAGATTGGATGTATGTTATTCTATATGTGGATGATGTAATAATAGCGCATCAAGAAGAGAGAGAAATTTCAAAACTAGGTCAAATTCTGAACAAGCATTTCGAGACCAAGGACCTTGGAGATGTGACATACTATTTGGGAATCCAAATCCAGAGAGAGGAAGATGGAAGTTTTCTTCTTAATCAAAATTCTAAAATCTCCACAGTTCTAAACCAGTTTGGAATGTCAGAAGCCAAAGGCATATCAACTCCAATGGATCCATCTTACCTAAAATTGGAAGGAGAAGAAGATCTGCTACCCACAAATGACAGTTACAGACAAGCAGTGGGGGCACTTCTATACATAGCAACCACAACCCGTCCAGATATCTCAGCCACAGTGGGAATTCTCTGCCGACGTGTAAGCAAGCCACGCCAAAGAGATTGGAATGCAATTAAGAGACTTCTTCAGTATCTTAAGGCAACCCAAGAGTTAAGTCTAAAGATTTCTGCATCAGGAGATCTAATTCTCAGAGGATATGTAGATGCAGATTGGGCTGGAGACTCAAGTGATCGAAGATCAACAAGTGGTTACTTGTTCAAGTTAGGACACACTTCAATCTCATGGTCCAGTAGAAAACAAGTGTCAGTTGCATTGTCTTCTACAGAAGCAGAATATACATCAGCTGCTCATGCAAGTCAAGAGTTAATTTGGTTGAAGCAACTTTTGGAAGAATTCGGCAAACCACTAGCTGAACCAACTGTTATCTATGAGGACAACCAAGGATGTATCAAGCTCGCCAGCAGTGAAAGGATAAGTGCAAGAACAAAGCACATTGATGTTAAACATCATCACTTGCGTGACTTAGTAGAGCGTGAAGTTCTAAAGTTTGTTTACTGTGAATCTGACAAGATGTTAGCAGATGTTTTGACAAAGCCATTGTCAAGAGCCAAGTTTGAAGAATTCAGAACTGCAATGGGACTAACAGGATAAGCAGTTGTTGAGTGGGGGTGTTGGAATAAGTTTAAATGCAACAACTCCATTCCTGTTGTAGTCTGCATTGAATGTCTATGAGTGTTCATTTGTCAGCTATGCTGTGATTGTTAAAGTTTGTACAAAAAGGTCAGAGGACTCTCACTGATTGCATCATTCTGCTGCTGTTTCCTTCACAGAGAGACATGTGTTACATGGACTAGATTATATCGGTAGTTACTGTCAAAGCTTTCTTATTTTGTTCCAGTTCAAGCTGCATATATTAAACACAGTTTGCCTTACGTTGGATTCTGCTGCTTATATGAAGTAACACGCGCTGCTGTGGTAATACTCCGGCTAACACACAGCCACTACTGATCCCCCACCATTCGCACTGTAATTCCCGGACCTTTCATGCTGAGGTGGGACTTCAGGCTTTCATGGAGCCCTGGAGTGTTTTGCACAAGCACGAAAGGTTACAGTAAGTAGGCGCAGTACCCTCCCAGACCTACCTTACCATTTACCTCTCCGGTCCCTCTGCCACTCACCACCACTTCTGATCCCCCACCATTCGCACTGTAATTCCCGAACCTTTCATGCTGAGGTGGGACTTCTGGCTTTCATGGAGCCCTGGAGTATTTTGCGCAAGTGTGAAAGGTTACAGCAAGTAGGCGCAGTACCCTTCCAGACCTACCTTACCATTCACCGCTCTGATCCCTCTGCCACTCACCACCACTTCTGATCCCCCACCATTCGCACTGTAATTCCCGGACCTTTCATGCTGAGGTGAGACTTCTGGCTTTCATGGAGCCCTGGAGTGTTTTGCACAAGCACGAAAGGTTACAGTAAGTAGGCGCAGTACCCTCCCAGACCTACCTTACCATTTACCTCTCCGGTCCCTCTGCCACTCACCACCACTTCTGATCCCCCACCATTCGCACTGTAATTCCCGGACCTTTCATGCTGAGGTGGGACTTCAGGCTTTCATGGAGCCCTGGAGTGTTTTGCACAAGCACGAAAGGTTACAGTAAGTAGGCGCAGTACCCTCCCAGACCTACCTTACCATTTACCTCTCCGGTCCCTCTGCCACTCACCACCACTTCTGATCCCCCACCATTCGCACTGTAATTCCCGAACCTTTCATGCTGAGGTGGGACTTCTGGCTTTCATGGAGCCCTGGAGTATTTTGCGCAAGTGTGAAAGGTTACAGCAAGTAGGCGCAGTACCCTTCCAGACCTACCTTACCATTCACCGCTCTGATCCCTCTGCCACTCACCACCACTTCTGATCCCCCACCATTCGCACTGTAATTCCCGGACCTTTCATGCTGAGGTGAGACTTCTGGCTTTCATGGAGCCCGGGAGTGTTTTGCACAAGCACGAAAGGTTACAGTAAGTAGGCGCAGTACCCTCCCAGACCTACCTTACCATTTACCTCTCCGGTCCCTCTGCCACTCACCACCACTTCTGATCCCCCACCATTCGCACTGTAATTCCCGGACCTTTCATTCTGAGGTGGGACTTCTGGCTTTCATGGAGCCCTGGAGTGTTTTGCACAAGCACGAAAGGTTACAGTAAGTAGGCACAGTACCCTCCCAGACCTACCTTACTGTTTACCTCTCCGGCCCCTCTGCCACTCACCACCACTTCTGATCCCCCACCATTTGCACTGTAATTCCCGGACCTTTCATGCTGAGGTGGGACTTCTGGCTTTTATGGAACCCTGGAGCATTTTGCACAAAAGGTGACAGCAAGTATGCGCAGTAACCTCCCGGACCTAATGAAATCTGGAAGACCCGGTCTAGAGTTGGTGGTCTGGGGAATGCAGTGAGGGATCAGAAGATATTTTTCTTCACTTGTTATCAAAGGTTTTTATTTTTCGAAATCACAATCTTTGTTAAAAAGAAGTGTTAGAAATCTTGCAATTTTCACACCAGCCGTTCGGGATTTTTGTCACTCCTTTCCTTTCAAGAGATCCACAAGTATATTAGCCACAATTAGGAATGGAAGATCTGATTTGCAGGACTCCGATCCATCTGTCAGGTCAGTATTCTGTGACTGATGGACAGGAGATCAGCAAAGCTCCTCTTACATCCCAGTACTCCTGGCTCTTCTGCTGACTAGCCAGGCTGGTACGATGCGGCATGCCTCGGCTGGTGCGATGCGGCATGCCACGTGCTACACCGGCAACGTTGCTTCAGGACAACAAATTAAAAGAGGAGTCGGGAATGCTGGGAGGTAAGAGGAGATTTTCAGGCCTCCTGTAAAAGGAGTCACAAGAAAAAAATAATAAGCTCTCACTCAGCCAGGTTCCCTAAAAAAATAAAAACGTTACATGTCTCAAAAAATGGTGAAAAAAATGTATTTTACAAATTTCCCAATTTTTTTTCACCACTTAAATAAAAAAGAACTACAGGTCCTTCTCAAAAAATTAGCATATAGTGTTAAATTTCATTATTTACCATAATGTAATGATTACAATTAAACTTTCATATATTATAGATTCATTATCTACCAACTGAAATTTGTCAGGTCTTTTATTGTTTTAATACTGATGATTTTGGCATACAACTCCTGATAACCCAAAAAACCTGTCTCAATAAATTAGCATATCAAGAAAAGGTTCTCTAAACGACCTATTACCCTAATCTTCTGAATCAACTAATTAACTCTAAACACATGCAAAAGATAACTGAGACTTTTATAAACTCCCTGCCTGGTTCATTACTCAAAACCCCCATCATGGGTAAGGCTAGCGACCTGACAGATGTCAAGAAGGCCATCATTGACACCCTCAAGCAAGAGGGTAAGACCCAGAAAGAAATTTCTCAACAAATAGGCTGTTCCCAGAGTGCTGTATCAAGGCACCTCAATGGTAAGTCTGTTGGAAGGAAACAATGTGGCAGAAAACGCTGTACAGCGAGAAGAGGAGACCGGACCCTGAGGAAGATTGTGGAGAAGGACCGATTCCAGACCTTGGGGAACCTGAGGAAGCAGTGGACTGAGTCTGGTGTGGAAACATCCAGAGCCACCGTGCACAGGCGTGTGCAGGAAATGGGCTACAGGTGCCGAAATGGGCTACAGAGAAGCAGCACTGGACTGTTGCTAAGTGGTCCCAAGTACTTTTTTCTGATGAAAGCAAATTTTGCATGTCATTCGGAAATCAAGGTGCCAGAGTCTGGAGGAAGACTGGGGAGAAGGAAATGCCAAACTGCCTGAAGTCCAGTGTCAAGTACCCACAGTCAGTGATGGTGTGGGGTGCATGTCAGCTGCTGGTGTTGGTCCACTGTGTTTCATCAAGGGCAGGGTCAATGCAGCTAGCTATCAGGAAATTTTGGAGCACTTCATGCTTCCATCGGCTGAAATGCTTTATGGAGATGAAGATTTCATTTTTCAGCACGACCTGGCACCTGCTCACAGTGCCAAAACCACTGGTAAATGGTTTACTGACCATGGTATTACTGTGCTCAATTGGCCTGCCAACTCTCCTGACCTGAACCCCATAGAGAATCTGTGGGATATTGTGAAGAGAAAGTTGAGAGACGCAAGACCCAACACTCTGGATGAGCTTAAGGCCGCTATTGAAGCATCCTGGGCCTCCATAACATCTCAGCAGTGTCACAGGCTGATTGCCTCCATGCCACGCCGCATTGAAGCCGTCATTTCTGCCAAAGGATTCCCGACCAAGTATTGAGTGCATAACTGAACATTATTATTTGATGGTTTTTTTTGTTTGTTATTAAAAAACACTTTTATTTGAATGGATGGGTGAAATATGCTAATTTATTGAGACAGGTTTTTTGGGTTATCAGGAGTTGTATGCCAAAATCATCAGTATTAAAACAATAAAAGACCTGACAAATTTCAGTTGGTGGATAATGAATCTATAATATATGAAAGTTTAATTGTAATCATTATATTATGGTAAATAATGAAATTTAACACTATATGCTAATTTTTTGAGAAGGACCTGTATACATGTTTGTTATCTACGTAGTCGTATTGACCCGGAGAATCCCATCACCAGGTCAGTTTAACCTATAGTGAACATGGGAAGTGAAAAAAAACCAAAAACTTATTTTTGCAATTTCAACACAATTGTATTTTTTTCCTGTTTTCCAGTACACTATGTGGTAGAATGAATGGTTTCATTCAAAAGTACAACTCGTCCGGCAAAAAAATCAAGCCCTCCTACAGCCATATTGACGGAAAAATAAAAAAGTTATGGTGCTTGAAAGAAGAGGGAAAAAAAAACAAAAATAAAAAAGTGGAAAATTGCCATGTCATAAAGGAGTTAAAGTAAATTTTCAGTGACCCAGACAGATAAAAAGTTGACCACTTCTTTGTCATTATTATCTTCTCAAGTGTCTTCACTATGTAATATGCTAATTATTTCCTACATCTCTAAATAATCTTGTCTTTTGTCATTCTTGTGATGAAGGACAAAGTATACAAGAGCAGGGTGATAAAAAATAATGGGCATTTCCTCGTGTTATTGATGCCATGAATTACACATTGATCCTAGGCTGGAAGCTCAATCAGTTTGTAAGATTCATATCCACTGAAGGTTACACAAGCAATGAGTACTGATAACCTGGTAACTAGAGCAATTATATATATATATATATATATATATATGTATATATATATATATATATATATATATATATATATATGTATAAACAGTTGGGTCCGCCATCAGGGCATTACTGCCCTTACTTCGGTATGGGGCCCGGTGAACAGAAGCACACAGAGGGGCCCGCAGGTTCTACTGTTCATCGGGCCCCATCGTGCAGCAAAGTGGTGGGCGCTGCGGTGCACACGTCGGCGCTGAGGCGGGGGAGCTTTCCCAAAGCTGTGCGCGGCTGTCTTACCTTGACGGCTGCGCAGCTCCTGCTCCCCCCATCTTCAGTTGAGCCTAGACTGTATGCACTCCTTCCAGGTCCTGACTGCAGCCCATACAGTGTAGCCGGCTCACTACTGAAGATGGCAGCTTCTCTTTTCTCCCTTTGCTAAGTCAGAACACGCCCCCAGGTATGAATCGCCCCCGAAAAGGACATCATACCTGGAGGGAGCCCATACTGTCTAGCATTTACCCTGGAGGCAGAGCCGCCCTGCTGGGGAGCGACTGTGAGGTAAGTATACAAAACTTTTTTGTTTTCTGTACAGAATGAATTAAATGCGTGAGGGGAGGAGGAGGAATTGCACATGATGATGGGGGAAGGAGTAAGGGGAACTGCACATGATGATGTGGGGAGGGGGATAAAGGGGGATTGCACATGATGATGGGGGAGTTAAAGGGGGACTGAACATGATGATGTGGGGAGTTAAAGGGGGACTGCACATGATGATGTTGGGAGGGGTTTAAAAGGTAATTCAACATGATTATGGTGGGGTTAAAGGGGGACTGCATATGATGATAAGTGGGGTTAAAGGGGGACTGCATATGATGATGTGGGGGGATAAAGGGGGACTGCACATGATGATGGGGGAGTTAAAGGGGTACTGCACATGATGATGTGGGGAGGGGGTTAAAAGGGGACTGCACATGATGATGTGGGGGAGTTAAAGTGGGACTGCACATGATGATAAGTGGGGTTAAAGGGGGACTGCACATGATGTGGGGAGGGGGTTAAAGGAGGACTGCACATGAAGTGGGAAGTTACAAGGAACTGCATAGGATGACATGGGGTAAAGGGGATTGCACATGTTGATGTAGGGCGGTTAAAGGGGGACTGCACATGATCATGTGGGAGGATTAAAGCGGAACTGCACATGATGATGTGGGGGGTTAAAGGGTGACTGCCCATGATGATGTGGGGGGTTAAAGGGGGATTGCCCATGAAGTGGGAGGTTAAAAGGAACTGCAAAGGATGACATGTGGTAAAGGGGACTGCACATGATGATGTAGGGCGGTTAAAGGGGGACTGCACATAATGATGTGGGGAGGGGGTTAAAAGGGACTGCACATGAACATGTGGGGGGATTAAAGGGGAACTGCACATGATGATGTGGGGGGTTAAAGGGGGACTGCACATGATGTGGGGAGGGGGTTAAAGGGGGACTGCACATGAATTGGGGGGTTAAAAGAAACTGCAAATGATGACATGGGGTAAAGGGAACTGCACATGATGATGTGGGGGAGTTAAAGGGGAACTGCACATGATGTGGGGAGTGGGGTTAAAGGGGGACTGCACATGATGAAGTTTGGAGGGGGTTAAAGGGGGACTGCACATGATGATGTGGAGATGGGGGTTAAACGGGGAGTGCACATGATGTGGGGGGGTTAAAGGAGGACTGCACATGATGATGTGGGGAGGGCAGTTAAAGGGGGACTGCACAGGATGATGTGGAGAGGGGAGTTAAGGGGGGGACTGTATATGATGATGTGGAGAGGGGGGTTAAAGGGGGACTGCACGTGATGATGTGGGGAGGGGGTTAAAGGGGGACCTGCACATGATGATTTGGATGGGGGGGTTAAGGGGGGAATGCCCAGGATGATGTGGAGAGGAGGATGTAAGGGGGATTGCACATGATGTGGGGAGGGGGTTAAAGGGGGACTGCACATGATGATTTGAGGATTGGCTTAAAGGGGGACTGCACATGAAGGGGGGTTAAAAGGAACTGCAAAGGATGACATGGGTAAAGGGGACTGCACATGATGAAGTGGGGGAGGGGGACTGCAAATGATGAATTGAGAGTGAGGGAAAAGGGACAGCAATTGAATTGAAAGTGGGGTGGGGAGAGCAAATGCTCAGGAGAGAGCAAATAATGATGAATTTTGAGGGTGGGGAAGTAAATGATGTATTGAATGTGGGGTACAGCTGTTGATAATGAATAGAGTGTGGGAGAGAGAAGACATGACAATGAATTGGGGTGGAAGGGGCATGTAAGTATAATGAGTCAGAGGAGCGGTAGGTACATAGTGGGGGGCGTTGAGTATGCAGTTTCTGGTATATTTATTAGGTGGAGAAAGTGGCTATGTATAGCTAAAAGGGGCTCAGTGGTGGATAATAATTTATATTTGGAATGGTGGGTTGCATAATAACCAATTATATATTGATTGTGGGTGCACCTCTGTATTCAGATGTGTAGTGTAGAAGAAAGGGAAAAAGAAGGGAATGTGTTCTGGAAGCAGGGCTCTAGGTAACTATTTGTTATTTTATGCAGATATGATTCCTGGCTGGAATAAGTGATGGCGGTCTGCGCAGCATGAAAAAGAAAAGCAAAGATGAAGCTAGACATGTCACTGGTGAGTCAGTGTGTTAACTGTACACTGACACAATACACTGTATACTCTGTACAGAGCTCATGTGTATAATGTCATCAGTGATCACTATATTATCTGTACACTGACACTGTATACAGAAGTCCTGTGTATAATGTTACTGGTGATCACTGTATTACCTGTACGCTATATACAGAGCTCCTGTGTATAATGTCACCAGTGATCACTGTATTACCTGTACACTGACACTGTATACTATTTTCAGAGCTTCTGTGTATAATGTAACTGGTGATCACTGTATTACCTGTACACTGACAGTGAATACAGAGTTCCTGTGTATAATGTCTCTTAGTATTGTGGGGTTTTTTTTTTGTTTTTTTTAGTGACCATCAGTATTGTAGTATTCAGTCACTATGTGGTGGTAATTAGGGTTGAGCGAAACGGGTCGTTCATTTTCAAAAGTCGCCGACTTTTGGCAAAGTCGGGTTTCATGAAACCCGATCCGACCCCTGTGCGGGGTCGGCCATGCGGTACGCCACTTTCGCGCCAAAGTCGCGTTTCAATGACGCGAAAAGCGCCATTTCTCAGCCAATGAAGGTAAACGCAGAGTGTGGGCAGCGTGATGACATAGGTCCTGGTCCCCACCATCTTAGAGAAGGGCATTGCAGTGATTGGCTTGCTGTCTGCGGCATCACAGGGGCTATGAAGGGGCGTTCCCGCCGACCGCCATGTTACTGCTGCTGATCTGAGCTTAGGGAGAGGTTGCTGCCGCTTCGTCAGAAGCAGGGATAGCGTTAGGCAGGGTCCATTAACCACCAAACCGCTTGTGCTGTAGCGATTTGCACTGTCCAACACCACCTTCGGTGTGCAGGGACAGTGGAAGCTAGATTATTTTTTTTTTTCCTCAGCGCTGTAGCTCATTGGGCTGCCCTAGAAGGCTCCCTGATAGCTGCATTGCTGTGTGTACGCCGCTGTGCAAACCAACTGTTTTTTTCAAAGCACAAATCCTCTTGTTCCTTCCTTTCTGCACAGCTATCTTGTTTGTTTGTCCACACTTTTTATTTAATTTGTGCATCAGTCCACTCCTTATTGCTGCCTGCCATACATGGCTGAGATTACTGCAGGGAGATAGTAATTGAAGGACAGTTCCTTTTTTTTTTTTTTGTGGGAGATTAAGATTGGCATTTCTGCTAGAGTGCCATCCCTGTGTGTGCCATCTCTCACTCAGTGGGCCATAGAAAGCCTATTTATTTTTTTGCTTGATTTGGGTTCTAAAATCTACCTGAAAAAATCACTACATCAATCAGTGGGAGAAAAATATTGGCCTCAGGGCTTGTGTGCCACTCCTTACTCCTGTGTGTGCCATCTCTCACTCAGTGGGCCATAGAAAGCCTATTTATTTTTTTGCTTGATTTGGGTTCCAAAATCTACCTGAAAAAATCACAACATCAATCAGTGGGAGAAAAATATTGGCCTCAGGGCTTGTGTGCCACTCCTGACTCCTGTGTGCATCATCACTCACTCAGTGGGCCATAGAAAGCCTATTAATTTTTTTGCTTGATTTGGGTTCTAAATTCTACCTGAAAAAATCAATAAATCAATCAGTGGGAGATTAATATTGGCCTTTGGGCTTGTGTGCCAGTCCTAAGCGTGCCATCTCTCTCTCTCAGATAGTGGGCCATAGAAAGACTATTTATTATTTTTTTATTGGGTTTATAAATTTTCCCTGGAAAAAAAAAAAAAAGTGGGAGATTAATATTGGCCTCTGGGCTTGTGTGCCAGTCCTGAGCGTGCCATCTCTCTCACAAATAGTGGGCCATAGAAAGCCTATTTATTTTTTTGGTTGATTTGGGTTATAAATTCTACCTGAAAAAATCAATAAATCAATCAGTGGGAGATAAATATTGGCCTCTGGGCTTGTGTGCCACTCCTGACTCCTGTGTGCGTCCTCTCTCACTCAGTGGGCCCTACAAAGCCTATTTTTTTTTTATTTGTTTTCTAAATTCTCCCTGAAACAATCATTTTATTTTATTTGGTTTCTAAATTATTCCTGAAAAAATCATTTTTTTTGTATTTTTTTTTCTAAAGTCTCCCTGAAAAAAAAAAAAAAATCAAATCAGTGGGAGATTAATATTGCCCTTTCTGCTTGTGTGCCAGTCTTGACTCCTGGGTGTGCCATCTCTCTCTCTCCAATTGTGGGCCATAGAAAGCCTATTAATTTTTTGGCTTGATTTGGGTTCCAAAATCTACCTGAAAAAATCACTAAATCAATCAGTGGGAGATAAATATTGGCCTCTGGGCTTGTGTGCCACTCCTGACTCCTGTGTGCGTCCTCTCTCACTCAGTGGGCCATAGAAAGCCTATTTTTTTTTATTTGTTTTCTAAATTCTCCCTGAAACAATCATTTCATTTTATTTGGTTTATAAATTCTTCCTGAAAAATTCATTTTTTTGTATTTTTTTTTTTCTAAAGTCTCCCTGAAAAAAAAAAAAAAATCAAATCAGTGGGAGATTAATATTGCCCTTTCTGCTTGTGTGCCAGTCTTGACTCCTGGGTGTGCCATCTCTCTCTCTCTCTCCAATTGTGGGCCATAGAAAGCCTATTTATTTTTTTGCTTGATTTGGGTTCCAAAATCTACCTGAAAAAATCACTAAATCAATCAGTGGGAGATAAATATTGGCCTCTGGGCTTGTGTGCCACTCCTGACTCCTGTGTGCGTCATCTCTCACTCAGTGGGCCCTAGAAAGCCTATTTTTTGTTTTATTTGTTTTCTAAATTCTCCCTGAAAAAATCATTTTATTTTATTTGGTTTCTAAATTATTCCTGAAAAAATCATTTTTTTTGTATTTTTTTTTTCTAAAGTCTCCCTGAAAAAAAAAAAAAATCAAATCAGTGGGAGATTAATATTGCCCTTTTTGCTTGTGTGCCAGTCTTGACTCCTGGGTGTGCCATCTCTCTCTCTCCAATTGTGGGCCATAGAAAGCCTATTAATTTTTTTGCTTGATTTGGGTTCCAAAATCTACCTGAAAAAATCACTAAATCAATCAGTGGGAGATAAATATTGGCCTCTGGGCTTGTGTGCCACTCCTGACTCCTGTGTGCGTCCTCTCTCACTCAGTGGGCCATAGAAAGCCTATTTTTTTTTTATTTGTTTTCTAAATTCTCCCTGAAACAATCATTTCATTTTATTTGGTTTATAAATTCTTCTTTAAAAAATCATTTTTTTTATTATTTTTTTTTTCTAAAGTCTCCCTTTTAAAAAAAAAAAAAACAAATCAGTGGGAGATTAATATTTACATTTGCGCTTCAGTGACAGTCCTGCGTGTGTGGCATCTCTCTCATTTGTTGCCACCAACAACAGAGTGTGTAACATTGTGCCTGATTTTCGTTGTGGTCTCACCCACCTGTAAAGGGGTAGCTAAATCATACTGAAGTTATAGCTCACCGTGTAAGTTGTGTGACAGCAACAAATACCGTTAGTTTGGTAACGTTTTTAAAACAATGAGGAAGTCTGGTGGAAGAGGTCGTGGCCGGGGGCGTTCATTGTCAGCTGGTAATGAGGGTAGTGGTAGTGGTGGAGCATCAGGTGGTCGTGGGAAAAAAAATATTGCACCTAAGTCTGGAGCTGTGGAGCCAGGTTCGTCGTCTGGCTACACAAGGCCTCGAACGCTCCCTTTTCTGGGAGTAGGAAAACCGCTTTTAAAGCCGGAGCAGCAAGAGCAAGTTTTGGCTTATCTTGCTGACTCAGCCTCTAGCTCTTTTGCCTCCTCTCGTGAAACTGGTAAAAGTAAAAGCAGCGCGTCGTTAGTGGATGTTCACGGTCAGGGACAAGTCGCTTCCTTGTCCTCTTCAGCAAAAACAACAACAGAGAAGAATGCAGCAGGCGACACAACGGGTTACTCCATGGAGCTCTTTACACATACCGTCCATGGCTTAGAAAGTGAAGCAGTTAACAGTCCATGCCCATTACAAGTTGAATCTGACATGGAGTGCACTGATGCACAGCCACAGCCAGACTACCATGCTGGTCCTTTGACTCAGACCACAACATTGCCCTCGCAGGGTGCTGATCAAGAATCAGACCCTGATGAGACTATGTTGCCCCATCACGAACGCTATACCACCGACCGACACGGTGACACAGACGAAGTTGCACACGAGCTACAAGAAGAGGTAATAGATGACCCAGTTCTTGACCCCGATTGGCAGCCATTGGGGGAACAGGGTGCAGGCGGCAGCAGTTCTGAAGCGGAGGAGGAGGGGCCGCAGCAGGCATCAACATCGCAACAGGTTCCATCTGCCGGGCCCGTATCTTGCCCAAAACGTGTGGCAAAGTCAAAACCTGTTGGAGGACAGCGTGGCCATCCGGTTAAAGCTCAGTCTGCAATGCCTGAAAAGGTATCCGATGCTAGAAAGAGTGCAGTCTGGCATTTTTTTAAACAACATCCAATTGATCAGCGCAAAGTCATCTGTCAAAAATGTTCAACTACCTTAAGCAGAGGGCAGAATCTGAAAAGTCTCAATACAAGTTGCATGCATAGACATTTAACCACCATGCATTTGCAAGCTTGGACTAACTACCAAACGTCCCTTAAGGTTGTAGCACCCTCGGCCAATGAAGCTAGTCATCAACGCAACATCCCTTCCGGCAGTGTAGGGCCACCATTTTCTGCACCACCTGCAGTATCTGTGCAGGTTTCTTTGCCAGGCCAAAGCAGTCAGGGTCAGGGAATCACCAGTTTCGTAGTAGGAAACACTGCATCTAGGGCACCGGCGGCAACAATACCATCTCCCACCGTCTCTCAGTCTGCCATGTCCACCGGCACCCCCGCTAGTTCCACGATCTCCAGCTCTCCAGTCCAGCTCACCCTACATGAGACTATGGTTAGAAAAAGGAAGTACTTAGCCTCGCATCCGCGTACACAGGGTTTGAACGCCCACATAGCTAGACTAATCTCGTTAGAGATGATGCCCTACCGGTTAGTTGAAAGCGAAGCTTTCAATGCCCTGATGGACTACGCTGTACCACGCTACGAGCTACCCAGTCGACACTTTTTTTCCAGAAAAGCCATCCCAGCCCTCCACCAGCATGTTAAAGAGCGCATCGTCCATGCACTCAGGCAATCTGTGAGCACAAAGGTGCACCTGATAACAGATGCATGGACCAGTAGGCATGGCCAGGGACGTTACGTGTCCATCACGGCACACTGGGTGAATGTGGTGGATGCAGGGTCCACAGTGGACATCAATTTCGGGACAGTTGTGCCTAGCCCACGGTCTAGGAAACAGTTGGCTGTAGCCGTTCGCACCCCCTCCTCCTCCTCCTCGTCCTCCTGCAGAAGCGAGAGCTCGTCCACAGACCGCAGTCGCACAACCACTCCATCCGCAGCTGCCACTGTTGCACACCAGGTCTCCCATTATGGGGCAGCTACTGGCAAACGTCAGCAGGCTGTATTGGCTATGAAGTGTTTGGGCGACAACAGACACACCGCTGAAGTTCTGTCCGAGTTCTTGCAGAAAGAAACGCAGTCGTGGCTGGGCACTGTAGATCTTGAGGCAGGCAAGGTAGTGAGTGATAACGGAAGGAATTTCATGGCTGCCATCTCCCTTTCCCAACTGAAACACATTCCTTGCCTGGCTCACACCTTAAACCTGGTGGTGCAGTGCTTCCTGAAAAGTTATCCGGGGTTATCCGACCTGCTCCTCAAAGTGCGTGGACTTTGCTCACATATCCGCCGTTCGCCCGTACACTCCAGCCGTATGCAGACCTATCAGCGTTCTTTGAACCTTCCCCAGCATCGCCTAATCATAGACGTTGCAACAAGGTGGAACTCAACACTGCACATGCTTCAGAGACTGTGCGAACAGAGGCGGGCTGTTATGTTTTTGTGGGAGGATACACATACACGGGCAGGCAGTAGGATGGCAGACATGGAGTTGTCAGGTGTGCAGTGGTCGAAGATTCAAGACATGTGTCAAGTCCTTCAGTGTTTTGAGGAATGCACACGGCTGGTTAGTGCAGACAACGCCATAATAAGCATGAGCATCCCCCTAATGCGTCTGCTGATGCAAAGTTTGACGCACATAAAGGATCAGGCGTCTGCAGCTGAGGAAGAGGAAAGCCTTGATGACAGTCAGCCATTGTCTGGCCAGGGCAGTGTACAGGACGAGTTAGCGGGCGAAGAGGAGGAGGAGGACGAGGAGGATGATGGGGATGATTATATTTTTAATGAGGAAGCTTTTCCGGGGCCACTGGAAATTGGTGGCGCGGCAAGGCCGGGTTCTGGTTTTTGGAGGGACACAAGTGACGTGGATTTGCCTGAAACTGCCCCTCAACCAAGCACAACCACATATTTGAGAACTGGAACTTTGGGCCACATGGCGGATTATGCCTTACGTATCCTCAAAAGGGACACACGCATAACAAAAATGATGAACGATGATGATTACTGGTTGGCCTGCCTCCTTGATCCTCGCTATAAAGGCAAATTGCAAAATATAATGCCACATGAGAACTTGGAACTAATATTAGCAACCAAACAATCAACTCTTGTTGACCGTTTGCTTCTAGCATTCCCTGCACACAGCGCCCGTGATCGTTCTAACACGAGCTGCAGGGGCCAGCAGACCAGAGGTGTTAGAGGGGCAGAAATCAGAAGTGGCGTTGGCCAGAGGGGTTTTCTGACCAGGTTGTGGAGTGATTTTGCTATGACCGCAGACAGGACAGGTACTGCAGCATCAATTCAAAGTGACAGGAGACAACATTTGTCCAGTATGGTTATTAACTATTTTTCATCCCTTATCGACGTTCTCCCTCAACCGTCATTCCCATTTGATTACTGGGCATCAAAATTAGACACCTGGCCAGAATTGGCAGAATATGCATTGCAGGAGCTTGCTTGCCCGGCAGCTAGTGTCCTATCAGAAAGAGTATTCAGTGCTGCAGGTTCAATACTAACAGAAAAAAGGACTCGTCTGGCTACCCAAAATGTAGATGATCTAACCTTCATTAAAATGAACCACAACTGGATTTCGAAATCTTTTGCCCCACCTTGCCCGGCTGACACCTAGCTTTCCTATGTAAAGGTCTTGCCTGTGGACTATTCTGAACGACTTTTCCAATCTCGTAATTTGCAGCACCTGATTGTCCAGCATCCGACATGTTAACACCTCCCTAAATGGCCAAAGTCCCCACACGGGGCCGTGGTATCGCCACTTGGCGCCAGCACCCGTGAGAGTACTGTTTGTCTGAGGAGGTGGGTGTGCCCGCTTTTGGTCGACGGCACTGCCACTAGGTCCCTCATAGTACAATATAGTGTCTGGCGGTGGTGGTGCGCACCCAACGTCAGACACACCGTTGTAATATGAGGGGCCCTGTGTTATGCTGTGCTATCAGGCAACACAGTGTGCAGTAATCAGCGCACATACAGTGATATGGCAATAACCCAAAAACAATAGAACAAGCTCTGAGACGTGGAATCTCTGCAGACTGCAATACCTGAACCTATCCTCACACAACTAAAAGCAGCAGTGGATTGCGCCTAACACTACCTATGCAACTCGGCACTGCCTGAGGAGCTGACTAGCCTGAAGATAGAAATACAAGCCTGACTTGCCTCAGAGAAATACCCCAAAGGAATAGGCAGCCCCCCACATATAATGACTGTTAGCAAGATGAAAAGACAAAACGTAGGAATGAAATAGATTCAGCAAAGTGAGGCCCGATATTCTAGACAGAGCGAGGATAGCAAAGAGAACTATGCAGTCTACAAAAAACCCTAAAGCAAAACCACGCAAAGGGAGGCAAAAAGACCCACCGTGCCGAACTAACGGCACGGCGGTGCACCCTTTGCGTCTCAGAGCTTCCAGCAAAAGAGAATAGCACAGCTGGACAGAAAAAACGGAAACAAAAACAAAGTAACACTTATCTAGCAGAGCAGCAGGCCACAGGAAAGATGCAGTAGCTCAGATCCAACACTGGAACATTGACAAGGAGCAAGGAAGACAGACTCAGGTGGAGTTAAATAGCAAGGCAGCCAACGAGCTCACCAAAACACCTGAGGGAGGAAGCCCAGAGGCTGCAATACCACTTGTGACCACAGGAGTGAATTCAGCCACAGAATTCACAACAGTACCCCCCCCTTGAGGAGGGGTCACCGAACCCTCACCAGAACCCCCAGGCCGACCAGGATGAGCCACATGAAAGGCACGAACAAGATCTGGGGCATGGACATCAGAGGCAAAAACCGAGGAATTATCCTCCTGAGCATAACCCTTCCATTTGACCAGATACTGGAGTTTCCGTCTAGAGACACGAGAATCCAAAATTTTCTCCACAATATACTCCAATTCCCCCTCCACCAAAACAGGGGCAGGAGGCTCCACAGATGGAACCATAGGTGCCACGTATCTTCTCAACAACGACCTATGGAATACATTATGTATGGAAAAGGAGTCTGGGAGGGTCAGACGAAAAGACACCGGATTGAGAATCTCAGAAATCCTATACGGACCAATAAAACGAGGTTTAAATTTAGGAGAGGAAACCTTCATAGGAATATGACGAGAAGATAACCAAAAGAGATCCCCAACACGAAGTCGGGGACCCACACGGCGTCTACGATTAGCGAAAAGCTGAGCCTTCTCCTGGGACAAGGTCAAATTGTCCACTACCTGAGTCCAGATCTGCTGCAACCTGTCCACCACAGAATCCACACCAGGACAGTCCGAAGACTCAACCTGTCCTGAAGAGAAACGAGGATTGAACCCAGAATTGCAGAAAAATGGAGAGACCAAGGTAGCCGAGCTGGCCCGATTATTAAGGGCGAACTCAGCCAACGGCAAAAATGACACCCAATCATCCTGGTCAGCAGAAACAAAACATCTCAGATATGTTTCCAAGGTCTGATTGGTTCGTTCGGTCTGGCCATTAGTCTGAGGATGGAAGGCCGAGGAAAAAGATAGGTCAATGCCCATCCTACCACAAAAGGCTCGCCAGAACCTCGAGACAAACTGGGAACCTCTGTCAGAAACAATATTCTCAGGAATGCCATGCAAACGAACCACATGCTGGAAGAACAAAGGCACCAAATCAGAGGAGGAAGGCAATTTAACCAAGGGCACCAGATGGACCATTTTAGAAAAGCGATCACAGACCACCCAAATGACCGACATCTTTTGAGAAACGGGAAGGTCAGAAATGAAATCCATCGAAATATGTGTCCAAGGCCTCTTCGGGACCGGCAAGGGCAAAAGCAACCCACTGGCACGTGAACAGCAGGGCTTAGCCCTAGCACAAATCCCACAGGACTGCACAAAAGCACGCACATCCCGTGACAGAGATGGCCACCAGAAGGATCTAGCCACTAACTCTCTGGTACCAAAGATTACTGGATGACCAGCCAGCACCGAACAATGAAGTTCAGAGATAACTTTACTAGTCCACCTATCAGGGACGAACAGTTTCTCGGCCGGACAACGATCAGGTTTATTAGCCTGAAATTTCTGCAACACTCTCCGCAAATCAGGAGAGATGGCAGACACAATGACTCCTTCCTTGAGGATACTCGCCGGCTCAGATAACCCCGGAGAGTCGGGCACAAAACTCCTAGACAGAGCATCCGCCTTCACATTTTTAGAGCCCGGAAGGTACGAAATCACAAAATCAAAACGAGCAAAAAATAACGACCAACGGGCCTGTCTAGGATTCAAGCGCTTGGCAGACTCGAGATAAGTAAGATTCTTATGATCAGTCAATACCACCACGCGATGCTTAGCTCCCTCAAGCCAATGACGCCACTCCTCGAATGCCCACTTCATGGCCAGCAACTCTCGGTTGCCCACATCATAATTACGCTCAGCAGCAGAAAATTTCCTGGAAAAGAAAGCACATGGTTTCAACACTGAGCAACCAGAACCTCTCTGTGACAAAACCGCCCCTGCTCCAATCTCAGAAGCATCAACCTCGACCTGGAACGGAAGAGAAACATCTGGTTGACACAACACAGGGGCACAGCAAAAACGACGCTTCAACTCCTGAAAAGCTTCCACGGCAGCAGAAGACCAATTAACCAAATCAGCACCCTTCTTGGTCAAATCGGTCAATGGTCTGGCAATGCTAGAAAAATTACAGATGAAGCGACGATAAAAATTAGCAAAGCCCAGGAATTTCTGCAGACTTTTCAGAGATGTCGGCTGAGTCCAATCCTGGATGGCCTGGACCTTAACCGGATCCATCTCGATAGTAGAAGGGGAAAAGATGAACCCCAAAAATGAAACTTTCTGCACACCGAAGAGACACTTTGATCCCTTCACGAACAAGGAATTAGCACGCAGTACCTGGAAAACCATTCTGACTTGCTTCACATGAGACTCCCAATCATCAGAGAAGATCAAAATGTCATCCAAGTAAACAATCAGGAATTTATCCAGATACTCACGGAAAATGTCATGCATAAAAGACTGAAAAACAGATGGAGCATTGGCAAGTCCGAACGGCATCACCAGATACTCAAAATGACCCTCGGGCGTATTAAATGCCGTTTTCCATTCATCTCCCTGCCTGATTCTCACCAGATTATACGCACCACGAAGATCAATCTTAGTAAACCAACTAGCCCCCTTAATCCGAGCAAACAAGTCAGATATCAATGGCAAGGGATACTGAAACTTAACAGTGATCTTATTAGGAAGGCGGTAATCAATACACGGTCTTAGCGAACCATCCTTTTTGGCTACAAAAAAGAACCCTGCTCCCAATGGTGATGACGATGGGCGAATATGTCCCTTCTCCAGGGATTCTTTCACATAACTGCGCATAGCGGTGTGTTCAGGCACGGACAAATTAAATAAACGACCCTTAGGGAATTTACTACCAGGAATCAAATTGATAGCACAATCACAATTCCTATGCGGAGGTAGGGCATCGGACTTGGGCTCTTCAAATACATCCTGAAAGTCAGACAAGAACTCTGGGATGTCAGAAGGAATGGATGACGAAATAGACAAAAATGGAACATCACCATGTACTCCCTGACAACCCCAGCTGGATACCGACATGGAATTCCAATCTAATACTGGATTATGGGTTTGTAGCCATGGCAACCCCAACACGACCACATCATGCAGATTATGCAGTACCAGAAAGCGAATAACTTCCTGATGTGCAGGAGCCATGCACATGGTCAGCTGGGCCCAGTACTGAGGCTTATTCTTGGCCAAAGGTGTAGCATCAATTCCTCTCAACGGAATAGGACACCGCAAAGGCTCCAAGAAAAATCCACAACGTTTAGCATAATCCAAATCCATCAGATTCAGGGCAGCGCCTGAATCCACAAACGCCATGACAGAATACGATGACAAAGAGCATATCAAGGTAATGGACAGAAGGAATTTGGACTGTACAGTACCAATGACGGCAGAGCTATCGAACCGCCTAGTGCGCTTAGGACAATTAGAAATAGCATGAGTGGAATCACCACAGTAGAAACACAGCCTGTTCAGACGTCTGTGTTCTTGCCGTTCAACTTTAGTCATAGTCCTGTCGCACTGCATAGGCTCAGGTTTACTCTCAGACAATACCGCCAGATGGTGCACAGATTTACGCTCGCGCAAGCGACGACCGATCTGAATGGCCAAGGACATAGACTCATTCAAACCAGCAGGCATAGGAAATCCCACCATGACATCCTTAAGAGCTTCAGAGAGACCCTTTCTGAACCAAGCAGCCAGTGCAGATTCATTCCACAGAGTGAGTACTGACCACTTCCTAAATTTCTGACAATATACTTCTACATCATCCTGACCCTGGCATAAAGCCAGCAAATTTTTCTCAGCCTGATCCACTGAATTAGGCTTATCGTAAAGCAATCCAAGCGCCTGGAAAAACGCATCAATATTACTCAATGCAGGGTCTCCTGGCGCAAGAGAAAACGCCCAGTCCTGTGGGTCGCCGCGCAAAAAAGAAATAATAATCAAAACCTGTTGAATAGGATTACCAGAAGAATGAGGTTTCAAGGCCAGAAATAGCTTACAATTATTTTTGAAGCTCAGGAACTTAGTTCTGTCACCAAAAAACAAATCAGGAATAGGAATTCTTGGTTCTAGCATAGATTTCTGATCAATTGTATCTTGAATCTTTTGTACATTTATAACGAGATTATCCATTGAAGAGCACAGACCCTGAATATCCATGTCCACACCTGTGTCCTGAAGCACTCTAATGTCTAGGGGAGAAAAAAACAAAACTGAAGACAGAGCTGAGGAAAAAAAAAAAAAATGATGTCAGGACTTCTTTTTTCCCTCTATTGAGAATCATTGGTAGGGCTCCTTGTACTGTTATGCTGTGCTATCAGGCAACACAGTGTGCAGTAATCAGCGCACATACAGTGATATGGCAATAACCCAAAAACAATAGAACAAGCTCTGAGACGTGGAATCTCTGCAGACTGCAATACCTGAACCTATCCTCACACAACTAAAAGCAGCAGTGGATTGCGCCTAACACTACCTATGCAACTCGGCACTGCCTGAGGAGCTGACTAGCCTGAAGATAGAAATACAAGCCTGACTTGCCTCAGAGAAATACCCCAAAGGAATAGGCAGCCCCCCACATATAATGACTGTTAGCAAGATGAAAAGACAAAACGTAGGAATGAAATAGATTCAGCAAAGTGAGGCCCGATATTCTAGACAGAGCGAGGATAGCAAAGAGAACTATGCAGTCTACAAAAAACCCTAAAGCAAAACCACGCAAAGGGAGGCAAAAAGACCCACCGTGCCGAACTAACGGCACGGCGGTGCACCCTTTGCGTCTCAGAGCTTCCAGCAAAAGAGAATAGCACAGCTGGACAGAAAAAACGGAAACAAAAACAAAGTAACACTTATCTAGCAGAGCAGCAGGCCACAGGAAAGATGCAGTAGCTCAGATCCAACACTGGAACATTGACAAGGAGCAAGGAAGACAGACTCAGGTGGAGTTAAATAGCAAGGCAGCCAACGAGCTCACCAAAACACCTGAGGGAGGAAGCCCAGAGGCTGCAATACCACTTGTGACCACAGGAGTGAATTCAGCCACAGAATTCACAATAGCCCTGGGCCTGTACCGCCGGCCACAAGACAGTCCCCCCCCCAAGCTCAAACAGTGCTCTACCACTTGCAAAATTTTCTCTCACAGCTCCACCAATGTTTAGTCTATGCGCTGACATCCTTCAATGCCTGGCACTGTCAATACCATTGTATTGACATTTTTCTTATGTTAGGCCTTCGAAGCCTGTCTGCGGTCACTCCTTCCACTAGGCCTCCACTGACCTGTCTACTGCTGCCCGTGTTCCCCTGGAACCAATTTTAAATTGCCTACAGCCCAATTTTTGTTATGTTAGGCCTTCGAAGCCTGTCTGCGGCCCGTTCTTTCCACTGCTACTACACTGACCAGGCCACTGCTGCCCGTGTTCCCCTGGAACCAATTTTAAATTGCCTACAGCCAGCCCAATTTATTATGTTAGGCCTTCGAAGCCTGTCTGCGGTCCCTCCTTCCACTAGGCCTCCACTGACCTGTCTACTGCTGCCCGTGTTCCCCTGGAACCAATTTTAAATTGCCTACAGCCAGCCCAATTTATTATGTTAGGGCTTCGAAGCCTGTCTGCGGTCCCTCCTTCCACTAGGCCTCCACTGACCTGTCTACTGCTGCCCGTGTTCCCCTGGAACCAATTTTAAATTGCCTACAGCCCAATTTTTGTTATGTTAGGCCTTCTAAGCCTGTCTGCGGCCCGTTCTTTCCACTACTACTACACTGACCTGGCTACTGCCGCCCGTGTTCCCCTGGAACCAATTTAAAATTGCCGACAGCAAGCCCAATTTATTATGTTAGGGCTTCGAAGCCTGTCTGCGGTCCCTCCTTCCACTAGGCCTCCACTGACCTGTCTACTGCTGCCCGTGTTCCCCTGGAACCAATTTTAAATTGCCTACAGCCCAATTTTTGTTATGTTAGGCCTTCTAAGCCTGTCTGCGGCCCGTTCTTTCCACTACTACTACACTGACCTGGCTACTGCCGCCCGTGTTCCCCTGGAACCAATTTTAAATTGCCTACAGCCAGCCCAATTTATTATGTTAGGGCTTCGAAGCCTGTCTGCGGTCCCTCCTTCCACTAGGCCTCCACTGACCTGTCTACTGCTGCCCGTGTTCCCCTGAAACCAATTTTAAATTGCCTACAGCCCAATTTTTGTTATGTTGGGCCTTCGAAGCCTGTCTGCGGCCCGTTCTTTCCACTACTACTACACTGACCAGGCCACTGCTGCCCGTGTTCCCCTGGAACCAATTTTAAATTGCCTACAGCCAGCCCAATTTATTATGTTAGGGCTTCGAAGCCTGTCTGCGGTCCCTCCTTCCACTAGGCCTCCACTGACCTGTCTACTGCTGTCCGTGTTCCCCTGGAACCAATTGTAAATTGCCTACATCCCAATTTTTGTTATGTTAGGCCTTCGAAGCCTGTCTGCGGCCCGTTCTTTCCACTACTACTACACTGACCAGGCCACTGCTGCCCGTGTTCCCCTGGAACCAATTTAAAATTGCCGACAGCAAGCCCAATTTATTATGTTAGGGCTTCGAAGCCTGTCTGCGGTCCCTCCTTCCACTAGGCCTCCACTGACCTGTCTACTGCTGCCCGTGTTCCCCTGGAACCAATTTTAAATTGCCTACATCCCAATTTTTGTTATGTTAGGCCTTCGAAGCCTGTCTGCGGCCCGTTCTTTCCACTACTACTACACTGACCAGGCCACTGCTGCCCGTGTTCCCCTGGAACCAATTTAAAATTGCCGACAGCAAGCCCAATTTATTATGTTAGGGCTTCGAAGCCTGTCTGCGGTCCCTCCTTCCACTAGGCCTCCACTGACCTGTCTACTGCTGCCCGTGTTCCCCTGGAACCAATTTTAAATTGCCTACAGCCCAATTTTTGTTATGTTAGGCCTTTGAAGCCTGTCTGCGGCCCGTTCTTTCCACTACTACTACACTGACCTGGCTACTGCCGCCCGTGTTCCCCTGGAACCAATTTAAAATTGCTGACAGCAAGCCCAATTTATTATGTTAGGCCTTCGAAGCCTGTCTGCGGTCCCTCCTTCCACTAGGCCTCCACTGACCTGTCTACTGCTGTCCGTGTTCCCCTGGAATCAATTGTAAATTGCCTACATCCCAATTTTTGTTATGTTAGGCCTTCGAAGCCTGTCTGCGGCCCGTTCTTTCCACTACTACTACACAGACCAGGCCACTGCTGCCCGTGTTCCCCTGGAACCAATTTTAAATTGCCTACAGCCAGCCCAATTTATTATGTTATTCCTTCGAAGCCTGTCTGCGGTCCCTCCTTCCACTAGGCCTCCACTGACCTGTCTACTGCTGCCCGTGTACCCCTTGAACCAACATCAGAAAATATAAAAATAAGTATTTTGCTTATAAAAAAGAAAATACTGGAGAGATATCAAATGCAGACATTTTAACATTAAAAACAAACACATACAACAAAAATCTGGTACAGTACTAAAAATGGCCACCAGCTACAATAACTTTCTCCTGCAAGTAGTTAACTGAAAGGTTTTTTCAATTTTAAACACAGATATGGCATCCACCGAGTGTTGTCCTGTCGCGTCTTCTTTATATTATTGCCAAGAAGATGCAAAACAATGAAAATAATAAAATCATTATTTACCAAAAAAATAGAGTAAGTCAAAACCACATTGCAAATAAACATTCATTACAAATAAAGAAGCAGGGCGCGTCCGAGGGTGAGTATATACCTAATAAGAATATAATCACCCTCGGACGCGCCCTGCTTCTTTCCGACAGCCTTCCTTCCTAAGAATCAGCCCTTCCGTGGTGTAGAGAGAGGGTGTGTTACACTCCAAGGTGTTCCCCAGGTTGCCTTTCCTGAGCTTCGATCTTCATGCTCTCGTTTAGTAGTTGTCGGAAAGTAGGCTGCATTAGGCCTACAAATTGGGTATGGGGTGGAGAGAGATGGTGTGTTACACTCCAAGGTGTTCCCCAGGTTTCCTTGCCATTGCTTCGGTCTTCCGACTCTCGTTTAGTAGTTGTAGAAAACTACACTGCATTAGGCCTACAAAATGGGTATCGGGTGGAGAGAGATGGTGTGTTACACTCCAAGGTGTTCCCCAGGTTTCCTTGCCATTGCTTCGGTCTTCCGACTCGCGTTTAGTAGTTGTACAAAACTACACTGCATTAGGCCTACAAAATGGGTATCGGGTGGAGAGAGATGGTGTGTTACACTCCAAGGTGTTCCCCAGGTTTCCTTGCCATTGCTTCGGTCTTCCGACTCTCGTTTAGTAGTTGTAGAAAACTACACTGCATTAGGCCTACAAAATGGGTATCGGGTGGAGAGAGATGGTGTGTTACACTCCAAGGTGTTCCCCAGGTTTCCTTGCCATTGCTTCGGTCTTCCGACTCTCGTTTAGTAGTTGTAGAAAACTACACTGCATTAGGCCTACAAAATGGGTATGGGGTGGAGAGAGATGGTGTGTTCCACTCCAAGGTGTTCTCCAGGTTGCCTTTCCTGAGCTTCTATCTTCAGGCTCTCGTTAAATTGTGGTTAAATGGAACAACTGCATTTGGCGTACTAGTTGGTTTGGGGCCTACTAACAGTGTCTGCCGCTCCTTGCTGTTCTCCTGGTTTCCTGTCCTGAAATTCCGTTTTCAGGCGCTCGTTAAGTAGTTGTTAATGTTAGACTGCATTTGGCCTACTAGTTGGGTTGGGGCCTACTATCGGTGTCTGCCACTCCTTGCTGTTCTCCTCCACTGAACAAAGCTGTGCCGCCTGTTTACTACGGTTGCCAATTTTGAACTGCATTTCGACTACTTACTGATTTGGGCCTACTCTCTGTGTCAGCCTCTCATTCCAGTTGTCCTCCACTGCAATGCCCCCTGGTTATTCCTGTGTTACCAATTTTGAACTGCATTTAGCCAACTTTATTCTTTGGGCCTATACCTGTGTTTCCTCCTCATCCTGCCCATTGCCCAGCCAGTGATAGATGAGTCTGCTGGTACATTGACCCATAACGCAACATTCTCCGTGCACGCTACACAACAACATTGTGACCCTGCTGAAAGTCAGGTTGCTCTTCCCGCATACCATACCACCTTACACGGGGACAAAGAGGAAGGTGCAGATGAAAGTGCAGGTTCCTTCATCAGGTGAGGGGAGGAATACTAGTTGGCAACGTCACTGGCACAGGGCCTCTCATAGTACGCAAAAGTGTTGCTGCCGGTGGGAGGCGCCCCCGCCGTGCAAACACACCGCTGTACTTTGAGGGGCCCTGTGCCAGTGCCAATGCCAACGAGTGGGCCCCCCCTGCTTGCTCAGGTTCACAGCACTTGCAAAGTTGAAATACTTACCTCTCCCTGCTCCACTGCCGTGACGTGGTCCAGATTTCCTGGGCCCACTAATTACTTGATCCAGCCCTACCCACCACAACTTTAGCCAAATGACCCCCAATTTCAAATGCCTTCCAATTATTATAAGGTAAATTACGCTTGACAAGCTTCATTAAGAAGAATGGATGGTTTTGACATTAAAATGGGCACTCTAGGTGTTTTCCTGGCCCCCACTCACTGCCGACTATGCTGCCCCATTGACTTGCATTGGGTTTCGTGTTTCGGTCGATCTCGACTTTACGTCATAATCGGCCGATTTCACTCGACCCGACTTTTGAGATAGTCGGGTTTCGCGAAACCCGGCTCGACTCTAAAAAGGTCAAGGTCGCTCAACTCTAGTGGTAATATGTGGTCTGGTCATGGTGTGGTGGTATTCGTTCCTTCTATGTGGTGTTATTTGGTCACTATGTGGTGATAATATGTGGTCTGGTCATGGTGTGATGGCATTTGTCGCTTGTATGTTTTATTAATGGTCATTTAAAAAAATGCATGTGACGCATACCCTTAAAGAAAAATACATAAAAATATATTCATATTTAATAGGTAAGAGTAGAGTAGCGTCCGGCCAAAAGAGTCTACCGTGTTGTGGTGGTGGCTTAAAAAATCTTTTGGCCAGAACAATATCTGCTGGCTATGTATGTAATCTGGTGTTGATGGGAACTATTAATATATGATTGATGAGGACGTGGTGGAGAAGTTGAGTTTTTCCCAAGAGTAGGCAGTGGGACTGTGGAAGGTTCAAAGGGTGGAGGTGGAGCTAGGGTGGAGCCTGGGTGGAGTCTAAAGGGGGCCCAAAAATTTTGCCAGTATGGGGCCCCGAAATTACTAGTGGCAGCCCTGTATATAGTATGTATATGTAGACACACAGAACTGGGCAAAATTTAAAGCAAGGTGGAAAAGGGGCTGAAAAAGTAACCCCTGTTTCACACCACATCTTTGTGGTGTACGTGACTCATCCGTTTGTAAGCTAAAAAATGTATTTAAGTGAATATGTTTACATTTCTTAAGAATATGAAAACAAATGTATATCAAATGAGTATCAAATTTACAGATTTGTTTTGATTTTTTTTTCCAGTATGCAAAAATCACAAATTGCTGGCATTTTTCAGCATCTAAAGGGAATGTGTCCCAATGTTTTTACAATTTAATTTGAGAGCCGCATGATGTAGAAGCCGAGACCCAGAAATCAGTGATGTGTCACTTACTGTGCTGCTTTCAGTAGTATTGATTAAATCATTGTTTCCTCAGCAAGTGATTATCACTGGAGGACTATTAAATCTGCAGCCATATAGTCCTCCATATTCATGAGTTCTTTATAACCCTGCCTCCACCACTGATAGGCTGCTTACTGCCTATACACAGTGTACACAGAAACCTGCCAATCTGTGATGTGGGGGGTTATACAGAGCTCAGCATTCGGAGAACTGGTAGATCTGTAGCAGACAAAACAGTGATTTTATCAAAATAACAGCAAATAGCACAGTAGCGGGTCTCTGCCCCTATCTCTTGCTGATCTCAGATGGAGCAGCAAAAGTCTGGTGAGAATTCTATTTAAAAAACAGACAAAAAAAGTTTTTATAATATTGCAGTCTATAGAAGACACATGCAAATGTAGTATCATACTGGCTTCTGTTTTATTAGGACACTTTTTTTTCATGTTTTTATTTTTGGCAGAAAAAAGTCACATGATCTCTTGACACTCTTTTCTGCAACTTTAAACAATGTATACATCCTTTAAAGCAAAAATAAATAAATACACACATATATATATATATATATATATATATATATATATATATATATATATATATACCAAGTAGCAAAAAGAAGGCAGCACTCCAAAAATTTTTAGATGAAGAAAGGTGAAATTTTAATCGACCCACATCACTGCGCGACGTTTCGGCTCACTGAGCCTTTTTCAAGCCTGAAAAAGGCTCAGTGAGCCGAAACGTCGCGCAGTGATGTGGGTCGATTAAAATTTCACCTTTCTTCATCTAAAAATTTTTGGAGTGCTGCCTTCTTTTTGCTACTTGGTATACATGTTGGATTAATGTTTGGACCATTTTATCCAGGGGGCTAGGCATCCACCATTGGTGAGCATTGTGCTGTTCCATTTTTCCTTTTATATATATATATACATATATAGTCTCTCCTTGGTTGGATAGTGAACGTTGGTGGACGCCATTTTCAGGTCTCCAGAGATGCTCAGTTGGGTTTAGGTCAGAACTCTGGCTGGGCCAGTCAGGAATGGTCACAGAGTTGTTCTGAAGCCACTCCTTTGTTATTTTAGCTGTGTGCTTAGGGTCATTGTCTTGTTGGAAAATGAACTTCGGCCAAGTCTGAGGTCCAGAGCACTCTGGAAGAGGTCTTCATCGAGTATATCTCTGTACTTGGCCACATTCATGTTTCCTTCAATGACAACCAGTCGTCCTGTCCCTGCAGCTGAAAAACACCCCCATAGCATGATGATGCCACCACCATGTTTCACTGTAGGGATTGTATTGGACAGGTGATGAGCAGTGGCTGGTTTTCTCCATACATACCTCTTAGAATTATCACCAAGAAAGGTCTATCTTCGTCTCATCAGACCAGAGAATTTTATTTCTCATATTCTGGGAGTCCCTTCATGTGTTTTTTTAGCAAACTCTATGCGGCTTTCATATGTCTTGCACTGAGGAGAGGCTTCCGTCAGGCCACTCTGCCATAAAGGCCTGACTGGTGGAGGGTTGCAGTGATAGTTGACTTTATAGAACTTTCACCCATGCCCCTACTGCATCTCTGAAGCTCAGCCACAGTTTTCTTGGGGTTTTTCTTTACCTCTCTCACCAAGGCTCTTCTCCCATGATTGCTCAGTTTGGCTGGACGGCCAGGTCTAGGAAGACTTCTGGTGGTCCCAAACTTCTTCCATTTAAGAATTATGGAGGCAACTGTGCTCTTAGAAACCTTGAGTACTGCAGAAATTCTTTAGTAACCTTGGCCAGATCTGTGCCTTGCCACAATTTTGTCTCTGAGCTCCTTGGCCAGTTCCTTTGGCCTCATGATTCTCATTTGGTCTGACATGCACTGTGAGCTGTGAGGTCTTATATAGACAGGTGTGCGTCTTTCCAAATCAAGTGCTATCAGTTTAATTAAACACAGCTGGACTCCAATGAAGGAGTAGAACCATCTCAAGGAGGATCACAAGGAAATGGACAACAAGTGACTTAAATGAGTGTCTGAGCAAAGGGTCTGAATACTTATGAGTCATAATTCAGTTTTTCTTTATTATTAAATTTGCAAAAATTTCTACATTTCTGGGTTTTTTTCAGTCAAGATGGGGTGCAGAGTGTACATTAATGAGAAAAAAATGAACTTTTTTGAATTTATCAAATGGCTGCAATGAAACAAAGAGTGAAAAATTTAATGGGATCTTTATACTTTCCGTACCCACTGTACATATGTATGTGAAGAATACGAATAGAATTTGTACCTGAAATAACGGTGTCTGAATAATGCCTAACGAAAAACCTAATGTGTCTTGTTATTTACCCAAATTTTGAAATAAAAAAAAAGTAAGTAAAACTTTCACGAATGAACAAAAAATAAACATCACTGCTTATAATAGGTAACTTTTCTTTTATGTTGGGAAAAGGTAATTATCACAAATACCAAAAAAATGAATAGAGGTATACCTTTTGGAATGTAAATATATCTTTTAGGGAAGTTACATTTTTTGTACTTAAGTCCCCGGAAAGAAATGGTTAATTGAACACAATTGCTGCGTCTGCAAATCTCATCCATGATTAGGCGCTGTGTATTCTGAAATGCTTTTCTCCGGCCTTCACTGTGCATTTTGCTAGAAAATCGATGCAGCGAGAAGATCACAAAACACTGTGAATGGAGTATCAGCTAAATTAGATAAAACGGGATTAATAGGTTTCAGATTGGAGGGAAAAAGTCATCTGCAAATCCAGATGAAAAACTCACAGATACCTAAGCCAGTCAACGCTACATATTTATCACTGGGGTTCCAGAATTCCTCAAACAGGCAGTAAAAAATAGACTCGCAATCCCCATCATAGTGCGAAGTGCTCAGAATGGTCTAAAGTTACCGCCCCAATTCTCCAGCTGATAGGGAGTGCCGCTCCAAATGGAGCATGATCATCATAAAGATAGGACTATTACGCAAACCGCCACTTTGCAAATGGTCTTTTATTATGACTCCATTTATCAATGGATTCATCAATTTACATATAGACCCGAGTTTGTTACTATTACTTTGTTGGAAACAACACAATTGAACAGTGAAGAAGGTAAAAAGTCTAAACTCACACTGAGGACTGAGTCAGAAAAGTTCATTTTTTTACTTTATTGCATTTAGTAGTCTATTAAAAAATAAATTTTAAATTTCTATATAAAGTATATTGTAAGAAAGCCAGGTAGGCTAGGGTTAGATACTAGCACTACAGATGCTGATTAGGTGCGCCTGAATAGCTGTGACTAGAACCAGACGATGTGTTCACTGGTCAACTGGGAGAAGTTGAGCAGAGTGGATTGTGTTGGGGATATAGAAAGACCTGCCAGAATTTGTCTGAGAGAGACCGGACAGGCAGTGTACACCAAACTGCAAGTATCACTGGTTGCTGTGGCCAATAGATGTTTTCAGTGGGTGGTCGAACTGGGGCTAGCTTATTGGTATCTGAAGTAGCCATATTGTTTAGCTGTCGACTGGACAAGGATATGGATAGGGCATGGAAAAGCTTGTTAAGCAATTGGTCAAGGGCAATCTGCAGCAGCCGTGGCAGCAGCAATAGTGTCATAGTGGATTTGGGACTTTGGGTGTGACCAGGTCTCTAGAACTAGGAGAGCCCCCTTGGCCCCTGGTTTATTGCATCTGGCCCCTTACCTCCCAGTCTATAACATCCGTCCACTTGCCCCCCTGGAGTGTAACATCCGGCCTCTCATCCCCCCATGTATAACATCTGACCCCTCAACCCCCCACACACCCACCTTGGTGTGTAGCATCAGGCCCCTCAACCCCGATATATACCTGTAACATCTGGCCCCTTGCACCTGGTGTATAAAATCTGGCCGCTCACCCACCCTAGTGTATAACATCTGACCACTCACCCCCAGTATATAACATCCGGCCCCTCATCCCCCCAATGTATAACAACCCCTTCTCCCCACCCACTGGTGTGTAACATCAGGTCGCTTGCCCCCGGTATATACCGGCAATATCTGGCCCCTTGCCCCTGGTGTATAAAATCCAGCCCCTTGTCCCTGATGTATAACATCCTGCATCTTGCCCCCGGTGTATAAAATCCGGCACCCCGCCATGTCGTCTGCCTGGGACATTGGGAACAGATCATTTTGGATGCAGATATCCATCCTATTATCAGTACTGTATGTGTTACACACCTGTACTGGGTACCTCCAGCTCCGCATCCTTCCCTTTGAACCGCTGCCCTCTGTTGTGTTCCACATCGGATTTCCCAAGTTGTCCGATCTACCCATCTTCATAGATCTATTTAAAGCCCACTAAGACACACACCTGTGTCTTGGGATTGAGACTCTAGACCTAGATGTTTGGTGTGCTGCTCCATCTTTGCTTTTGTGATTGCATTTGTGCTTGCTGGATTCCACTTCATCCATCCAGCTGCTCCAGAGATTCCTTTGTACGTGCCAAGTCCTTTGATACCCAAGTGTCTTTCTACATCAATGCCCAATGTCCGTGTGGCCACCCAAACCTAAATCCTAGAGAATTGACCCCACCAAGTGAACCTAACAATATGTAATATTATACAGTAACAGGCAACCCCAGGGCTAATGCAAAGGAAAACCAAAAAGATGCCACCAAAATACTGTAAGCAAGTTGCCAATATGCAGGGTGTAACTAGAAGAGTTGGCACAGGGTGACCTCGACTACAGGGTGCCCACCGGTGTCTGGAGTTAATTGCTGGCATGTTTGCTTTGAGAAGCTAAGCTGCTCTTAATGAAGAAAATAGCTGTTGGTTTAACTTCTTTGTAAAAAATTACGTGAACAAAAATTGGGACATGTAATAATGTCTCGGAACACGTTGTATTACATCCTGCCATGAAGATTCATAAAAAAGAGATTTCATGAATGAGTTGTGTACATTGAAAATTAGATTTCCGTTGACTCATAGATTAAGTTAATAAGACTCTTAACAAAAATTGTCCAATTTTCGTTGAGACAAAAGTGACAATTTTTCATCTGTATTGTTATCCAAATGGCATCAGTTTTATACATCGACAGGGAATAAAATTTTTAAGACCAAAACCAGTTTCCCATATTCCTAATTGTGATGTAGCCGTAATAATCAGATACTATATGGTTGATCCATCTGGGATCTGATTTTATTTCCACACCCATAGAATTGAATAGTCGAGTCTCATTAGAAATACAGAGATTAGTCCATGCTGCTTTTTTTTTTTCACGGAGACTTTCGATCCTTGTAAAAAAACGGTCATCTGAACAAATCTATTGAATAGCATTGGTTCTCGAGCTCCGGACTGAAAATGTGGTGGTGTGAACTTGGCCATAAGGAATGTCCACAGGGTCTTACAGGTCATGTAGAAGTCAGAGTTACTTTCTATACACATCACAGTATATACTTTGAATGAAAATAGAAAAATAAAAATGTAGGAATAAAACCTTTACTCAAAAAACACAACACGTTTCAGCTACGAACAGCCTTCCTCAGGTGTTTCTTGTGAATTTGGACCTTCTTCTCCTTTCCGTTATCACTCAACAAAACCAAGCAAGGGCAGATGGCATGCAAGGAATGGCTTCTTCTCGCTGCCTCTAGTGCGTCACTACCTCATTATGCTGTATCGGGAGCGCTACTTCAGGTGTCCCATTGCTGGAAGTGATTGCAAATGATACTGTGTTAGGCTATCGTCACATGTCCGGTAATGATCCGTTAGAACGGATCCAGCAGAAACCCATTAGGAGAAAAGTTGACACAACTTTTTAGTCTGTTATTCACCAACTGATCTCTGCCTGACCCGATTTTTTTGACATTGGAGTCAATAGGCAAAGAATCCGTTAATGAGGCATCCGTTGTCGTCTTTTTCTGAAATATCCAGCAAGAAACAGCCTTGATCCTGCAGAGATCAGGTAGTGATGAGCAGACTAAAAAGTTGGTTCACTACAACTCTTATCCTAATGGATTTCTGCTGGATCCGTTCTGACGGATCATTACCGAACATGTGAGCATAGCCTAAGTATACAGTACATGGTGAGGCCCACCATGTAGCGGCACATGGTGCTGCCATACAATTTTTCATCCTCTAGCAACCAATCAATTGTTTTTTTTTACAATTTTTATATTTATTATATTTTTTTACTACCTCTAATAATAAAAAGTGTCATGTTTCATCATTTTGGGTCGTAGCTATGGTAAAAGTTATTACCGGTTTGGAAAGCTATAGATAGGCAAACGATCATTGCACATTTTTCACCTAACGCAGTTTTCTCAGGTTACCGAAAGCATCTCGCTAAGAAATATGAAACAAGAACCAGGGAGACTATTAACCCTGCTGTTCTGTTGGTCAAAAATGACCGACTTTGAACTTCAATATTCTTTAAAATATTCAAGATGCGGCTCTGAAACCCGTGGCCGACCGATCCATCCTCATTTAAGTCAATCAACCACAAGTTTCAGAACCGCATCTTGAACACCCCAAAAAATACCAAAGTTCAAAATAGGTCTCCCCAGACCGAACAGAACAGCAGGGTTAAATACCGGGGATATAACGCTATAAAGACATTCCAGCCATGCTGCTGTTTTATAGGCCAGATGCTCATCTCTTTCTGCAATCCTCTCTCTTGCTCTCACTGACCTTGAGTGCAACACTAAGAATAGGACTGGGATATATTAACCCCTCATTAGCAAGATGGTCAGCTTGTATAGCACATTAATGCAGGAGAAAATACATTTTCATCTGTTTAATCTAATAGATAATTTCACATGCTATAGAAAACAAATTCTGGAAAAATTCAACATACCCGATCCTTTCTATTCTGTCATAAGCCCGACCAAACAATTACATATACATTAGAAGATTGGCCATTCTCGCCATTATAGGTCCCTTTCACCATGTACCTGACATCTGAACTCCCACATTACACTGCTCACTGATAACAGGAAGCCTGCAGAATATTGAAAATAGCTTTAGGTTTAAATTTGGAAGTAAAGACTAGTGCAAGAAAAGTATAGCAGGCGGGAAGCACCAAACTGTGTGGGGGGAATGTACTGTGGGGGATTCAAACTGTGTGGGAGAGTGTGGGAGCATTATACTCTGCCCCTGGTGGGTAGTGCAAGCCTTTTTATAGGGTCTCTATCACAACCCGGGCTCTCCGTGTACTGTTTCACCTTCGGGAGTGGGCACGGGCAAACTACGTAAAGTACTTTGCCATCCGGTTCTACTGTGTGACTTAGAGTTCAACACAACCTCTGGCTCCCGGTGCCCAGTTCCTGCACCTTGGCTCCAAGGGTGCCCGGTCACAGTTCCCCTCTAAGCCCTTTCTTCCCCTGTGCTTTGTTCCTCAGATGCTCACTAACACGCAACCATTCAGGTTCGCTTCTCTGTTCCTGGAGCTGCAGCACAATCATGGCTGCACGGCCCCACTCTCTGCTCACACTCCTCTCTCTGTCTCTCCCTCCAACAGACTAACTAACTCCTCCAGACCAGAATATATCTATCTGAGGGAAGCTCCCCTGAATCCGGGTACATTGCGAACGCTTCTGGCCTGGATTCAGAATGTGTTGCATGTAGGTGCATTACCTGGTAAAGGGAATCCTCCTTGCCTCCAAGCATTACATCACCCTCTCCAAAACGAAGGTGACATCATTGTAACAACCAGTTACCTGGGGTGTTAAATCTACATGCCGCAAAACTTTCTAACTTTTTTTTTTTTTGGGGGGGGAGGGGGAGGTTTATAGCCTAATGCGACATCATGCGGTGGGACTCCATTATTTTTATTTACTTGCTATTGGCAAAAATTAAAGGCTGACCCTAAGTCAGGACACTTCAGCCACATCTGAGTCTACTAATAAAATGAACATTTAACAATTATCAGGGAAACAGATAGTGAGATACACAGATAATAGATATATGCTAGATGGATACAGTAGATAGATAGATAGATAGATAGACAAAAGATAAATAGATAAAAGATAGATAGATAGATAGATAGATAGATAGATAGATAGATATTGATAGATATTTCTTTATGATGTATATTGTGTAAAATAAAGTAAGAGAAGAAACTATCCTTCAAGACATTTTAAGTAGTCTCGTCATTCTTCCAAGCATTTTATTCCTAACAGCAAATTTACTGCAAAACCTTTGTAACCGCTGTCTCCTATGGTTTGATCATAGTTGTGGTTCCCGATTGATTGGTGGCCCATGGACATTAAAAAGGAAAGGAAGCTGCAGTAAAGCATAGAATTCCGCAGTGTCTGCTCTCGGCTTCATTACACATCTTCACAAAGACTTCACTCATACTTTCCACTAATATGCTTGGATACAGCCCTCTGTGAACAGCCGGCTTCTTTAGCAATGACCTTCTGTGTCTTACCCTCCTTGTGGAGTGTGTCAATGACGCCTTCTGGACATCTGTCAAGTCAGCAGTCTTCCCCATGATTGTGAAGCTACTGAAACAGACTAAGGAACCATTTTAAACACTTAGGAAGTCTCTGCAGGTGATTTTTTGTTAATTATTCTAATTTACTGAGATAATGACTTTTGGGTTTTGATTGGCTGTAAGCCATAATCATCAACATTAACAGAAATAAACATATGAAATAGATCACTCTGTCTGGAATGACCCTGTAACGACCGTCATTGGTGCTTTAAATACTCAGCACCCACAAGTAGCTGCCAGGATGAGAAATAACTCTGCTGTTGGCATCTTGTCCTCAGAGATGCAGTGGACAACAGACACTTTGTCATCTGAACAATTAGTCCATGGGTGGGAGGATCCTGCAGCCTCTTGTTTCAGAGGTCTCCTGTTTTCTAGGTTTTTTTTATGGCCTCTACTATTTCTTGCAGAAGGTGGCAATCATCTATCAACTGCTTGCTGCAGGGTTAATAAAATCCCTGTTTTCTCTGCTGTAAATCTAGTAGTGCTCAGAATGATGAGCCGTGTATAACCCCGCCCACACCATTAATTAGCAGCTTCCTGTGTACACTGTGCATTGTCAGCAACCTACCAATCAGTGGTGGGGGCGGGGTTATAAAGACTAACCTGACTGCTGAGCACATGAGACCTAGTCAGGCAATGATAATCTCCTGCTGGTAAAACACTGATTGTATTGAAAACACAACACACAATATAATAAGTGTAATAAGTGTGCTCTTTTTTATTCAGCTCTCAGATTAAATAGCAAAAACATGATGACAAATTCCCTTTAAGAACCAATTTTGGGCTGCTGACAACATTATGAATGGACGCGTCATATGTTGTAGATCTGCTTTTAAACAGGTTTTTCTCCTTCGGGCTCACAATGGGAACTAGATGGTAGAAGCTCGGGCCAAAAATCCAAGGTTACCTACACATACAGCTTCACAGTAACTATTCTTTTATAGACTTTCACATTATATTAAGTTACTTCCTCCAGTGGGAATTGACTCAATATCAAACTGGATGTTTTCAAGAATTTTTGAAAATTAAAGTTTACATACTGTGTACATCATGTTGTTTTCTCCTTCTCACTCCCCAGTCTGTCCTAGTGTCATGCCTCTTGGCTTGAGGTAACATTATAAATATGACCTTCATGGAAGAGTCATCAGAAGAAAACCTCTCCTGAGTACTCACCAAAAAATTCAGCGTCAGAGGTATGCAAAAGAACATCTAAACAAGCCTGATACATTTTGGAAACAAGTCCTGTGCATTGATAAGGCTAAAATAGAATTCTTTGGCCAGAATGATCAAAGGTATGGGTGGATAAAAAAGGCACAAGTCTGTCCTAGTGTCATGACTCTTGGCTGGAGGTAACATTATATGGATCTATGCACAGCAAGGACCAGATATTCTCTCCTAATGGTAAGCCGGATATTGCTCTTGTCCTTCCGCCAGTAATGAACACAATCTTTACGATGGAGGCACTGTTCCCGTGTCACGACTCAGCATGTAGGGGTAGGAAATCTTACTTTGAAGTCCATATTTTCCTCAAAATATTAATTTTCGTTCTCTTGAATTTCACGGAATCTTGGCAAAGAAGTTGGACTCAAGTAATCTTTTCTCATTATAAAATCACATGAGGTTGTAAATTCTTTCAACTTGTGGGAATAAAATAGGTGATTTTGATTCTTTCGCTTTGCAAATAGATTAATAATATAGATTTTACAACTTTTAAATATCAATGACATCCTTGTTTTGAAACTTTTCATAAAGAAGCTACCACGTTACTTAGGATAAAAAGCCAAACCAGGTACTCAGTTTACAGACACATGTTTATGGGTGTTTGCCCCTCATTAGTGCAAACTGGGGGTCTGATTTGGCAGGGTGAGATGCCTCTGACCCAGGATCTAAGAGATAAAGTTACTCCTTGTGTTTCAATTCACTTTCTCTCTGAAGAGTCTATTTGTAATTTCTTAGGAGAGTATTGCATGGCCTATTGGTCTCCCTATGCCGACTAGCTACTCTCCACAAGAATGTTATCTTTTACACCCATAGTAGTAGAAAAGGCTTATTTCCATTTTTAATGGTTATCTCCTATCCAAACAACATGTGATACCTTGCAGGTTAGTGAATGTTTTACCTCTGTGACCCTTACTAACCCCAATAATGGTGCTCTGAAATGCCCCAACGGAATGGAGCCATGATCCATCCATTCACTGTGGGATTGTTGGAGAAAGCAAAGTGCTGTACTTGGTGGAGCAGATGATAAGCCTCATTAATATTTTATTCCTTGGTTTCACCAAGCAGCTAGACACACTCCCCTTGAGAAAGTGTAACAGCGAAACGCGCGTCGGGGCACTGGTGGCTTTATGTGTCCATTCACCTCAATATCGGTAAGCTATATACTACCTTTATATTAGCTTTTTTTCTTGTCTTCCAATATTATATTGCATGATATACATATAGACGGACTGATTATTTTTGTCACTATACAGTTTTAATAGTCTGTACTAGGATTTACGGTTTCATGCCTTACATGCAGATTTTTACGTGAATCATGGAAGTTCATTACTATCCCCTGCTTTGTCTGATATAGACTACCTTGCTACCCTTTACTTTTTGTGAAAACCCTCTCCCACCTTTAGCTACTTGATTTTATCCCCTATTGAATCCTCTTACATGTCCCATTTACTCTCTACTTCATGTCTTTGTTACATTTAATCCTTAATACAAAATGTCACATTTTATATTCTTTTGAGTGGTGTTTTTTCTGGGTACTTTGTACACTGACTTTGGTGGTATATATTAGTAGAACCCACCGATTATTGATCTTTATAAGATGGGAAAATCCCTATAACTATGTTTATATGTCTTTTGGATATTTTTATGGAAATATTTTCTTTAGGTCTTCCAACAATTCCTGGAGCCAACTCCTTCAAGGCTTATCCCATTCTCCGGCTCAAGACATCTTTTGTCTTGGCATTCTTTCCTCATCCATTCTTTGAACATGACAATTGACTGAGATTTGAATACATTTTTACATTTTATTAGTATTCTTTAAAAGACCATGTGAATGAATGTAGAACATATATTGGCGGGGAGAATTTCACTGGAGCTAAAGAATAAAATCAATAGACCTAAATCTTTGAGATCCTTAGCTATGAATTTCGTTTTGACATATCCAAATATTTAGCACTTGCATAAAGCTGGATACATCTATATAAATCTTATTCATAGCGTTCTTGTATGGTCTACCCAAAGGTATACTATTCCTGGGTCCAAATTCAAAATCTGAAATGGTTCCCTCACCTACTCTGTGCCATGTATAATAGTGGTACCTTCTTCAATGCCATACGAGCCTTTAGGGCTTGTTCACACGTCCAATTTTCTCATACAAGTGCTAGCCATGGTTTTCATGGATAGCACTCGTACCTATTAAATTTTGTAGGGCAGTGCACATGTCTGAATTTTTCTTCGGGCCTAGTGTTCAGCAGAAAATATCTTGATATTTTATTTTGATCAGAGGGTCAAAATCGACCATGCAAAAAAACAGACTGCATTCGGATGAAATTCAAGTTTGGTTCAATTTTCACAGTCTGTCAGGAAGGAGAATGTGGAGAAACTTTTTTATATATCTCTCCACGTATGAAAAAAAAAATGATGAAACTTGGACCACACTGATCAAACTCTGATCAGAATAATCGGTACATTTTTTCTCATGCGTGGAAAATACTGACATCTGAATGAGCTCTTAGGCTCTTATTTTGAGAATCAACCTTGCATGAAGTGCTCAAATTATGGTTATCATCACCTATCCCTTGGACAAGTGTGGTTCTTGCCACTGGGACCCCTGATGATCCTGAGAAAAGAGCTCTGAAATTCCACATTGGAAGGAAATGATGGCCGTGCATTTGTGCCATGGGTGCATTCATTCTCTAAGGGACTTCAATGGTCAATCCACTTCCGAAACGCAAGGTATCACCTATCTTTGGCTAAGAATGACCCCTTTAGGTCAATTAACCCTATTATTTACAGTGAATGACTACAAATATCTAGTAGCCTCAACAATATTGCAAAAATATAATTACAAACTATGATGAATGGTGTAAAGACGTGTGGTTCAATGTGAAGAATTTTTTCAAAACGCAATATCTCAGTATTTCTCTATATGGATCAAATTATAATACTAAAACAAAAATATTGCACTAAGGAAAGACCGGACAAAACAGGAAGTGATGCACGAGTAGAAAGAAGTCCACAATCTGAAAATAAATCATTTGCTGGAAAGTGTTTCCTTTACATCAAGAATCAAAGATTTTATGTCAGATCTCACGTCCCCAGCACAGTCTGGTCCTTGCACGTTGATGAACAAGTTCTTGTCACGTCAAGATGAAAAGGTCAAAATATTCTAGTTTTTTTGTCTCGAACCTATGAACATTTAGCTTATGCAAAACTTTAACATCAAGGTTGCTAGTTTAGTACGTTGAGAATCTGGTCTACTGTTGTAAAGGGTGTTCTGAATTAATAATAATACTGCCACCCTAGTCCATAGGCTGTGCCTGGTCTTGAATTTCATCCCTGTTCATGGGTATTCAGTGCCACAGCAATAGCAGATACATCTTTTTCACTGGTGGCTCTGTTTCAGAAGAAAGCAGAAACCTTAACTTATTTTGGACAAGATATTTAAAGGGTTTTCTCAGGTTAGTAAACCCATTCCATACATCCTTTAAGGAAATTTGTAGGTAATAGAGGTGGATGTCTTGTCCAGCATCCTCATCTATTGGCCACAGTGGAGAGCGGTTACAAACAGCCATGTTGATAATTTGTGGGCGATAGGAGCCTGAGAACGGACTTTTATGGACCTTCATGACCAGCTCTTATTTTGATTACCGGATCTGGCACAATGTCATTGTTGTGGCGTGATGCACATAAGATATCGCGTCAGTCCAGCTAATTTATAGAAGAGCCAGGAATGCTTGCAGGTAAGAGACGATTCATAGGGCTCCAGACCTGAAGCCACAGACTACTGAGATGGCCACTGGACTACTGAGATGGCGACTGGACTGGGTCTTGCACATCAATTCAAACCAACGCTACCCTGATTGCTTCGAGTCTCATTAGGTAAAAGTGTTGAGATCAAGGACTCACTAACAAGTAGGGATTGTCTAAAGCAGATAAACACTTTAACACATCCAGGATGTATCATGACCATGCTCATCAAAAGGAACAGGCAGTTGCCCCATCAGGAAGTGCCTAATCACTGGAGACACTAAAAATGCCACAGAAGACCGGACTTGACCAAAGAAGATGACTGGACCAAAGTAAGACAGCATGTCAGAATAGTTGGGGCAAAGATTAGTATTATCTTTCCCTTGCCACCTCTGTAATCTGGCAGCTATTTAGCAAAATAATGTCAGGAAAATCTGATGTGCCTTGAATGTATTTCCTCATCTGTAAAGGTATGTGCACATGTTCAGTATTTGGTTGCAGAAATTTCTGCACCAATTTTGCATCTCTTGGCAGGAAAAACTCAGAGGCAAAAACGTGTTATTTTTAATCATTTTTACGTGCATTTTTAACTGTGTTTTTGTAGCATTTTGGGGTAAAAAAAAGTTGCAAAAACACTAAAAGAATTGACAGATTTTTTTCTGGCCAAGTCAGAAATAAGCAACATGTGCATCACACTTCAGGATTGTCATTGACTTTGCTGGCGTCAGTATTTCCTTCAGGGTTTGTGACAAATCTGCGATCAAAAAAGCATCAAAAGACGCTGCACACAGCCTAAAAAAGACTGAGAACTTTTTCTTTAAAGCAATCGAGACTAGTACGGACAGAAATGCCCAAGGTCTACTGACGGACACCAGAACATTTTTCACACTATTACAAACGAGGAGGAGTCTCCGACGCTCTTGGACTAGTATTATATAATTCCAAACTCAGATATTAAATCAGGACATATATTGGTAGTAATAATGTTATAATGTTAAACAACGAATGCGTTTTTTCATCCATCAGGTTATAACAGATCTAGACAGTGATTTTACTAACGACTCTGCCATGGGATCGGTATAGGAGGATTCGGCAGCACAGCTCTGTTACCATTTTCTATGTATGTAAACATGGCTTATAAGGTGGTCAACTAGCAGGACCTGGACCATTGGTCATGCCAGTAATCTGTTACCACCAAACTGGTGCCCTGCCAACCACCTCTTACCTGACAGCATCCCTGGATCCTCTTTTGATTATCCGGCCTGGCACAATGTTATTGCATAAAGCGTATGTGACATTGAGCCAGGGGGACTAATCAAAAGAAGAGCAGCAGATACCGGGATGTAGGACACAGTTCAGAGGGCTACCAACTGATGTCTCCATATCAGGCTACTTTCACACTTGCGTTTTTTGTAATCCATCACAATCCGTCGCTTTTTGAGAATGCAGGATCCTGGAATAAAATTTGCAGGATCCTGCATTTTCCCATAGACTTGTATTAGCGAAGGATTATGATGGATGGCCATCCCTCGCGTCCGTCGTGCACTGGATGTGTTGGAATTTGGTGGACCGTCGGCATGAAAAAACGTTCAATGTAACTTTTTTTCGTACGTCGCGTCCGCCATTTTCTACCGCACATGTGCGGCCGGAACTCCGCCCCCTCCTCCCCGGACTTTAGAATGAACAGCGAATGCATCGAAAAACTGCTTCCGCTGCCCACATCGTGCATAATTTTCACAACGTGCGCCGGTACGTCGGGCCGACGCATTGCGACGGCCCCGTACCGACGCAAGTGTGAAAGAAGCCTCACCAATGCAACCATTAGACCAGATCTTTTGAATTGATTTCCATCGTCTCTAACCAGCTACATTTTACCCATAACCAACGTGATATTGCTTTTAAAGTACAACACAAGGTTGAGCCTTTTGTATCTTTTTTTTCTCCATATGGGCACCAAACTACAATAACATTTTTAAGAGTCAGAATAAATATGAAAAATACAATTCTCAATACCGAAATCTGCCTGGTCTTTCATAAGTTAATTTACAGAATAAAGAATCTTCTTCATTCTCAAGATAGCCCTTATCTGGGTCTTTCCTATTTTATCGACCATAGTTTAGCGGTACAATACAATATCAGTTGAAAAAAAAAAAACTAAAAAAAAAAAGTGTGTAGGTTTTGATAAAGAATTATGGTAATCCACACCCTTAATACCATGAAACAATAACTCAAATGAATCTATATCTGGAGAACACTGAATTCGAGTGAGGCCTTCAACAGGTCGTCCCGTTCATCAAGCACAATTATCTTATGTAAGAGATTATTACACACGTTCGTTTCTCTACGGAATTTCAAAAATATAGAATTTAGAGCAATGTCCCCTGTTATATCACATGTGAATATGGAAGAGACGGCTTTTATTTTTATAGCAGCTGGGACTGAACCTTTTCAGCAAGATCAGCTCAGACGGCGTACTGTACTGTAAATCTACAGTCAATAATTAAACGCTAAGCCAACCATGAATCCTGCAGTTCATTGAAATGAAATTTGCTCAGTGACCGAAACATAACTATGCAAGTCTAGTTCAGCCAAGCCAGCACCCTTTGGATTACTAATTCCACATTATAATTTTATTCACAGTAAATTTAAAGGAGTTGCACAATTTTTAGAAACACTTTTTTTTTAGAAAATAAGATGACTTGGTTTTCTGCTGCTGGGACCGCCTAGTAATCCGCTATAATCTGTGATATAATTGGGGAGCAATTCTGCTGCCCCACCAATTAAAAAGGTGGTCCAAAACTAATATTCATTTTCATATTAAGTGTCTCTCTATTTATTTTAATACAGTTTAATAAAAAAAAGTCCCTACCTTTCCCTCTCTTGTTTAACTGCTTAATTTTTATTTTTTTTTTTACTTACTTCCACTTTGATTAAGCTTATTTTAGGAATACCCAGTGCATGCTGGGATACTTAATTGAGCTCTCATCAGGGGGCACTGCTGCAGCCTCTGTCCCCACCCTGAAATGAAGCGTCATCAGGGAGGTCCGATTCAGATTATGGTCTAGTCCCGCTACTGAGCATGTGTCTCTTTCTTGCCCCTGAAGACCACAATCACGATTTATCCATATGTTGCATCATGGAGGTGTGAACAATGTATTGCTGTTTTATATATATAGAATATTATAAGGTAATGTATTGTGTAGGATAAGTATAATAGGCAAAGTGTGCAGCAGGAATATAGAGTAAGACTTAGGGTTATAGATGTAATACATAGTGTTTGTGTGAGGAGCTGGCCACAGATTTTTTCCAGGATGGAGCACCGGTACGTCGATATTATATTTATGTTTATTACAGATATGCCTACTCATCAGTTTAAGTGCATTAATTTCACCTGGAAAGTGTTCAACTTCTGGAATCAACGTTTACATTCCGTGACAGTAAGGGTACCGTCACACAGTGGCATTTTGATCGCTACGACGGCACAATTTGTGACGTTCCAGCGATATATCCGTGACGTTCCAGCGATCTCGCTGTGTCTGACACGCTCCTGCGATCAGGGACCCCGCTGAGAATCGTACGTCGTAGCAGATCGTTTGAAACTTTCTTTCGTCGTCTAGTGTCCCGCTGTGGCGGCATGATCGCATGGTGTAACAAAGGTGTGCACGATATTGTATACGATGTGCGCATAGTAACCAACGGCTTCTACATCGCACATACGTCATGAAATTATCGCTCCAGCGTCGTACATTGCAAAGTGTGACAGCAGTCTATGACGCTGGAGCGATATTGTTACGATGCTGGAGCGTCACGGATCGTGCCGTCGTAGCGATCAAAATGCCACTGTGTGACGGTACCCTAAGCAGAGGAAGTGCAGGTTGAATCTCAGGTATACATAAGGCCTACATTAGCATTTCTGTCATGCATCTGGTGGAGGCATGCGTGAATTTGTTCCTCTCTGTAGGGGGCATCCTTAATACACAACCCTGCAGACAGGCTGGAGACTCGGCTTCTGGAACATTCTTTCAGTTAAAAGCAAATGTCTAAGGGGGAGGGTGTGAAAACTTCTGCCCATCCAATGGGCTGATCCCAGGAGAGGGAGAAAAATAAGCCACACATTTAAGGTACCGTCACACTAAGCGACGCTGCAGCGATACCGACAACGATGTCGATCGCTGCAGCGTCGCTGTTTGGTCGCTGGAGAGCTGTCACACCGACAGCTCTCCAGCGACCAACGATCCCGAAGTCCCCGGGTAACTAGGGTAAACATCGTGTTACTAAGCGCAGGGCCGCGCTTAGTAACCCGATGTTTACCCTGGTTACCGTTGTAAATGTAAAAAAACAAACACTACATACTTACATTCCCGGTGTCTGGTCATGTCCCTCGCCTTCAGCTTCCAGCACTGACTGAGCGCCGGCCGTAAAGTACAGCGGTGACATCACCGCTGTGCTGTGCTTTACGGCTGTCCGGCGCTCACCAGTCAGTGCGGGAAGCTGAAGGCGAGGGACATGACCAGACACCGGGAATGTAAGTATGTAGTGTTTGTTTTTTTACATTTACAACGGTAACCAGGGTAAATATCGGGTTACTAAGCGCGGCCCTGCACTTAGTAACCCGATGTTTACCCTGGTTACCAGTGATGACATCGCTGAATCGGCGTCACACACGCCGATTCAGCGATGTCAGCGGGAGATCCAGAGGCAAAATAAAGTTCTGGCCTTTCCCCAGCGACCAACGATCTCCCAGCAGGGGCCTGATCGTTGGTCGCTGTCACACATAACGATTTAGTTAACGATATCGTTGCTACATCACAAAAAGCAACGATATCGTTAACAATATCGTTCAGTGTGACGGTACCTTTAGTGACACAGTAGTTAGAGTGACGACGAGGGGCGAGGACTTGTTGGTGAGGCTCTGGTGCCCTGTATGGATGGCCTATAGAGATTAGAGGTCGGTTACTGGCTGGAGCTTGATACACGTGCTACAGTCATGATATCTATCATCTGGATGTGAAAAACTATCTTAAGGGTTGTTGTTGTTGCCAGCTGGAGCAGGAGACATGTGCTACGGTTGTAGTATGGAGCATGGACTGTGACTACAGACTATACTGTCGGGAGATACAATAGCCGAGAGACTGTGGGTATCACCTGCTACGGGGTTAGTGAAACTATTGGCTCCAAGATGGGATCTGTTGGACTCGAGATATTGAATTGCAATCATCTACCTGGAATTGCTGTAAGACCATGGATGTTAGGAATAAAAAATAGTTGACTTCATATGAAGCAAATAAGAAAAAAAAATTCAGAATCAGTCGAATCCGAGTTTTGGGGAAAACTCAAGAAGACTTCAATTAACTGTGACCCAATTAGCTCATCTTTATTAAGGCATTGTTACAGGATAGACAAAAGCTACTTATCAATGGCAGTTTTGAGTCCTTCAGTCCAGCATGTTTATTCGTGTTTCATTGTATGGATCTATAGTATAGGACTTTTAGAAATAGCCAACCATCAGCCCTTTAGACTCTAAAGGTGTAGGCTCCATCCTAAGTCATATCGGGAACTCAAAAATCCCACTGTTACCCAAAAATCATTATAGCCATGATTAGGAGTATAACAAAGCTGCTGCATAGGATAAGAACAGAATTATGGTCACAGAGTTCCAGTTGATTAGTCATTGACCTACACCCTTCTGGACAAAATATGATTTCATTCAAGGATTACAGGACAAGAACCTTTCTGTGATGCAGGTGAGACGTGAGAGTATTTTACTTGGATGATTTGGGTCAATGGTAACGCGACTGCTACGGAGACAAAGGCTGATGTATGAAATGAAAAATGTCACATATAAAATAATACATTGCTGAGCTCTGCTGACACTGGATGGGGTCTAAGCCGGGGAATTTGGTATTTATAACTCCGAGCTGTTCCACATGACAAAGGGCTCAGAGCTAAAGTATAATTCATCGCTACGAAATGATGCGCATGTAACGTTCACACACAAGTGAAAACAGAAAGATTACTGCATATTGTGATATTCAGACAAAGGCGTGTTAGTTATCCTTGTTGGATTTGCTACTAGGTCATTAAAACTAGAGATGAGCAATTTTTTTTAGTTCTGGTTGGTCCGGCATTCAGTCTGGTCCTTTGGGGCAGCCGGTCTTCACTTCTGCATCCAGCATCCTTCTCCTGGTATCCAGGGTGACTCTGATGCTTACTCAGCCTAAAAAGAACACGAGGTGCATCACGTTGCAACTTTTTCTTGCCGGGGAAGCAATCACTGGGCCCAGAATGCTGGGCCATGGTTCCATGCTAAGAAGTGATCACTAGTTGACATGGGAGACAGGTCTGGATGCCTGACCAGGGCAATCAAGTTGATAATTTCTAGGCTCAACCAATCACTCGCTGGGCATTTTTGGCCATTTCTGGTGGGTCAACCAGAAAGTAGAGACCAGCAATGGGGCAATTGTTTTGTGGGTTTGGAAAGGTTATATCACAAAGACTGCTTTTGGTTAGGACTACATATCTAGATGCTTTTATGTAGTAAGTAGTGTTGAGCATTCCGATACCGCAAGTATCGGGTATCGGCCGATATTTGCGGTATCGGAATTCCGATACCGAGTTCCGATATTTTTGTGATATCGGGAATCGGTATCGGGATTTAGATTAATGTGTAAAATCAAGACTAAAAATAAAAAATATTGATATACTTACCCTCGGACGGGCCCTGGTTGTCACCGCTGCAATCGCCATGTTTTCCTTCCTATGAATGAGCGCGTTAAGGACCTTCGATGACGTCGCGGCTTGTGATTGGTCGCGTGCGCAGTCACATGACCGCTCAGCGACCAATCACAAGCCGCGACGTCATCAAAGGTCATTAAAGCACTCAGTCTTAGGAAGAAAAGCATGGCGATTGCAGCGGTGACAACCAGGGCCCGTCCGAGGGTAAGTATATCAATATTTTTTATTTTTATTCTTTATTTTTCACATTAATATGGATCCCAGGGCCTGAAGGAGAGTTTTCTCTCCTTCAGACCCTGGGAACCATTACGGATACCTTCCGATATTTGTGTCCCATTGACTTGTATTGGTATCGGATATCGGTATCGGCGATATCCGATATTTTTCGGATATCGGCTGATACCATCCGATACCGATACTTTCAAATATCGGACGGTATCGCTCAACACTAGTAGTAAGATTTATTTCTGTGGAATTGTGTAAAGTTTTATGAAATTTTCAAGTTAGATAAATGTCAATCAATGGTGCTTTTTAAAATATCTCAGACATCAACGTATGAAGCAATTAAAACAATGCAAGTAATTAAAGATGGGAGAATTAATTTGATCCAAGTTGATGATGAACCCGCTGAATTCTAACAATTTGACACAAGTTTGATACCCTGCTGCCATATTATTGATTGCAGAAAATTGCATCAGCCAGAGAAGGATCACATGACCTCAGGTATGATTGGGCAGGCATCCTCATAATGCTTTCCTGCTGTCATATCAAATGGTATGGCACAGCCAATTAGGAGGGATTATCGTAGCATATATAAAAAATAGAAGCAGGGAATGCAGAAGCCATTTTGTGGCGAATCTGGACAGTAATTAGATGTCAAAGCTCCCAACTTATACATGGAAGAAAAGTAGGGAGAGAAAGTTCTAAAATACCGAGGAAGCTGTACACACAGTGTGTGACCTCAACACTGTGAAGAACGATTACTATTCATTTACCCGTACCCATGTATGCTGGGGTCACTTTGACATTGCTATAGCTGTGTTTGCATTAAAGAGCTTAAAACGTTTTGGATACAGTCGTAGGAAACCTTATGTATGTCTTTTTGGAGCAATTAGAGGTTTTACATTACTTTCAATTGACATCAAATCAAATTTTGGTGAAAATTTTTGGGCAAATTTGGTGAATTTTAATTTCAGAAGATGTGTTCATCTCTCCTAATGACTCACACAAAAGAAGTAAATTGTCAAATATATTAATATAGACAAACAATTGTCTTTATTCATAGAGCAAACTGCAGATACAACTACTGGTAGATGGTGGTAAACTCTTCTCTTTATATATAAAACATTTTTTGGTTCTCACAACCCTACAGCAAAAATAATGGTTTCAACTTTGACTGGAGCCTATGACTTAAAGAGAATTTGTCACTAGGTTTTTGTTATGTAATCTGACAACAGCATGAGGTAGGGGTTGGGATGCTGATTTCAACGGTATGTCACTTATTAGGCTGTGTGCTGTTTTTCTATATATATTATGAGCAACTTCTCACCTGGAGATTATCACTGGATGGACTACAGCTAACATGAGCCCTGGTCCGACCACACCCCTTAATCTGATAAGCAGCTTACTGTCAATATACAATGTACACAGAAAACGTTGATGCGGGCGAGAGCAGCCTTCTGAGCTCTGCTTAATACTACATTTAAAAACTCTGATTGTGTCCCAATGTTGCAACCAGTAATGTAACTGATACATCGCTGGAATCAGGGTCTCTTTTCCTACATGTTCTGCTCTCAGATGGGGTAACAAAAACCTAGTGACAGATTCACTTTAAGGGGCTCTATTACAGCTGCAACATCAAAATTAAGAAATTATATTTTAAATAGTCACATTCATTTTGTTATGAACTTCTTATATGAGCAAAACGATCAGCCATGGACAGCAATCATGCCAAATATATATACGGAAATGTGCTCAAGAAATGATTTTTCGTTAACGTTTCCAGTAATTCCTTGTCGAATCAGAGTATTCACATAAATTCACTTTAAGCCATTTAAATTACCCTTAAATCCTACTTTTGCTGCTGTGGCTAAAAATTCATATTAATTCCCGTGTCTAATGTTAGACAAATTGTTAGTGCAAAATATGAAGGGAAAAAAACATTAAAAGCTCAATAAACAGTTTTCACGTAGGGATCATATTTTACATTTGGAATTTCTACAAATATGCCTATAGACAATTCTGTACATTTCTTACATTACACAATTACAAACTTATAATGAAAAACCTAAATTAAATTTATGTTTAGTTCCTTGGTTTTTAATTATATTATTTTCCTATGAAATTAATTTCCCAAGGTTTCCAGAACCTCCAAACAATAAGACGATATCACTTTTCTAACCTACTTTTCTGAAAGTCCGCCTTTAGGAAATTGCTATTTACGGTACGTTCCGCAGTAATATTTTAGGAGGAGGACATGCCCTTTCTTATGTAAGTGACAAGGACAAGTTTATGACGTAAAATATTTGCCTGGTTTTTCTTTCACCAGCTACAATCTATTCCAAATTTCTTCAATCTTCCCAGAAGCTAACAAATTATGAAGAAGAAGATTTTGCACAGGTGACTTCAATTAACACATCCACATTGCAGGTGGCGGTGGCGTAGAGCGAAGTGGCACACCAACGCGTGCTCGGCACGAGGGGTTAAGTATCATTCATCTCACGTCGCTCCCATGACTTGATGTGACAACAGATTAACTGAAGTCGTTGGCTCGTGTGAAAGCACAGACATTCGAGTGGTGGAGGTTTGATAGACAGAAGGCTTTTTAGCTCCCTGAAGTTTACGTCTTGGCCCGAAGGGATTGTTTTCATGGAGCTTGTATGATTAATGTCAGGTGGTGCTGCTGTGTTCCAGGATACCCACTGGCACTTCCAAATGACTAGTTAAAAATAAGTAACATGAAAGTGAAGAGTGTAAAATAAGATTGGAGGCGGCCCCGATGTGGTGCAACGCAAGAGAATAGACCTCTTACTCTATGACTGTGTGATGTTGCGTGGGGGCTATGTAAACCATCTAAAAACAGAAAATTGACATGAGTTGCCCGTCAGGGCCGTGGGGTACTCGGTATCGGGTCCATTGCTTAAAGGGATGTGTCATGGTGGCGGCAACCCGGTCCAAGGCCCTGGGCACCCATGTTAAAGGGAATGTCTTTAAAGGGGTTGTGGAAATAAGGAATGTCAGTGACGCCTCCTGTGGTGTTCAGTCAGGGATGACCAACGCTGCTTAAAGGGCTCCTCTAGGGTGATGTTCTGGCAGCCAGATGGTATAACTTCCCACAGGTGAAGTAGGTCTCCAGGGCTCCCGGTGAATAGCTGGAAGATGGTGTGTGGTGCAGTAATGAATGAAGGACACAGTTGTGCAGTCTTTTTACCTGGTTTACTGATTGTAGCAGGTAGCCACAGTACAGGGCACCAGATCACAGGTACAGGCAGAGTCAGGTCAGCTTGGAAGTGAGTTCAGAGTCCAGCTTCATCAGGTAGAGTTAAAAGCCTTCCTTCTAGCGCTGTGTTGCTATAGTCTCTTACTGCCTATTGCTTTGTAGCAAGGTCCTCTCAGTTATCTTTGTCCTTTGTTGAACTGGGACACAAACCCGTATGACAGGTTACTCGAGCCTTTTTACAGGGTCTCTATCACGATCCGGGCTCTATGTGTCACTGTGTCTCCTGAGTGTTAGGGCGAACAGGTGATGTATAATCCAGCTGTCCTGCCTGTTTCTGCTATGTGTCTTAGAGTCCCACAAAAGCCTCAGTCTTCTGGCTACTGGTGTCTGCGCTCAATCAAGGATCCAAATGCAGAAGAAGAGAGAGGAACGCACTCACCGATCAGGTAAAATCCAATCCTTTATTCAAGCATGGACAAACTTAGCAGGGAGGGGAGTGGAGGATGATGAACGACGGCCGTTTCACGCTGACGAGCGCTTCTACGGGTCTATGAGGACCTCCCTGCTAAGTTTGTCTATGCTTGAATAAAGGATTGGATTTTACCTGATCGGTGAGTGCGTTCCTCTCTCTTCTTCTGCATTTGGATATTTATCGTCTTGTTTTCTTTGATACTGCACCACCGAGGTTGTCGGCAGGAACCTCTAGCATTACCTGGCTATCTGACATGGCGATCTAAGTTGTTGCAGCTGTGCGGAGGTGCTTTTTTCTTTTTCTTGGCTCAATCAAGGATGTAGCCCAGTCCCAGCTATTCTCCTCTGTTGTCACACTCCTGTGCTTCGCTCTCCGGCACGTTAGCTAAAGACTGTTCTTCCTTCTGTATCTCACTATCTAGGAGCTACAGCACCTTAGGCTGTATGGCCCCTCACCCGTCCTTCTGCCTCAGCCTGCTCCAGTCTGCTGTCCGGCACCAACTGTCTAAATCTTCCCAACTAACTCCTCCTCCTGACTGAAGAGAGAGCAGCTCCCCTGATTTTGAGTAACATAGTAACATAGTAACATAGTTAGTAAGGCCGAAAAAAGACATTTGTCCATCCAGTTCAGCCTATATTCCATCATAATAAATACCCAGATCTACGTCCTTCTACAGAACCTAATAATTGTATGATACAATATTGTTCTGCTCCAGGAAGACATCCAGGCCTCTCTTGAACCCCTCGACTGAGTTCGCCATCACCACCTCCTCAGGCAAGCAATTCCAGATTCTCACTGCCCTAACAGTAAAGAATCCTCTTCTATGTTGGTGGAAAAACCTTCTCTCCTCCAGACGCAAAGAATGCCCCCTTGTGCCCGTCACCTTCCTTGGTATAAACAGATCCTCAGCGAGATATTTGTATTGTCCCCTTATATACTTATACATGGTTATTAGATCGCCCCTCAGTCGTCTTTTTTCTAGACTAAATAATCCTAATTTCGCTAATCTATCTGGGTATTGTAGTTCTCCCATCCCCTTTATTAATTTTGTTGCCCTCCTTTGTACTCTCTCTAGTTCCATTATATCCTTCCTGAGCACCGGTGCCCAAAACTGGACACAGTACTCCATGTGCGGTCTAACTAGGGATTTGTACAGAGGCAGTATAATGCTCTCATCATGTGTATCCAGACCTCTTTTAATGCACCCCATGATCCTGTTTGCCTTGGCAGCTGCTGCCTGTCACTGGCTGCTCCAGGTAAGTTTATCATTAACTAGGATCCCCAAGTCCTTCTCCCTGTCAGATTTACCCAGTGGTTTCCCGTTCAGTGTGTAATGGTGATATTGATTCCCTCTTCCCATGTGTATAACCTTACATTTATCATTGTTAAACCTCATCTGCCACCTTTCAGCCCAAGTTTCCAACTTATCCAGATCCATCTGTAGCAGAATACTATCTTCTCTTGTATTAACTGCTTTACATAGTTTTGTATCATCTGCAAATATCGATATTTTACTGTGTAAACCTTCTACCAGATCATTAATGAATATGTTGAAGAGAACAGGTCCCAATACTGACCCCTGCGGTACCCCACTGGTCACAGCGACCCAGTTAGAGACTATACCATTTATAACCACCCTCTGCTTTCTATCACTAAGCCAGTTACTAACCCATTTACACACAATTTCCCCCAGACCAAGCATTCTCATTTTGTGTACCAACCTCTTGTGCGGCACGGTATCAAACGCTTTGGAAAAATCGAGATATACCACGTCCAATGACTCACCGTGGTCCAGCCTATAGCTTACCTCTTCATAAAAACTGATTAGATTGGTTTGACAGGAGCGATTTCTCATAAACCCATGCTGATATGGAGTTAAACAGTTATTCTCATTGAGATAATCCAGAATAACATCCCTCAGAAACCCTTCAAATATTTTACCAACAATAGAGGTTAGACTTACTGGCCTATAATTTCCAGGTTCACTTTTAGAGCCCTTTTTGAATATTGGCACCACATTTGCTATGCGCCAGTCCTGCGGAACAGACCCTGTCGCTATAGAGTCACTAAAAATAAGAAATAATGGTTTATCTATTACATTACTTAGTTCTCTTAGTACTCGTGGGTGTATGCCATCCGGACCCGGAGATTTATCTATTTTAATCTTATTTAGCCGGTTTCGCACCTCTTCTTGGGTTAGATTGGTGACCCTTAATATAGGGTTTTCATTGTTTCTTGGGATTTCACCTAGCATTTCATTTTCCACCGTGAATACCGTGGAGAAGAAGGTGTTTAATATGTTAGCTTTTTCCTCGTCATCTACAACCATTCTTTCCTCACTATTTTTTAAGGGGCCTACATTTTCAGTTTTTATTCTTTTACTATTGATATAGTTGAAGAACAGTTTGGGATTAGTTTTACTCTCCTTAGCAATGTGCTTCTCTGTTTCCTTTTTGGCAGCTTTAATTAGTTTTTTAGATAAAGTATTTTTCTCCCTATAGTTTTTTAGAGCTTCAATGGTGCCATCCTGCTTTAGTAGTGCAAATGCTTTCTTTTTACTGTTAATTGCCTGTCTTACTTCTTTGTTTAGCCACATTGGGTTTTTCCTATTTCTAGTCCTTTTATTCCCACAAGGTATAAACCGCTTACACTGCCTATTTAGGATGTTCTTAAACATTTCCCATTTATTATCTGTATTCTTATTTCTGAGGATATTGTCCCAGTCTACCAGATTAAGGGCATCTCTAAGCTGTTCAAACTTTGCCTTCCTAAAGTTCAATGTTTTTGTGACTCCCTGACAAGTCCCCCTAGTGAAAGACAGGTGAAACTGCACAACATTGTGGTCGCTATTTCCTAAATGCCCGACCACCTGCAGATTTGTTATTCTGTCAGGTCTATTAGATAGTATTAGGTCTAAAAGTGCTGCTCCTCTGGTTGGATTCTGCACCAATTGTGAAAGATAATTTTTCTTGGTTATTAGCAGAAACCTGTTGCCTTTATGGGTTTCACAGGTTTCTGTTTCCCAGTTAATATCCGGGTAGTTAAAGTCCCCCATAACCAGGACCTCATTATGGGTTGCAGCTTCATCTATCTGCTTTAGAAGTAGACTTTCCATGCTTTCTGTTATATTTGGGGGTTTGTAACAGACCCCAATGAGAATTTTGTTACCATTTTTCCCTCCATGAATTTCAACCCATATGGACTCGACATCCTCATTCCCTTCGCTAATATCCTCCCTTAAAGTGGACTTTAGACAAGACTTTACATAGAGACAAACCCCTCCTCCTCTCCGATTTTTACGATCCTTTCTAAACAGACTGTAACCCTGTAAGTTAACTGCCCAGTCATAGCTTTCATCTAACCATGTCTCGGTTATTCCCACTATGTCAAAGTTACCTGTAGATATTTCTGCTTCTAGTTCTTCCATCTTGTTTGTCAGGCTTCTGGCGTTTGCGAGCATGCAGTTTAGAGGATTTTGTTTTGTTCCAATCTCCTCGCTGTGGATTGCTTTAGAAATGTTCTTACCTCCCATCTGAGTATGTTTTCCTGGGTCGTCTTTGTTCGAGTCTAATGTTTTTCTTCCCGTCCCCTCTTCTTCTAGTTTAACGCCCTCCTGATGAGTGTAGCGAGTCTTCTGGCGAATGTGTGTTTCCCAGGTTTGTTGAGGTGTAGTCCGTCTCTGGCGAGGAGTCCATCATACCAGTAATTCACACCGTGGTCCAGGAATCCAAATCCTTGTTGTCTGCACCATCGTCTTAGCCAGTTGTTTGCATCAAGGATCCTGTTCCATCTCCTGGTGCCATGCCCGTCTACTGGAAGGATAGAAGAAAAAACTACCTGTGCATCCAGTTCCTTTACTTTCTTCCCCAACTCTTCAAAGTCCTTGCAGATTGTCGGTAGGTCCTTCCTTGCCGTGTCATTGGTGCCAACATGTATCAGAAGAAATGGGTGGACGTCCTTGGAGCTGAAGAGCTTTGGTATCCTATCGGTCACATCCTTGATCATCGCACCTGGAAGGCAGCATACTTCTCTTGCAGTTATGTCCGGTCTGCAGATGGCTGCTTCTGTGCCTCTCAGTAGTGAGTCTCCCACCACCACCACTCTTCGTTGCTTCTTGGCTGTACTTTTTGCTGTCACTTGTTGCTGTGTGCCCTTTTCTTTTTTGCTTGCTGGTATTGCTTCATTCTTAGGTGTGCCATCTTCATCCTCTACAAAGATTTGATATCGGTTCTTCAGTTGTGTGGTTGGTGATTTCTCCATGGTCTTCTTGCTTCTTTTGGTCACATGCTTCCACTCATCTGCTTTTGGAGGTTCTCTGACACTTTTTTCACCTTCTGTGACCAGTAGAGATGCTTCTGTTCTGTCTAGAAAGTCTTCTTTCTCTTTGATGAGTTTCAAAGTTGCTATTCTTTCTTCCAGACCCCGCACCTTTTCTTCTAAAAGGGCCACTAGTCTACACTTCTGACAGGTGAAATTGGATTCTTCTTCTGGTCGATCTGTGAACATGTAGCACATGCTGCAGCTCACCATGTAGGTTGTCACATCTGCCATGTTGCTCCTAGATCCTGCTGACTTGCTGTGTGTTTTCCTTCTTGTGTAATCTACTCAGCCAAGCTCTCTTGCAATAATGTCCTACAGGCAAAAATTTTGGTGATGCTTTCGAAGCAGCTGGTCCCGGCTGTACCCAACGATCTTCTAGCTTAGGGAGACTTCGCTTCTCCCAGAAGGCACCTGGAATATGCAAATTAGCCTCCTGAAGCTTGAATCCCTGGTTTGGTGATGCTTTCGAAGCAGCTGGTCCCGGCTGTACCCAACGATCTTCTAGCTTAGGGAGACTTCGCTTCTCCCAGAAGGCACCTGGAATATGCAAATTAGCCTCCTGAAGCTTGAATCCCTGGTTTGGTGATGCTTTCGAAGCAGCTGGTCCCGGCTGTACCCAACGATCTTCTAGCTTAGGGAGACTTCGCTTCTCCCAGAAGGCACCTGGAATATGCAAATTAGCCTCCTGAAGCTTGAATCCCTGGTTTGGTGATGCTTTCGAAGCAGCTGGTCCCGGCTGTACCCAACGATCTTCTAGCTTAGGGAGACTTCGCTTCTCCCAGAAGGCACCTGGAATATGCAAATTAGCCTCCTGAAGCTTGAATCCCTGGTTTGGTGATGCTTTCGAAGCAGCTGGTCCCGGCTGTACCCAACGATCTTCTAGCTTAGGGAGACTTCGCTTCTCCCAGAAGGCACCTGGAATATGCAAATTAGCCTCCTGAAGCTTGAATCCCTGGTTTGAAGGGGATTGGAGTAAAGCTCCCCATTCTGGCCTGAAGTCAGAATGGTGTTGTATGTGCTAATTACCTGTTAAAAGGAATCCTTCATCGCTTCCAAGCGTGACATCACTCTCCCCATGAGGAAAGCAATGCCACTGTGACAACCAGGACCCTGGGGCATCACCGACACTTTCACCTTTACTTTTTTGTAAAAATAAATAAAATCTGGTATACATTATAGAAGAGGAATTATTATAAAGCTAGATCCAAGCTGATGTATTGTCATGTTACACTATCCTTAGTTAAGTATTTCTAATTGGTTAAGTTTGAGCTGAAATGGGTGTTCCCAGCTTTAAACCTGTTGACACCACCACTGTTTTCAGCTCTGATGGTGTATGGAACAGACTGGTAATATTCACTGTGCAGCGGCCATTGTTGAGAACTGCAGCCCAGCTCCAAGTGAAGTGGACAGGCATTGATCCATTTCTTGAGAGTGACTACTACTGAACAGAGAATGGTGCTACAAACAGCTAATTAATGGGATAGTTGGGTTTCAGACTCTTAGGCTGACGTCCCACTTGCAACTGCAATGCGAGAAACTCGCGTGAGCCTCTCGCCTCAATACCTTGGGACGGGAGTGAGCAGCTGCATGTATTTCTGTGCAGCTGAATGCTCTGGTCCAAACCGCCGGTGGCAGTGCCGGGTATTGAGGCGAGAGACTCGCATTGCAGTTGCAAGTGGAAAACCAGCCTTACCAATAGGATACTGATGACAATGATAGTTCATCAATATTATAAGCCCCTTTTATCACTTCACCAAAGGAGGATGTAATAGTATGCTATGTCTAGTCCTGGTGTATGGAGCAGGCTCAGGAACTGAGCCCACGCCATACCAGACAAATGTCGGCTGTGTTACATAGCCGGCATATGACTGTAGCAACAGTGACCAGAACTTTGTCCGATCACTGTAGTTTAAATGCCATCATCAAACTCTTGACAGATGAGCATGGCAGCCGGGGGTCTGCTGAAGGCCCCTATAATTGCTATTTTAGTACTTCTGTGAAGCTCAGATGCAGTTTGAGCTCCATAGGAGAATTATGATTTTACTATTTACTGAAATAATGAGGTATGCAAAAATATAATAATAATTATAACAATAATACCATATATACTCGAGTATAAGGTATTAGGGAGAGGTTTGAGAATGTTAACTGGAAGGCAACAGAGGAGGATGGTGTGTTAGTGCATACCCTCATCATCTCCAGCCTTGACTAACATTTTAGTATATTTAGGATTGGGGAAAGGACATATTATGGAAACATGTTTGCATTTGACGTGGCATTAGGTGGTAAAAGCGTGAATGTGCTGTTTGAAGGACAAGGCAGAGTCAAGGGCTACTCCGAAGCAGTGGACTTCAGGTACAAAGTAAAGCGTGATGTCATTTATTGTGATAGAACAGGTAGAGGAAATTAGTGGGATAGATGATGAGTTCGATTTTATCCACAAAATATCAAACATGACAAATGAAGGTCAGATTACTTTGTAGGCTAAATAAAGTTTATTTTCTAATTCTTACCACTACATACATTACTAGACATACATTCTCAAGTGGCAAGAGCTAGAAAATTTGTTGCAACTTTGCTACTTTAGTGCATATCCCACCATGAAGGAACATAGTTTCCTTACTGCTTATTTTTACCTCTATCTTTTGCCTTTATTTCTGTGATGTAAGTGTGCAAGGGAAGCCTAAGAGCCTAGAGGAGGTCCAGAAGTTCCCTTTGGCCTATATGAGAAGGCCAATAATATTAATGACACATGAATGTTCGCGATCCTGTAGAGATTTTGTTCGACAGGCCACTAGCTTTAAGTTTAGTTACTGAGAACCACATAAATATCTGAGTAAAGTTGGCCAACTTGACAATTTCTGCTAGATTGGTGGGATCATCTTGTGTGCATGGAGCCTCCTGACTCTCTCCTACATCTCATCTTAGGGACAAAAGTATTGGAAAGTTCACATCCTTGTTGGTCTGGCCTACATACCTGAGTGGCCAATTTGATTTTCCTTGCTGACAGTAACTTGTTAAATTATGTTCTTTAACTTAAACTTAAAAAAATATAGTTGAAAAATTTTTTTGATTTGAAAATGTATCCGACATGAGAAATAAAACAATTTGTCCCCGCTTGAGACACAAGACTTAAAATATTTCTAACAATAGCTTACGGTCAATGAAAAAAAATTCAGTTTAAACGTATTATAGCCTTGAATATATTTTCTGAATGTTTGTGATTTACCAGATGTGAAGTTTGAAAAGAAAGTGAAAAGAAATCTAAAAATATGTGTACTCTTTGAACTGATATGCATGCTGCCATACTGTTTGCTTATCTTATCATGGGAGAACAGAATCCATCAACTAATGTCAAGGGCACAGAATGCAGAACATTAACCTAGGAATCATTGAGGAGAAGAGATGAGTCTTACAAAAAGTTTTAATAAAATTTAGGATCATTTTGCTCCACATTTTACAGTATCTACAAGAGCATATAGTGCAGATCAACACAGTAATCATAAGAAACCTTAAAGGATAAATCCAGATTTAAAGATTAATTGAAAGTGTTCATCCACATATAAAGTTAAGTAACTTTGTAAAAATATAAAAAATTTTTATCGTGTGCAGAGTAACTTCCTGCATTGCACACCAGAGCTGTATTTACAATTCTGCTGGTTGTTATTGGAAAGAGTTGTCAGGCTTTAGTCAATTATATCTCTAACAGCTTAGCTAATTAACAATTACACATTGAAATAGTTAATGTTTCCTACTTTAGGTTATATTACAGACCGTGTTTTAAAGTTTACACATCCTGGAATAAAAATGATTAAAGGCTGAGCTCTGAAATCTGCTGAATTATGGGTTCAACTATAATAAAGCCTGTAACTCAGAAAAGTAGAGAAGTGCATTACGAATGTAATTTAACTATATATGTAAAATCAAACACAAGGTTCAAACCGTGAAGATTTTGGTTTTACATTAACTATTCAAAATTTTCATCAAAAAGCTTACCCATTTTCAAAAATACAGATGAAGAGGATACACCCTGCATACAGTACAAGAAAAGCAATATTGTGCCATATATAATATATAACACCTTCTTCCACATGCCGTGTAGGGGACGCATCTAGCATCTGAAAGAAGGTGCTTCTGTAAGCTGAGACCAAAGTGGAACTTTTTGGCTAAATGCAAAACTCTATGTGTGGTAAAGAAAATACTGAAAACACCATCCCCACCATCAATCATGTTGGTGGCAGCATCATGCTGTGAGGATGCTTTTCTTCAGCAGGGACAGGGAAGTTGGTCAAAGTTAATGGAGAAATAGCTGGAGTTTAATACAACTCAATCCTGAAGGAAACCCTGTTAGAGGCTGCAAAAGACTTGAGGCTGAGTGTAGTGTGTTCCGGCAGAATTGCCAGAATTACAATGGGGTGGTTTAAATCATGTATGTGAATGGCCAAGTCACAGTCTAGACCTAAATCCCATTGAGAGCCTGTGATAAGACATGAGAATTGCATTTCACAGATGACCTCCATCCAATCACACTGAGCTAGAGCGAGTATGCAAAGAAGAATGGCCAAACAATTCAGCCTCTAGATGTGCAAAGTTGGTAGAGACATACTGTATATACTTATGTATAAGCCGAGTTTATCAGCACATTTTTTTGTGCTGAAAATTTCTACACACGACTCAATTGTCCCAGAAAGCCGGCGGGGGAGCAGCGGGTGACAGAGGAAGGAGGCGGCGGCTGTGGCTGAAGCCTGTGCTGCCACTACAGAGAAATGAATATTAATTTCTCTTATAACGCGCACAGTGACACACGCAGCTGCTAGCTTCCAGAAGACATCCTACTCACCCTCCTGCGCGCCCTCGGAGCATCTCTTTGATCCCGGCGCCCTCGCAGCATCTCGTTGGTTCCGGTGCTGGCAGCTCTTCCTGTGCAGAGCGATCACAAGTGTTCCTAGGAATGCAGTCAAAATCGTCTGCCAATTACCCATAAAATGCTCAATAGTCGAGTGAAATGATCTTTTGGTTTCCACAAAAGATTATTGTTCTCGGCAACGACTAGTGCTGCCGAGAACAATGGCACCTTTGCAAACAGAAGGATCTATTGCAGATCACTCAGAGTGCATCTGAAGAGTGGACTGCCTAAGTAAACAGGATTTTAGATAGTGAACAATCGGCAAACAAGTAGCTGGTGGGTGGTCAATTAGTACCGGCGGTCGGCTGGTGGAAACTGACCATAAATTTCTTATTTACAATACAAGATCCAGGGAATTGTTCTATTTTCCTGCCCAGAAAATCATAAAATTATAGCAAAATGATTGACTGGGAAGTAGTCCTTATCAGATATGAAGGAAAAAAGCTTCATATCACTCTACAAATGACGATCATATTTATTCTTACAGAGATCTTTAAATCTGCGTGTCAAGAAATATAATTAAAGTAGGAACAATGAGTCATGTGGGAGAGGAGCCGGGCGGACATTTGCCAACTCGAAATGATATGACATCTATCAAATCAGAAATGCAAATTTCTGCCAAAAGAAACTTTAAAATATTGTTTTAACACAGTAGTTGGTGTCATATTGAGATGACAGTTGAAAATATCACTGCACCAAGAGTGCCATAAGTGTGCACATATACACAATGTCATGGTAGTACAATTATAGATGAGCAGAGAAGTGGAGGATCAGCAGATTTTAAGAAACAATCTTCATGCTACATACATGCCACAGCACCAAAACCAAGAAGGAAAAGTCACGGAGTTCTGGAAATTACAGGAAGGGTAGACATGATAATGATCTGTAAACAATGAAAAAATGGAAACAACATTTTCAAAACATCTTTTAGAGTTTAAGGGTCATCACAGAAATCCCTGCACTTACACCTCTTGGCTGGTATCAATGAAGTTATTAATGGTTGTCTGAGGAATGTTCTGCCTGGCGTTGGCCTGTTGAAGATTGGATCCTGGGACACTTTGGAGAAATGTCGACGATTTGGAGAATTTCCACCAACAAATCAATATAACACTGAGCAGTCCAACGACCATACATTATGCCACTACATACTATAATCCCAGAAGTAGAGCATTCTCTTGTGAAGGCCTCTTCAATGCAATGCCCATGTGGTGTCATCCGATTCGAAGAACGATTCATTCTGTACTGCAAGTGAAATTAGACAACACATACTAAACATAAGGTGTCAAACAGTGTCTGCGCAAACCATCAGGAGGCTTGTGAGACATTGGGCTGCGAGAAAGATATCCAGTTGTAGGTGTTCCATGATCCCTCTCTATGGCTCTCAAAGGCTTTCATGGTGTAGATCAACACAGCAATGTAGGCTTGAATGGAGGTCTACAGTTTTCAGCGATGAGTCTGGTTTTGTCTTGGATGCAATGATAGTTGGAGATTGGTCTGGGGATCATGTGAACATAATCATAAAGAAGACTTCATGAGGGAAGCCGTTTTCCAACATGACATTGTCAGGCCACATGTTGCTCATGCGACTGAGCATTCTGCATGGCCTAAACATGTGTTAGGAGTTGAGCTCCCGCCGCTGCACAGGTGGAATTTCGAGCCATGTCTGCTGTGGTCTCCCATTGTACATCAGCCGCTGTGGAGCCTACTCAGCGGAGACGTCGGTCCCAGCGTCTTGCTCGGTCTGATACTGTGCAAAGAGTTACTGCTGCCATCCCAGACTCTGCTGTTGTAGCCTGCACTGGTCCGCGGCGAGCAGGCTTTTCTGGGACTAAGTCCTGCCTTGCACACACTGAGCATGCCCAAGGTAAAATCTCTCATTGGAGGTCAGGGGTCACATGCTCAGGTACTGCAGCAGCTATCATTGGTCCTCTAGGAAGGCCCTGAAGTTGCTCAGGTACTGTAGCATCTTCCATTGGTTCCCTAGGAAGGTCCTGTAGGTGCTCAGGCTCTGTAGCAGCCTCTCATTGGTCCTTCTAGGAAGGTCCTTAAGCTGCTGCAGCTAAAAAAGGTTTGCATGGCTGCACGGCCATGCGCTAGTATCACCTCATGTCATGAGCTTGTTATTTGTGGTCGCGCCTGTATGTGTGTATTCAGGGAACCGGCTGAAATAAGCCCCTAGAATACCGGCACCTCCGGTGAGGAGTTTGCGAGTATGTGTTAAGGGACCCGGCTGAAATAAGCCCCTAGAATACCGGCACCTCCGGTGAGGAGTGTTTGTTTGCTTTTCTGGGTGCGTGACCACTGACTGCCGTCAGCTCAGCAGTTAGCTGTGTTCCCCTGTGACGCTAACAGGGCACAGCATCTTATTTCTAGCGACTCTGTGGAGATAACAGAGTTCGCTTATACCGCCATATAGCGCCGCCATTTGCCAGCAGCAGGTTCCTCTCCTGCACAGTGGACCCCGGGTTTGCGAACGCACCTATTTAAACATATATATACTCATGTGTTCTGCCAACCCTAACAATGTGCTACTGTGAGCAGCCTGCATGGCCTAAACGTACTACCATGGTTTCCAGCGTCTACAATAAGTGCGCACTCATGCTCAATAATGAATAAATCGAGATTTTGTTTTACAATTTTGTTTGCATCTTTTCATTATTACATATCAATACATATGATCAACATGTCTATCCATCCTGTGACTTTAATAATTCCACAACTTTTTGTTCTTGGTGTTGTCATTTCATCAAAGCTGGACGTCCCAGCCCAGCATGAGAGGTTCAAGGATTTCTGTGCTCGTGATGGCGAGCTGAAGATGCAGCAAGGACAAGATGACTGACAGTGAGGAGAAGAAAGGCTGGAAAGATAAGCGGTGATGTGAGTAAAGGTTTTTTCATTCTTTTTTATTTTGATGGACTTTTATGGTCCAGAAAAATGACAATTGCTACTGATAAGTGGAGTGCGGGGAGATGAACCATCCACCATTCATCAAATATTGGGGGCTTATCCTAGGGGTAGTCTATTAAAATTATAGTCCTGAAAATCATGTTTAATTAATAAATCATATGTGCCCCAAAAAACACCGTAGAACTCATCCTACAAAAAGCAAAGTCCTCATGTAGGCAAAAGTTTGATTCTCGAAATGCAGTTATACTAAAACAAAAAATAAATTCTACTACCTCTACATTGATGGCTGCCCTGGCTCCATTTTCGTGTCAGATTATTTCTTTACTTTTTTTTATTACTCTTTTTATCTGCCTCTTCTTTCTTCTTTCTATGACAGTTAGAATTGACTAAACCTGTTTTATTGGACATCTTCAGTGAATTTTCAGCTATTTAAAACCTGCTGCTCATTTCCAAATTTCCTAGAGGATACATCCACGAATAAGACGCTGAAGGGAGAGAGTCGTTTAACCGTTATGCCTACAATTAGGCGAAGAAGTAACACTTTACCAATTTTCCCGGCGGACAATAATAAACAATTCCTTTTAAAAGCTTGTATACATTCTGCAAGTTTATAGGGCTGCACTTATACACGATGATCACCCTATACCGACAAAATCTTTATTGTTATATTGCAATATGCTCAAAATTAATTCATGTTCAGGAATAAAATAAAAGACAATTATGCCTGGAAGAGGTAAAAGAGGAGAGGGACGGCCTGGAACAGGATGGATGCAATTACAAAAGTCGTAATTGTTGTATCTAAAAAACTGAAATCAAAGATGACATTTTGGGGAAACAGTTTTTTAAGTCTGCAAATAGTATCATTATTATTGATTTTTTTTATAAAATATACAATGTAAAATTTAAAAAAAAAATATATATATATATAAATAAAATGATAATAATAATAATATTAATAATAATTATTATTATTATTATTATTAACAACAGCAATACTAATATGGACATGGATAGATATTAAAACAAAATTAAAAATAAAAGTTAATTTATAATATACTTATAATACACCGTACTTACACCATCCTCCCCAGTCATCTCACCTCCTCCACAGAACTATTCCTCCACATACAATCCTTTCTCGCCAGGCACACACGGCCACATCATGACCTATCCAGCTCACACCTTCTAACGCTCTGTCTGCTGCTCCTCATTGCTGGCGACATATCCCCAAATCCTGGCCCTCCTCATCACATCCCCACACTCATTTCTAATCCCCTGCCACGATCCTCTACACGTCCTCGCAACCACAGTAACCTCATACCCATTCATCCTGCCCCCTCTCCCCCAATTTCCCTATCTGGAGCACTATGGAACGCACGCTCTGTCTGCAATAAACTTCCATTTATCCATGACCTCTTTATCAATAACAAACTCTCCTTCCTCGGCATCACTGAAACCTGGCTCACCCCTTCTGACACAGCCTCCCCTGCGGCACTCTCTTACGGTGGCTTCCACCTTTCTCACACACCCCGCCCCAGCAGCAAGCATGGCGGAGGAGTTGGTTTTCTCCTGTCAGATAACTGCTCCTTCACCCCAATCCCACTGCCACCCTCTGTTATCCTCCCTTCCTTTGAGGTGCACTCTGTGCGCATCTACTCCCCCTCCAACCTCCAACTGGCTGTCATCTACCGTCCCCCAGGGCCAGCCACCACCTTCTTCGACCACTTCACCACCTGGCTACTCCACTTCCTCGCCGCTGACATCCCCACTATCATCATGGGCGACTTCAACATCCCCATTGACACTTCCCTCTCAGCTGCCACTAAACTTCTATCTCTCACTTCCTCCTTTGGCCTCACTCAATGGTCTTCTACAGCCACCCACAAAGATGGTCACACACTGGACCTCATTCTCACCCGCCTCTGCTCCCTATCTAACCTCTCAAACTCACCTCTTCCTCTTTCTGACCACAACCTACTTACATTCTCTTCCCTTTCCACTCCTTGTCTACAACCCCCACCCCACAAACTCTCACACCCTCGCAGAAATCTTAAACACCTTGATCTTCACTCACTCTCTGAATCCCTCCTCCCTCTCACAGACATAAGCTCCCTACACAATGCGGATGATGCTGCCACTCTATATAACACCACAATAGCTGCAGCTTTGGAATCTCTTGCCCCTCTCACACATACCAAAGCTCGCAAAATCAACAGACAACCCTGGCACACCAGCATGACAAAAGAACTGAGGCGAGCTTCCAGAGCTGCTGAGCGCAGATGGAAAAGATCCCACTCCATCGAGCACTTCATCGCATTCAAACAGTCCCTCACTGCTTTCAAAACCATGCTCGCCACAGCAAAACAAACCTACTTCTCATCTCTCATATCCTCCCTGTCTCACAACCCCAAACAGTTATTCAACACCTTCAACTCTCTCCTCCGTCCCCCAGCACCTCCTCCCTCCCCACTCATCTCAGCTGAAGACTTCGCCTCATTTTTCAAGCAGAAAATTGAGAACATCAGAGACAGTTTTAGTAAACAACCCCCAGAACCCTTCCTCCCAACTACCCAGCCCTCCACCTCCAAAACCAACTTCTCCACCATTACAGAAGACGGACTCTCCACTCTACTCTCAAGATCGCATCTCACCACCTGTGCACTTGACCCACTCCCATCCCACTTCATCCCAAACCTCACCACAGTCTTCATCCCAACCCTAACCCATCTCTTTAACCTATCACTAACAACTGGCATTTTCCCCTCAAGCTTTAAACATGCCACAATCACACCTATCCTCAAAAAGCCCTCTCTTGACCCATCCTCTGTATCTAGCTATCGCCCTATATCACTTCTCCCCTTTGCCTCAAAACTACTGGAACAACATGTCCATATTGAACTGTCCTCCCATCTATCTTCCTGCTCCTTCTTCGACCGCTTTCAATCAGGCTTCCGGTCACACCACTCCACTGAAACTGCCCTAACTAAGGTCACCAATGACCTATTAACCGCCAAGAGCAAGCGACACTACTCTGTCCTCCTCCTCCTGGACCTGTCCTCTGCCTTTGACACAGTGGACCATTCCCTGCTGCTGCAGACCCTCTCATCCCTTGGCATCACAGAATTGGCCCTATCCTGGATCTCATCATACCTAACTGACCGTACATTCAGCGTCTCCCACTCACACACCACCTCCTCACCTCGCCCCCTATCTGTCGGAGTCCCGCAAGGCTCAGTTCTAGGACCCCTGCTCTTCTCCATCTACACCTTTGGCCTGGGACAGCTCATAGAATCTCACGGCTTTCAGTATCATCTCTATGCTGACGACACACAGATCTACATCTCTGGACCAGATATCACCTCCCTACTAACCAGAATCCCTCAATGTCTGTCTGCTATTTCATCCTTCTTCTCCACTAGATTTCTAAAACTTAACATGGACAAAACAGAATTCATCATCTTTCCCCCATCTCACGCGATCTCCCCAACGAACCTATCCATTACAGTAAACGGCTGCCCACTCTCCCCAGTCCCACAAGCCCGCTGTCTTGGGGTAATCCTTGACACTGATCTCTCCTTTAAACCACATATCCAAACCCTTTCCACTTCCTGCCGCCTCCAACTCAAAAATATTTCACGGATCCGCACATTCCTAAACCAAGAATCTGCAAAAACCCTAGTCCATGCCCTCATCATCTCCCGCCTTGACTACTGTAACCTCCTGCTCTGTGGCCTCCCCTCTAACACTCTTGCACCCCTCCAATCTATTCTACACTCTGCTGCCCGACTAATCCACCTGTCCCCCCGCTATTCCCCGGCCTCTCCCCTCTGTCAATCCCTGCACTGGCTCCCCATCACCCAGAGACTCCAGTACAAAAGCCTAACCATGACATATAAAGCCATCCACAACCTGTCTCCTCCATACATCTGTGACCTCGTCTCCCGGTACTTTCCTGCATGCAACCTCCGATCCTCACAAGATCTCCTTCTCTACTCCCCTATTATCTCCTCTTCCCACAATCGCATACAAGATTTCTCTCGTGCAATCCCCCTACTCTGGAATGCTCTACCACAACATATCAGACTCTCGCCTACCATCGAAACCTTCAAAAAGAACCTGAAGACCCACCTCTTCCGACAAGCCTACAACCTGCAGTAACCACCGATTGACCAAACCGCTGCACGGCCAGCTCTACCCTCACCTACTGTATCCTCACCCATCCCTTGTAGATTGTGAGCCCTCGCGGGCAGGGTCCTCTCTCCTCCTGTACCAGTTGTGACTTGTATTTTTCAAGATTATTGTACTTGTTTTATTATGTATACCCCTCCTCACATGTAAAGCGCCATGGAATAAATGGCGCTATAATAATAAATAATAATAATAATAATAATACTTACCTGATAATAAACTTTTTTAGCAATCGTACATTTTTGGCCCTATGTCACAGTTATGCTCCTACTCTTTAACCCCTTTACCCCCAAGGGTGGTTTGCACGTTAATGACCAGGCCAATTTTTACAATTCTGACCACTGTCCCTTTATGAGGTTATAACTCCGAAACGCTTCAACGGATCCTGGTGATTCTGACATAGTTTTCTCGTGACATATTGTACTTCATGATAGTGGTAAAATATCTTTGATAGTACCTGCGTTTATTTGTGAAAAAAACGGAAATTTGGCGAAAATTTTGAAAATTTCGCAATTTTCAAACTTTGAATTTTTATGCAATTAAATCACAGAGATATGTCACACAAAATACTTAATAAGTAACATTTCCCACATGTCTCCTTTACATCAGCATAATTTTGGAACCAAATTTTTTTTTTGTTAGGGAGTTATAAGGGTTAAAAGTTGACCAGCAATTTCTCATTTTTACAACACCATTTTTTTTTAGGGACCACGTCTCATTTGAAGTCATTTTGAGGGGTCTATATGATAGAAAATGCCCAAGTGTGACACCATTCTAAAAACTGCACCCCTCAAGGTGCTCAAAACCACATTCAAGAAGTTTATTAACCCTTCAGGTGTTTAATAGGAATTTTTGGAATGTTTAAATAAAAATGAACATTTAACTTTTTTACACAAAAAATTTACTTCAGCTCCAATTTGTTTTATTTTACCAAGGGTAACAGGAGAAATTGGACCCAAAAAGTTGTTGTACAATTTGTCCTGAGTACGCTGATACCCCATATGTGGCAGTAAACCACTGTTTGGGCGCATGGGAGAGCTCGGAAGGGAAGGAGCGCTATTTGACTTTTCAATGCAAAATTGACAGGAATTGAGATGGGACGCCATGTTGCGTTTGGAGAGCCACTGATGTGCCTAAACATTGAAACCCCCCACAAGTGACACCATTTTGGAAAGTAGACCCCCTAAGGAACTTATCTGGATGTGTGGTGAGCACTTTGACCCACCAAGTGCTTCACAGAAGTTTATAATGCAGAACCGTAAAAATAAAAAATCATATTTTTTCACAAAAATTATATTTTTGCCCCCAATTTTTTATTTTTCCAAGGGTAAGAGAAGAAATTGGACCGCAAAAGTTGTTGTCCAATTTGTCCTGAGTACGCTGATACCCCATATGTGGCAGTAAACCACTGTTTGGGCGCATGGGAGAGCTCGGAAGGGAAGGAGCGCAGTTTGACTTTTCAATGCAAAATTGACAGAAATTGAGATGGGACGCCATGTTGCGTTTGGAGAGCCACTGATGTGCCTAAACATTGAAACCCCCCACAAGTGACACCATTTTGGAAAGTAGACCCCCTAAGGAACTTATCTAGAGGTGTGGTGAGCACTTTGACCCACCAAGTGCTTCACAGAAGTTTATAATGCAGAACCGTAAAAATAAAAAATCATATTTTTTCACAAAAATTATATTTTTGCCCCCAATTTTTTATGTTTCCAAGGGTAAGAGAAGAAATTGGACCTCAAAAGTTGTTGTCCAATTTGTCCCGAGTACGCTGATACCCCATATGTGGCAGTAAACCACTGTTTGGGCGCATGGGAGAGCTCGGAAGGGAAGGAGCGCCGTTTGACTTTTCAATGCAAAATTGACAGGAATTGAGATGGGACGCCATGTTGCGTTTGGAGAGCCACTGATGTGCCTAAACATTGAAACCCCCCACAAGTGACACCATTTTGGAAAGTAGACCCCCTAAGGAACTTATCTGGATGTGTGGTGAGCACTTTGACCCACCAAGGGCTTCACAGAAGTTTATAATGCAGAGCCATAAAAATAAAACAAAATTTTTTTCCCACAAAAATTATTTTTTAGCCCCCAGTTTTGTATTTTCCCTAGGGTAACAGGAGAAATTGGACCCCAAAAGTTGTTGTCCAATTTGTCCTGAGTACGCTGATACCCCATATGTGGGGGGGAACCACCGTTTGGGCGCATGGGAGGGTTCGGAAGGGAAGGAGCGCCATTTGGAATGCAGACTTAGATGGAATGGTCTGCAGGCGTCACATTGCGTTTGCAGAGCCCCTAATGTACCTAAACAGTAGAAACCCCCCACAAGTGACACCATTTTGGAAAGTAAACCCCCTAAGGAACTCATCTTGATGTGTTGTGAGAGCTTTGAACCCCCAAGTATTTCACTACAGTTTATAACGCAGAGCCATGCAAATAAAAAATATTTTTTTTTCCACAAAAATTATATTTTAGCCCCCAGTTTTGTATTTTTCCAAGGTTAGCAGGAGAAATTGGACCCTAAATGTTGTTGTCCAATTTGTCCTGAGTACGCTGATACCCGATATGTGGGGGGGAACCACCGTTTGGGCGCATGGGAGGGCTTGGAAGGGAAGGAGCATCATTTGGAATGCAGACTTAGATGGATTGGTCTGCAGGCGTCACATTGCGTTTGCAGAGCCCCTAATGTACCTAAACAGTAGAAACCCCCCACAAGTGACCCCATATTGGAAACTAGACCCCTCAATGAACTTATCTAGATGTGTTGTGAGAACTTTGAACCCCCAAGTGTTTCACTACAGTTTATAACGCAGAGCCGTGAAAATAAAAAATCTTTTTGTTTTCCCACAAAAATTATTTTTTAGCCCCCAGTTTTGTATTTTCCCAAGGGTAACAGGAGAAATTGGTCCACAAAAGTTGTTGTCCAATTTGTCCTGAGTACGCTGATACCCCATATGTTGGGGTAAACCCCTGTTTGGGCACACAGGAGAGCTCGGAAGGGAAGGAGCACTGTTTTACTTTTTCAACGCAGAATTGGCTGGAATTGAGATCGGACGCCATGTCGTGTTTGGAGAGCCCCTGATGTGCCGAAACAGTGGAAACCCCCCAATTATAACTGAAACCCTAATCTAAACACACCCCTAACCCTAATTCCAACGGTAACCCTAACCACACCTCTAACCCTGACACACCCCTAACCCTAATCCCAACCCTATTCCCAACTGTAAATGTAATCTAAACCCTAACCCTAACTTTAGCCCCAACCCTAACTGTAGCCCCAACCCTAACCCTAACCCTAGCCCTAACCCTAGCCCTAACCCTAGCCCTAACCCTAACCCTAGCCCTAACCCTAGCCCTAACCCTAGCCCTAACCCTAGCCCTAACCCTAACCCTAGCCCTATCCCTAGCCCTAACCCTAACCCTAGCCCTAACCCTAGCCCTAACCCTAGCCCTAACCCTAGCCCTAACCCTAGCCCTAACCCTAACCCTAGCCCTAACCCTAGCCCTAGCCCTAACCCAAGCCCTAACCCTAGCCCTAACCCTAACCCTAGCCCTAGCCCTAACCCTAGCCCTAACCCTAGCCCTAGCCCTAACCCTAGCCCTAACCCTAGCCCTAACCCTAGCCCTAGCCCTAACCCTAGCCCTAACCCTAGCCTTAATGGGAAAATGGAAATAAATACATTTTTTTTTATTTTTCCCTAACTAAGGGGGTGATGAAGGGGGGTTTGATTTACTTTTATAGCGAGTTTTTTAGCAGATTTTTATGATTGGCAGCCGTCACACACTGAAAGACCCTTTTTATTGCAAAAAATATTTTTTGCAATACCACATTTTGAGAGCTATAATTTTTCCATATTTTGGTCCACAGAGTCATTTGAGGTCTTGTTTTTTGCGGGACGAGTTGACGTTTTTATTGAAAACATTTTTGGGCACGTGACATTTTTTTATCGCTTTTTATTCCGATTTTTGTGAGGAAGAATGACCAAAAGCCAGCTATTCATGAATTTCTATTGGGGGAGGCGTTTATACCGTTCCGCGTTTGGTAAAATTGATAAATCAGTTTTATTCTTCGGGTCAGTACGATTACAGCGATACCTCATTTATATCATTTTTTTATGGTTTGGTGCTTTTATACGATAAAAACTATTTTACAGAAAAAATAATTATTTTTGCATCGCTTTATTCTCAGGACTATAACTTTTTTATTTTTTTGCTGATGATGCTGTATGGTGGCTCTTTTTTTGCGGGACAATATGACGCTTTCAGCGGTACCATGGTTATTTATATCTGTCCTTTTAATCGCGTGTTATTCCACTTTTTGTTCGGTGGTATGATAATAAAGCGTTGTTTTTTGCCTCGTTTTTTTTTTTTTTTTCTTACGGTGTTTACTGAAGGGGTTAACTAGTGGGACAGTTTTATAGGTCGGGTCGTTACGGACGCGGCGATACTAAATATGTGTACTTTTATTGGTTTTTTTTTTTTATTTAGATGAAGAAATGTATTTATGGGAATAATATTTTTTTTTTTTTTTCATTATTTTGGAATATTTTTTTTTATTTTTTTTACACATTTGGAAAAATTTTTTTTTACTTTTTTACTTTGTCCCAGGGGGGGACATCACAGATCAGTGATCTGACAGTTTGCACAGCACTCTGTTAGATCACTGATCTGACATGCAGCGCTGCAGGCTTCACAGTGCCTGCTCTGAGCAGGCTCTGTGAAGCCACCTCCCTCCCTGCAGGACCCGGATCCGCGGCCATCTTGGATCCGGGGCTGGAGGGAGCAGGGAGGGAGGTGAGACCCTCGCAGCAACGCGATCACATCGCGTTGCTCCGGGGGTCTCAGGGAAGCCCGCAGGGAGCCCCCTCCCTGCGCGGTGCTTCCCTGCACCGCCGGCACATCGCGATCATCTTTGATCGCGGTGTGCCAGGGGTTAATGTGCCGGGGGCGGTCCGTGACCGCTCCTGGCACATAGTGCCGGATGTCAGCTGCGATAAGCAGCTGACACCCGGCCGCGATCGGCCGCGCTCCCCCCGGGAGCGCGGCCGATCGGCTATGACGTACTATCCCGTCCAGGGTCAGATAAGCCCAGGGCACCTCGACGGGATAGTACGTCTAAGGTCACAGAGGGGTTAAAAAGATTTTACTAAAAAAGTAATTTTTTTTTAAATATTTACTATATTAATGCAGAAACATGAGCAGAACCTGATACCATGTTTCAGCGTTAAACAGTGAAGCATATTTTTTATTTTTTTTTTATTTTTTTTATTTCTACCCATTTCTTGTATTAGTATTGGTGTAGTTATTATTATCATAATTACTATTTTTATTATTATTTTTGTAAATATTATTTTTTATTTGTTACCTTTATTTATTTATCATTGTATTTGTTACAAAATAAATAAATAATAATAATAATAATAATAATAATAATAATATTTTTAGCAACCGGGCAACCCCCACATATACTTATGCTGGCAAACAGATGTAACTCATTCAGCTGCGGCAAGAAAAACTAAATCTCCGAGCACTAAAAAATACTCGGAGGACCCCCGAGCATGCTCGAGAAATCTCGAGTAACGAGTATATTCGCTCATCACTAGAGCACATGTAACCTCATTCACAATGTTACACCTAGTCCATGGTATGACTCGTTGTGCACCATGTTCTTGAGCTTTACCTTGCTTTTTCATGTTGTCTGAAGCCATCAATTTTAGCAGGACCAGCCAACCATCTAATCTCCCAGGAAATTTTAAAGGAGCTGCCAGCAGCGGATCTTGATGATTCGCCCAAGAGGATAAAACATGGAAGAACACTCCTCAGATGACCATCAATAACCTCATTGATAGCAGCCAAGGCTGTAAGTGCCAGGATTTCTACACGCAAAGCACATACTCGATTCTCTATAGAACACCGGTCCTGTGACCTTTTTTATGTCCCCCTCCATCCTAGTTTATATGTGAGAGGGCATATGCTTTTTAATATCACTGGAAATAATTTTTTTTACAGCTATTTAAAGAGACGAGCTGTAAAATCTGTGGTCTTGTAGAAATTGAATTTGCGTTAAGAGTAATTTAATTTCATTCTTTGTGATCTATAATTATATCTTTGATAAATCCCTGGAAACAGCAGCTTGATACTAAAAGATGCAGAAGAAAATTACAAAACATGCTCAGATTAAATTATAATGATGAGAATATGATGAGACATATTCCAATTGCTGATTTTATTTAAGATGTTACATATGTGTAATGGTGATTACTAGGGTTGAGCGACCTTGACCTTTTTAGAGTCGAGCCATGTTTCGCGAAACCCGACTATCTTAGAAGTCGAGTCGAGTGGAATCGGCCGATTATCGCGAAAAGTCGGGTATTGCCCGAAACACGAAACCCAATGCAAGTCAATGGGGGAGCATAGTCGGCAGTGAGTGGAGGCCAGGAAAACACCTACACTGCCCATTTTAATGGCAAAAACATCCATTCTTGTTAAAGAAGCTTGTCAATCGTAATTTACCTTATAATAATTGGAAGGCATTTGAAATTGGGGGTCATTTGGCTAAAGTTGTGGGGGGTAGGGCTGGTTCAAGTAATTAGTGGGCCCAGTAAATCTGGACCACGTCACGGCAGTGGAGCAGGGAGAGGTAAGTATTTAAACTTTGCAAGTGCTGTGATCCTGAACAAGCAGGGGGGGCCCACTCGTTGGCATTGGCACTGGCACAGGGCCCCTCAAAGTACAGTGGTGTGTTTGCACGGCGGGGGCGCCTCCCACCGGCAGCAACACTTTTGCGTACTATGAGAGGCCCTGTGCCAGTGACGTCGCCAACTAGTATTCCTCCCCCCACCTGATGAAGGAACCTGCACTTTCATCTGCACCTTCCTCTTTGTCCCCGTGTAAGGTGGTATGGTATGCGGGAAGAGGAACCTGACTTTCAGCAGGGTCACAATCTTGCTGTGTAGCGTGCACGGGGAATTTTGCGTTATGGGTCAATGTACCAGCAGACTCATCTATCACTGGCTGGGCAATGGGCAGGATGAGGAGGAAACACAGATATAGTCCCAAAGAATAAAGTGGGCTAAATGCAGTTCAAAATTGGTAACACAGGACTAACCAGGGGGCATTGCAGTGGAGGACAACTGGAATGAGAGGCTGACACAGAGAGTAGGCCCAAATCAGTAAGTAGTCGACATGCAGTTCAAAATTGGCAACCGTAGTAAACAGGCGGCCCAGCTTTGTTCAGTTGAGGAGAACAGCAAGGAGTGGCAGACACTGATAGTAGGCCCCAACCCAACTAGTAGGCCAAATGCAGTCTAACATTAACAACTACATAACAAGAGCCTGAAAATGGAATTTCAGGACAGGAAACCAGGAGAACAGCAAGGAGTGGCAGACACCGATAGTAGGCCCCAAACCAACTAGTACGCCAAATGCAGTTGTTCCATTTAACTACAATTTAATGAGAGCCTGAAGATAGAAGTTCAGGAAAGGCAACCTGGAGAACACCTTGGAGTGGAACACACCATCTCTCTACACCCCATACCCAATTTGTAGGTCTAATGCAGTGTAGTTTTCAACAACTACTAAACGAGAGTCGGAAGATCGAAGCAATGTGGACGAAACCTGGGGAACACCTTGGAGTGTAACACACCGTCTCTCTACACCCCATACCCAATTTGTAGGCCTAATGCAGTGTAGTTTTCTACAACTACTAAACGAGAGTCGGAAGACCGAAGCAATGTGGACGAAACCTGGGGAACACCTTGGAGTGGAACACACCATCTCTCTACACCCCATACCCAATTTGTAGGCCTAATGCAGTGTAGTTTTCTACAACTACTAAACGAGAGCATGAAGATCGAAGCAATGGAGAGGAAACCTGGGGAACACCTTGGAGTGGAACACACCATCTCTCTACACCCCATACCCAATTTGTAGGCCTAATGCAGCGTAGTTTCCAACAACTACTAAACGAGAGCATGAAGATCGAAGCTCAGGAAAGGCAACCTGGAGAACACCTTGGAGTGGAACACACCATCTCTCTACACCCCATACCCAATTTGTAGGCCTAATGCAGCGTAGTTTCCAACAACTACTAAACGAGAGCATGAATATCGAAGCAATGGAGAGGAAACCTGGGGAAGACCTTGGAGTGGAACACACCATCTCTCTACACCCCATACCCAATTTGTAGGCCTAATGCAGCGTAGTTTCCAACAACTACTAAACGAGAGCATGAAGATCGAACCAATGGCGATGAAACCTGGGGAACACCTTGGAGTGGAACACACCATCTTTCTACACCCCATACCCAATTTGTAGGCCTAATGCAGCGTAGTTTCCAACAACTACTAAACGAGAGCATGAAGATTGAAGCTCAGGAAAGGCAACCTGGAGAACACCTTGGAGTGGAACACACCATCTCTCTACACCCCATACCCAATTTGTAGGCCTAATGCAGCGTAGTTTCCAACAACTACTAAACGAGAGCATGAAGATTGAAGCTCAGGAAAGGCAACCTGGAGAACACCTTGGAGTGGAACACACCATCTCTCTACACCCCATACCCAATTTGTAGGCCTAATGCAGCGTAGTTTCCAACAACTACTAAACGAGAGCATGAAGATTGAAGCTCAGGAAAGGCAACCTGGAGAACACCTTGGAGTGGAACACACCATCTCTCTACACCCCATACCCAATTTGTAGGCCTAATGCAGCGTAGTTTCCAACAACTACTAAACGAGAGCATGAAGATTGAAGCTCAGGAACGGCAACCTGGAGAACACCTTGGAGTGGAAAACACCATCTCTCTACACCCCATACCCAATTTGTAGGCCTAATGCAGCGTAGTTTCCAACAACTACTAAACGAGAGCATGAAGATTGAAGCTCAGGAAAGGCAACCTGGAGAACACCTTGGAGTGGAACACACCATCTATCTACACCCCATACCCAATTTGTAGACCTAATGCAGCGTAGTTTCCAACAACTACTAAACGAGAGCATGAAGATTGAAGCTCAGGAAAGGCAACCTGGAGAACACCTTGGAGTGGAACACACCATCTCTCTACACCCCATACCCAATTTGTAGGCCTAATGCAGCGTAGTTTCCAACAACTACTAAACGAGAGCATGAAGATTGAAGCTCAGGAAAGGCAACCTGGAGAACACCTTGGAGTGGAACACACCATCTCTCTACACCCCATACCCAATTTGTAGGCCTAATGCAGCGTAGTTTCCAACAACTACTAAACGAGAGCATGAAGATAGAAGCAATGGAGAGGAAACCTGGGGAACACCTTGGAGTGGAACACACCATCTCTCTACACCCCATACCCAATTTGTAGGCCTAATGCAGCGTAGTTTCCAACAACTACTAAACGAGAGCATGAAGATCAAAGCAATGGCGATGAAACCAGGGGAACAACTTGGAGTGGAACACACAATCTCTCTACACCCCATACCCAATTTGTAGGCCTAATGCAGCGTAGTTTCCAACAACTACTAAACGAGAGCATGAAGATTGAAGCTCAGGAAAGGCAACCTGGAGAACACCTTGGAGTGGAACACACCATCTCTCTACACCCCATACCCAATTTGTAGGCCTAATGCAGCGTAGTTTCCATCAACTACTAAACGAGAGCATGAAGATTGAAGCTCAGGAAAGGCAACCTGGAGAACACCTTGGAGTGGAACACACCATCTCTCTACACCCCATACCCAATTTGTAGGCCTAATGCAGCGTAGTTTCCAACAACTACTAAACGAGAGCATGAAGATAGAAGCAATGGAGAGGAAACCTGGGGAACACCTTGGAGTGGAACACACCATCTCTCTACACCCCATACCCAATTTGTAGGCCTAATGCAGCGTAGTTTCCAACAACTACTAAACAAGAGCATGAAGATCGAAGCAATGGCGATGAAACCTGGGGAACACCTTGGAGTGGAACACACCATCTCTCTACACCCCATACCCAATTTGTAGGCCTAATGCAGCGTAGTTTCCAACAACTACTAAACGAGAGCATGAAGATTGAAGCTCAGGAACGGCAACCTGGAGAACACCTTGGAGTGGAACACACCATCTCTCTACACCCCATACCCAATTTGTAGGCCTAATGCAGCGTAGTTTCCAACAACTACTAAACGAGAGCATGAAGATTGAAGCTCAGGAAAGGCAACCTGGAGAACACCTTGGAGTGGAACACACCATCTCTCTACACCCCATACCCAATTTGTAGGCCTAATGCAGCGTAGTTTCCAACAACTACTAAACGAGAGCATGAAGATTGAAGCTCAGGAAAGGCAACCTGGAGAACACCTTGGAGTGGAACACACCATCTCTCTACACCCCATACCCAATTTGTAGGCCTAATGCAGCGTAGTTTCCAACAACTACTAAACGAGAGCATGAAGATTGAAGCTCAGGAAAGGCAACCTGGAGAACACCTTGGAGTGGAACACACCATCTCTCTACACCCCATACCCAATTTGTAGGCCTAATGCAGCGTAGTTTCCAACAACTACTAAACGAGAGCATGAAGATAGAAGCAATGGAGAGGAAACCTGGGGAACACCTTGGAGTGGAACACACCATCTCTCTACACCCCATACCCAATTTGTAGGCCTAATGCAGCGTAGTTTCCAACAACTACTAAACGAGAGCATGAAGATCGAAGCAATGGCGATGAAACCTGGGGAACACCTTGGAGTGGAACACACCATCTCTCTACACCCCATACCCAATTTGTAGGCCTAATGCAGCGTAGTTTCCAACAACTACTAAACGAGAGCATGAAGATAGAAGCAATGGAGAGGAAACCTGGGGAACACCTTGGAGTGGAACACACCATCTCTCTACACCCCATACCCAATTTGTAGGCCTAATGCAGCGTAGTTTCCAACAACTACTAAACGAGAGCATGAAGATAGAAGCAATGGAGAGGAAACCTGGGGAACACCTTGGAGTGGAACACACCATCTCTCTACACCCCATACCCAATTTGTAGGCCTAATGCAGCGTAGTTTCCAACAACTACTAAACGAGAGCATGAAGATCGAAGCAATGGCGATGAAACCTGGGGAACACCTTGGAGTGGAACACACCATCTCTCTACACCCCATACCCAATTTGTAGGCCTAATGCAGCGTAGTTTCCAACAACTACTAAACGAGAGCATGAAGATTGAAGCTCAGGAACGGCAACCTGGAGAACACCTTGGAGTGGAACACACCATCTCTCTACACCCCATACCCAATTTGTAGGCCTAATGCAGCGTAGTTTCCAACAACTACTAAACGAGAGCATGAAGATTGAAGCTCAGGAAAGGCAACCTGGAGAACACCTTGGAGTGGAACACACCATCTCTCTACACCCCATACCCAATTTGTAGGCCTAATGCAGCGTAGTTTCCAACAACTACTAAACGAGAGCATGAAGATTGAAGCTCAGGAACGGCAACCTGGAGAACACCTTGGAGTGGAAAACACCATCTCTCTACACCCCATACCGAATTTGTAGGCCTAATGCAGCGTAGTTTCCAACAACTACTAAACGAGAGCATGAAGATTGAAGCTCAGGAAAGGCAACCTGGAGAACACCTTGGAGTGGAACACACCATCTCTCTACACCCCATACCCAATTTGTAGACCTAATGCAGCGTAGTTTCCAACAACTACTAAACGAGAGCATGAAGATTGAAGCTCAGGAAAGGCAACCTGGAGAACACCTTGGAGTGGAACACACCATCTCTCTACACCCCATACCCAATTTGTAGGCCTAATGCAGCGTAGTTTCCAACAACTACTAAACGAGAGCATGAAGATTGAAGCTCAGGAAAGGCAACCTGGAGAACACCTTGGAGTGGAACACACCATCTCTCTACACCCCATACCCAATTTGTAGGCCTAATGCAGCGTAGTTTCCAACAACTACTAAACGAGAGCATGAAGATAGAAGCAATGGAGAGGAAACCTGGGGAACACCTTGGAGTGGAACACACCATCTCTCTACACCCCATACCCAATTTGTAGGCCTAATGCAGCGTAGTTTCCAACAACTACTAAACGAGAGCATGAAGATTGAAGCTCAGGAACGGCAACCTGGAGAACACCTTGGAGTGGAACACACCATCTCTCTACACCCCATACCCAATTTGTAGGCCTAATGCAGCGTAGTTTCCAACAACTACTAAACGAGAGCATGAAGATTGAAGCTCAGGAAAGGCAACCTGGAGAACACCTTGGAGTGGAACACACCATCTCTCTACACCCCATACCCAATTTGTAGGCCTAATGCAGCGTAGTTTCCAACAACTACTAAACGAGAGCATGAAGATTGAAGCTCAGGAAAGGCAACCTGGAGAACACCTTGGAGTGGAACACACCATCTCTCTACACCCCATACCCAATTTGTAGGCCTAATGCAGCGTAGTTTCCAACAACTACTAAACGAGAGCATGAAGATTGAAGCTCAGGAAAGGCAACCTGGAGAACACCTTGGAGTGGAACACACCATCTCTCTACACCCCATACCCAATTTGTAGGCCTAATGCAGCGTAGTTTCCAACAACTTCTAAACGAGAGCATGAAGATAGAAGCAATGGAGAGGAAACCTGGGGAACACCTTGGAGTGGAACACACCATCTCTCTACACCCCATACCCAATTTGTAGGCCTAATGCAGCGTAGTTTCCAACAACTACTAAACGAGAGCATGAAGATCGAAGCAATGGCGATGAAACCTGGGGAACACCTTGGAGTGGAACACACCATCTCTCTACACCCCATACCCAATTTGTAGGCCTAATGCAGCGTAGTTTCCAACAACTACTAAACGAGAGCATGAAGATTGAAGCTCAGGAAAGGCAACCTGGAGAACACCTTGGAGTGGAACACACCATCTCTCTACACCCCATACCCAATTTGTAGGCCTAATGCAGCGTAGTTTCCAACAACTACTAAACGAGAGCATGATGATTGAAGCTCAGGAAAGGCAACCTGGAGAACACCTTGGAGTGGAACACACCATCTCTCTACACCCCATACCCAATTTGTAGGCCTAATGCAGCGTAGTTTCCAACAACTACTAAACGAGAGCATGAAGATAGAAGCAATGGAGAGGAAACCTGGGGAACACCTTGGAGTGGAACACACCATCTCTCTACACCACATACCCAATTTGTAGGCCTAATGCAGCGTAGTTTCCAACAACTACTAAACGAGAGCATGAAGATCGAAGCAATGGCGATGAAACCTGGGGAACACCTTGGAGTGGAACACACCATCTCTCTACACCCCATACCCAATTTGTAGGCCTAATGCAGCGTAGTTTCCAACAACTACTAAACGAGAGCATGAAGATTGAAGCTCAGGAAAGGCAACCTGGAGAACACCTTGGAGTGGAACACACCATCTCTCTACACCCCATACCCAATTTGTAGGCCTAACGCAGCGTAGTTTCCAACAACTACTAAACGAGAGCATGAAGATTGAAGCTCAGGAAAGGCAACCTGGAGAACACCTTGGAGTGGAACACACCATCTCTCTACACCCCATACCCAATTTGTAGGCCTAATGCAGCGTAGTTTCCAACAACTACTAAACGAGAGCATGAAGATTGAAGCTCAGGAAAGGCAACCTGGAGAACACCTTGGAGTGGAACACACCATCTCTCTACACCCCATACCCAATTTGTAGGCCTAATGCAGCGTAGTTTCCAACAACTACTAAACGAGAGCATGAAGATAGAAGCAATGGAGAGGAAACCTGGGGAACACCTTGGAGTGGAACACACCATCTCTCTACACCCCATACCCAATTTGTAGGCCTAATGCAGCGTAGTTTCCAACAACTACTAAACGAGAGCATGAAGATTGAAGCTCAGGAAAGGCAACCTGGAGAACACCTTGGAGTGGAACACACCATCTCTCTACACCCCATACCCAATTTGTAGGCCTAATGCAGCGTAGTTTCCAACAACTACTAAACGAGAGCATGAAGATCGAAGCAATGGCGATGAAACCTGGGGAACACCTTGGAGTGGAACACACCATCTCTCTACACCCCATACCCAATTTGTAGGCCTAATGCAGCGTAGTTTCCAACAACTACTAAACGAGAGCATGAAGATCGAAGCAATGGCGATGAAACCTGGGGAACACCTTGGAGTGGAACACACCATCTCTCTACACCCCATACCCAATTTGTAGGCCTAATGCAGCGCAGTTTCCAACAACTACTAAATGAGAGCATGAAGATTGAAGCAATGGAGAGGAAACCTGGGGAACACCTTGGGGAGGCAGACACCGTTAGTAGGCCCTACCAAAGTTGTACACCCAATGCAGTTTTAAAATTCCTAGAGGCTGAAAACAAGACTATTGACGCTCAGCTATTTTCAAAGGAACACAGCTGAATTGAGTGGCGCAGACAGACACAGGTAGTAGGACTCAAACCAAAAATGTGGCTCACTGCAGCAGAAAAAAGTTACAGGGGTACACAAGCTGCAGTGCTCTGGGCAGTGGAGGACAATTTCAATAGTGAACCGCAGACAGACTTTGTACGCCTACTATTAAAAAAAGGATGCTCTATGCAATTATAAATAGGTTCCAGGGGTACACGGGCAGCAGTGGTGTGGTCAGTGGAGGCCTAGTGGAAGGAGTGACCGCAGACAGGCATCGAAGGCCTAAAATAATAACACATGGCTGTAGGCAATTTTAAATTGGTTCCAGGGGTACACGGGCAGCAGTGGCCTGGTCAATGTAGTAGTAGTAGAAAGAACAGACCGCAGACAGGCATCGAAGGCCTAAAATAAAAAAATTGGGCTGGCTGTAGGCAATTTTAAATTGGTTCCAGGGGTACACGGGCAGCAGTGGTGTGGTCAGTGGAGGCATATTGTAAGGAGTGACCGCAGACAGGCATCGAAGGCCTAAAATAATAACACATGGCTGTAGGCAATTTTAAATTGGTTCCAGGGGTACACGGGCAGCAGTGGTGTGGTCAGTGGAGGCCTAGTGGAAGGAGTGACCGCAGACAGGCATCAAAGGCCTAAAATAAAAAAATTGGGCTGGCTGTAGGCAATTTTAAATTGGTTCCAGGGGTACACGGGCAGCAGTGGTGTGGTCAGTGGAGGCCTAGTGGAAGGAGTGACCGCAGACAGGCATCGAAGGCCTAAAATAATAACACATGGCTGTAGGCAATTTTAAATTGGTTCCAGGCGTACACGGGCAGCAGTGGCCTGGTCAGTGTAGTAGTAGTAAAAAGAACGGACCGCAGACAGGCATCGAAGGCCTAAAATAAAAAAATTGGGCTGGCTGTAGGCAATTTTAAATTGGTTCCAGGGGTACACGGGCAGCAGTGGTGTGGTCAGTGGAGGCATATTGTAAGGAGTGACCGCAGACAGGCATCGAAGGCCTAAAATAATAACACATGGCTGTAGGCAATTTTAAATTGGTTCCAGGGGTACACGGGCAGCAGTGGTGTGGTCAGTGGAGGCCTAGTGGAAGGAGTGACCGCAGACAGGCATCGAAGGCCTAAAATAAAAAAATTGGGCTGGCTGTAGGCAATTTTAAATTGGTTCCAGGGGTACACGGGCAGCAGTGGTGTGGTCAGTGGAGGCATATTGTAAGGAGTGACCGCAGACAGGCATCGAAGGCCTAAAATAATAACACATGGCTGTAGGCAATTTTAAATTGGTTCCAGGGGTACACGGGCAGCAGTGGTATCGTCAGTGGAGGCCAAGTGGAAGGAGTGACCGCAGACAGGCATCGAAGGCCTAAAATAAAAAAATTGGGCTGGCTGTAGGCAATTTTAAATTGGTTCCAGGGGTACACGGGCAGCAGTGGTGTGGTCAGTGGAGGCCTAGTGGAAGGAGTGACCGCAGACAGGCATCGAAGGCCTAAAATAATAACACATGGCTGTAGGCAATTTTAAATTGGTTCCAGGGGTACACGGGCAGCAGTGGCCTGGTCAGTGTAGTAGTAGTAGAAAGAACGGACCGCAGACAGGCATCGAAGGCCTAAAATAAAAAAAGTGGGCTGGCTGTAGGCAATTTTAAATTGGTTCCAGGGGTACACGGGCAGCAGTGGTGTGGTCGGTGGAGGCATATTGTAAGGAGTGACCGCAGACAGGCATCAAAGGCCTAAAATAATAACACATGGCTGTAGGCAATTTTAAATTGGTTCCAAGGGTACACGGGCAGCAGTGGTGTGGTCAGTGGAGGCCTAGTGGAAGGAGTGACCGCAGACAGGCATCGAAGGCCTAAAATAAAAAAATTGGGCTGGCTGTAGGCAATTTTAAATTGGTTCCAGGGGTACACGGGCAGCAGTGGTGTGGTCAGTGGAGGCATATTGTAAGGAGTGACCGCAGACAGGCATCGAAGGCCTAAAATAATAACACATGGCTGTAGGCAATTTTAAATTGGTTCCAGGGGTACACGGGCAGCAGTGGCCTGGTCAGTGTAGTAGTAGTAGAAAGAACGGACCGCAGACAGGCATCGAAGGCCTAAAATAAAAAAATTGGGCTGGCTGTAGGCAATTTTAAATTGGTTCCAGGGGTACACGGGCAGCAGTGGTGTGGTCAGTGGAGGCATATTGTAAGGAGTGACCGCAGACAGGCATCGAAGGCCTAAAATAATAACACATGGCTGTAGGCAATTTTAAATTGGTTCCAGGGGTACACGGGCAGCAGTGGTGTGGTCAGTGGAGGCCTAGTGGAAGGAGTGACCGCAGACAGGCATCGAAGGCCTAAAATAAAAAAATTGGGCTGGCTGTAGGCAATTTTAAATTGGTTCCAGGGGTACACGGGCAGCAGTGGTGTGGTCAGTGGAGGCATATTGTAAGGAGTGACCGCAGACAGGCATCGAAGGCCTAAAATAATAACACATGGCTGTAGGCAATTTTAAATTGGTTCCAGGGGTACACGGGCAGCAGTGGTGTGGTCAGTGGAGGCCTAGTGGAAGGAGTGACCGCAGACAGGCATCGAAGGCCTAAAATAAAAAAATTGGGCTGGCTGTAGGCAATTTTAAATTGGTTCCAGGGGTACACGGGCAGCAGTGGTGTGGTCAGTGGAGGCCTAGTGGAAGGAGTGACCGCAGACAGGCATCGAAGGCCTAAAATAATAACACATGGCTGTAGGCAATTTTAAATTGGTTCCAGGGGTACACGGGCAGCAGTGGTGTGGTCAGTGGAGGCCTAGTGGAAGGAGTGACCGCAGACAGGCATCGAAGGCCTAAAATAAAAAAATTGGGCTGGCTGTAGGCAATTTTAAATTGGTTCCAGGGGTACACGGGCAGCAGTGGTGTGGTCAGTGGAGGCCTAGTGGAAGGAGTGACCGCAGACAGGCATCGAAGGCCTAAAATAATAACACATGGCTGTAGGCAATTTTAAATTGGTTCCAGGGGTACACGGGCAGCAGTGGTGTGGTCAGTGGAGGCATATTGTAAGGAGTGACCGCAGACAGGCATCGAAGGCCTAAAATAATAACACATGGCTGTAGGCAATTTTAAATTGGTTCCAGGGGTACACGGGCAGCAGTGGTGTGGTCAGTGGAGGCCTAGTGAAAGGAGTGACCGCAGACAGGCATCGAAGGCCTAAAATAAAAAAATTGGGCTGGCTGTAGGCAATTTTAAATTGGTTCCAGGGGTACACGGGCAGCAGTGGTGTGGTCAGTGGAGGCATATTGTAAGGAGTGACCGCAGACAGGCATCGAAGGCCTAAAATAATAACACATGGCTGTAGGCAATTTTAAATTGGTTCCAGGGGTACACGGGCAGCAGTGGTGTGGTCAGTGGAGGCCTAGTGGAAGGAGTGACCGCAGACAGGCATCGAAGGCCTAAAATAAAAAAATTGGGCTGGCTGTAGGCAATTTTAAATTGGTTCCAGGGGTACACGGTCAGCAGTGGTGTGGTCAGTGGAGGCCTAGTGGAAGGAGTGACCGCAGACAGGCATCGAAGGCCTAAAATAATAACACATGGCTGTAGGCAATTTTAAATTGGTTCCAGGGGTACACGGGCAGCAGTGGCCTGGTCAGTGTAGTAGTAGTAGAAAGAACGGACCGCAGACAGGCATCGAAGGCCTAAAATAAAAAAATTGGGCTGGCTGTAGGCAATTTTAAATTGGTTCCAGGGGTACACGGGTAGCAGTGGTGTGGTCAGTGGAGGCATATTGTAAGGAGTGACCGCAGACAGGCAACGAAGGCCTAAAACAATAACACATGGCTGTAGGCAATTTTAAATTGGTTCCAGGGGTACACGGGCAGCAGTGGTGTGGTCAGTGGAGGCCTAGTGGAAGAAGTGACCGCAGACAGGCATCGAAGGCCTAAAATAATAACACATGGCTGTAGGCAATTTTAAATTGGTTCCAGGGGTACACGGGCAGCAGTGGCCTGGTCAGTGTAGTAGTAGTAGAAAGAACGGACCGCAGGCAGGCATCGAAGGCCTAAAATAAAAAAATTGGGCTGGCTGTAGGCAATTTTAAATTGGTTCCAGGGGTACACGGGTAGCAGTGGTGTGGTCAGTGGAGGCATATTGTAAGGAGTGACCGCAGACAGGCATCGAAGGCCTAAAATAATAACACATGGCTGTAGGCAATTTTAAATTGGTTCCAGGGGTACACGGGCAGCAGTGGTGTGGTCAGTGGAGGCCTAGTGGAAGGAGTGACCGCAGACAGGCATCGAAGGCCTAAAATAAAAAAATTGGGCTGGCTGTAGGCAATTTTAAATTGGTTCCAGGGGTACACGGGCAGCAGTGGTGTGGTCAGTGGAGGCCTAGTGAAAGGAGTGACCGCAGACAGGCATCGAAGGCCTAAAATAAAAAAATTGGGCTGGCTGTAGGCAATTTTAAATTGGTTCCAGGGGTACACGGGTAGCAGTGGTGTGGTCAGTGGAGGCATATTGTAAGGAGTGACCGCAGACAGGCATCGAAGGCCTAAAATAATAACACATGGCTGTAGGCAATTTTAAATTGGTTCCAGGGGTACACGGGCAGCAGTGGTGTGGTCAGTGGAGGCCTAGTGGAAGGAGTGACCGCAGACAGGCATCGAAGGCCTAAAATAAAAAAATTGGGCTGGCTGTAGGCAATTTTAAATTGGTTCCAGGGGTACACGGGCAGCAGTGGTGTGGTCAGTGGAGGCCTAGTGGAAGGAGTGACCGCAGACAGGCATCGAAGGCCTAAAATAATAACACATGGCTGTAGGCAATTTTAAATTGGTTCCAGGGGTACACGGGCAGCAGTGGCCTGGTCAGTGTAGTAGTAGTAGAAAGAACGGACCGCAGACAGGCATCGAAGGCCTAAAATAAAAAAATTGGGCTGGCTGTAGGCAATTTTAAATTGGTTCCAGGGGTACACGGGCAGCAGTGGTGTGGTCAGTGGAGGCATATTGTAAGGAGTGACCGCAGACAGGCATCGAAGGCCTAAAATAATAACACATGGCTGTAGGCAATTTTAAATTGGTTCCAGGGGTACACGGGCAGCAGTGGTGTGGTCAGTGGAGGCATATTGTAAGGAGTGACCGCAGACAGGCATCGAAGGCCTAAAATAATAACACATGGCTGTAGGCAATTTTAAATTGGTTCCAGGGGTACACGGGCAGCAGTGGTGTGGTCAGTGGAGGCCTAGTGAAAGGAGTGACCGCAGACAGGCATCGAAGGCCTAAAATAAAAAAATTGGGCTGGCTGTAGGCAATTTTAAATTGGTTCCAGGGGTACACGGGCAGCAGTGGTGTGGTCAGTGGAGGCATATTGTAAGGAGTGACCGCAGACAGGCATCGAAGGCCTAAAATAATAACACATGGCTGTAGGCAATTTTAAATTGGTTCCAGGGGTACACGGGCAGCAGTGGTGTGGTCAGTGGAGGCCTAGTGGAAGGAGTGACCGCAGACAGGCATCGAAGGCCTAAAATAAAAAAATTGGGCTGGCTGTAGGCAATTTTAAATTGGTTCCAGGGGTACACGGTCAGCAGTGGTGTGGTCAGTGGAGGCCTAGTGGAAGGAGTGACCGCAGACAGGCATCGAAGGCCTAAAATAATAACACATGGCTGTAGGCAATTTTAAATTGGTTCCAGGGGTACACGGGCAGCAGTGGCCTGGTCAGTGTAGTAGTAGTAGAAAGAACGGACCGCAGACAGGCATCGAAGGCCTAAAATAAAAAAATTGGGCTGGCTGTAGGCAATTTTAAATTGGTTCCAGGGGTACACGGGTAGCAGTGGTGTGGTCAGTGGAGGCATATTGTAAGGAGTGACCGCAGACAGGCAACGAAGGCCTAAAACAATAACACATGGCTGTAGGCAATTTTAAATTGGTTCCAGGGGTACACGGGCAGCAGTGGTGTGGTCAGTGGAGGCCTAGTGGAAGAAGTGACCGCAGACAGGCATCGAAGGCCTAAAATAAAAAAATTGGGCTGGCTGTAGGCAATTTTAAATTGGTTTCAGGGGTACACGGGCAGCAGTGGTGTGGTCAGTGGAGGCCTAGTGGAAGGAGTGACCGCAGACAGGCATCGAAGGCCTAAAATAATAACACATGGCTGTAGGCAATTTTAAATTGGTTCCAGGGGTACACGGGCAGCAGTGGTGTGGTCAGTGTAGTAGTAGTAGAAAGAACGGACCGCAGGCAGGCATCGAAGGCCTAAAATAAAAAAATTGGGCTGGCTGTAGGCAATTTTAAATTGGTTCCAGGGGTACACGGGTAGCAGTGGTGTGGTCAGTGGAGGCATATTGTAAGGAGTGACCGCAGACAGGCATCGAAGGCCTAAAATAATAACACATGGCTGTAGGCAATTTTAAATTGGTTCCAGGGGTACACGGGCAGCAGTGGTGTGGTCAGTGGAGGCCTAGTGGAAGGAGTGACCGCAGACAGGCATCGAAGGCCTAAAATAAAAAAATTGGGCTGGCTGTAGGCAATTTTAAATTGGTTCCAGGGGTACACGGGCAGCAGTGGTGTGGTCAGTGGAGGCCTAGTGAAAGGAGTGACCGCAGACAGGCATCGAAGGCCTAAAATAAAAAAATTGGGCTGGCTGTAGGCAATTTTAAATTGGTTCCAGGGGTACACGGGTAGCAGTGGTGTGGTCAGTGGAGGCATATTGTAAGGAGTGACCGCAGACAGGCATCGAAGGCCTAAAATAATAACACATGGCTGTAGGCAATTTTAAATTGGTTCCAGGGGTACACGGGCAGCAGTGGTGTGGTCAGTGGAGGCCTAGTGGAAGGAGTGACCGCAGACAGGCATCGAAGGCCTAAAATAAAAAAATTGGGCTGGCTGTAGGCAATTTTAAATTGGTTCCAGGGGTACACGGGCAGCAGTGGTGTGGTCAGTGGAGGCCTAGTGGAAGGAGTGACCGCAGACAGGCATCGAAGGCCTAAAATAATAACACATGGCTGTAGGCAATTTTAAATTGGTTCCAGGGGTACACGGGCAGCAGTGGCCTGGTCAGTGTAGTAGTAGTAGAAAGAACGGACCGCAGACAGGCATCGAAGGCCTAAAATAAAAAAATTGGGCTGGCTGTAGGCAATTTTAAATTGGTTCCAGGGGTACACGGGCAGCAGTGGTGTGGTCAGTGGAGGCATATTGTAAGGAGTGACCGCAGACAGGCATCGAAGGCCTAAAATAATAACACATGGCTGTAGGCAATTTTAAATTGGTTCCAGGGGTACACGGGCAGCAGTGGTGTGGTCAGTGGAGGCAGAGTGGAAGGAGTGACCGCAGACAGGCATCGAAGGCCTAAAATAAAAAAATTGGGCTGGCTGTAGGCAATTTTAAATTGGTTCCAGGGGTACACGGGCAGCAGTGGTGTGGTCAGTGGAGGCAAATTGTAAGGAGTGACCGCAGACAGGCATCGAAGGCCTAAAATAATAACACATGGCTGTAGGCAATTTTAAATTGGTTCCAGGGGTACACGGGCAGCAGTGGTGTGGTCAGTGGAGTCCTAGTGGAAGGAGTGACCGCAGACAGGCATCGAAGGCCTAAAATAAAAAAATTGGGCTGGCTGTAGGCAATTTTAAATTGGTTCGAGGGGTACACGGGCAGCAGTGGTGTGGTCAGTGGAGGCATATTGTAAGGAGTGACCGCAGACAGGCATCGAAGGCCTAAAATAATAACACATGGCTGTAGGCAATTTTAAATTGGTTCCAAGGGTACACGGGCAGCAGTGGTGTGGTCAGTGGAGGCCTAGTGGAAGGAGTGACCGCAGACAGGCATCGAAGGCCTAAAATAAAAAAATTGGGCTGGCTGTAGGCAATTTTAAATTGGTTCTAGGGGTACACGGGCAGCAGTGGTGTGGTCAGTGGAGGCATATTGTAAGGAGTGACCGCAGACAGGCATCGAAGGCCTAAAATAATAACACATGGCTGTAGGCAATTTTAAATTGGTTCCAGGGGTACACGGGCAGCAGTGGCCTGGTCAGTGTAGTAGTAGTAGAAAGAACGGACCGCAGACAGGCATCGAAGGCCTAAAATAAAAAAATTGGGCTGGCTGTAGGCAATTTTAAATTGGTTCCAGGGGTACACGGGCAGCAGTGGTGTGGTCAGTGGAGGCCTAGTGAAAGGAGTGACCGCAGACAGGCATCGAAGGCCTAAAATAAAAAAATTGGGCTGGCTGTAGGCAATTTTAAATTGGTTCCAGGGGTACACGGGTAGCAGTGGTGTGGTCAGTGGAGGCATATTGTAAGGAGTGACCGCAGACAGGCATCGAAGGCCTAAAATAATAACACATGGCTGTAGGCAATTTTAAATTGGTTCCAGGGGTACACGGGCAGCAGTGGTGTGGTCAGTGGAGGCCTAGTGGAAGGAGTGACCGCAGACAGGCATCGAAGGCCTAAAATAAAAAAATTGGGCTGGCTGTAGGCAATTTTAAATTGGTTCCAGGGGTACACGGGCAGCAGTGGTGTGGTCAGTGGAGGCCTAGTGGAAGGAGTGACCGCAGACAGGCATCGAAGGCCTAAAATAATAACACATGGCTGTAGGCAATTTTAAATTGGTTCCAGGGGTACACGGGCAGCAGTGGCCTGGTCAGTGTAGTAGTAGTAGAAAGAACGGACCGCAGACAGGCATCGAAGGCCTAAAATAAAAAAATTGGGCTGGCTGTAGGCAATTTTAAATTGGTTCCAGGGGTACACGGGCAGCAGTGGTGTGGTCAGTGGAGGCATATTGTAAGGAGTGACCGCAGACAGGCATCGAAGGCCTAAAATAATAACACATGGCTGTAGGCAATTTTAAATTGGTTCCAGGGGTACACGGGCAGCAGTGGTGTGGTCAGTGGAGGCCTAGTGGAAGGAGTGACCGCAGACAGGCATCGAAGGCCTAAAATAATAACACATGGCTGTAGGCAATTTTAAATTGGTTCCAGGGGTACACGGGCAGCAGTGGTGTGGTCAGTGGAGGCATATTGTAAGGAGTGACCGCAGACAGGCATCGAAGGCCTAAAATAATAACACATGGCTGTAGGCAATTTTAAATTGGTTCCAGGGGTACACGGGCAGCAGTGGTGTGGTCAGTGGAGGCCTAGTGAAAGGAGTGACCGCAGACAGGCATCGAAGGCCTAAAATAAAAAAATTGGGCTGGCTGTAGGCAATTTTAAATTGGTTCCAGGGGTACACGGGCAGCAGTGGTGTGGTCAGTGGAGGCATATTGTAAGGAGTGACCGCAGACAGGCATCGAAGGCCTAAAATAATAACACATGGCTGTAGGCAATTTTAAATTGGTTCCAGGGGTACACGGGCAGCAGTGGTGTGGTCAGTGGAGGCCTAGTGGAAGGAGTGACCGCAGACAGGCATCGAAGGCCTAAAATAAAAAAATTGGGCTGGCTGTAGGCAATTTTAAATTGGTTCCAGGGGTACACGGTCAGCAGTGGTGTGGTCAGTGGAGGCCTAGTGGAAGGAGTGACCGCAGACAGGCATCGAAGGCCTAAAATAATAACACATGGCTGTAGGCAATTTTAAATTGGTTCCAGGGGTACACGGGCAGCAGTGGCCTGGTCAGTGTAGTAGTAGTAGAAAGAACGGACCGCAGACAGGCATCGAAGGCCTAAAATAAAAAAATTGGGCTGGCTGTAGGCAATTTTAAATTGGTTCCAGGGGTACACGGGTAGCAGTGGTGTGGTCAGTGGAGGCATATTGTAAGGAGTGACCGCAGACAGGCATCGAAGGCCTAAAACAATAACACATGGCTGTAGGCAATTTTAAATTGGTTCCAGGGGTACACGGGCAGCAGTGGTGTGGTCAGTGGAGGCCTAGTGGAAGAAGTGACCGCAGACAGGCATCGAAGGCCTAAAATAAAAAAATTGGGCTGGCTGTAGGCAATTTTAAATTGGTTCCAGGGGTACACGGGCAGCAGTGGTGTGGTCAGTGGAGGCCTAGTGGAAGGAGTGACCGCAGACAGGCATCGAAGGCCTAAAATAATAACACATGGCTGTAGGCAATTTTAAATTGGTTCCAGGGGTACACGGGCAGCAGTGGCCTGGTCAGTGTAGTAGTAGTAGAAAGAACGGACCGCAGGCAGGCATCGAAGGCCTAAAATAAAAAAATTGGGCTGGCTGTAGGCAATTTTAAATTGGTTCCAGGGGTACACGGGCAGCAGTGGTGTGGTCAGTGGAGGCCTAGTGAAAGGAGTGACCGCAGACAGGCATCGAAGGCCTAAAATAATAACACATGGCTGTAGGCAATTTTAAATTGGTTCCAGGGGTACACGGGCAGCAGTGGTGTGGTCAGTGGAGGCAGAGTGGAAGGAGTGACCGCAGACAGGCATCGAAGGCCTAAAATAAAAAAATTGGGCTGGCTGTAGGCAATTTTAAATTGGTTCCAGGGGTACACGGGCAGCAGTGGTGTGGTCAGTGGAGGCAGAGTGGAAGGAGTGACCGCAGACAGGCATCGAAGGCCTAAAATAAAAAAATTGGGCTGGCTGTAGGCAATTTTAAATTGGTTCCAGGGGTACACGGGCAGCAGTGGTGTGGTCAGTGGAGGCAAATTGTAAGGAGTGACCGCAGACAGGCATCGAAGGCCTAAAATAATAACACATGGCTGTAGGCAATTTTAAATTGGTTCCAGGGGTACACGGGCAGCAGTGGTGTGGTCAGTGGAGGCCTAGTGGAAGGAGTGACCGCAGACAGGCATCGAAGGCCTAAAATAAAAAAATTGGGCTGGCTGTAGGCAATTTTAAATTGGTTCGAGGGGTACACGGGCAGCAGTGGTGTGGTCAGTGGAGGCATATTGTAAGGAGTGACCGCAGACAGGCATCAAAGGCCTAAAATAATAACACATGGCTGTAGGCAATTTTAAATTGGTTCCAGGGGTACACGGGCAGCAGTGGTGTGGTCAGTGGAGGCCTAGTGGAAGGAGTGACCGCAGACAGGCATCGAAGGCCTAAAATAAAAAAATTGGGCTGGCTGTAGGCAATTTTAAATTGGTTCTAGGGGTACACGGGCAGCAGTGGTGTGGTCAGTGGAGGCATATTGTAAGGAGTGACCGCAGACAGGCATCGAAGGCCTAAAATAATAACACATGGCTGTAGGCAATTTTAAATTGGTTCCAGGGGTACACGGGCAGCAGTGGCCTGGTCAGTGTAGTAGTAGTAGAAAGAACGGACCGCAGACAGGCATCGAAGGCCTAAAATAAAAAAATTGGGCTGGCTGTAGGCAATTTTAAATTGGTTCCAGGGGTACACGGGCAGCAGTGGTGTGGTCAGTGGAGGCCTAGTGGAAGGAGTGACCGCAAACAGGCATCGAAGGCCTAAAATAATAACACATGGCTGTAGGCAATTTTAAATTGGTTCCAGGGGTACACGGGCAGCAGTGGCCTGGTCAGTGTAGTAGTAGTAGAAAGAACGGACCGCAGACAGGCATCGAAGGCCTAAAATAAAAAAATTGGGCTGGCTGTAGGCAATTTTAAATTGGTTCCAGGGGTACACGGGCAGCAGTGGTGTGGTCAGTGGAGGCATATTGTAAGGAGTGACCGCAGACAGGCATCGAAGGCCTAAAATAATAACACATGGCTGTAGGCAATTTTAAATTGGTTCCAGGGGTACACGGGCAGCAGTGGTGTGGTCAGTGGAGGCCTAGTGGAAGGAGTGACCGCAGACAGGCATCGAAGGCCTAAAATAAAAAAATTGGGCTGGATGTAGGCAATTTTAAATTGGTTCCAGGGGTACACGGGCAGCAGTGGTGTGGTCAGTGGAGGCATATTGTAAGGAGTGACCGCAGACAGGCATCGAAGGCCTAAAATAATAACACATGGCTGTAGGCAATTTTAAATTGGTTCCAGGGGTACACGGGCAGCAGTGGTGTGGTCAGTGGAGGCCTAGTGGAAGGAGTGACCGCAGACAGGCATCGAAGGCCTAAAATAAAAAAATTGGGCTGGCTGTAGGCAATTTTAAATTGGTTCCAGGGGTACACGGGCAGCAGTGGTGTGGTCAGTGGAGGCATATTGTAAGGAGTGACCGCAGACAGGCATCGAAGGCCTAAAATAATAACACATGGCTGTAGGCAATTTTAAATTGGTTCCAGGGGTACACGGGCAGCAGTGGTGTGGTCAGTGGAGGCCTAGTGGAAGGAGTGACCGCAGACAGGCATCGAAGGCCTAAAATAAAAAAATTGGGCTGGCTGTAGGCAATTTTAAATTGGTTCCAGGGGTACACGTGCAGCAGTGGTGTGGTCAGTGGAGGCCTAGTGGAACGAGTGACCGCAGACAGGCATCGAAGGCCTAAAATAATAACACATGGCTGTAGGCAATTTTAAATTGGTTCCAGGGGTACACGGGCAGCAGTGGCCTGGTCAGTGTAGTAGTAGTAGAAAGAACGGACCGCAGACAGGCATCGAAGGCCTAAAATAAAAAAATTGGGCTGGCTGTAGGCAATTTTAAATTGGTTCCAGGGGTACACGGGCAGCAGTGGTGTGGTCAGTGGAGGCATATTGTAAGGAGTGACCGCAGACAGGCATCGAAGGCCTAAAATAATAACACATGGCTGTACGCAATTTTAAATTGGTTCCATGGGTACACGGGCAGCAGTGGTGTGGTCAGTGGAGGCCTAGTGGAAGGAGTGACCACAGACAGGCATCGAAGGCCTAACATAACAAAAATGTCAATACAATGGTATTGACAATGCCAGGCATTGAAGGATGTCAGCGCATAGACTAAACATTGGTGGAGCTGTGAGATAATTTTGCAAGTGGTAGAGCACTGTTTGAGCTGGGGGGGGAACTGTCTTGTGGCCGGCGGTACAGGCCCAAGGCCCCTCATATTACAACGGTGTGTCTGACGTTGGGTGCGCACCACCACCGCCAGAGACACTTTATTGTACTAGGAGGGACCCAGTGGCAGTGCCGTCGACCAAAAGCGGGCACACCCACCTCTTCAGACAAACAGCACTCTCACGGGTGCTGTCGCCAAGTGTCGATACCACGGCCCCGTGTGGGGAGTTTGGCCATTTAGTGAGGTGTAAACATGTCGTATGCTGGACAATCAGGTGCAGAAAATTACGAGATTGGAAAAGGCATTCAGAATAGTCCACAGGCAAGACCTTTTCATAGGAAAGCTAGGTGTCAGCCGGGCAAGGTGGGGCAAAAGATTTCGAAATCCAGTTGTGGTTCATTTTAATGAAGGTTAGATCATCTACATTTTGGGTAGCCAGACGAGTCCTTTTTTCTGTTAGTATTGAACCTGCAGCACTGAATACTCTTTCTGATAGGACACTAGCTGCCTGGCAAGCAAGCTCCTGCAATGCATATTCTGCCAATTCTGGCCAGGTGTCTAATTTTGATGCCCAGTAATCAAATGGGAATGACGGTTGAGGGAGAACATCGATAAGGGATGAAAAATAGTTTGTAACCATACTGGACAAATGTTGTCTCCTGTCACTTTGAATTGATGCTGCAGTACCTGTCCTGTCTGCGGTCATAGCAAAATCACTCCACAACCTGGTCAGAAAACCCCTCTGGCCAACGCCACTTCTGATTTCTGCCCCTCTAACTCCTCTGGTCTGCTGGCCCCTGCAGCTCGTGTGAGAACGATCACGGGCGCTGTGTGCAGGGTATACCGTGAAGATTGGTAGAGCAGCTTAGTATACATTTTTTGCAAAAAACGTATCAACCAAATACCCTGTTTTTTACATCTTTTACTAGCACTTGCGGATTACTGCAACATTTTTTCAAACTGAGTGTTTTTGGTTTTACTATTCTCTTTTGTGTCTTCAGGTTTCTTGGTGGTGTGTGAACATGATCATACAGACTTGTTCACTGTGCAAGTAGCCCATGTGTTCCTGTTTCCACTTTGAATTGATGCTGCAGTACCTGTCCTGTCTGCGGTCATAGCAAAATCACTCCACAACCTGGTCAGAAAACCCCTCTGGCCAACGCCACTTCTGATTTCTGCCCCTCTAACTCCTCTGGTCTGCTGGCCCCTGCAGCTCGTGTGAGAACGATCACGGGCGCTGTGTGCAGGGAATGCCAGAAGCAAACGGTCAACAAGAGTTGATTGTTTGGTTGCTAATATTAGTTCCAAGTTCTCATGTGGCATTATATTTTGCAATTTGCCTTTATAGCGAGGATCAAGGAGGCAGGCCAACCAGTAATCGTCATCGTTCATCATTTTAGTTATGCGTGTGTCCCTTTTGAGGATACGTAAGGCATAATCCGCCATGTGGGCCAAAGTTCCAGTTCTCAAATCTGCGGTTGTGCTTGGTTGAGGGGCAGTTTCAGGCAAATCCACGTCACTTGTGTCCCTCCAAAAACCAGAACCCGGCCTTGCCGCGCCACCAATTTCCAGTGGCCCCGGAAAAGCTTCCTCATTAAAAATATAATCATCCCCATCATCCTCCTCGTCCTCCTCCTCCTCTTCGCCCGCTAACTCGTCCTGTACACTGCCCTGGCCAGACAATGGCTGACTGTCATCAAGGCTTTCCTCTTCCTCAGCTGCAGACGCCTGATCCTTTATGTGCGTCAAACTTTGCATCAGCAGACACATTAGGGGGATGCTCATGCTTATTATGGCGTTGTCTGCACTAACCAGCCGTGTGCATTCCTCAAAACACTGAAGGACTTGACACATGTCTTGAATCTTCGACCACTGCACACCTGACAACTCCATGTCTGCCATCCTACTGCCTGCCCGTGTATGTGTATCCTCCCACAAAAACATAACAGCCCGCCTCTGTTCGCACAGTCTCTGAACCATGTGCAGTGTTGAGTTCCACCTTGTTGCAACGTCTATGATTAGGCGATGCTGGGGAAAGTTCAAAGAACGCTGATAGGTCTGCATACGGCTGGAGTGTACGGGCGAACGGTGGATATGTGAGCAAAGTCCACGCACTTTGAGGAGCAGGTCGGATAACCCCGGATAACTTTTCAGGAAGCACTGCACCACCAGGTTTAAGGTGTGAGCCAGGCAAGGAATGTGTTTCAGTTGGGAAAGGGAGATGGCAGCCATGAAATTCCTTCCGTTATCACTCACTACCTTGCCTGCCTCAAGATCTACAGTGCCCAGCCACGACTGCGTTTCTTTCTGCAAGAACTCGGACAGAACTTCCGCGGTGTGTCTGTTGTCGCCCAAACACTTCATAGCCAATACAGACTGCTGACGTTTGCCAGTAGCTGCCCCATAATGGGAGACCTGGTGTGCAACAGTGGCAGCTGCGGATGGAGTGGTTGTGCAACTGCGGTCTGTGGACGAGCTCTCGCTTCTGCAGGAGGACGAAGAGGAGGAGGAGGGGGTGCGAACGGCTACAGCCAACTGTTTCCTAGACCGTGGGCTAGGCAGAACTGTCCCAAACTTGCTGTCCCCTGTGGACCCTGCATCCACAACATTCACCCAGTGTGCCGTGATGGACACGTAACGTCCCTGGCCATGCCTACTGGTCCATGCATCTGTTGTCAGGTGCACCTTTGTGCTCACAGATTGCCTGAGTGCATGGACGATGCGCTCTTTAACATGCTGGTGGAGGGCTGGGATGGCTTTTCTGGAAAAAAAAGTGTCGACTGGGTAGCTCGTAGCGTGGTACAGCGTAGTCCATCAGGGCTTTGAAAGCTTTGCTTTCAACTAACCGGTAGGGCATCATCTCTAACGAGATTAGTCTAGCTATGTGGGCGTTCAAACCCTGTGTACGCGGATGCGAGGCTAAGTACTTCCTTTTTCTAACCATAGTCTCATGTAGGGTGAGCTGGACTGGAGAGCTGGAGATCGTGGAACTAGCGGGGGTGCCGGTGGACATGGCAGACTGAGAGACGGTGGGAGATGGTATTGTTGCCGCCGGTGCCCTAGATGCAGTGTTTCCTACTATGAAACTGGTGATTCCCTGACCCTGACTGCTTTGGCCTGGCAAAGAAACCTGCACAGATACTGCAGGTGTTGCGGAAAATGGTGGCCCTACACTGCTGGAAGGGATGTTGTGTTGCTGACTAGCTTCATTGGCCGAGGGTGCTACAACCTTAAGGGACGTTTGGTAGTTAGTCCAGGCTTGCAAATGCATGGTGGTTAAATGTCTATGCATGCAACTTGTATTGAGACTTTTCAGAGTCTGTCCTCTGCTTAAGGTAGTTGAACATTTTTGACAGATGACTTTGCGCTGATCAATTGGATGTTGTTTAAAAAAATGCCAGACTGCACTCTTTCTAGCATCGGATACCTTTTCAGGCATTGCAGACTGAGCTTTAACCGGATGGCCACGCTGTCCTCCAACAGGTTTTGGCTTTGCCACGCGTTTTGGGCAAGATGCGGGCCCGGCAGATGGAACCTGTTGCGATGTTGATGCCTGCTGCGGCCCCTCCTCCTCCGCTTCAGAACTGCTGCCGCCTGCACCCTGTGTCCCCAATGGCTGCCAATCGGGGTCAAGAACTGGGTCATCTATTACCTCTTCTTGTAGCTCGTGTGCAACTTCGTCTGTGTCACCGTGTCGGTCGGTGGTATAGCGTTCGTGATGGGGCAACATAGTCTCATCAGGGTCTGATTCTTGATCAGCACCCTGCGAGGGCAATGTTGTGGTCTGAGTCAAAGGACCAGCATAGTAGTCTGGCTGTGGCTGTGCATCAGTGCACTCCATGTCAGATTCAACTTGTAATGGGCATGGACTGTTAACTGCTTCACTTTCTAAGCCAGGGACGGTATGTGTAAAGAGCTCCATGGAGTAACCCGTTGTGTCGCCTGCTGCATTCTTCTCTGTTGTTGTTTTTGCTGAAGAGGACAAGGAAGCGACTTGTCCCTGACCGTGAACATCCACTAACGACGCGCTGCTTTGACATTTACCAGTTTCACAAGAGGAGGCAAAAGAGCTAGAGGCTGAGTCAGCAAGATAAGCCAAAACTTGCTCTTGCTGCTCCGGCTTTAAAAGCGGTTTTCCTACTCCCAGAAAAGGGAGCGTTCGAGGCTTTGTGTAGCCAGACGACGAACCTGGCTCCACAGCTCCAGACTTAGGTGCAATATTTTTTTTCCCACGACCAGCTGATGCTCCACCACTACCACTACCCTCATTACCAGCTGACAATGAACGCCCCCGGCCACGACCTCTTCCACCAGACTTCCTCATTGTTTTAAAAACGTAACCAAACTAACGGTATTTGTTGCTGTCACACAACTTACACGGTGAGCTATAACTTCAGTATGATTTAGCTACCCCTTTACAGGTGAGTGAGACCACAACGAAAATCAGGCACAATGTTACACACTCTGTTGTTGGTGGCAACAAATAAGAGATGCCACACACGCAGGACTGTCACTGAAGCACAAATGTAAATATTAATCTCCCACTGATTTGATTTTTTTTTTTTTCAGGGAGACTTTAGGAAAAAAAAAATAGAATAAAATGATTTTTTCAGGAAGAATTTAGAAACCCAAAAAAATAAAATGATTTTTTCAGGGAGAATTTAGAAAACAAATAAAACAAAAAAAGGCTTTCTATGGCCCACTGAGTGAGAGATGACGCACACAGGAGTCAGGAGTGGCACACAAGCCCAGAGGCCAATATTTATCTCCCACTGATTGATGTAGTGATTTTTTCAGGTAGATTTTGGAACCCAAATCAAGCTAAAAAAATAATAGGCTTTCTATGGTCCACAATTGGAGAGAGAGATGGCACACCCAGGAGTCAAGACTGGCACACAAGCAGAAAGGGCAATATTAATCTCCCACTGATTTGATTTTTTTTTTTTTTTCAGGGAGACTTTAGGAAAAAAAAATAGAATAAAATTATTTTTTCAGGAAGAATTTAGAAACCAAATAAAATAAAATGATTTTTTCAGGGAGAATTTAGAAAACAAATAAAACAAAAAAAGGCTTTCTATGGCCCACTGAGTGAGAGATGACGCACACAGGAGTCAGGAGTGGCACACAAGCCCAGAGGCCAATATTTATCTCCCACTGATTGATTTATTGATTTTTTCAGGTAGAATTTAGAACCCAAATCAGCCAAAAAAATAAATAGGCTTTCTATGGCCCACTATTTGTGAGAGAGATTGCACGCTCAGGACTGGCACACAAGCCCAGAGGCCAATATTAATCTCCCACTTTTTATTTTTTTTCAGGGAAAATTTATAAACCCAATAAAAAAAATAATAAATAGGCTTTCTATGGCCCACTATCTGAGAGAGAGAGATGGCACGCTTAGGACTGGCACACAAGCCCAAAGGCCAATATTAATCTCCCTTTTTTTTTCAGGGAGAATTTATAAAACCAAAAAAAAAAAAAAAAATAGGCTTTCTATGGCCCACTATTTGTGAAAGAGATGGCACGCTCAGGACTGGCACACAAGCCCAGAGGCCAATATTAATCTCCCACTTTTTTTTTTTTGTTCCAGGGAAAATTTATAAACCCAATAAAAAAAATAATAAATAGGCTTTCTATGGCCCACTATCTGAGAGAGAGAGATGGCACGCTTAGGACTGGAACACAAGCCCAAAGGCCAATATTAATCTCCCACTGATTGATTTATTGATTTTTTCAGGTAGAATTTAGAACCCAAATAAAGCAAAAAAAAAATAAATAGGCTTTCTATGGCCCACTGAGTGAGTGATGATGCACACAGGAGTCAGGAGTGGCACACAAGCCCTGAGGCCAATATTTTTCTCCCACTGATTGATGTAGTGATTTTTTCAGGTAGATTTTAGAACCCAAATCAACCAAAAAAATAAATAGGCTTTCTATGGCCCACTGACTGAGAGATGGCACACACAGGAGTCAAGAGTGGCACACAAGCCCTGAGGCCAATATTTTTCTCCCACTGATTGATGTAGTCATTTTTTCAGGTAGATTTTATAACCCAAATCAAGCAAAAAAATAAATAGGCTTTCTATGGCCCACTGAGTGAGAGATGGCACACACAGGGATGGCACTCTAGCAGAAATGTCAATCTTAATCTCCCACAAAAAAACAAAAAAAAAACAGGGAGTGTCCAACAATTACTATCTCCCTGCAGTAATCTCAGCCAGGTATGGCAGGCAGCAATAAGGAGTGGACTGATGCACAAATTAAATAAAAAGTGTGGACAAACAAAAAAGATAGCTGTGCAGAAAGGAAGGAACAAGAGGATTTGTGCTTTGAAAAAAGCAGTTGGTTTGCACATCGGCGTACACACAGCAATGCAGCTATCAGGGAGCCTTCTAGGGCAGCCCAATGAGCTACAGCGCTGAGGGGAAAAACAAAAATGTAGCTTCCACTGTCCCTGCACACCGAAGGTGGTGTTGGGCAGTGGAAATCGCTACAGCACAAGCGGTTTGGTGGTTAATGGACCCTGCCTAACGCTATCCCTGCTTCTGACGAAGCGGCAGCAACCTCTCCCTAAGCTCAGATCAGCAGCAGTAACATGGCGGTCGGCGGGAACGCCCCTTTATAGCCCCTGTGACGCCGCAGACAGCAAGCCAATCACTGCAATGCCCTTCTCTAAGATGGTGGGGACCAGGACCTATGTCATCACGCTGCCCACTATCTGCGTTTACCTTCATTGGCTGAGAAATGGCGCTTTTCGCGTCATTGAAACGCGACTTTGGCGCGAAAGTCGCGTACCGCATGGCCGACCCCGCACAGGGGTCGGATCGGGTTTCATGAAACCCGACTTTGCCAAAAGTCGGCGACTTTTGAAAATGAACGACCCGTTTCGCTCAACCCTAGTGATTACCGTTCTATTAACCAGAACATTTGATAATCTGGAATGTCACCATGGCATCACTAGTATTTCCATTGCTGACTGCCAGGAAGAAGATATTGATGTAATCTGTACCTGAACGTGCAGTTATAACCTGAACTCTAAAATTTAACTACAGCACCCCAGCAGGTGAAAGTAAGCATTGCACTCTTCAAAATTGAAACAATTTGCCTTTATTTAAATTTTATTTGTATTTTTGCACAGAATTTGCATATTTTGTCATAAATAGGGTTGAGCGACTTTTGTTTTTTTAGGGTCAGGTCGGGTTTCACGAAACCCGACTTTCTCAAAAGTCAGGTCGAGTGAAAACGGCCGATCCTATTAAAAAGTCGGGGTCGGCCGAAACATGAAACCCAATGCAGTGCAATGGGATACTAATGGTTCCCAGGGTCTGAAGGAGAGGAAACTCTCCTTCAGGCCCTGGGATCCATATTTATGTGTAAAATAAAGAATAAAAATAAAAAATAGGGATATACTCACCCTCGGACACGCCCTGGTACTAACCGGCAGCCTTCCTTCCTAAGACCGCTCACACGACCAATCACAAGCCGCGATGTCATCGAAGGTCCTTCACGCGCTCATTCTTAGGAATGGAAGCTGCCGGTTACAGCGGTTAGTACCAGGGCGCGTCCGAGGGTGAGTATATCCCTATTTTTTATTTTTATTCTTTATTTTACACATAAATATGGATTCCGATACCGCAAATATCGGCCGATGTCCGATACTTGCGGTATCGGAATGAAACGCGACTTTTGCGCGAAGATCGCCGACCTCATGGCTGACCCCACACAGGGATCAGGTCGGGTTTCATGAAACTCGACTTTGCCAAAGGTCGGCGACTTCTGAAAATGGCCGACTCGTTTCGCTCAACCCTAGTCATAAACAGTAAAAGCATATTCATATTTAGAGTCAGTAATTCAAATTAATATAAGTAGTGATGAGCAAACGTGCTCGGATGAGGTGTTATCCAAGAATGCTCATGTGCTAACCGAGCGTCAAAATAGTAGATTTACGCACCTTGTAAAAATCCTTAAGCTTCTCTATTCTGCCACTTTTGTTCTATTTTGTGCTGTGTCACTCCATTTTAGAGTTATTAATATTTGTTGCTTTTTGAGCGCAGCATGTGAAATCTCTGCATGTAGTCTAACTCGGTGTTTTTTTTAAAGTGTTCTCTGGGGGTGTGCACTTTCACCCCTGTCTTGCAGATGCTGCCAATTACAGCTTGTTAGATGAGTTGTCGAGATGTGATTGGCAATATCTAGGAGATAATGGTGAAAGTATATGCCCCATACAAGACTAAAGAAATGCCCAGTTGCATTACAAGTAGAGATTTCACATATTGTGCTCCAAAAGAAACAAATGTGAATATCTCTTCAATGGAGTAACGCAGCTCAAAAAAGAAAAAAAACAGCAGAATCAGGAGAACTTAGAGATTTTTGCAAGTTATTTTACGAACATTTGACAGGTTCTCTTTTAATTATGTGGTGAATCATTCCATACTACTGTATATATCGGGGCTCAATTTTTCTGCCACAAAGCTCAAAAAAGTGGTTATCCACTAAATGAGAATCCCTTGTTAATTGATAAAGTTCTCCCAAATAAAATCTAAAAAACACATTCTCACCTCCACAACTGATACCGTTTTACCGATGTTGGCGCTGTGTCTCTTAGCGGTCATGTGACATCGTTATGTTACGTGTCCACTGCAGCCAATCAGCTGATCAGCTGCAGCCTTTCAGTATTCCATTAGGCCTGTAAAAATGGTCAAACTTCATTTAAAACTGTCCGTACGATAGGGGATAATTTGCACATCAACGATCCTGAGCATGTAGCTTTTAATCGCTGATAATGCGGCTCTTGAATTGAACAGTGGTGTCAATACTCAACCTGTATTCTATTCATCATCCATTGTACTGCTGGAAAAAACGAGGTCAACACTCTGCTATTTACGGCGGTCTCACATGCAATCAATGGAGCACAGGTCGAGCATCCTCTGAAGATGGCGCTCTGCAGAGCTCCATCTTGCGGTCCTAAAACCCCATTCACAAGACTGCGGTGTATCCTATTGGTCTGACCCCCAGAAATTTGAAATTTATCCCTTAACCCAGGAATATGAGATAACGCGCTAATTTGGAAATAACCCGTTAAGACAGGCCTGTGTAGCGTCAGAGGCAACTCCCCGTATAGCACATACCTGATGACGTATACCATGACGTATTCCGCATGAATTTCTGACTCTCGTATTTGCTGTTATTGGATGCTGAGCAATTCCGGGTAATAAACATCCTTCTGTAGTATCAAAAACAGATTAAAGATTCCCTTTCTTTAGTCTCCGGAGTGTTCGGAATCTCACAATGATTCTTTTATATATATTTTTTTTTTGTCATAAAGACATAAGAACTTCGAGCAACTTTGCTATGATGTTTCATAAAAACCAATTCTAATTAGCGATCCCCCAGGATTTGTTTCTCGTGAAAAATGATATTTACATAACACGGTTTTATATCTTCTAGAAACCCCCAGCAGGGTAATAGCTCGGGCATGTAAGGAAAATTGATTTATACTGTAGGGAGTAATTCCCTCAACGGAACATTTGTATTCAGATGCCAATTAAGCCCTTGGAACAAACATAGACCCAACATTGTTACAAAGGTGGCGGTATTTATCTTTAAGCTAGAAAATATGTTTGGCAAACATCTGAGCTGTCCCACTGACCCGCAATAATTGGAGACATGGCAAGAAAGAGACTTTATTAAAGTATTTACACACTGTTTGCTCCTCGATTGCTTTGCATTTATTCAGATCCAGTACCCCGGCAATTATACGTCTTGTTTACAACTTTACTTGCTGTGAATTTTAAGGAGGAGAAAAAATAATAAACGTTCTCTTTCTTGTAGGTGGATGATTAATTGCTGAGCGATTTTAAATGATGATCAAAAGACTTTCATTCCTACGCGGCGTTAATTATGTTTTCAGTTGTACTCTGTGAAGTGAAGAGACATTACCTTTTATGTTTAGGTTACGCGCTGCAGATATAGAGTAAATGGTCTATCAAATTACGGGTCCATGCAGACATATGCGCACATTGGGGCGGTATAACATGAAGCTATAGTTTCATGTTACACCTCCCTGATGTGCGTATACGTTGACATTGCTCAAAATAATAGATTTAAATATCTTATAAAAGATAAGCTTCTTTATTTTGATGATTTTTTTTCTAGCTGTGTCGCTCCATTTTAGAGTTATTAAAATGTTGCTGCTTTTGGAGCGCAGTATGTGAAATCTCTACATGTAGTCTAACGTGATGATTCTTGAAAGTGCACTAATGGAAAATAGGTAACAACAAGGACTCCATGTTACACATCATTAAACTATTGGTCTCCTTATTCTTCATTCTCCAGAAGTGACTACAATAGTCGTAGCTTACACCCCAGCTTAAAGTGAAGTTCCACCCCTGAATAATATTGGTTTTATAGTGAACAGAAGTGCAATCTAGTCACTTACTTGCTTTGTTCATTACCATTGTGAAGAGGTGAAATCACTTTCAATAAATACAGTGATGTGAAAAAGTGTTTGCTCCCTTCATGAAGTCTTACTATTTTGCATGTTTGTCTCATTTAAATGTTTCGGATCACCAAACAAATTGAAATATTAGACAAAGATAACACAAGTAAAACACAAAAATGTAGTTTTTAAATGAAGGTCTTTATTAATAAGGGAAAAAATAAATCCAAACCTACAGGATTCTGGGTGGAAAAAAGTGATTGCCCCATAAACTTAATAACTGGTTGGGCCACCCTTAGCAGCAACAACTGCAATCAAGCATTTGCGATAACTGGCAATGAGTCTGTTACAACGCTCTGGAGGAATTTTGGCCTACTCATCTTTGCAGAATTGTTTAAGGTCAGGACTTTGACTAGGCCACTCCAAAGTCTTAATTTTGTTTTTCTTAAACCATTCAGGCTGGAAGAAAGCGATGGCTGGGTGTCAAACATAGTGGGTTACACTAGATTTAGAAAGGACAGGATAGACAAAAAAGGAGAAGAGGTGTGTATTTTCATAAAATCCAACTTTTAAACTGTGCTCAATTATGACATTGGGGGGAGCTGTGACAATGTAGAGTCAATATAGGTAAATGTACATGGGGATGGCAATAATAGAAAGCTGCTAATTGGAGTTTGCTACAAGCCTTCTAACATATCTGAACAGTTAGAGGATGAAAATGCTGCAACAAATTAAAAAGGCAGCATATAATAATAAGGTCCTTATTATAGGGGTTTTCAACTATCGAGACATTCAATGGGACATAGAATCTTCTGGTTGTGCTAAAAGCTGCAAGTTCTTATCCACAGTCCAAGACAATTACCTGTGTCAGCTGGTAGAGTTACCAACCAGGAGAGTTAATATGCTGGATCTGTTCCTGTCAAATAAACCAGATACAATATCAGATCTACAGGTCAGGGAGCTTTTGGGAACAGTGACCATAATATGGTAAGTTTCAATATAATATTACTCAAACATTCAAAATGGGAAATGCCAAAACCTGGAACTTTAGGAAAGCTGATTTCAACAAAATTAAGGAAAGAGCTTACCTGAGTAGATTGGGACCATCTCATGGTAACTTGCGATACCAAACATAAATGGGGCATGTTTAATGATATAATACTAGAATCCCGTAAAAAAACATATAAACTCTGGTAATGAAATGTCAAGGAATAAAAAAAAACATTATGGATATATAAGGCGGTACAAAGTTTAATAAGACAAAAACAGCAAAGGGCATTCAAAATCCTGATGGTTGAAAAAACAGAAATAGCATTTCAGGAGTATAAAGATCTAAATAAGAAATGTAAAAAAGAAATTAAGCTAGCAAAGTTATCTACAGTGAAACAAATAGTCAGCAACATTAAAATAAATTCCCAAAAATTGTATAAATATGTCAGTGGCAAAAAGAAAAAAAACAAATGGTATCGGTCCCTTAAAAGACAATCATAACAAGATAATCATAGAGGACAAAGTAAAGGCTGAAATATTAAACAGGCACTTTTCATCCATGTTCACCAATGAACTGTCTATTCCAGTGATCTTCAACAAGGCAAAAATCAAAGTTCACCACCTGATATAACTAGTTTAACACAAATAAGAAGTAAGCCTGCATCTACTCAAACTAAACATTGACAACTTCCCTGGCCCACATGGAATTCATCTACAGATACTGAGGGAATTGAGCTCAGTATTTGACAGACGGTCTGTATGTCATATTCTTAGACTCTCTTGTAACAGGGAGGGTGCCTCAGGATTGGAGGATGGCTAATGTGGTACCGATATTTATGAAAGGTAAGAAGGTGGATCCAGGCAACTACCATCCAGAAAGTCTGACATCAGTATTGTGTAAAGTTTTTGATGGCATCATAAGAGATGACCTGCAGAAATATATTGCAGAGCAAAATATAATATATGACAACCAGCATGAATCCATGAAAGATTGATAGTATCTAACCAACATGTTGTGTTTCTATAAGGAGGCATATGCAAATCTGGATGTTGGTAATGAAGCTGATGTGATTTATCTGGACTTTGCAAAAGCATTTGGTACTGTACCACGTAATAGCCTTATACTGGAGCTACAGAAGCAGGGACTGGGGGAAACTATGTGCAGATGGGTAAGGAATTGGCTAAGTGACAGGAAACAAAGAGTTCTCTAAATGGGATATAGCCAGCAGTGGGCACCGCAGGGATCCGTACTGGGAGCAGTGGGGACTGCAGGGTTATGTACTGGGAGCAGTGGGGAACCGCAGGGATCTGTGCTAAGACCAATTGTTTTTAACCTCTTTATTATTGACTTAGTTGATGGGATTGATAGTAAAGTGCCAGTCTTATTCATGTTCTTTGTTGATGACACACAACTATGTAGGATATTAAAATCTGACCATGACACTACAATATTGCAAAACGATCTGAATAATATAACTGAATGGGGCAAACTCTATTCAGATGAGATTTAATGTAGATAAATGAAAAGTAATGCACCTAGGACAGAGTAATCCTATTTCTGCAGATACATTAAATGGGAATATACTCGGGACTACAGAACAGGAGAAGGACTTTGGTATTCTAGTTACAAGTAAGCTGAGCAGCAGCACTCAATGTCAAGCAGCAGCCACAAAAGCAAGCAAGACTTTAGAGTGTATAAAAAGAGATTAACTCCCATGATCCCAATGTATTATTACCCCTTTATAAATCACTGGTGAGGCCACATCTAGAATACGGTGTTAGGGATAGCGGAACGCACCGAGCATAGGAAGGAAACAACAAGGTGCGTTCGCAGCCAGGGGTCCACCGTGCAGAGATATCTGCTGCAAAGTAATTGGCGGCACTATATGGTGGTATAAGCGAACTCTGTTAACTTCACAGAATCGCAAAGATATGAAAACGCTGTGCCCTGTTAACCTCACAGAGGATCACAGCTACCTAACTGAGCAAAGCAAAGAGTGGTCATGCAGTCAGCATAGCACAGAAACAACTCCTCACCGGAGGTGCCGGTATTCTAGGGGCTTATTTCAGCCGGGCCCTGAATCCAAGCATACAAAGCTCCTCACTGGAGGTGCCAGTATTCTAGGGACTTATTAATCCATCTATAATCACATGCAGACATTACCACCAAGTAGCAAAGCTCATAACAAACCTAGTGGTCCAATGGGAGCTGCTACAGGGCCTGAGCGTGTGACCACCGACCTCTAATGAGAGATCCTCCCGTGGGCATGCTCAGTGTGTGCAAAGCAGGACTTAGTCCCAGAAAAGCCTGCTCGCCGCTAACCAGTGCAGGCTACAACAGCAGAGCCTGGAAAGGCAACAGTAACCCCTTGCACAGTATGAGACTGAGTGAGACACTGGGACCGATGTCTCCGCTGAGCAGGCTCCACTGCGGCTGTTGTAGAATGGGAGACCGTGGCAGACATGGTTCGAGATTCCCCCTGTGCAGTAGCGGGAACTTGACTCCTAACATACGGGATCCACATTTTAAAAAGGATATTCAGAAGATAGAGTCAGTTTAAAGTCAGGCACCTAGATTATTGCCATAGATGGAAGCCCTCTCATATGATGAAAAATTGGGCTGTTTTTTCCTAGCTTACAAAAAAGACGCCTCAGTGGAGATCCCATTTACATGCATAAATGTGTGGTAAGTACAGAGGATGGCACATGGCTTATTCTTTCCAAAGACCATACAAAGGACCAGGGGGACACTCATTACGGGTGGAAGAAAGGTGATTCCAGCAGCTAAACTGGAAAGGGTTCTTTACAGTTAGAGCAGTCAGATTGTGGAATGCCGACCACAAGAGGTTGTAATAGCCGGCACTATAACAGCATTTAAAAAAGGGCTGAAAGATTTTCTTGATACACATAACATTGTGGGTTATAGTTAAATTAGTATCGAAATGTACAATTAGTGGAGAAAGGTTGAACTTGATGGACCGGGGTCTTTTTTCTACCTAACTTTGTGACTATGTGTGTGTTTAACACGAACCTGCAGTGCCAATCTAAAGCTTCTCCTGGTTTTATGCTGCAATCATGTCTTATTATACTATAACATCTGAATTGTGCCTTATTGTATGTTAGCCAATGTTTTGATTCATTGGCAGCAGTACGTTGTAAACTCGATATCCCAATATTATAACAGGATCATAACTTGGCTCGTTTTACTTTGACGGAAATCTTCTTTGTGCTTATGTTTATATCTCCACAAAGCATCTCGGCGATGAAGAAACAGAAAGAATCCCAGCAACCAAAACAAGCAAAAAGATGTCATCTGATCACCAGCTGGAGGCACGCTTCCAAATGTTGACTGATGTTGAGTCTATTGCCTAACATAGAAAAACAATAAGAAAAGTAAAAAAATACTTTTAAAGAAGACCTATCACTAGGCTTCACAATAAATATTACACACAATATTATATTCATCACTTACACCTGATGAAGCTGGTGTACTTACTTTGAAAATCCTTGTTAGCATGGTTAAATAATATTTAATAAAAATAAATAAATTTAAAAAAAAATCTCCTCTATTAAGCAACCAACTTTTCAATTTCTTTAAATGAATGATGACCTGAACACATACCGCTTGTACTACCATTACACTGCATTCCCTGCCTCAGGTTTTATACAGGCTATAGTAATCTCACCACATTGGCTGCACTATATCATGTGGTGTGATAGCTGCAAGGCATTATTGGGAACCCGGTGAGTCTTCTGTGGTTCATGCAATCTTCTACAACAGTGTTCCTCAACTCCGGTCCTCAAGAGCCACCAACAGGTCATGTTTTCAGGATTTCCTTAGTATTGCACAGGTGATGGAATTATTGCCTGTGCAGGTGATGCAATTATCACCTGTGCAATACTAAGGAAATCCTGAAAACATGACCTGTTGGTGGCTCTTGAGGACCGGAGTTGGGGAACACTGTTCTGCAATGTGTAAAAAGTCAGTTGACAATTTTCTTTTCGATTCACACAAAGCGAATTGCAACTTGTTTCAAATTTGCCGAAACTAGTGGATTTAATAACATTTTTACTTGAATTCAATAAACATTAAATTGACTTGCTCAGCTCTCTTCATGATGAATAAAAAAAAAAGCAAAACCTCGAAAAAGAGTGATAATACTGGAAGTGTAAGGGTATGTCCACACGTGACAATTTTGGAAGTTTTTTTTCTGCAGCAAAAACCAGAGTGCTATCAGGGAAAACGGCCTAAGGCCAGTCTCACACGTCCAGATAATTCCGGTACCGGAAAAATCGGTACCGGAATTATCCATGTCCGTGTGTCCATGTGCTTACGTTGAACATCAGTGTGGCACACGTGCGGCAGCCGTGTGCTGCCCGTGTGCCGACTGAGGACCACACAGACCATGCAGGAGACAGCGCTAGAGTTAAGCGCTGTCCCCTGCGTGCAGTGCTGTAGCCGGTATTCATCCTTTCTTCCCAGCAGCGTTCACTGGAAAGAAGGAATGAATAATCTTTTTTTTATTTATTTTTGTTTTTAAAATAAAGTTGCCGGTAATCTGCCCCCTCCCACCCCCTGTGCGCCCCCATCCCCTCCTGCTGGCATTAAAATACTTATACAGCTCCCTCGGCGCTTACATCCTCTCAGCGTCGCAGCTTTTCCTGCATGAGCGGTCACGTGGTGCCGCTTATTACAGTAATGAATATGCGGCTCCACCCCTATGGGAGGTGGAGCCGCATATTCATCACTGTAATGTGCGGCACCACGTGACCGCTCATACAGGACAAGCAGCGACGCTGAGAGGATGTAAGCGCCGAGGGAGCTGGGTAAGTATTTTAATGCCAGCGGGGGGGGGCGCACAGGGGGTGGGAGGGGGCAGATTACTGGCAACTTTATTTTAAAAACAAAAATAAATAAAAAAAAAGATGATTAATTCCTTCTTTCCAGCGAACGCTGCTGGGAAGAAGAAATGAATGGGGCTTCAGCACCACACGCGGGGGGGACAGTGCTTACAGTAGCGCTGTCTCCTGCACGGCACACGGACTGCACACGGACAACATCCATGTGCGGTACGTGTTTTACACGGACCCATTGACTTTAATGGGTCCGTGTGATCCGTGCACTCCCACGAACACTGACATATCTCCGTGTTTTCCAAACGTACACACAGTCCGTGAAAACACGCTGACATGCACAGAGACACATTGATTTTAATGTGTCTACGTGAGTCAGTGTCTCCGGTATGTGAGGAAACTGTCACCTCACGTACCGGAGCCACTGACGTGTGAAACCGGGCTAAGACAAATTTTTTCATTTTTTTCCCATTCATTAAGATGTCTGAAAAATGCTACAAAAACACTGAAAGAACTGACATTTTGCAGATTTCAAAAAACATCCAGCAGCTTTAAAATCGCAAGGCAAAAAACAAATGTGAGCATGAGATTTTTGAAATTTCATTTACTTTTTGGGTACTGTAAAATGCAAGGGAAAAAAAAAAAAGGGAAAAAAAGGGAAAAAAAGTGCTCCAGAAACACCAAATGTGAACAATCCTCTACGATTGGAGGGAAAGCCAATATTTTTGTGCTGGTAGTAAACAGTGACAACCAAGAATCTATTATCCAGCAGATGAGTGAAAAATGTCAGATAAAATATTATATTTCCTGGAATATTTGCCTCTTAAAGGGAGAACGGTGCATGAGACAGTGTCGGTAATTGGGCCATTGTATTCTGTATCTCGTCTTGGAGTTATAGGTCTACGAGCAGCTGGTGCCGCTAGAGCCATTATCTGCAGTGAATGGATAGGTGGATATGTAGCGAATAGAAAAGGAAGAAAAACTCATATTAAACAAAGCGATTACCATCGAAACAGAGGCAGAGCAAGGAAATATTTCTCCATTTGTGCAGGGAATGGATAAGCTACAGATATCACTTCCCAACAAACACCCATATGTTTAGCATGACGGTAAAGGGAAAGGTAAAGGACAATAAGCTGCAGAAGAAGGGAAGATCCGAATCTCAATGCCTTTGTAATGCACACAGGGCAGTAAATAGACTGAGGTAGGGGAACAGAAATATCTCTATCAGGGGATTCTAAGGATAGCAGCAATAATAAAAAAGAGAAATGGCTTGTTGCGATGCATGGCGGTCTCAGCCACCGCGTGTGTTTATACATAGAAAGCGCCCCCGGCTATTAGGCTCACGATATAAAACATGGCATTTTACTGCCGAGAGAAACATACCAATATAACTAGCATCTTAGCCGGGCAATAAAAGCAATCTATCCTGATTTTTTTGGATAATTTTTATGTTCTACCTCCTAAATGTTTCACTGTTTGGTGTTATCTAATTTTTATAGCAAATATATCATCAGGTGTAAGGTTTGTGGATTCTTTTTTACATTTTAGTTGCTGTAAATTGGGGTCTAAGATAAAGATCGTACAGAAGAGGCTACTTGCACTTAAACTGAATGACTTGGGTCAAACTTTTGGGATATCCTTCCACAAGCTTCTCACAATAGTTGGTCGGAATTTGGGCCCATTCCTCCTGACAAAACTGGTGTTAACTGATCCAGGTTTGTAGGTCGCCCTGCTCGCACCGGCCTTTTCAGCTTTGCCCATAAATTTTCAATGGGATTGAGATCAGGGCTTTGTGACGGCCGCTCCAAAACATTGAGTTTGTTATCCTTAAGGCTACTTTCACACTTCCGTCTTTTCAGATCCGTCACAATCCGTCGATTTTTGAGAAAAAAATTTGCAGGATCCTGCATTTTCCCATAGACTTGTATTAGCGACGGATTGTGACGGATGGCCATCCGTTTCATCCGTCGTGCACTGGATCCGCTGTAAAATAGCGGTTCGTCATGCAGAGAAAACGTTCATTGTAACGTTTTTTGTGCACGTCGGAAAATCGTTGAGCGACGCAACCTGCGCTGCCCGTCGTCGCCTACAATGGCATCCTATGGACGCAGGATCCGTCGATGACTGTCAAACACTGGAATACAGCGATGGATCCAGTTTTTGCCTGCTGAGCATGCCCAGAAGGATTTTCTAGTACGCGAAAAAGTCTTGCTCTCTCTCATCTCCGGACATTAAATTCCCGGAATTTCTGTACGACGGATCCGTCATTACACTGGATCCATCGCACACGTTATAACCTATCTTCATGACGTCCGTCGAAACCTAATTTTGCTGCACCACGACGGACCCCAGAAAACGGAAGTGTGGAAGTAGCCTTAGCCACTTTGTTACCATTTTGGCAGTATGCTTCAGTGTCATGATCCCAATGGCAGGGGATCACAAAAGGACAAGCACAAAAAACAAAACAAGCTCTAGGGTGATGGAAACTGAGCTGACCGCGATCCTGAACCTAAACACACAACTTGCTGTAGCCGGGGAACGTGCCTACGATGATCCTAGACGTCTCGCTCCAGCCGAAGGACTAACTTCCACTATTAGAAGAAACACAGACCTCTCTTGCCTCCAGAGAACACCCCACAGAAATAGCAGCCCCCCACATGTAATGACGGTGAAATGAGAGGAAAGCACATACGTAGTTATGAAAACAGATTCAGCAAAATGAGGCCCGCTAAAGCTAGATAGCAGAGGATACAAAAGTGAACTGCGCGGTCAGCGAAAAACCCTACAAAAAACCATCCTGAAATTACTTGAACTCATGTGCCAACTCATGGAACATGAGGAGTAATATCAGCCCACTAGAGCAACCAGCAAAAAGGAATCACATATCTGCAAGCTGGACTAAGACAAAAATTAAGCAAAACGTGGAACAGGAAAATCAAAAACTTAGCTTGTCCTGAAGATTTACAGAAACGGGAAGCAGAGGTAACAAGACACACTGATTACATTGATAGCCGGCGAGGAAATGACAAGAAAGCCAGGTTAAATAGGAAACTCCCATATCCTGATAGAACAGGTGGACACCAGAGACCGCAGAAAACACAAGTCACCCAGTACCATCAGTAACCACCAGAGGGAGCCCAAAAACAGAATCCACAACACTTCAGGTCATTGTCCATTTGGAAGACCCAGTTCCGCCCAAGCTTTAACTTCCTGGCTGAAGTCTAGAGATGTTGTTTCAGTATTGCCGCATAATCTTCATTTCTGATGATGCCATCTATTTTGTGAAGTGCACCAGTCTCTCCTGCAGCAAAACAACCCAACAACATGATGCTGCCACCCCCGTGTTTCACAGTTGGATCGTGTTCATAGGTTTCCAAGCTTATCCCTCTTCCGTCTAAACATAACGATGGTCGTTATGCCAAAAAGTTCAATTTTCGTTTCATTAAACCACAGCAAATGTCTCCAAAAATTAAGGTATTTGTTCCTGTGTGCATTTTCAAACATTACTCTGGCTCTTTTATGTTTCTTTTGGAGCAGTGGCTTCTTCCTGGTAGAGTGACCTTTCAGCCCATGTTGATACAGTATTCGTTTCACTGTGGATATTGACACAATCTTACCAGCTTTCACCATCATCTTCACAAGGTCTTTTGCTTTTGTCCTTGAGTTGATATCCACATGTCGGACCAAAAGCAAGTTCATTTCTGGGACACATAACCCATCTCCTTCCTGAGCGGTATGATGACTGGACATTCCCATCTTCTGTGTACTTGCGCATAATTGTTTGTACAGATGAACGAGGCACCTTCAGGTATCTTAAAATTATACCCAAGGATTTCATGTCAGATATTGAGAAAAACATGCATATGTGACTTTTTATATAGTGTATGTAAACTTCTGGTTTCAGCTGTATATTTAGGAGGGACAATGATAGGAACCGGGAGGGGGAAGCATAGAGTGCAGACAATGCTAGACATCGTGAGGAGCTCAGCAATTATTCCTCAATTAATCTCTGAAAAATGTCAGCCACTTGGTGTCTCAATTTTTCTACTGCCTGTTGTCAAGTGTAAACCTCTATAGAAGCAGCAACATCAAGGATGGATTACAAGAAATGGAGCATAAACACAGTTCTGGACATATTAAACAGTTTTAACTTGTTCTGGGGAGTGAGAGCAGCCAGACCTTGCTTCTGTCCTACTAATGAAACTATAAAACAATTTTTTTTTCTCAAATGTGGGTCCAATGAGTGACATACTGGGCTTTCATCTTTTTAGATATCCAAAGTAACATTGCCTAAGGGCTTACGGTAAAATAAATAAAAAAAAAAAATTAATTCATGTAATTAAGGCTCTGTTCTTCCTTATTGTAAAGTGTGACTTCCATCCACTTCTCCCAATATTAGGCCACGTCTTCCTTCTACATTTTTTACTTCCAATTCTGTACAGCCTGCTTAAATGCAGGGGAAACGTACATTAAAACAGTGTCAGTAGTGACCTTCAATTTGCAATTCGAGAGTGAGAGATTTTTCAGAAGTAAATCAACTGGAAGCGAAAGTAATTGATATGATGTTCCCTTGTGCCATTAGAACCATATCACAGCAATGTTCTGATCTGCTGCAAGCTCGATACTCGCTAACAGTGACAGCTGAGCGTGCTGGGATGAAGCGCCGGCTTCTAAACAATGAAAAGAGAAGAATTTAGCACTTAATGTGCACCATTAAATCACTAACACAGATATGAAGGCATCATTTGCAACACAAAGAAATAATAAAACTAAACAGTCAGATATTTCTTAACATAATGGGGCTTTCTTCCGCTCCCGGGCAGAGTGTGGTCTTTGATATGGACCACCTTCTGTAGCTCTTCTCAGCTCCTAAGGAATACTGGAATTGATTGAAATGAAAAAGCTTAACATTATTTTCAATGAGAAAATGAGGTCCACAGAAACAAATCAGATATGATTTTAAAAGCATACCTGTCTTTTGTGTAGAAAAGAATGATCTCGTTGCCCTGATTTCCCACAAGTTAAAACTACTTTTGATGCACATACCAGTCTAATATGTCCAGGAAAAGTCACGATTTTCAAGCTCAGTAATTTGCCATCCACTGTTTTTTTGAGGAGTGGGCGGTTTCTCTTCTTTGGTATTCTGCCAGCACTATAGTTACAATAACTTTTTCCCCCACTTCCAAGATTGCACTGTGCCTGCCATTGTCCTGTGGTCTGACCTGAAAGCTAGCCTTTCTGCCGGTTGATGGGAGAAGAAGTGCAGAAAAACAAAAAAACAAATTTATTTTCTGCAATTCATTTTGCTGCTGTTTAGCACCTGTCCTGTGTATCCCAGACTCCAATTCCTTCCCCTTCTCTACTGCCCTATGTTGTGCTCCACGTCAGGTTTTGAAAGTTGGCCAATGTGGCTCCATGACATCATCTCCCTAGGTCCATTTAATGGCATCTCAAACACATACCTGTGACTTAGGATTAATACTCTTGTGTCCTATGTATCCCCATGCTCCAATTCCTTCCCCTTCTCTACTGCCCTATCTTGTGCTCCACGTCAGGTTTTGCAAGTTGGCCAATGTGACTTCATTACATAATTTCCCTGGGTCCATTTAATGACGTGTCAAACACATACCTGTGCCTTAGGATTAATACTCTTGTGTCCGTCCTATGTAGCCCAGGCTCCAATTCCTTCCACTTCTAAACTGCCCTATGTTGTGCTCCACGTTAGGTTTTGGAAGTTGGCCAACATGGCTCCATGACATCATCTCCCTATGCCTTTTTAAGGACCACTAAAACACATACATATGTGTCTTAGGATTAAGACTCTTGTGTCCTGTGTTTGGTGTTCTCCATCATTTGTGCTCCAGCACTCTCATTCTCCATACCAACAGCTCAGCAGGTTAACCATTGCTCTACCATCTCTGCATCAACCCATTGGCTGCAGCAAACCAACAAACTACAGCTGCAGTAAGCTCATATTGCATTCATCCTTTCTTTATTCCACTGCACCTGTACTACTGGTCCTGAATTTTCTGTGTGTCCTAAGGTTTCACTCCACACGTGCCTTTCTGCCTGCTGCACCACCACCCAGGGTCCGTGTGGCCACCTAGACCTGAGGCTTAGTGCATCAATGCAGATTAAACTTGACAACAGACAGGAAGTTATAGAGGAAGTGGCTGTCAGTTTAGATTGAGTTTTCAGATATGAGACACCATCATTTTTCAATGCAACAGTTTTCAGATTATCTATTTCGTCATCTATCAAAACAAGTTATCTGAAAATACAGTGACCATTACATGAAAAATTTGGGCAAAACTGTCAAAAGAAAAAATGGTATCTTGTCTTTGCATTGGTCACTTTATACCACCATTGTCCACATGGCCAACAAAACTAATAAAGGATCCACCTGGGACAAAGGATCTAACCCAAAAGTGAACCTCAAAGGTGTTGCAGAAAAAAACCTCACTTGGAGCTGAATTTGGAGTCAGTCACTTGCGGTTACAGTAATCATAGCCATTATCACTTTAAATATAGGGTTTTTTCAATTTTATTTTGCCTTTTTAAAATCAATTTGACATGGAGGGAAGAAAAAAGAAAACTGAGTCAAGGTCCCCTGGCTCCTTCCTTTTTTCACACTTTACCGCCTATTGAATCTTGAGCTGGGAACTAAGTAAGAAAAAGCAAACTCATTGCAGTGGTGATAAGGCTGGGGGGAAAAGCAGGAAGGGCTAGGATCAAAATCCGACTGACCATAAAGTGATGAATGATTCTAGCTATTGGAATCTCCCTTTAAAAATGAGTTGTCAACATCTAACAATTCCTTTTTGATTGATAATCTGCAGCATTCCGTCAGAGATGCTTATATTTTTCTCTACTGCCACCACAGGAGAAATTAAGAATTACATGGTGCCTATTCAATTCTCTTGGATTTTCTGTAGAATGCCAGGCCCTCTAGAGAAACTCTGTGCAGACTTTCTTAAAAGTATTTTCTGGTTTTGCAAAACACCTATCCCCAAGCTGTAGTTTGTTTAAATGCTTTACACACCTTCCCTTTGCCCATCGTTAAGTCTCCATTGCTTCCCCATGTGTCTGTTTTGATCTGCAGTGCTGATGTCCTGTCGACAGCGCTGCAGTCAATCAGTGACCTCAGCACCTTTTAGTGACTTGTGCCACCAACCCGGGCAGATCAGCTGAGCTCAGTTATTGGCTGCAGTTTATCGATGTGACGTCAGCGTAGTAGACAATAGCAAATTGTCTTTTCAGACAGGAAGAACTCTAACCCTAACCCTAACCCTAATCTATAGGAAGCATCAATGCTAAAAGTCAATATCGACCCTTTAACGAGCCTTGTCACATGACTTAGGATAAAGGCTAAAGCCAAAATCTCAAGTTGCACACATTGTGTTTCGGGGTACTGCCCCTCATCAGTGCAAATTGTGAGGTCTGGTTTGGCTGGGTGAGAGGAGTCTGACGGAGATCCAAGGGGTCCAGACACCAGGAGCAGCTGCCGAGACTCAGTGTTGAAGTTACGGAGGGTGAGTAAAGCACATTTTGTATTTGAAAAATAATCTGCAGCCAAGAGACAAGGGTTGGGAATGAGAGTATCCTCTTTTATAAGGGAATCAGTCAGTATGATTTCACCCCCAAGCTATATAGCTCTTTTAAAGACAACCCCAGCAATACCTTTACAAGGAAAGTCCGTTCCTCCATTTTTGAGAAATCGGCATTTCCATTGATATGCAAATTAAGCTGTTGATCCAAAGCCTCTGTCACTCCAGCTCTATTCCCCACCAGGTGACGCCTTCTCCTGCTTAATTCCCAGCCTCTATTCTGTGGAACTTCAGGCAAAGGAGCCACCACTCAAGGAGGAGGAAATGGTATTAGGTGGGGAATAGAGTTGGAGTGACGGAGGCTTCAGATCTATAGTTCTTCAGTCGTATTTGCATGTAAATTCATACTCTGATTTCTCAGTAACAGACTGACCATGTAAATGTATTGCTTAATTTGTTTTTAAAGAGCTGCATTGTTTGGGGGGGGGGGTGAAATCCTTCAGACAGGTTCCTTTTATCTTAAAATGCCTTGAATTTGAAAATTAAGTGTAACCAAAAGCTTTAGTACATTCCTTTCATTTTTGGAGCGTTTTAGTCATATGCTGCCGAGTAGGGTGGCATCAGACAAGTTACCAGAAAGCCATAAATGTCACCACGTAACAATATGATGCAGAAGAATAATCACGGTAGACCTTTACATAAGGCATGGACATATATATTGCCGAAATTTGCCTCCCTTTAGAGCTAGAACTGACATTCTATAGGATATTTTGCATTGAGTCCTAGTACACTATATCTGATTGCCGAGGCACATTATATGTTCTCCGGAACAACAGACTGACGTCTTACGCAACTGAAATCAATGAGGACAAACACAGAAAACATATGTTGTTGGCTGCTGATAAAGGGAAAGGATATTACAGTGACGGAACCTGGTGATTGTGTATGTAATTTTCATAGTATGTGAAACATTACCGCTGGGAGATTGATGGTTGTTAAGGACATATCTCTGTAATTGTGTAAACCAGTAAAATAAATAGTCAATTAAGAAAACATGCCTAAGAGCTGAATAATGTACAAAAATATTCACAAAATAAATGAAGAGCATTAGTATATTGGTAGTAGAATAATTAGGTAATATATAGGGAAAGTTTTAAAAAAAAATGTACTGTGTTTGATCCTCAAACGAGTTTTTATTTTCACCCTAAATATTTTCTCAGAGATATGAGAGCAATAGCGATCAGCTATAATTTTTGGGTAAAAAAGATAAGAGTGAATGTTTAATTTCCCTACAGCAGCCCCGCAGGAGAAATGAAGCATTACACAGTGCCAAATCAAATTAATAAGTTGTGCCAGGACTACACATCCATGTTTGCTTGGACCTCAATGCAAGGACTGGCCATGGGTTTCCTGAAATGAACTCGCCAGCCTTGTATATGGCTAGTAGGCCTCGGCGTCTGGGTTACGTGTCCCGCGACCAGTCCATGCATTGAGGCCAAACGGCCGTCCACAAAATACAGATGTGTGAGACCAGCCTTAAACAGGATGTGACAGGTCATCCAAAGGGAGAGGAAGATGCTTAGATGGCCTCCCCATTTGGCTATAAGAACATAAGATCCTCCTATTTTAAAACAGTTGCCAACTAAAAATTTTTATAATAAAAAATTGGCACAAAAATAAACAAAAAAAGAATCAGATACTTACCTACTGGATCTCTGTTATTTCACTGCACCACTTCTTTGGTCCGCTGACAGTCTCCTTGCTTCCTCTTCTGGCTGGATATATCACATGATCACTGCAGATAATTGCCTGCCATTGGTCACACACAGCATTCTCAGTTTGCCTCAAGCAGATGCAACAACATTTCTTCTAGCTCAGCCAGAATTGTAAGGCTGCAGTCAATCAATGGCCAAGCATTGGCTGCAATGGTCACAAGCCACTCCCAGACGCAAGAAACGTGATGACACCGGTGTAGAACACAGGAAGAGGGTGAGTATTCTATTTTTTTACCTTTTCTACCCTAATGGGCCTTGAAGTGTTCACGTAGATGCTAGACTCCTTCTTGTGGAATATAGGAAAAGGTGCATGCCTTTTCTACTGTACTTCCACATCTCATCTGGGAAGCACTGGCGAAAACTTGCAAGGTCGAGCCCTAAGTGGTAGACAGATCTGGAAAATACAGAAATTACAAATGGAGATGAGTTAATGTATTCTTAACTAATCAAATTAGTTTAGAATTTACCAAAAACTCAAGAATTCAGCTGAATTTCAATTATGGGATACGAGGTTTGTGTGAATCCAACAAAATCGGTGGCCAACCATCATTGGCTGGATTCTAAAGGGCCAGCAAATGATTTAAAAAAATTATACTGACCTCACCCTGGTCTGCACCTGTTAAGTTGGGTAGCCTCCTTTGCTTATCCCAAAATTCAGGCAAATCCAAATTTTACGCTATTTGCTATGCACAAGTCCAGCAAAAATGGAGATTGTCCGAATGCCAATTTGCTAGATTCTAAAGGGTCAAGAAGGATTTTAAAATTAAAAATGTTATATTCACCCATCATTCCACCTGTCCAGCAGTACAATCTCTCATAATCCATGGGCATAAGGATGTCTTAAATTTTGAGACCTTGTCAGAACGAAGGGCCAAAGATGCCAGGAAGCAGTGTGAGAAGATGAATGAAGAATGGAGTAGAGACCGGATTGCAGAAAGGCTGTGTGGCTACAAAGGTAAAGGCTATGGCTAGGTCAGTATATATATATTTTTTTTTAAGTTTTCAAGCTTTGTTTATTATGCTTTGGGGCCTAGAGAGACCTTAGATAATAAAAAGCCGTATTTGATTTGCAGCTAATAAATTGAAATCAATTTTTCTGGTCAAACTCGAGACGATCTGTCTAATCAAATTTTAGCAGATTTACTCATCACCGATTACAAACTCTTATGAATTACTAATATTGTAATTTGTGTAAGATGGTCCTTGAGGGGAGATATGTATCTTCATGGTTAATAGCTTCAATGATGTGAGCTCGGAAAGCATGCTCCAGCACAAATAATGGTGAGAGAGATATTAGGCATTTCCAGGGCCGGTTTTTACGAGCAGTGAAAAGAGATGGGTGGGAATAACTGCTCACATATCCCCACCTCAGGGGTGTTGTTTGGTAGATAAAATGGAAACCGAGTGTCTCAATCAGTGTCTGGGTCTGGAGTTGTGTGGATCTCCTACGTGATGGTCTGTGCTAAGGCCTAAAGAACTGGACACTATTCTGAGTGGACCCGCTATATTGTATGTACTTTTTACTTTGTGTTTTCACTTTGTACCCAAAAAGGCTTTTTATTTGTTTGCTTCCCTGAGCCGGTTATGCAGTCTTAATAAACCTGAATGGACATTTCAGCAATACCTGTGCCTGCCTCAACCACAGCTGAGTGAGCACAATCCTCCATATTTGATAAAAGTACCTTATTTTACTTCCATTTATGACCATTATTTACTACATTACTCGTAAATGAAGAAGTACAACATCGTACAGGAAGGTCACTGAGTGATTGCATTAGCATTATAGATAGAAAAGTAGTTTCAATCAGCAGCCCCTTCTCCGGACCCCACGTTCTGAATCACTGTAGATATGAAAAGCTTACCACTGGGTAATAACACAATTCCAACAGGGATAAACAGCGCAGGGAATGTATACCCTGATCAGGAGATTGTTAAGCTTGTGGAAAAAATAAAAATATGAACAATATAAAAATGATAAATTAAAAAACAAGAATGTTTCACTGGGGCTAAAATGCAAAAAAATAAATTATCTGTAATCACCAATTAGCAAATATGTTACATTTGTTGTTTTTCTATACACATTTTTCCCAATTTGGAAAGATAGGAAAGAGGGGCACATACAGCTTATATTTTACTCCAAGTCATATCCTTAAAGGGAACCCGTCACCAGGTTTGGCCAATAAAAGATACGGCCACCGCCTTTCAGGGCTTATCTATAACATTCTATAATGCTGTAGATAAGCCCCCGATCTGACCTGAAAGATAAGAAAAATACATTTTATTATACTCACCCATGGGGCGGTCCGGTCCGATGGGTGTTGCAGGTCCGTGTCCGGCGCCTTCCACCTTCTGATGATCGCCGCCCTCTTGCTTGCTTCATGGCTCCCCGGCATCGCGCTCCTGCGCAGGCGTACTTATTGAGGGCAGAGGAAAGTACTGCAGTGCGCAGGTGCCGGGAAAGGTCAGAGAGGCCCAGCGACTGCAGGACTTTCCTCTGCCCTCAACAGGGCAGACAATGCCGGGGAGCCATGAAGCTAGCAAGAGGGTGGTGATCATAAGAAGATGGGACCAGGACCTGCAACGCCCATAGGACTGGACCGCCCTAAGGCTGAGTATAATAGAACTTGTTTTTCTTATCTTTCAGGTCAGATTGGGGGCTTAACTACAGCTTTATAGAATGCTGTAGATAAGCCCTGAAAGGCGGTGGCCGTATCTTATATCGGCCAAACCTGGTGACAGGTTCCCTTTAACCCATTATTATTCCCACATAGCACAATACCCCTTTCATGTCCCCTTCAATATAATGACCCGCACAATACATTTCCCATAACACAGTATGATGCCCCCATAGTTCCCCCTGCCCAGTATGATGCCCCCACAAATAGTATTATGCCTACACAGTATGATGTCCCCAACACACATTATGATGACCCCTATTGCCCCTGCAGTTTTATGACCCCACATAGTATGATGCCCCCAAAGCCCCTCACACAGAATGATGCCCCACAGTACATTTCCCCATGCAAAGAAAAATTGGATCTCATATGGATCATCCGTATAGCATCATACTAATATGTCACAATTATTTACTTAGGAAATTGTATTTGGCCTTGTAAATTTTAATTACTGCCGAAGTATGAAAATGGATGACAATACAGATGAAAAATGGCCATGAAAATTGCATTATTTTTTTATACTGTGTGAACTTAGCCTGAGAAGATGGAACGGCCATTATCACCAAAAAAAAGTCGTTGGATATTATTAGCAAATGTGCTGGACCGTTGTATGGTAAATGGTGGATATTAGGGTAGTTGCAGATTTCCCTTTGAAATGTTCTGCGTCTGACTAGTAAAACAAAGAGTCACAACACATAGATTGCGCACACGTACCGTAAGCTAAAGCGACGCCAATGTGCAGAATTAAGCGACTCTCTTGAAGTCTCTCCTGTTCTCAGTGCAAAACATATTCCTTTAATTGCCAATTTGAATGTACAGTCCGAGACTTTCCGGCCTCTCTTCATGGGAATGAACAAGTTGACCTTTGCTTGAAGCGAGATTGTGTAGAATGAGCAAATTAGAACACATCACACACTCCTAATGAGGAGGAAAAATGGAGCGCAAATCATTGTGTTTGTTTGTGTAGAAATTTATAGACTCAGCATATGAAAAAAAAAACATGTAAACTGCGCTCCATGTTATCACGGCGCTAATCAGATCGGGACTTTGTTTAGACGGTAATTAGGGTTCTGACGATTGTGGAAATAATATTTGCGGCTTCATGTCAAAATCCAAATATATACTAGGTTATAGCCACGATCCAGGTGAATTAATGCCGTCAAAAGGAAAATAAGCCATTCTTCTAAATTGAGGACACCAGATGATGACCCATCACGGATGTTTGTATAAAGACACAAGGACACACGTACCATGGATGCAGCCGATTACCATCAATGGAGGTGAGATGCAGCAGCAGCCGGGCCGGACAAGGAAAGCATACCGGTACGTGATGTCCCTCTACATCCCAACATTGGGGGGGTCTCCATTACAAATATGACCCTGCCTGGAGTTAAAGGAAATTAAGTTTTACTGGAAATTCAATATTACCAAGAATACAGCTATATAAGGTTAAATAATACCAGTACATGGTGATGGAATAATGCCACTGTGGCACCCCTAGGGGTATTTGCCACAAAAATAGTTACTGACAGTAAATACAAATACTAAAATAGCAAGACTGCACTACCACCTCCGGCCAGAAGGGGGAGCTCCAGAGACTCCCCTTGATCCATTCTGGTCTGAGAAGAAATGGCAGTTGGGCTAAGGAGCTGATAGTGAGAGGTCATACAGCTGAATCTCTAACAGTCCTGTGACTGTTTTCCAGGCCTAAATCACCGGCCTGAGGAGAAGAGGGACAGAGAAAAAGGACATTGTGAGAGCCGGGTAGCATTAATCACTACCCAGAACAGGCGCAAAGACGGATACCGGATCCGTGGCTATATTCATTATATATAATACAGCAACCGGAAAAACGTGAGGTGATATCAGCTTCACTAGGGCCGGACGCAGCAACAGACACAGAGTTCAGCGGTACTCCCGGAGGGGGTAAGCCGATAAAAGGACTCGGGTTGCCCGTCGAACCGGGACCCGGAGGGGACAGATTGGGCCGGCAGCCAGTTCACATACAGCAGCAGGGCCACACAGAAATTGCGTACAATAAGAGGCGAAGACCCCGGCAGGGTCAAAGTAACTCAGAGTTCCCATACAGACTCCGGTGACAGGACTGGTTGTAATTCCTTTTATGTTGAAGTAAACTGGTTAAACGTTTCAGTGCCTCAGTCTTTCATTTGGACAATAGTCAATATCCAGGATCGGGATCATCACCGCTGGGAGAACCTGCTGCTGATCAAGTAAGTGCCTGTCCCCTCACGATACCCCTTACACTGTGCATTGCCTGAGGCCACAGCACCGGGTCAAGCCAACCGTGACATCTCCCTCAAGAGACAGACCCCATTGGTCCGGTGCTGGGTATCCCGGTCTCCTGGGCGTCTCAATTGGCGTCACGAACAGGATCTAGCCAGCCCGTATACCGGGTATTGTGTGCCGTGATTGGAGTCCAAAACTGTGAAAACTTGGATGAAAAATCTTGAAAATTTACTTTATTAAAGAAAAATCCATTCCCCATTGAAAACTATTGAAAGTGACTTTTCCCCATTGGTTATAATAGAGTAAAGATGGCCGCCATCCCCTGAGGTAATCACCTCATAACCGTTAGGCACGAGACTGTTAATTGAGCTATGCCATCACCTGAGCCCCAGTCTAACTGAAAAACTTCAGAATCCGCCATTACAGAGAGCGCGGCGGGTGGGAGAAGCAGGGGGCGTGTCATTGTGGGCGGCATTAAGCTGAGTGCTCTGACGTCAGAGCAAGGGGAAAACCAATCCTGCTGCACAGCGGAACGAATCTACACTATCCCGAAGGAAGCGGAGGACCGGAAGGGTCCGGATTAACTAAGGGGGCACAGTATGTCGCAGCACGGAGACGTCGCAGCACCCGGCGATGCTAATGCAGCTGAAAGACAGAGTGTCAATAGAGAGTCCAGCAGAGCAGCGGTGCAAGGAGTGGCGCCCATCATGCCGGTGCTGATGCCATATACCCCGGGTGGCCCGTGGCTTCCAATGTATGAAGGTGAGCCTAATACCCTTGACAATTTCAGAGAAAAGATGCTGGCCCATTTTGACATGTTCCCCGTGGGTGAAGTTCAGCGTGTTAGTCTCCTGATGATGCAGTTAAGTGGCCATGCTAAGCGAGAAGTCACAGCATGGGCAGCTGATCTAAAAGGCACTGTTGAACGCATATTTGCTGGATTAAAAGCCACATTTGAAACCACGGCCAGCAGCAAAGCTAAAATACGATTCTTTAATTGCAAACAAAAAGCTAATGAGGGCGTGAGAGACTTTGCCTTAAACCTGCAGGAAGCCCTTAAATCACTTACACTGGCTGAACCCATTTTTAACACCGGAGCGGATAAACTGCTAAGAGATCAATTTATTGAGGGACTCTACACCCCTTCTCACCGGGGGCATGTGAGCATGCTTGTTTTTAAGAACCCTGAATTGACATTTGCCCAATTAAAGGAGAGCGCTATACGTCTCCAGCTGGCAGAGGCACCTTGGGATCAGGATCCTGCGCAACCCATGGCAGAGGCACCTCAACAACAGGGAGTGCCAGTGACATCAGCTATGTCTGGGGCCATTGCTAAGCCCCTGGGGCCCAGTACTAATGAGGCTCTTCAACAAAAGCTTGACACTTTAGCTGATGTTGTTGCTTCAATGGCTAAAACCATGCAGGAGATGAGAGGACACAAGATGGAGTTGGCAAACTGTAGAGAGGATGTTCCATGGATGAGACCCCGGAGATACCCGACATGGAGAGGACGACCCCGCGACCGCTACCAACCGGATGGACAGCCCATTTGCCGCCGTTGCCAGCAGCCAGGCCACTTTGCACGAGATTGTGATTTAAACGGGAATCCCCTGGGAATGCGGGCCGCTTCGCAGGAATGAACTTTCAAGGCCCAACACCCTGGCACGACAGGTACATCGGAGGACGACCCATTATCCCTATCGTGCTGGACGGAATTCCCCTCAACACTTTGCTGGACACAGGTTCCCAGATTTCATCTATACCGTATATCCTTTATAAGAGGTACTGGGCTGATGCAGATATTGATAAAGGGCCCTCTGATGTTGAACTAGATATATGGGCCAGTAATGGTAAGTTGGTACCGAAACTAGGATTCAGGGAGATGACCATAAAGATTGGTAAAGTAGAATTGAAGAAACAGGGTATAATTGTTGTTGATGTTGACCGGCGGAACTGTGAACCCACTGTATTGATAGGAATGAATGTGTTAGAGAACTGCTTTTCCGAAGTTATTTCTGTCTTACAGCAAATTGCTGAAACTGCCCAATCCTGCCAGCAGAGAGTTCTCCGAAGGGAAATAAAAGTATTGATGTTAAGGCAACAGGTAGAAGTTGCAGGTGGAGAAATCGGCAGTGTGAGGGTAAGTGATCCGACATCTATTGTAATCCCACCAAAAACAGAAATGCTGGTATGGTGTAGAGCAGCCATTGGTACTAAGGGACGAGATTATCAAGCCTTAATAGAACCAGTGTACACCGACAGCAGGCCCACTATACTCACAGCACGAGGGGTAGTCGAGGTACACCGGGGACGAGTGCCGGTACGACTTTTGAACTGTGGAGAGGAAGAGGTCACTTTGCCAAGGTATGCTACAGTGGCAAAGCTATATACTGTTGACAACAATGCCATCACAACCATTGAGCCCTTAGAACCAACCTGTCAGGTGGAAGGCAACGGCTCAGACGGAGAATTGGAGGATTGGTGCCAACAGCTACACGTGGGCATAAATTCAACACCTACCCATCAAAAACAAGGGGTGTATAGGCTAGTGACGGAATATGAACAAGTCTTCAGTAAACACCCATTGGACTTCGGACGGATAGAAGGGGTAGAACACACAATCCCCACCGGTGACCATCCCCCAATAAAAGAAAGATATAGACCCATACCGCCCGCTCACTATCAGTGTGCAAAAGATATGCTGAGGGAGATGAAACAGGCCGGGGTAATAAGAGACAGCTGTAGCCCCTGGGCGGCCCCTCTAGTGATTGTCAAAAAAAAGGACGGAACCATGAGAATGTGCGTAGACTACCGGAAGATTAATAACATCACCCATAAAGACGCCTACCCCTTGCCTAGGATAGAAGAGTCCTTAACTGCTTTGAAATCTGCTAATTATTTTTCCACCTTAGACTTAACAAGCGGGTATTGGCAAGTCCCTGTGGCTGAGAGAGATAAGGAAAAGACGGCATTCACCACACCAATGGGTCTATGTGAATTTAATCGCATGCCGTTCGGACTCTGCAACGCATCCGGTACCTTCCAGCGGCTGATTGAATGCTGCCTCAGACACAAGAACTTCGAGACCGTCCTCCTGTACCTAGATGATGTGATCGTCTACTCAAAGACTTACGAACAACACTTAAAGGGACTCTGTCACCTGAATTTGGCGGGATCGGTTTTGGGTCATATGGGCGGAGTTTTCGGGTGTTTGATTCACCCTTTCCTTACCTGTTGGCTGCATGCTGGCCGCAATATTGGATTGAAGTTCATTCTCTGTCCTCCGTAGTACATGCCTGCGCAAAGCAATCTTGCCTTGTGCAGGCGTGTACTATGGAGGACAGAGAATGAACTTCAATCCAATATTGCGCCAGCATGCAGCCAGCGGGTAAGGAAAGGGTGAATCAAACACCCGAAAACTCCGCCCATATGACCCAAAACCAGTCCCCCCAAATTCAGGTGACAGGTTCCCTTTAATAGACCTGGCAGAAGTGTTCGAAGCCTTATCCAGGTATGGCATGAAAGTCAAGCCATCCAAATGTCACCTTCTCAAGCCAAAGGTACAGTACCTGGGACACATCGTGAGTTCGGAGGGAGTAGCACCAGATCCCGAGAAAATAAGCGCCATAAGGGATTGGCCAAGACCTACCAGCGCAAAAGAAGTGAGACAATTCCTGGGATTGGTGGGTTACTATCGCAGATTTATAAAAGGATTTACCAAGTTGGCAGCACCCTTGCAAGACACCTTGGTAGGGCAGACGAAGAAACCTTCAAACCGAAACCCTCCTTTTCAGTGGAACGACGAAAGGGAAGACACCTTTGAACAACTAAAGAAGGCACTAACCGGAGAAGAGGTTCTGGCATACCCAGATTACCATCAACCTTTCATCCTCTACACCGATGCCAGTAATGTGGGACTAGGAGCGGTGCTGTCACAAAAGCAAGAAGGTCGGGAGAAAGTCATCGCCTTTGCAAGTAGAAAGCTCCGGCCTACTGAAAGAAATTCAGAAAATTACAGCTCCTTCAAATTGGAACTACTGGCAGTAGTTTGGGCTGTGACTGAACGTTTCAAACACTATCTGGCCGCTGCAGAATTTATTGTCTATACTGACAACAATCCGTTGACCCACCTGGACACAGCCAAATTAGGTGCATTAGAACAGCGATGGATAGCCCGGTTATCTAATTACAACTTCAAGATCAAGTATCGAGCAGGTCGCAAGAATGGAAATGCCGATGCCCTATCCCGGATGCCACACTTGAGAGATGTAGAAGAAGAAACGGGGGAGCTTGAAGAAATTGAACTACCAGCCTTCCATCATCCCAAGGCAAAACATCATCAGTCAAGTACCTATCAGAAACAACAAGAGGTGAATTTTAATCCGTTAGCACACCATAGATGGGCTGACACCCAAGACAGCAATCCGGCTGTGAAGTTGGTGAAGAAACTGCTGACTGAGCAAAGTGCATATCCCGATGAGGATGCCCCAGAAGAGACGCATCAACTCTGGAAAGAGAGAGGCAAAATGTTCCTGTATCAAGGGAAGCTCTGTAGAAGGTACACCAATCCGAAAACACATGAATTGGTTTGGCAGATTATCGTGCCTAAACAAGATGTGAAGATGGTCCTCGAAGCTTACAATAATGGTGCTGGTCACTTCGGTTGGAAAAAGTTAGAAGTACTTCTAAGAGAAAGATTTTATTGGGTCGGGATGAGAAAATCAATCGAACAGTGGTGCAGAAATTGTGGCCCGTGCAACCTCAGAAGAAACGATCAAAAGAACCAAAGAGCACCACTGCAGCCCATAATCACCAAACAACCACTTGAACTTGTAGCCATAGACCACGTGAAGTTAATACCAAGCCGGTCCGGCTATGTCTATGCCTTGACCATCGTGGACCATTATTCACGCTTCTTGGTAGTAGTTCCCGTAAAAGATCTGACAGCAAAAACAGCAGCCAAAGCGTTCCAAACGTACTTTTGTAAACCCCATGGATATCCGGAACAGGTTCTCACCGACCAAGGTACAGCCTTTGAATCAGAGATCTTCAGAGAATTCTGTAATATGTATGGTTGCAAAAAGATCCGGACGACGGCCTATCATCCACAAACAAACGGCTTATGCGAGAAGATGAACCATATTGTAATAGACCTACTAAAGACTTTACCTGAGACAGAAAGGAATCAATGGCCAGAGAAATTGCCTGACTTGGTGGATCTGTATAATCATGTCCCGGTGAGCTCCACCAACTGCACCCCAGCTTACCTTATGCGTGCAAGACCCAGCCAATTACCAATCGATCTAGAAATGGGAATTCTGAAACCAGACGCAGAAGTTCAAGACTCCATTTGGGATATCATACGGCAAAAGCAGTATCGCCAAGTGCAAGAGAGTGTGGAAAGAAGCCTTCAGCAAACTAGAGAAAGACAAGAGCGAACTTTCAACCAGAATGCTCTAGCGACCCCATTAAGACCGGGTGACCAAGTGCTCAAGAGAAATCGTCGAACCAATAAACTGGACAATCAGTGGGAAGCCGTACCCTACACAGTTTTACCAACAAGAGTGGATAATCCTAAAATGTGTCTCATTAGCAAAAACGGAGGCTTAACATCTGTACTAGTGTCAAGAGACAATCTTAAATTATGTCCGGAAGCATTGAAAGAGCCAGACGTTGTCCAGCCAGAACCAGAAGTTATTCAACCCATACAGGTTCAACCAGTAAAGGAAAAAGAAGAGGAAGTGTATCACACCTGTATAGGAGACTTTCCCAAAACCCTACTAACATACCATGGTGCAGTAGTGGTTCCCATGGTGGCCTTTTATCCAACACCGAACCCAATACCAGAAGTCCCAAGATAGGAAGAGGCTGACCCCGTACTACAGGAGGTTCCAGGCCAGGAAGAACAGATTCCTGGTCAGAGTAATCCCATTCACGGTGGACTTGCCAACTCCATAGTCGTGGAATTATCTTTAGCAGAGCGGGCAGATACTACATCCCCAGTAGACAGTAGTACACCACATGAAGAGACACCGCTATTACGTAGATCACAGCGTAGTACCCAGGGTCAATTACCGGCCAGGTACGCAGATTACCAACTATAAAGCTCATAATGTGAATTGTATATATGTTATGCCGTATATAGTTAAACAGAAAATGTAGTATAGTCATTGTTATCAGTCTGCAACGTTTAAGCCCAGTACCTACAGAGACTTGTCTGTATGAACTTCTTGCATATTCTTGAACTTGTTATCAGCCTGGAGGCACTAAATCAAAGCTCCGGAAAGACTGCTTTTTGAACTTTGCTTTTTGCTCTTTTTGAACTTTCTTTAGACTTTATATTGACAACTTCGTTGGAAAATTGGAACAAAATTCCTGGACACAAAGTGCAGTGCCTTTCCTAGTACCTTCAAGGATAGGACTGTATTAATGGACGCTATTTGAAGTGACTTTTTACAGAACTCTATTTTTGTTTCCTTGAGTGATTTTTGTAACTTTTCATTTTTAAGACTCTGTACATATTAATTGTTATTTCAAAATGTTATCGTCCCACAGTCCCGGAGTACTGTTCTTAACTAAGGGGGAATGTGGCACCCCTAGGGGTATTTGCCACAAAAATAGTTACTGACAGTAAATACAAATACTAAAATAGCAAGACTGCACTACCACCTCCGGCCAGAAGGGGGAGCTCCAGAGACTCCCCTTGATCCATTCTGGTCTGAGAGAAGAAATGTCAGTTGGGCTAAGGAGCTGAAAGTGAGAGGTCATACAGTTGAATCTCTAACAGCCCTGTGACTGTTTTCCAGGCCTAAATCACCGGCCTGAGGAGAAGAGGGACAGAGAAAAAGGACATTGTGAGAGCCGGGTAGCATTAATCACTACCAATGAACAGGCGCAAAGATGGATACCGGATCCGTGGCTGTATTCATTATATATAATACAGCAACCGGAAAAACGTGAGGTGATATCAGCTTCACTAGGGCCGGACGCAGCAACAGACACAGAGTTCAGCGGTACTCCCGGAGGGGGTAAGCCGATAAAAGGACTCGGGTTGCCCGTCGAACCAGGACCCGGAGGGGACAGATTGGGCCGGCAGCCAGTTCACATACAGCAGCAGGGCCACACAGAAATTGCGTACAATAAGAGGCGAAGACCCCGGCAGGGTCAAAGTAACTCAGAGTTCCCATACAGACTCCGGTGACAGGACTGGTTGTAAATCCTTTTATGTTGAAGTAAACTGGTTAAACGTTTCAGTGCCTCAGTCTTTCATTTGGACAATAGTCAATATCCAGGATCGGGATCGTCACAGCTGGGAGAACCTGCTGCTGATCAAGTAAGTGCCTGTCCCCTCATGATACCCCTTACACTGTGCATTGCCTGAGGCCACAGCACCGGGTCAAGCCACCCGTGACATCCCCCTCAAGAGACAGGCCCCATTGGTCCGGTGCTGGGTATCCCGGTCTCCTGGGCGTCTCACCACCATACTGGTCATTACCAAATATGCAAGGGCGTAAATTCCGGGTCCGTGCGTGGTGGTCCGTCTACGTCAGATCGTATTTCAGCTGATATGCACTGCCGGCGGAGAGATCCACCGGGTCCCTGCACTACAATGAACATTGCATGCCAATCAGAAGTGACATATATACCAGGATAGGGGACATACATACCAGATTAGGGGACATGTACACCAGGATAGGGAACATACAGTATATACTGTATACCAGAATAATGAACATATATACCAGGATAGGGAACATATACACCAGGATAATGGACATATATACCAGGATAGGTAACATATACACCAGGATAGGAGACATATATATCAGGAGAGGGGACATATATACCAGGATAGGGGACATACTGTATATACCAGCATTGGAGACATATTTATTGTGATAGGGGACATATATATCAGAATAGGGAACATATATACCAGGACGGGGGACATATATACCAGGATAGACAACATATATATCAGGATAGGGGACATGTATACCAGAATAGGGGATATATATACCAGGTTAGGGAACATACATACCAGGATGGGGGACACATATACCAGGATAGGGAACATATATACCAGAATAGGGGACATATATGCCAGGATAGGCAACATATATATCAGGATAGGGGACATATATACCAGAATAAGGGATATACAGTATATACCAGGATAGGGAACATATATACCAGAATAGGGGACATATATGCCAGGATAGGCAACATATATATCAGGAGAGGGGACATATATACAAGTATAAGGGATATACAGTATATACCAGGTTAGGGAACATATATACCAGGATGGGGGACATATATATCAAGATAGGGAACATATAAACCAGAATAGGGGGCATATATACCAGGATAGTTGACATATATATCAGGATATGGGACATATATACCAGGATGATGGACATATATACCAGGGTGCGCTCATGATGGCGAACATACATACCAAGATGGAGAACATATATACCTGCAAGGGGCCCCAGGATGGGAGACATATATACCTGAAGGGTGCCCAGAATGGGGGATATTAGTACATAAAGGGAGGCAATACATATGACCTTATAGGATACACTCATAGGGTCCCCAAGCATTCACAGCAGAAACTACATTGATAACAGCAGTTTTGCATTATCAGGCTAGTTTCCGATGTTGAGCTTGTTTCCGGACCTTTGGTGACATCATGGTCATGTACATTATGTATTTGCTCTTTGTATTATGAGTTGTTGTTTTTTTTAATAGACCATAGTGGCAAGTGATTGGCTTCAAAAATCAACTCTATATAGAATTGTCTTCAGCTGGACCCTTAGCTTCTACCGTTGTGTCAGAGTCTGGGACTGCCGGATTATAAGTTGGCATCACTCATGTCCTTCTCCAGGGGTTGTGTAGACCTCGGTTGACAATGCAATCACGATTCATTTATAAGATTATCAGCAAATTCCAACCAATTACTCTTTGGTCAACCGGTTCTAAAAGTCACCCTCATCAGGCCCTAGGATGGGGCAATAATATCCATTCCTAGAGCACGTGGTCTCAAATATACATTGTTCCAAACAGGTGGGTAATGCTCTTAATGGGGTCTGCCAAGAGGATTGGGGGAGGGGAACTGACAATGGCTTAGAGCACATTTCTACCCTAAAAAAAATTGTTGCTCATTATGTGCTCTCATTTCTTTGCCTTTTACAAAGTAATTTCAACATTTCACTATGTCAGAAGTAACACTGTCCCTTGCATGCCTGAAAACATGGAAAAACAAATGCATTTTTTTTCACATAAACAACATTTTATTTTCTGCAAATTGACCATGGAAGAGCTTTTTTTATTCATTACTGGTAGATTTGCACAATGATTTTCTGCTTTTCTTTTTTTGACTGGCTCCAATTATATTACGTGGATTCCGCTTCATACAATATTGCAGCTTGAGTGCCTTATTAATGTGGATTTTCTAAGTATTTCTGGTAGAAAATACAAGTTTCTGATTAAATAAATGATAGCTATATGGTTTTGTGGCCATGAAGAACATCATAAGGTAGAGCTCAGAAGATCCCTTTGTTTCTGCGTGAAGCGGCAGGACAATGACACCGAGTGCTGAGACTTCCTGTTGTCGCCGGTTGTAATTACGCCACTGTTTTGTCTAATCACTTCAAAAAGAGTTTTAATCATCAAACTTTTTTTTTCCCTGGCGTTTCAGAAGAATTGAGGAATGGATAATGCATTATCAATAAGAGGATTCTCTAAGGTATCGGCCTGAGCTAAATTAGCGCTATTGACAATGTGACAGGAAGCTGAGCCTGAATGGAGAGAGCAATGTTTGAAGAAAGAACGGCCTGAAATAACTAGAAACTTGCCCGTGTAGTCATGCTGAGTCTATCAGAAGTAGTAGAGAAGTGATTTTTTTCCTTTAGGCACGATCCATTATAGTATCACGTTTTTGGCTGGGTTTAGACGGCAGTATTTCTCTATCTGTGAATGGGCCACAACGCCCGGATGACCGCCGATCTCCTGACCAGGAGACTTATGGGACCATAAGTTCAGGTCGAGAGACCCGTGGTCAGTCCAAGCATTCCAGTTGCATATATGGCCAACTTTAACCCGGCCTTATGCCTCATTCATGCGTCTGTGTTTTATAGAGATAGAACATGTACACGTTGCAGTCTATGGGGCTGTTCACACGTCTTTGGGTTTTGCGGACCATGCAAAAAAGCACAGAGACATGTCCATTTTTTTTTACGGTAGAACAAACGAAAAGAGCCAATACAAGTTTATGGATCTGTAAAAATCATGTACAGGACCCGAATGGTATCGGTATGCAATCCACGTGCTGTCTGTGATTAACACTGCAAAGGATAGGAGAAGCTTTGTAATTTATAGATTTATCTAAGTACATCTAAAGCACAGATGAAAGACTGATGGTAAAACTGGCACCAGACCAAGCACTGATGGTAAAAACTGGCACACTGGCCAAGTACTGATTGTAAAAACTGACTACTGACCAAGTGCTGATGGTAAAAACTGGCTACTGACCAAGTACTGATGGTAAAAACTGTCTACTGACCAAGTACTGATGATAAAAACTGGCTACTGACCAAGTACTGATGGCAAAAACTGACTACTAACCAAGCACTGATGGTAAAAACTGGCACACTGGCCAAGTACTGATTGTAAAAACTGGCTACTGACCAAGCACTGATGGTAAAAACTGGCACACTGGCCCAGTACTGATTGTAAAAACTGGCTACTGACCAAGTACTGATGGTAAAAACTGGCTACTGACCAAGTACTGATTGTAAAAACTGACTAATGACCAAGTGCTGATGGTAAAAACTGGCTACTGACCAAGTACTGATGGTAAAAACTGTCTACTGACCAAGTACTGATGATAAAAACTGGCTACTGACCAAGTACTGATGATAAAAACTGGCTACTGACCAAGTACTGATGGCAAAAACTGACTACTAACCAAGCACTGATGGTAAAAACTGGCACACTGGCCAAGTACTGATTGTAAAAACTGGCTACTGACCAAGCACTGATGGTAAAAACTGGCACACTGGCCAAGTACTGATGGTAAAAACTGACTACTAACCAAGCACTGATGGTAAAAACTGGCTACTGACCAAGGGCTGATGGTAAAAACTGGCTACTGACCAAGTACTGATGGTAAACACTGACTACTGACCAAGCACTGATGGTAAAAACTGGCTACTGACCAAGCACTGATGGTAAAAACTGGCTACTGACCAAGCACCGATGGTAAAAACTGGCTACTGACTAAGTACTGATGGTAAAAACTGGCTACTGACTAAGTACTGATGGTAAAAACTGGCTACTGACCAAGCAATGATGGTAAAAACTGGCTACTGACCAAGCACCGATGGTAAAAACTGGCTACTGACCAAGCACCGATGGTAAAAACTGGCTACTGACTAAGTACTGATGGTAAAAACTGGCTACTGACCAAGTACTGATGGTAAAAACTGGCTACTGACTAAGTACTGATGGTAAAAACTGGCTATTGACCAAGTACTGATGGTAAAATCTGGCTACTGTCCAAGTACTGATGGTAAAAACTGGCTACTGACCAAGCACCGATGGTAAAAACTGGCTACTGACTAAGTACTGATGGTAAAAACTGGCTATTGACCAAGTACTGATGGTAAAATCTGGCTACTGTCCAAGTACTGATGATAAAAACTGGCTACTGACCAAGCACTGATGGTAAAAACTGGTTATTGACCAAGTACTGATGGTAAAATCTGGCTACTGACCAAGTACTGATGGTAAAAACTGGCTATTGACCAAGTACTGATGGTAAAATCTGGCTACTGTCCAAGTACTGATGGTAAAAACTGGCTACTGACCAAGCAATGATGGTAAAAACTGGCTACTGACCAAGCACCGATGGTAAAAACTGGCTACTGACCAAGCACCGATGGTAAAAACTGGCTACTGACTAAGTACTGATGGTAAAAACTGGCTACTGACCAAGTACTGATGGTAAAAACTGGCTACTGACTAAGTACTGATGGTAAAAACTGGCTATTGACCAAGTACTGATGGTAAAATCTGGCTACTGTCCAAGTACTGATGGTAAAAACTGGCTACTGACCAAGCACCGATGGTAAAAACTGGCTACTGACTAAGTACTGATGGTAAAAACTGGCTATTGACCAAGTACTGATGGTAAAATCTGGCTACTGTCCAAGTACTGATGATAAAAACTGGCTACTGACCAAGCACTGATGGTAAAAACTGGTTATTGACCAAGTACTGATGGTAAAATCTGGCTACTGACCAAGTACTGATGGTAAAAACTGGCTATTGACCAAGTACTGATGGTAAAATCTGGCTACTGTCCAAGTACTGATGGTAAAAACTGGCTACTGACCAAGTACTGATGGTAAAAACTGGCTCCTGACCAAGTGCTGATGGTAAAAACTGGCTACTAACCAAGCACTGATGGTAAAAATTGGCACACTGGCCTCGTACTGATGGTAAAATCTGGCTACTGACCAAGTGATGATGGTAAAATCTGGCTACTGACCAAGTACTGATGATAAAAACTGGCTACTGACCAAGCACTGATGGTAAAAACTGGCTATTGACCAAGTACTGATGGTAAAATCTGGCTACTGACCAAGTACTGATGATAAAAACTGGCTATTGACCAAGCACTGATGGTAAAAATTGGCTACTGACCAAGTACTAATGGTAAAAGCTGGCTACTGACCAAGCACTGATGGTAAAAACTGGCTACTGATCAAGTACTGATAGTAAAAACTGGCTACTGACCAAGCACTGATGGTAAAAATTGGCTACTGACCAAGTACTGATGGTAAAAACTGGCTACTGACCAAGTACTGATGGTAAAATCTGGCTACTGACCAAGTACTGATGGTAAAAACTGGCTACTGACCAAGTACTGATGGTAAAAACTGGCACACTGGCCAAGTACTGATGGTAAAAACTGGCTACTGGCCAAGTACTGATGGTAAAAACAGGCTACTGACCAGGCATTGATGGTAAAACCTGGCACACTGGCCAAGTACTGATTGTAAAAACTGACACACTGACCAAGCACTGATGGTAAAAACTGGCTACTGACCAAGCACTGATGGTAAATATTGGCACACTGGCCAATTACTGATGGTAAAAACTGGCTACTGACCAAGTGCTGATAGTAAAAACTGACACCCTGACCAAGTACTGATGGTAAAAACTGGTTACTAACCAAGCACTGATGGTAAAAATTGGCACACTGGCCTAGTACTGATGGTAAAATCTGGCTATTGACCAAGTACTGATGGTAAAATCTGGCTACTGACCAAGTACTGATGGTAAAAACTGGCTCCTGACCAAGTGCTGATGGTAAAAACTGGCACACTGGCCTAGTACTGATGGTAAAAATTGGCTACTGACCAAGTATTGATGGTAAAATCTGGCTACTGACCAAGTACTGATGGTAAAATCTGGCAACTGACCAAGTACTAATGGTAAACTCTGGCTACGGACCAAGCACTGATGGTAAACACTGTTCACTGACCAAACACTGATGGTAAAAACTGGCTATTGACCAAGTACTGATGGTAAAAACTGGCAGCTGACCAAGTACTAATGGTAAACTCTGGCTACGGACCAAGCACTGATGGTAAACACTGTTCACTGACCAAGCACTGATGGTAAAATCTGGCCACTGACCAAGCATTGATGGTAAAAATTGGCACACTGGCCTAGTACTGATGGCAAAAACTGTCTACTGGCCAAGTACTGATGGTAAAAACTGGCTACTGACCAAGTACTGATGGTAAAAACTGGCTACTGACCAAGTACTGATGGTAAAAACTGGCTCCTGATCAAGTGCTGATGGTAAAAAATGGTAACTGACCAAGTACTGATGGTAAAAACTGGCACACTGGCCAAGTGCTGATGGTAAAAATTGTCTACTGACCCAGCATTGATGACACTCAGATTCAAAATACTGATGACAATCGCACCCTTTTTTCACGTACATATTTAAACGCTGACATCTACTCCGAAAGTGACATTAGATATTGGCAAATTTGTAAAATATTGCTTTAGCACCATTTCTTGAAACCTGTGAAGGTGGAGAAGATGGTTAACATACCCTATTAAGACTATTGTTGTTTTAATGTGTGCAAAATGTATTGCATCGCATAGTTTCATCCTACCGAAGGCTGCAGTTCCTGTTAGTCAGGGGTGACAGAGTTAACTGTAGAACTGGCCCATAGCTGGGGAGTAGTATTAGGGACCAGAGGGTTAGTTACTGGTTTTTATTTTGTAATTATGTAATTAGTGAGCAAGAGAGAAGAAAGGACACCCTCAAAGTAAGGTTATCATCATTGGGTGTATATGTGGGAGAAGAGACAAGAAAAAGGGAGCAAGTTTCAGCAAGAGATCTTCAGTGACGGCAGTCCCTCATAGCAGGCAATTTGGAGCACTTAAGAATTGGAAAAACTAAAGGAAGCAGTGGTGATAGCCAGACCTGGAGATCAGCCGTGAAGGAATACGGGTTCAGCCAGGTTGGCGCATGTTGGTAAGTTGGTAGCAAATGAGAGCTCCTTACACTGTTCGCAAGCGAGCGGCTAGGGTGCAGGTTTCACATCGAAACACATTGACCCATGTGGCCATGTACCAGCAAGATGGAGTTGCCCAATTTGTTCTGTTGTTAATCTGTAACGTTCACCCCAAGTAATGTGGCAATGTCCATAACCACCAAGAAGGTGTTCTCTTTGTTATGGAGAAGAAAACAGCAAGCTTATTTCCAGCTGACTTCTGTACATCAGTTTTATCATTATTAAAAAGTGCTTTATTTTTGCAAACTTCTTTGGTTTTCTTATTGTTGGTTTAAAGGGGTCCAGTGCCACACAAATTGTGTCAGAGCTGAATCTGAAGGTGTCTTTGCCACACATTTATAGTCTAAAACCCGACCAACACATTCGATGACTATGGGACAAATAAAGATTGTCTCCTGTGTTCTTTATGGGAGAGCTGCTGCTCTGGTGGTGGATTAATTTCATAGAACTAAAGTTTCGATAGTCAGAAATTGAACATGTCAGATCATTGTCAGATCCTTAGAAAAATGTCTAGGGCTCATGCACACATTAGAGGGTGGGACGAACCCAACGATATCAACAAGTTTCAGTTGAAAAATAGTCAATTGTGTGATGGGGCTTAAGGAGGTGGCAAAAAGAGCAAGCAGTTGCTCCATTCAACTCCTCTTGGCCATGGTTCTCAATTCTGCTGATCGGTGGTGGTGGTGTCCAAAGTTTTCAACACACTGATCCATCAATGATCACCTTTCTGCTACATATGTAATAATTTCCCTAAAGTAGATTAACCCATTTAGGAGGTTGGTGGCGACAAGTAAAAAAAAGAGTCAGCTTTTGTTTTCAGAAATGGCACCACTCTTCCACAGGCAGGGTCTGGTAATGTAGTTTTGTGCAGTTTTCATGACTAGTGATAAGACTCAATACCCAACACAATCAACATATAAGAGTGGCTGTCAAGGTTCGACTCTGGGGCTCGATCCGGTGATCTCTGGCACTGGGTCGGTATCAATATCTGTTGGATCACAGCCTGTGTTGTCTCTGTCCAACTGCTGATAAGTCTCTTGCCTTTGTTTTGCTGTGTTGCTTCACTGCAGGTGTTTTCACTTTCTCATTTTAGTTTGTCCTACCACATCTTGGGAGGGGATGTTTATACTCTCCTGGCACATGCAGTCTTTGCTGGCTATATTCCAAGTTATGTGGATGATTGGAGTCCCAGCTCCCCAGTCAAGGATTATCTTGCTGAGGGTTGTTTGCGTGTTCCACTTCCCAGCAATCTTCTCATTTTTTTACATTTGCGGTCGGGGGGTTTCCGTGTATGCCAAAAATCTTTTTAGGATCCTTTCTTTTATTTATGTCTTTCAAATATGACTGTATGAACACGTTCTGTTGTTGTTTTTGGTTACACTCCGTATAGTTGAGGGTGCCGTTAAGGACACTCAGGGTCAGCCAATGTTGAGTGGTGGCACCAACGTGTAATTTTATCTTGCCAACCACTGCAGTCAGGCAGGGAAAAGTCAGGATCAAATTAGGGATTTGCCCAGTGGCGTAGGAAGTGGGGTGCGGGGGGGACGGGCCGCCCCGGGCGGCACAATGAGATGTGGGCCCTTTAAATCTTCGGGCGGCGCCGACTGCCGCCACGACCAGGCCCCCCCCCCCTGGTGCCAGCACTGGCATTGGGCCCCCTTCTTCTAATACTCACCTCTCCTGGTTCCTGCAGCAGCTGCAGCGTCTTCAGCGCCCTCTGACTCTGCGACGTCTCAGGGCAGAGGGTGCGATGACGTCATCACTGCGCGCTCAGCCTCTCTGTCCTGAGCGTTACAGAGCCGGAGAGACGCTGAGCGCACCAGACCTGCTCTGGGAAGGGAGAGGTGAGGATTTTACTTTTTTTTTCTTTATGTCTGACTCTGTCTGGGGGCAATGCTGGACACACTGGGGCAATATTGGAGACCCTGGGGCAGATTTCTGGACACACTGGGGCAGATTTCTGGACACAGTGGGGCAATGCTGGAGACCCTGGGGCAGATTTCTGGACACACTGGGGCAGATATCTGGACACACTGGGGCAATGCTGGAGACCCTGGGGCAGATTTCTGGACACACTGGGGCAATGCTGGAGACACTGGGGCAGATTTCTGGACACACTGGGGCAATGCTGGACACCCTGGGGCAGATTTCTGGACACACTGGGGCAGATTTCTGGACACACTGGGGCAATGCTAGAGACCATGGGGCAGATTTCTGGACACACTGGGGCAGATTTCTGGACACACTGGGGCAATGCTAGAGACCCTGGGGCAGATTTCTGGACACTAGGGCAATGCTGGACACTGGGGCAGATTGCTGGATACACTGGGGCAATGCTGGACACTGGGGCAGATTGCTGGACACACTGGGGGCAATGCTGGACACACTGGGGGCAATGCTGGACACACTGGGGCAATGCTGGAGACCCTGGGGCAGATTGCTGGGCACACTGGTTCAGATTTCTGGACACACTGGGGGCAATGCTGGACACACTGGGGCAATGCTGGAGACCCTGGGGCAGATTTCTGGACACACTGGGGCAATGCTGGACACTGGGGCAGATTGCTGGACACACTGGGGCAATGCTGGACAATGGGGCAGATTGCTGGACACACTGGGGGCAATGCTGGACACACTAGGGCAATGCTGGAGACCCTTGGGCAGATTGCTGGACACACTGGGGCAGATCTCTGGACATACTGGGGCAATGCTGGAGACCCTGGGGCAGATTTTTGGACACTGGGGCAATGCTGGACACTGGGGCAGATTGCTGGACACACTGAGGCAATGCTGGACACTGGGGCAGATTGCTGGACACACTGGGGACAATGCTGGACACCCTGGGGCAGATTGCTGGGCACACTGGGGCAGATTGCTGGACACACTGGGGGCACTGCTGGACACACTGGGGCAATGCTGGAGACCCTGGGGCAGATTTCTGGACACACTGAGGCAATGCTGGACACTGGGGCAGATTGCTGGACACACTGGGGCAATGCTGGACACTGGGGCAGATTGCTGGACACACTGGGGGCAATGCTGAACACACTGGGGCAATGCTGGAGACCCTGGGGCAGATTGCTGGACACACTGGGGCAATGCTGGACACTGGGGCAGATTGCTGGACACACCTGGGGCAATGCTGGACACCCTGGGGCAGATTGCTGGACACACTGGGGGCAATGCTGGACACCCTGGGGCAGATTGCTGGACACACTGGGGGCAATGCTGAACACTGGGGCAGATTGCTGGACACACTGGGGCAATGCTGGACACTGGGGCAGATTGCTGGACACACTAGGGGTAATATGCTGGACACACTGGGGGTAATATGCTGGACACACTGGGGCAGATTGCTGGACACACTCTCTGGGGGCAATGCTGGACACACTGGGGCAGATTGCTGGACACTGGGGCAATATGCTGGGCATACTGGGGCAGGTTGCTGGACACACTGGGGGTAATATGCTGGACACACTAGGGGTAATATGCTGGACACACTGGGGCAGATTGCTGGACACACTGGGGGCAGGACTTGAGACATGGGCAGAATGTAGATGCGGGGCATGCATGAATGAAAGAATGAAAGACATGGGGCAGGATTGGATCATTGGGCAGGATGGATACGATGGAGACTGATGGGGCAGAATGGGGAGATCATATGGGGTAGAATGGATACTCATGAGGGCAGGATGTGAGAACATATGGCTGGAGCCAGGAATGAGATTAACGGGGCCAGGGTGGGGAATATTATTACCATAGGGGCTAATTAACCCCTTTACCCCCAAGGGTGGTTTGCACGTTAATGACCGGGCCAATTTTTACAATTCTGACCACTGTCCCTTTATGAGGTTATAACTCTGGAACGCTTCAATGGATCTTGGTGATTCTGACATTGTTTTCTCGTGACATATTGTACTTCATGACAATGGTAAAAATTCTTTGATAGTACCTGCGTTTATTTGTGAAAAAACGGAAATTTGGCGAAAATTATGAAAATTTCGCAATTTTCCAAATTTGAATTTTTATGCAATTAAATCACAGAGATATGTCACACAAAATACTTAATAAGTAACATTTCCCACATGTCTACTTTACATCAGCACAATTTTGGAACCAAATTTTTTTTTGTTAGGGAGTTATAAGGGTTAAAAGTTGACCAGCAATTTCTCATTTCTACAACACCATTTTATTTTAGGGACCACATCTCATTTGAAGTCATTTTGAGGGGTCTATATGATAGAAAATACCCAAGTGTGACACCATTCTAAAAACTACACCCCTCAAGGTGCTCAAAACCATATTCAAGAAGTTTATTAACCCTTCTGGTGCTTCACAGAAATTTTTTGAATGTTTAAATAAAAATGAACATTTAACTTTTTTTCACAAAAAATTAAATTCAGCTCCAATTTGTTTTATTTTACCAAGGGTAACAGGAGAAAATGGACCCCAAAAATTGTTGTACAATTTGTCCTGAGTATGCCAATACCCCACATGTGGGGGTAAACCACTGTTTGGGCGCATGGCAGAGCTCGGAAGCGAAGGAGTGCCATTTGACTTTTCAATGCAAAATTGACTGGAATTGAGATGGGACGCCATGTTTCGTTTGGAGAACCCCTGATGTGGCTAAACATTGAAACCCCCCACAAGTGACACCATTTTGGAAAGTAGATCCCCTAAGGAACTTATCTAGAGGTGTGGTGAGCACTTTGACCCACCAAGTGCTTCACAGAAGTTTATAATGTAGAACCGTAAAAATAAAAAATCATATTTTTTCACAAAAATTATCTTTTCGCCCCCAATTTTTTATTTTCCCAAGGGTAAGAGAAGAAATTGGACCCCAAAAGTTGTTGTACAATTTGTCCTGAGTACGCTGATTCCCCATATGTGGGGGTAAACCACTGTTTGGGCAGATGGGAGAGCTCGGAAGGGAAGGAGCGCCGTTTGACTTTTCAAAGCAAAATTGACAGGAATTGAGATAGAACGCCATGTTGCGTTTGAAGAGCCACTGATGTGCCTAAACATTGAAACCCCCCACAAATGACACCATTTTGGAAAGTAGACCCCCTAAGGAACTTATCTAGAGGTGTGTTGAGCACTTTGACCCACCAAGTGCTTCACAGAAGTTTATAATGCAGAGCCGTAAAAATAAAACAAAATTTTTTTCCCACAAAAATTATTTTTTTAGCCCCCAGTTTTGTATTTTCCTGAGGGTAACAGGAGAAATTGGACCCCAAAATTTGTTGCCCAATTTGTCCTGAGTGCGATGATACACCATATGTGGGGGGAACCACTGTTTGGGCACATGGGAGGGCTCAGAAGGGAAGGAGTGCCATTTGAATGCAGACTTAGATGGAATGGTCTGCAGGTGTCACATTGCGTTTGCAGAGCCCCTAATGTACCTAAACAGTAGAAACCCCCCACAAGTGACACCATTTTGGAAAGTAGACCTCCTTAGGAACTTATCTAGATGTGTGCTGAGCGCTTTGACCCACCAAGGGCTTCACAGAAGTTTATAATGGAGAGCTGTAAAAATAAAACAAAAATTTTTTCCCACAAAAATTATTTTTTAGCCCCCAGTTTTGTACTTTCCCGAGGGTAACAGGAGAAATTCGACCCCACAACTTGTTGTCCAATTTGTCCTGAGTGCGCTGATACCCCATATGTGGGGGGGAACCACTGTTTGGGCGCATGGGAGGGCTCGGAAGGGAAGGAGCTCCATTTGGAATGAGGACTTAGATGGAATGGTCTGCAGGTGTCACATTGCATTTGCAGAGCCCCTAATGTACCTAAACAGTAGAAACCTCCCACAAGTGACACCATTTTGGAAACTAGACCCCCTAAGGAACTCATCTAGATGTGTTGTGATAGCTTTGAACCCCCAAGTGTTTCACTACAGTTTGTAACGCAGAGCCGTGAAAATTAAAAAAAAAAATCTTTCCCCCCAAAATTATTTTTTAGCCCCCAGTTTTGTATTTTCCCGAGGGTAAGAGGAGAAATTCGACCCCAAAAGTTGTTGTCCAATTTGTCCTGAGTAAGCTGATACCCCGTATGTTGGGGGAAACCACCGTTTGAGCGCATGGCAGAGCTCGGAAGGGAAGGAGCGCCATTTGGAATGCAGACTTAGATGGAATGGTCTGCAGACGTCACATTGCGTTTGCAGAACACCTAATGTACCTAAACAGTAGAAACCCCCCACAAGTGACCCCATATTGGAAACTAGACCCCCCAGGGAACTAATCTAGATGTGTTGTGAGAACTTTGAACCCCCAAGTGTTTCACTACAGTTTATAACGCAGAGCCGTGAAAATAAAAAATCTTTTTTTTCCCACAAAAAATATGTTTTAGCCCCGAGTTTTGTATTTTCCCAAGGGTAACAGGAGAAATTGGACCGCAAAAGTTGTTGTCCTATTTGTCCTGAGTACGCTGATACCCCATATGTTGGGGTAAACCCCTGTTTGGGCACACGGGAGAGCTCGGAAGGGAAGAAGCACTGTTTTACTTTTTCAACGCAGAATTGGCTGGAATTGAGATCGGACGCCATGTCGCGTTTGGAGAGCCCCTGATGTGCCTAAACAGTGGAAACCCCACAATTATAACTGAAACCCTAATCCAAACACATCCCTAACCCTAATCCCAACAGTAACCCTAACCACACCTCTAACCCAGACACACCCCTAACCCTAATCCCAACCCTATTCCCTACCGTAAATGTAATCTAAACCCTAACTGTAACTTTAGCCCCAACCCAAACTGTAGCCCTAGCCCTAACCCTAGCCCTAACCCTAATCCTAACCCTAGCCCTAACCCTAACCCTAACCCTAGCCCTAACCCTAGCCCTAACCCTAGCCCTAGCCCTAACCCTAACCCTAGCCCTAACCCTAGCCCTAGCCCTAACCCTAGCCCTAACCCTAGCCCTAACCCTAACCCTAGCCCTAACCCTAGCCCTAACCCTAACCCTAGCCCTAACCCTAGCCCTAGCCCTAACCCTAGCCCTAACCCTAGCACTAACCCTAGCCCTAACCCTAGCCCTAACTCAAACCCTAGCCCTAATGGGAAAATGGAAATAAATACATTTTTTTAATTTTTCCCTAACTAAGGGGGTGATGAAGGGGGGTTTGATTTACTTTTATAGCGGGTTTTTTAGCGGATTTTTATGATTGGCAGCCGTCACACACTGAAAGACGCTTTTTATTGCAAAAAATATTTTTTGCGTTACCACATTTTGAGAGCTATAATTTTTCTATATTTTGGTCCACAGAGTCATGTGAGGTCTTGTTTTTTGCGGGACGAGTTGACGTTTTTATTGGTAACATTTTCGCGCACGTGACATTTTTTGATCGCTTTTTATTCCGATTTTTGTGAGGCAGAATGACCAAAAACCAGCTATTCATGAATTTCTTTTGGGGCAGGCGTTTATACCGTTCCGCGTTTGGTAAAATTGATAAAGCAGTTTTATTCTTCGGGTCAGTACGATTACAGCGACACCTCATTTATATCATTTTTTTATGTTTTGGCGCTTTCATACGATAAAAACTATTTTATAGAAAAAATAATTATTTTGGCATCGCTTTATTCTCAGGACTATAACTTTTTTATTTTTTTGCTGATGATGCTGTATGGCGGCTCGTTTTTTGCGGGACAAGATGACGCTTTCAGCGGCACCGTGGTTATTTATATCTGTCTTTTTGATCGCGTGTTATTCCACTTTTTGTTCGGCGGTATGATAATAAAGTGTTGTTTTTTGCCTCGTTTTTTTTTTTTTCTTCTTACGGTGTTTACTGAAGAGGTTAACTAGTGGGCCAGCTTTATAGGTCGGGCCGTTACGGACGCGTCGATACTAAATATGTGTACTTTTATTGTTTTGTTTTTTTTATTTCGATAAAGAAATGTATTTATGGGAATAATATATATATTTTTTTTTCATTATTTTGGAATATTTTTTTTTATTTTTTTTTACACATTTGAAAATTTTTTTTTTTACTTTTTTACTTTGTCCCAGGGGGGGACATCACAGATCAGTGATCTGACAGTTTGCACAGCACTCTGTCAGATCACTGATCTGACATGCAGCGCTGCAGCCTTCACAGTGCCTGCTCTGAGCAGGCTCTGTGAAGCCACCTCCCTCCCTGCAGGACCCGGATCCGCGGCCATCTTGGATCCGGGGCTCGAGCAGGGAGGGAGGGAGGTAAGACCCTCGCAGCAACGCGATCACATCGCGTTGCTGCAGGGGGCTCAGGGAAGCCCGCAGGGAGCCCCCTCCCTGCGCGGTGCTTCCCTGCACCGCCGGCACATCGCGATCATCTTTGATCGCGGTGTGCCAGGGGTTAATGTGCCGGGGGCGGTCCGTGACCGCTCCTGGCACATAGTGCCGGATGTCAGCTGCGATAGGCAGCTGACACCCGGCCGCGATCGGCGGCGCTCCCCCCGTGAGCGCCGCCGATCGCGCTGGACGTACTATCCCGTCCATGGTCATAGGGGCCCACCCCACATGGACGGGTTAGTACGTCCGATGTCAGAAAGGGGTTAAGGGATATTATTACTGCAGTGATGTATTTATTTTATTTTTTGAGTATACTGTTTTAAATGAGGGGGCGGTCCTGTTACTGTGTAGAGTGACACTATATCGCCATTTTTCCTCATGTGGTGTAATGTAGAAGTTGTTAAAAATGAAGTAATGTGTTCTGCTAGCAGAGTTCGAGATAACTGTGTTATTTCCTGCAGAAACGAGTCCTGGCTGGAAGAAATGATGGCGGTCTATGCTGGATGAAAGATGAAGGACTTGACCTAGAGACGTCACTGGTGAGTCAGTGTTACCTATACACTGACACTATACACTGTATACTATATACAGCGGTCCTGTGTACAATGTCACCAGTGATCTCTGTATTACCGCTACACAGACACTGCATACTAAGTACAGATCTCCTGTGAATACTGGCACTTATGGTGATAGTATTGTGTTTTGTTTTGTTTTTTATTACTGATCAGTATTGTAGTATTCAGTCACTATGTGGTGGTAATATGTGGTCTGGAAATGGTATTGTGGTATTTGTCCCTTGTATGTGCTATTTGGTCACCAAGTGGTGGTAATATGTGGTCTTGACATGGTGTGCTGGTATTTGTCCCTTGTATGTAGTATTATTCGGTCACTATGTGGTCTGGTCCTGGTGTGGTGGTGTTTCTTCCTGTATGTGATATTATTGGTCTTGGTATAGTGGATTGTGTTGTGTATGGCGGTCATTTGTTCTCTCTGATATTAATTAGGAAAAGATTCTTTATTTCCATTAGAGTTTTAATGCTTTGTACACAGCAGCGGAGATTCACTTACAGGGGGTTTCCTGTAGAAAAAAATAATCACCTCTCCACAGGATAAGTGATAATGTATTGATTGGTATTGGTGGGGGTCTGACTGCTTGGACCCATTCAGCAAAATGTGGAACTTTTTATCCCCATTAGACTGGAGTAGCATGTCTGACTAGATCACTGATCCATTTATTCACTCTGTGGCTGCACTTATTTTTTTCTGGAAGCCCCAAAGAGAATGAATGGAGCTACGGTCAGAAATCCCACCTGCCGCTGCATTTTAAAATAGTGATAAAAGTGTCCTGTCAGGGATAAAACTTCCCCATTCTTCCGATTTGTGCAGTTTCTAATGGTTGGACCTAAGCGATCACCTATCCTGTGGAGCCCATGGATCAGTGATAACTTGTTTTAACCAAGAACCCCATTAATGTAAACTACCGTAATTGTACATCCCAGTTATTGGGGCACACGGTAGATGTGCAGCAGCAGCTGGTGTTTTACAGCCGATGCTCCACTATAATGACAGATATTTTCATATAGCTGTAGGGTGGGCCCCTAGAGTCCATTCCTCTGGTGGGCCCCAGACACCCCAGTCCGACCATGGCTGCAGCTGTTTAACGCTATTGACGTGCGGGCCCGCGCCCGCACATCAATAGTTAACAGCCTCCAGTCAATCTGAGGCTGGCAGCTGACGTCAGTCCCAGCGTGCATGTCGCCGGCGTCTGACGTCATTGTCAGTCGCCGGCGAGTGCACGCTTCAGCTGCGTGGAGAGAGCAGGAGCGCGGTCAGGTAAGCACTGAGTGAAAATTTGCATTACAATTGGGCATTTACCCCCCTGGCGCCTATACATTTAGCGTATTGAGCATAGCATATGCACAGCACACAGGTGGCATAAGCGCAAAAGGCGCCCCCCATCACCAGTCATTCAACCTGTCAGATGCTGCAACCTACATGGTCCGCTGTACCTAAGCGGTTAGACCGATGGAGTGCACCTGTGATGTTATGACACAGTGATGATTATGGGCAACCATATTATTCATTGTCATTAAGAAAAGTCACAGGTTTGGCATGTGGGGGTGAAACCATTAGGCCCAGTTTAAGTTCTACATAATAGGAAAACTATTTTTGGTAACCTTTGGTAACTCAGGAACAGCCCAGGACGACAAAAGCTCTAGCTACGCCTCTGGATTTGCCTAGTCTGTATAGTAACCTGTGGAGTGCAGGTTGAGCTTCTCTCTCGTTTATGCATCCCCGAGCGAGTGTTAGGGCTCAGTCATAAATAACAGTGGCATTGCTTCTGGAAAAGAACAGAATGTTTTTCTAATCTTGTACAATTACTTTAACTCATATTCCTATTTGGGAAAATATTACTCAATGAATGGACAAAAAGTCTTTATCTTTTTTTAGACTGTCACAGTCAAAAACATGGCAACTCTGGTATCTTGAAAAGTTATGACACTAAGACTATTTCCATTGCAGCAGCGCATTTGATCATATTTTTAGTGGTAACTAGTGATGAGCGAGTATAGCTCAGGTATTCCTGAGCATGCTCGGGTGTTCTCCGAGTATTTGGGCGTGCCCGAAGATTTAGTTTATGTCGACACAGCTGCATGATTTGCGGCTGCTAGACAGCTTAAATACTTGTGGGGATTCCCTAACAAACAGGAAATCCCCACATGTAATCGAGCTGTCTAGCAGCTGCAAATCATGCAGCTGCGTCGACAAAAATTAAATCTCCGAGCACGCCCAAATACTCGGAGACCACCCGAGCGTGGTCTCATTGCTCAGGAAAACCTGAGCAATGAGTATATTCGCTCAGCACTAGTAGTAACCCCCACTTTGGTGCACTTTTTTGGCAAACATAAGGATATGTTCACATGAAACCTTTTATATGTCAGAAAAATACAACACTGATTTGTCAAAGAAACATTTGAGAATGGCCCTTGTGGCTATCGTTTGCAGTTGTATATCTTCTGGATTTGGATTTAGTGGAAATAACACTAATATACTGTGGTTACCTCATGCAAGTTTCTGTTGGAGTCAAAAATTGTCATCACTGTTTAATTTTTTCATGATGCAGATGGTGCATGGTTGGTACCAAGAGAATCAATTAGAAGAACATTGTTGATTGTTCCAGCAGGTGTCTTAATATGGAGAAAATTCTCCTCAGGATCAGTGTTTGATGGGTCAAATTTGAAGTGTCATGGAGGCACCAATACAGATGCTGAATAATACATGGTAGTAGTCACTCTTTGTGCCACTATACAGAATCCATCCTTTCAGCATGATGCAGATTAAATCGGTAAATGATGCAGCCCCAGAGAGTTAAAGGGGTTGTCCAGGCTTGGGTCCATGTCTGCACTCTCTCTATGTAACTGTAGACTTTAGACTTTAGCGCGCAGTGAGGGTTCAGGATTCTCCGGTGCTGTAATCGTGCATGTGATCACAAGTATTCGATTTGCATAAGTGCAGCCTTGCTCAATACAAGTGAATTAAGTAAAACCAGAGAAGTCTAGTCAGAATGTGGCCAGAAGTATGCAATTTGCATATTTATGGTCACATGACCATTCACTTCCACCACCGGAGAATCTTGACAGTGAGCAGTGCATGTGATGCGAGGATTTACAAGTTTGCACTCATACAGAAATAAGCAAATTGTCCCTTCAGAGAGGAGGAGAACTAGAACTCTAGTGCAAGGTATAAGCTTAAAAGTCTTCTCATCACGGCAGGCTTGACATGTCGCTCTTCGCAAGGAGAAACGTTACCCCTTGAATAAGTGCAGACTTGAGCCCCAAGTGGACAACCCATTTAAGGCCCTCACAGTTAAAATATTGGTGGGATTGGCCCACAGTTTAATGTATATGAGGGACCTTGGACTTACCCTTGATGGACGGCGTCAGATTTTCGATGGCCGATGATTTTGTTCTCTGGCAAAAATCTGGCAAAGGCTCCCTCATAGGGAACACAGAAGCGTTCTTGTGTATGGAGGACTCGGGAGCGATAGCTGTGTACTATGTATCGAGGCCTTCACTCATCAGATGCAGCTCTGTTATATCTGCAGTCCAGACACATATGGGAAGCATAAGATAGCAAATAAGCAATGTAAAAAGCAATTCAGCCCCGAACCTTTTCTTTGACGTACGGTTGTTTTCCTAAATGTAAAATCAACGATCTTTTAAGCAGAAACATTATATATATATATATATATATATATATATATACTGTATGCTGTTTTTGTTTGTTTTTTTGCAATCTTTCCGCTATCTGCTCTCTAACAGATTTTTATCACCCAGGTTAGTTCGACACGGAACGTCAATAATTAATATAAGCACAGCTTCAGTTCCGATGAGCAGAAAAAGTCATCTCGTTCCTTACGTGGAAGCGCTCATGAAAAGGGATCTGCAGAAAATTGGTTATGCTTGATAGGTAGCCAATAACCCCGCTGCTGAATCTGTAATTATGCATGAATTAATAGCCAACCTCATTTTCTACTGTTGTCAATCTGCCACCTTCCAACATCATTACATTCAACAGAAATTACATTAAATTAAAAACAACTTAATTAGCAATGATTAGCATAAACTGAACGCTCGATGAAACTGCCCCAACACAAGAACCAGAGACATCTGTGGAGAACAATTGTTTTATTAGAGGAAAGTCTGAAAAAAAAAAGGTTGCGGGATCCAAATAAAGGAAAAATGAAAAAAAAGAAATTGTAAGTAGGCGCTCAAAGGGTTAAATAAAGTATTTAGTAAAGACACCACATAAATCCAAATTCTTACTCCTTTCTATGCTAAGATCAACTCTGTGTTCAGGTGTTTTATAATTTCACCATGATGAATACTGGCTCATCCTGATTTATAGGCTGTGTTCTATTTTTCTATAATGGAAAGTTTTTTTCTGTTTTTTTAACAGATTTTGAAATAAGTCTCTGTGCTAATTCAAATTATCGCTAATTCCTGAGATTGTAACATTGAATAAATGTTGAGTGAAATGATATTTTTTCAATGGCATTCTTTATCCAGGAACTGTTAAAAAAAAACAAAAACGAAAGGTAAACTACAGGCAAATTTAATAATTTATAAGCGTTTTTTTTGGCTAGTTTTTGGAGTATTTAGCCTGTTTTTTTACTTGCATCAAATTATTTTTTCAATTTGCACCTTGTTGTCCTTTTTTTATTTGTGGATGGGGTTTTGATTTTTCACATGTTTCAACTGATTCACCTACTGCAACTTTAAAAAAATATATATACTCCAGTTGATATCAAAGTGATTTTAGGCACGCCTGAATTTTTTTATACATGTACATTTTGCATCATTTTAGAGGACCTTGGATCTGAAAAAGTGCAAACAAGTAAAAGACAAGCGCTTTTGCTTCTGAGCAAAATTCTTGAATCATGTGGGTCGTTTTGAAGAAAAGTGACTTAATAAAGAGGAGGAGGGGTGGTGAAATACAGTACCGGATACATAAAAAATCAATTCTTTATTGGCTCAAAATTAAAAAGAGAAATAAAGCGAGCCAAATGGGATATGTAACACCTTACGCGTTTCGGACAGTAATGTCCTTACTCATACACCTGTGAATAAGGGCGTTACTGTCTGTTAAGCGTAAGGTGTTATGTGCCCTATTTGGATTGTTTTATTCCTGTTTTTAATGTTGATCCAATAAAGAATTAATTTTGAATAGTTCCATTGCCGGATTTCACCACCCCTTCCCACATTTGTCTGCTCAGGGATAGCTATCCTGAAGATCTGAATATTGGATATTTACTGAAGCCATGGATATTTTTATTTCATCACGGTTGATGAGCTGATGGCGTTCCTTTTTTTCTTTTTTGACTTAAAAAAGTACAAATGATGAACTGATCTCAAAGAGCCTAATAAATCCTGTAAATGAAAATCTGCTGATAATTTTCACATATTATCCCTATTAATGCCCGTGAAAACCTTACTTACAACCGTCCCCTTGTTGCAATTACTCACAAGTAGACCTTGGACTCTTTCGGGGAATCTCATGCTAAGACATGAAGGGGAATATGTCATCCTATTTCCTGAGACACATAGAAGGAGCGAGCAGTGGCCAATGCTGACAGGTGAGGGAGCGCGCGCCCTCACCTCCATCTCCTCTGTATAACGAGTGCCTGCTGTACATAGAAGAGAGATATGACAGCACACCTGCATTAATATGCAGGAAGAGCACGTACACAGTGTCAGTGTGTGCTCATTATCATCCCTTTCCTACCAGCATCGACCACCGCTACTTTGTAATCCCGTGTGCAGCGAGCGGCCGCTATACACAGGAGTAAGATGAGATCTCTGTCCCTGCCCACACTGACATTGTGTATGCAAGTGCTCAGCCACTACAGTGTTAGCATGTGTAGGACAGGGGGGTTAGATCCATCAGCGCTCCAAGACAAGCACTGTCAATCCTCATGAGTGGTGGGATGAAGAATCGTAATTGAGGGGGTGGATAGGTGCACCAACCACTTGGACCCTCCAAGAGTCCACCAAAATCCCATAATTTGCATACCTTATAAATCTATATTTCTCTAAGACACATTTTCTAAAATCGACAGTGCCGGTATGATTCATATAAGGACTAAGTAGAAAGAGGTTGTCCACTTCTTTAACATTGATGGCTTATCCATAGATCTAGGTATTGGCAGCAGCCAGAAGTGTCCTGTTATGGAGCTGCTCCATCTACCGATAGTGGCAGCGTCCGGGTATTGCACATCCATCCCATATTCAAATCAATAGGAGACGGATGTGCTGGACCAGGCCGTGGCCACAATCGGTACACTGAGCAGGTCTCTAACTGAGCACTTTGGGCCAACACCGGCACCAGGTACATCCGATGGGTCATCAATGTTAAAGTAGTGGACAACCTCTTGAAGTTCTAAACAGTTCAATTTCAGATTTGGGGTTGACAAATTCCCTTTAAAAATGAACGCTGCAACACCAACTGTTTATTGGAGGACAAGATCTATACATTTATTCCCAGATATCCATGGCAAAATCCCTACGATATATGCAGATTCTGCTGTGGGTTCAAACTTTGGGACAAAATCCAAGATGGGTATTTTCTATCCCATTTGGGCCAACCACAACAGTGCATTGCTGTTATATATCTAGGTAGTAACAATTTCGTAGGTAACCCTTTAGAACTTTTGTCGCAATTTACGGCTGCCATATTGGAAAATTCTCATCCTTTTGAGTGAGAATGTTTCATATCAACATAATAAGATTTATTTTTACCGTCACACCTATTTCTGAAGCCTATGAAATACCAACCCATGAAGATTGAAAAAAATACATGGGTCTTTCATCAAAGGTTAAGGGATTTGAAATAGCGCTTCATACCAATATTTATGAAATGCATTTAAGTTACATTTACTCATCTGGAATTAAAAAAGGTCACTTGGTTGATTTGCGTTAGATTATATACCGTATATTGGTATTTGGAAAGCGCAATTATTGGATTGTTAAGATACTTTGCATATTATTTTTATATTTGATATTTTATAATGATCAAAGTAAATGTAGAACCTCATTGCTAAAACTTTTTACATGGTCTCTGAAGTAATATTAAAACTGCCTGGTAGCTCCTCATAGCTGCACAATAAGCTCACCGCCCTAGCTTTATGGCTTTCCTTCTAGATGACCACTGCTTCAGTTGTGCTAAATGCATTAGGGTGGCCATATGAAGTACAATTTGCCACATAACAGATTGCCTCTCCACTCTGTTTAGAAGTCATTAGAAAGTTATTCCAGGCTCCTCTTCGGATGGGTTTGCAAGACGTGTGGCAAATAAACGTGGTAGGCTGTAGGTCAACACTGTCTATGGATTTCCCTTTTAGGGTGGTGCAGAAGTCTCGGATCAGTGTGACTTTACTTGATATAAGGCATGTTCTTTAACACATTTAATTGTCTTGAACAACAGTGGGCCAACAAACAATTCAGAGCTTCATCCAGCCTCCAGAGTTTCCTTAACATTTTGCATCAGTTCTCTTCATTTTTCAGTCCACCTCTGGATGACTCTACTTGTTGTCTTGGATCTCCAAGGTACAACTGTTATATCAGCAGCTTCCCAGTATTTTACACTTTAGACACTTGTCATTGTAATGGCACACTCTTCACCTACAATGCAACCACTCCTAAACATCCAATCTTCTCATCCGCACTACCCGCGGCAAGCTCATACAACACTCTTGGATATACATCTCCCAGTCTCTTCAAGGGTCCAATTCTCCTCTTCCTCCCTTGCAACTCTGAATTTCTGCCACTGAGATACAACCACTGGCCTCTACATTTTTGATAGCTATTGTCTGGCTGCTTGGGTGGCTTTCTACCTTGAGATGATAATTATCCTTCTGTCCTTTAGTGTGGGCATGTTTTTTTTTCTAACAGGGACACTCACAAAGGCAAGCTCTCCTTGTTACCCAAAGGTGAAGCACCACATTAAAATGTGTCCCCTACTCATTTACAAGTTGCAGACTATATCATATAGCGTAGCTCCCACTGAATAAGTGACAGGAAGTCAGCCCATAAATAACCTGGGACACATTCAAGAGAAGACTAGAGCCCCCAGTCCCAAATGTGGGCAGAGGCTAATGACAATGGGTTGTAGGGAAGGTGGGGTTACGATTGGTGGGGAGAAGAAAGGTCAGTGCCGGTTTTTACAGTATAAGGCCAGGTAGGGGCGAGCTTTTTCCATTATTACCATTCCTAGGGACAGATTTACAGTCCTGCCTGCTCTCACTAATTGTTTGATAATTTGGGATGACTGACAATTAATAATTGTCAGTTTTATCAGGTCATGGTAGCTATTGGTGCTTGGGGGGTCCTTGATGCTCATTATAAGTTAGTCTGGAAGATTTATCGGGATATGGGTTCCCTAATGGTTAAAGATTGATTGGTTGGTCTAATGATTTTTGGGACTGCCGGCAAATGAATGTTAGGTACCTGGGAGTTTGTTAATAGGAAAAGAAACCCTTTGGTTTATGGTAATTTTGAGCCTGTGTATGCAGATTACTTGTATGCAACAGCGCAGAAAATGGGGAGACAGTGGTACTTAACCAACACTATTTATTTAACTAACACAAAAAATCTTGTGACAAAGTCACTAGCAAAGTACTGGAGGGGAGATATGTATCACTGAGGTTATTAGCTTCAGGGATATGAACCTAGAAAAATGCTCCAGCACACTAATTGCTGAGAAGGGTTAATCGGCCATGTTAAGGACTAGGTTAAGTGAACAGCTGAAGAGTGGGTGGAAGGCTGTTCACCATATCTCCACCACAGGGTGGAGTCCAGAGAATAAATACATAGCCTGCTGTCTCATTCAGTGTTGGGTGTGCCTGGAGATGGGAGCTCTAGAGCTGTGTAAGGAAATCTGAACCTTTATTTGTTTGCTTCTTGATCGGCAGATCCCCACTGTGAGAAATTTCTTAAGGTGACCTGTGGTGAACACACTGAGATCAACGCTGCACCGTGAGACTTTTTCTCATAGTGCCACCAATGATCTCACTGAGTTCACCGCAATCCATCAGCCTGACTGGGAATACAGCCTCACTGACCTGCAGTAACCTTGATGATGTCACTGCTAGTCAATGACACCGCTCATTCTACCATGGTTTTCCACCTGAACGGTCTCATCTTTACACCAAGTATGAAAACCAATTCTCACAGACATAGATTATGGTGTGGTACTGTATGTCTGACAGGTGAGGGACATTGTTTTTTTTTTTTTTTTTACAAGAGACCAGGGCTTTAATGGAATGGGCGTTAGGAGAGCATATTTATTGCTTATTATTTTCTCTTTTTACAGGACACAGGGCTTTAATTGAATGGGCATAAGGTAAGTATAACTGTTTTTACAAATATATTTAAAAATAACAATGTGTATTTTTATTTCAAATAAAAGACTTTATTCTGGGTGTTTCTTACTGAGAGAAGAAAATGTCCAGCTTCAATGAATCCGTGAAAAAATGTTTTCTTTATTCACAAACTTACACATGGAGGACACAAACTTCAGCACAAACCATATGGGTAAGAATCTCAACGCGTTTCTGGAGACAAAGCTCCCTTAATCATGACATATTTATATGTATATGTGTCAGATGTGTGAGTAAGAAAATTTGCTCCACTGCAGGCTCTACTCTAATTTTCGATTGTCTCTGAGCTAGTGGATGGAAACTGGCTGCTACAAAGTTTTCCATAGACAGAACACACAGATATAAGGACATCCTGCTCTCCTGTCGTTATGAAACACATGCTCAGAAGCAGCCGCAAGATTGAGGGCATTTTACATCTGCACTGAGAAGCGTAGCTGGGAATCCAGCTGCTTACTAGAAAGCAGCAGCACATCTGTATATCTCAGTACATCTTTATTTCACTCTATTCCCCCTCTATTTTCTATAGACTTCAAAAGGCAGGTATAATATATGATCATTCTGTAAACTGACAATCCATTTTGCATGAGCAAGGCAGATTTCAGCAGTTTTTCAGAATAAATAATGATGTTAGGAGGCAGAGGGAATAGTGGGAGTGGCTCATTAGTGGCGAAAGAAGCATATTTTGCTAATGAGAAGTAAAATATTGCAACATTTCGAAAATTCACGTGTACTATTGATTTTTTTTGCATCCTTATCTAGATTTTTGAAAAATGTCTCTGCTAATAAAGTCAAATAACTGTTTTTTTCAGTAAATTAAAGCACATTGTTCAGATTAAACACACACATTAAAACAAATATTTACATGATAAAAGAAATCTTAATTTTTCCTCTAGAAAATTTGAAAATAGCAAAAACTGACAACTTTTACACGATTTAAGTAGTAAGGGTTAATATGCCCTTCACAGAGGATTTTGCAGGTGCAATAAATTGATTCTGTCTTCGACATTGTAAATATTCATACAGACCCGAAACCAGTGAGAAGAGGTTTGCACATTTAGACAGTTTGACAGGTGCCTTTGTCGTGTGACTATAATGACCATCCAAGCTTATAAAAAAATAATATCATCCGAAATCTCAGTTTTAGCAAATTAAGGACTTTGTAAAGACAGGGCCAAGGTCAAGGATGAAATAACTCTGTACAACAAGCAGAAAAACAGGGGGACCTTATTAATCCGCTTTACATATATGAAGGCTACTTACAAATCTCTTGCTGTTGAGAAGACTTCACTAAGACAGGAACATGGAATTTTCAAGTTTAATCAAGTCAAAAAATAACTTTCGTGTGTTAAAAGCAGAGGCCGAATACTCATTTCTGAAGTAGGTCCATGTCCAGAGGTTGCTCTCGACCCATTTCACATACTTCTTGCGTTGCGTTGGCCTAACATCTTGTATTGTTCATGTTTTCAAGGCGAACTTGGAGATCCTGGAAAATGTAACAAAAAACGCAACTAAATCACAGCATTAACCTACAGATTAACAGCGTTCTTTCTGGTGACAGGTTCCCTTTTAGTAAGTTGAAAAAGTTTGTCGTGAAACCCAAAACATATGCAACCTTCCTGTCTCACCATAGCACTGACAATAGCCAGGAGAAAATAGCGAGGATATAGGGTTTGCCAGGAACCAGCTGAAGATCCAGATGCTACTGGTTATCAAAAATATTGTGCCCAGAGCATGCCAGAGCTATCGAAAGAGCAAGCCAAAAAACTTGTTTTGCCTGCCAAAGCCAAATAAGTGAAGAAGCTGAAAACCCTGATGCTGCTGACCTCAGCTTCCATCGTCCATGCCAATTAATTACTGCTATCGTAGCGGGTTAACGCAAGATGTTCAAGCTGTTATGGAGGTAAAATCCAAAGGGCTAAGATGAGCAAGTTGGAAAACAATATCGCTAATATTCAAGACACATATGATCATTTACAATATCCAGCTAATTTATTTAATTTTATTTATTTAAGATTTTTCTAGATAAATAAAAAAAAGTTAAAGATTATTCTAAAAATTACAAATTTTTTTCACTTTTTATATGTGAATTTTAGAGTCTGTAATTTTTAAAAATATATGTGTAATTTTTCAACCATGTCATTTGTAACACTTTTGTTCAGTTTTATTTTTGCCAGTAAACATTTTTCTCTTCTCGATAGACGTGCCATGATGGTGTTGTCGGTTACTGACTTTGTTTTTTTTTTAAGGATATTATGTTGTTACGGCTTCAGTACGTGCAACAATGAAATTTTTATCTGGGCATTAAACAAGCTGGGAATGTGGAGACGGCTATTTTGGAAAATAACCTGAGACGAAAGATTTCTGGAAATATTATTCATATTTAAAACGTACTCGGCTGAACATATTTCATAACCCATTTTTTTTTATAGCTTTGGGCTGTACACAATGGCATAAATATGAAATATTTTTCAATTTTCCGTATCCTCAGTTAGCAGATGTTTGAAGAACAGCTGCTTCTTGTGAGTCAAGAAAATAACATAATTGTATTCCTGTCTAGCAAAAACTTTGCCTATCATCAGTTTCCTTAGCGTAATCCCATTTTCCCAGCAGCATATGAAACAAGGTAACCTGTGTACGACTGACTAATCTACAGGAAGGGATTATCCTCCGACTATGATTCTTTAAAGGATAAACAAAAAAGGATAAAATATTCTATTTTCATACAGTGGGGAAAAAAAAGTATTTAGTCAGCCACCAATTGTGCAAGTTCTCCCACTTAAATTGTGAGATTTTGAGTGCAAACCTCCTTCCACCAGCAAGGGCATTGAAGATGAGACGTGGATGGGTCTTTCAGCATGATAACGATCCAAAGCACACCGCCAGGGCAACGAAGGAGTGACTTTGTAAGAAGCATATGAAGGTCCTGGAGTGGCCTAGACAGTCTCCAGATCTCAGCCCCATAGAAAACCTTTGGAGGGAGTTGAAAGTCCGTGTTGCCCAGCGACAATCCAAAAACATCACTGCTCTAGAGGAGATCTGCATGGAGGAATGGGCCAACATACCAACAACAGTGTGTGGCAACCCTGTGAAGACTTACAGAAAACGTTTGACCTCTGTCATTGCCAACAAAGGATATATTACAAAGTATTGAGATGAACTTTTGTTAATGACCAAATACTTATGTTCCACCATAATGTGCGAAATAAATCTTGCCAAATCAGACAATGTGATTTTCTGGATTTGTTTCCTCAGTTTGTCTCCCATAGTTGAGGTCTACCTATGATGCCAATTACAGGCCTCTCTCATCTTTTTAAGTGGGAGAACTTGCACAATTGGTGACTGACTAAATACTTTTTTCCCCAATGTATTTTATGAAAATTCTTAATAATCTTTTGGGTTTGTATCTAAATCATAGATCTCTTCTCTGAATATGATGTATCACATATAATATTGGTCTATGTACAAGCTTCTTGCAGATGTTGTCTTTGGTAGGATTTGAACCCAGGACCCCAGTGCTGCAAACCAAGCTAACCAATGCGCTACCATGTAGTGCCATACATGGCTGATGCTAGCTGTGTTATAAAGCCAGTATCTGCCTGTAACGTCAGCAACTGGAGCTTGTACGTACCATCTCTGCAAGGTAATCGCCGGATGCAGAAGGGATGACATGGCAGTGGAGGCATGCTGATGGCCCACATTGCTGTTATCTTGGGGCTTCTCTGAAGCCTTCTCATGGTCTAGGCTTCATTGGAGACAGTGATTTGTGCTATATGTTATAATACAAAAAAAATTCTTTTTGCCGCGTCTGCAAAAGTTCAAACTAACAAAATATGGAATTTAGTTAAAAAAAATGATCTCATAAACTTCAAAAGACCTACAACATCCCATGGCCAGCCTCCATATGAGGTAATCAACAGGAGGTATGTGGGCATAACCTTGATCTAATAAAAAGCAGATTTGGGTTTTTGTATTTTGTCAGTCTGGGAAGGTACTGCTTGCTGTGGGTTCTGTCCATTTTGCTAAGTAGTACTTCCCTCCGCTATGCTCTGAGCCATTTCTGTGACTCAAATTTAGTACTTCTTCTTTTGTTATCCTTTTTATATTTACCGTATTGTTTTGTTCCCATTTTGTAGTATATTTGTATATTTTTATAAACACTGTAGCGCCTGTCTTTCTAGATTAAATATATAAAATGTAATAGCTCTGTTTCTCTTGCTCCGTAAACCACACCACTGAAGCAATACTGTCACGAGTCACGACACAGCTGTCGCGTGACCCGGGAACAGAGGCTTCTTCTCTGTCCCTAACACTAGGGGGCATCCTAGCTCACCCTATGCATCAGGATACTTCTGAAGGTGAAGATGCCAGGATCTCCACCCTTGCCTTATCTCCTGAATCAGCCCTTCATCTGTTCTCTTCACCTACCCAGGGAATTGGGGTGCTACTGTGCACCGTAGTAGACCAAACCAACAAACAAGGCAAAACAAACAAGGGTTAGCAGAAAACTCCAGGCAAACAAAATATTCACTCATATATAACAGAGAAATGCACCAAGGTGTGGAGGTAGGGGAATAAATCAAAATAGAGAAGAATAGGGAATTACCACATATACAAACTAAACAACAGTCACTGATATCTCATCCAACTCTCCTTCTCATAAGAACTCCTCTCCCTCCATTAGCCATGCGGCAAATGCTAGCTCTGACAAGGATTTGTAACAGAGCCCAGATTATAAAGGGGAAAGGAGTGGCTAACTGAGCTCAACTGCTAGCACAGAGATTTCCAACATGGTCGATTAACTGCTGTTCTGCCAGAAGGAATAATCACCATTAAAATGAAGAAGTGCTTCTTCTCAGCGCCAGAGTAGGAGCAATCAGACGCTGTGGTCTTCTGGATCCACACTGTTGCAGTAACCCCACACTGGATCCACACTGCTGTGGTAATCCCACCCTGGATCCACACTGGATCCACACTGTTGCAGTGACTGCATTGGGTACATATATAGTTGGAGTGCCCCCAGACACAGGGCCACGAGTTCTCGGTACCGGGCCTCTCTGGTTCGGTTCTGAGGCTGTCACGGTGGCTAGACCCGGTCCGTGACCCTGCTAAGGGGCGTCCAGTAAAGGGGTTTGTACAGTCTGTCAGAGGTTCGTGACGCCACCTGTGGTGTTCGGTCAGGGTGACCGACGCTGCTGTGGGGTCCGCTGGGGTGATGGAATCGCAGCTGGATGGTGTACCTTCCCACAGGTGAAGTAAATCCCCAGGGCTTCCCAGTAAGGTGGATGGTGATGATGTAAGGCGCAATCAATAACGAGGACACAAGGTTGCAGTCTCTTTACCTTTTACTGAAGGCTTCAATACACTCGGTCCAGAGCACGTTCAACCAGGCTATCAGAGACCGGCCGGTCCGATGGGCACATCCAGAGTTTCCCTCGCAGATGGAAATCGTTGCCTACCAATAGCGCCTGTGTGTTGTAGTCCTACCCTGCTGAGCATTCGGAATAGTCCTCAAAACTGCTGTTTCTCTTCGTTCGTTCTCTACAGCTCTCTCTCTCTCTCTCGTTCTTTGGTTCCAGATGTTGCTAGTTTCTAACGTCCCCCAGATATGTTATGGCTAGGACGCCACCCATTTGACGGGAAGGCTTGGAGGTCTTCCGGGACCCTAGAGACACCCCTCTCCCAATGTTGCCCCCTATGTCTTCGTAGGTGTAGACAGCCAACCTATAATCAACTGTCCAGCGGAATTTGAAGTAAGGCCTGAAGTCAGTTACTCCTACGGTGATCCGGCCACCGACTACGCGCCTCAGTAAGATGTTGCCTTCCTCTCTCGGCACGACTCTTACTGGCTCTCCTTTGTGCTGATCTCGTTTACACTGTTCCACAATATTCTTCCCCTCTTGTCTCTTTCTTAGGACACCGCCGCAAGGTGTGCAGGCGCGGTTCCGTTACGTTCTGTTCTGTCGCTGGGCACCTGACAGGTTCCCACGCCTGACAGGGACCCCCCTGTGCCTTCTCCCTGCAACACCCCCTGCCACGGGATGTTGCCTGGTTCCAACCCAGTCAGCTTCTGACTAACTTCCTCCCCAGCCCCTAGTTTTACCAGTGTGAGGAGGGGCCCAATAAATAAAGCCTTTTGCTCCCCCTAGTGGCTGGAGTGTGAAGTGTAATGTGTTCTGGTGATACCTGGTCAGGAGAACTCCTTAGTGCCATCGGACGTACCGCTACTCGCCTTGGGGTCATACTGCAACGACCAGGTCTCTGGGGCACTGCATATATTCAATACATTGTTAATTCTGTAATTGTCCTGATGGTTGGAGGCTTTGCGTCCCCTGTCAAACTAGTGGCAGCGGTGGGATCCGCATGATCTCTTCAACATTATCCGTAACACAACCATACAATGTCTAAATAATACTGATTAAATAATACTGCACATGTTGAGGATTTTCCAGCAAAAAAAACGCATGCGGAAAAATACGCAGCATGTTCATTAATTTTGCGGATTTTTTGCGGATTTCCCACTATGTTATTGAATTGGGAAGCTCCATAAAAAACGAGAAAAATCCGCACAAAATCTGCGCAAAAAGCATGCAAAAAATGCGTCAAAACCACGAGAAAAACGCATGCGGATTTTATGCGGAAAATCTCCGGTTTTGCTTAGGAAATTACCGCATAAAATCCTGACGCGTGCACATAGCCTAAAAGTAATAAGAATATCATCTAAAAAAAGGAAAGAGCATAACAATAAGAGTATCGCTTTCTATCTGTAAAACGGTTATATTTATTTACTGTATTGAATTTTAGATTTAAAGTTCACTTTTTTTATAATAATATATTTCCATTAAAAACAGATTTGTTAATTACAATAATTGAATGTCTCGGCTCTTGGAGTTGAATGTTAAAGTCTAATTTAGAAATGTGAATAAAATCAGAGTCGTCAACAAAGAATTACCTGATTCCTCCTAATGGGATTGTGAAAAATGCAGCAAAAGGGAGAATTAATTGGTTTAAGAGATAAAGAGAAAATAGTCCTTCACATTTATATCTGTATTAAACCTTTGTATATTGTTAACAGCAGGAAAAGGGCGACAGCATTTGAGTAATTATACTGTATATTATCAAAAATATGTATTATATGGGTGACTCACAAATGGAGCGCAGTGCACAGAGATATAACAGGTTTGGAAGAATTCATTGTATTATCTGTGGTTTTCTAGGACTTTTGGTAAACCTAAGGAACTAACATACTGAAATGGTGAGTGTTCATACTTATCTTTCTTGCCAAGATTTTGGAAATTTTTGAAACTGGTTCCAAATTTATTCTGCAGCAGGACAATGACCCCAACTATCCTCGGTGTAAAGGAGAACAAGTACGTCTGGAAGTGATAAAATGATGCCTACAGAGCCCTGATCTCTGTGCTGGGCCCTACTAGTTGCGACCAGTTTTGAGCATGATGTGTCTTCTCCTTCTGGCCTAAGTTTCCTTGGCCGACAACTGCACCTACACTCCTCAATGTTGCCCATTTCTTTGTGCTTTTCAAGAAACATCATGAAACCCAAGTTTCTGCTTCGAAATCTTTGTCTAAGAGAGACCTTGCTGATGAAGTATAACTACTGTGACAAAGTAACTGGCAAAGTACTGGAGGGGAGATATGAAGCACTGGGGTTGTCAGTTCCAGTAATAAAAATCTAGGGAAATGCTTCAGCACACTAAGTGATGAGAGGGGTTAATTGGCCATGTTTAGTGCTAGGCTGATTGAATATCAGTAGAGGGGTCCAGAGGATAAATACCCAGCCTTCTAGAGCATTCAGTGTTGGGTGGGCCTGGAAGTGCAAGCTTTGGAGTTTTCTTTTTCATGTTATGGAAAGCTGAAAATTGTGTTGTTTGTTCCTGAAGCGGACGAATAGCCGTAGCAACAAGGACTGTGCCCAATGTTACGTTTTTGTTTTCTTTTTTCGGGAAGGCCGTGTTTGTTTTGCTAGCTTTGCACTGGTTTATGCAGTTCTCTTAATAAACCAGTTGAAAATTTAAGGAGACAGTGTTCCTGAGTCTACCTCTATGCGCAGCTGACTGAGTCAATCTACCACATTACCTTGTCACTTGTTGCTGTGCTCAAGTCTTGCAATGGTGTATGGTGCACCTGTGACATGAAAGAAGAACAAAGAATACTGGAAGTTATGATGTTGTTACCTCTGAGGCCTGATGTCAACATCATCGAGTCTGTCTAGAACTACATGAAAAAGAAGATTTGTATTTAGTACTCCAAGATGTTTGGAAGAACTTTCCAAGCAACAAAACCATGAAGGAACTCATAATAGAAACCAGGAGTAAATAAACACATGTGAAGCAAACCAGAAAATCTGTGAATCCTTAGATTTCTTATAGTACACTTCTTTTACAGGGGCTCTAGTGAAGAGTCAGATGTACTTTGATGACCTTATCCTCTGCAGCAGACGTAATTCTTTGTTTTCCATTTTGAAGAGAGTCAAGTTCATCATAGTGATTGATGGTTTTCATGACTGCACTTGAGGATATCTACCAGGTTCTAGCAATTTTCTGGATTGACCGACATTCATGTCTTAAAGTAATGATGGATTGTTGTTTCTCTTTTCTTAGTTGAGTGGTTCTTGCAATATTTTGGCTTAGAGCAAAAAGGCAAAATCTCTATATGTAACAAACAAGTAATTTCAATAATGCAATTCATATTTAATATATTTCATGTTTACATACTATAGCGATGCCGAGTGCAACTTTATTTGTTTGCACACAGATGTCATCCGAGTGCAGTCCGATGTTTCCATGCACTCATTTACTGGCATGGCCAAGTGTGATCCAAATATCAGATTTTTATCAGACGTGCTCATCCCCATAGATTAAAATTGGTCTGAGTGCGATTCAATACGTTCGTCTGCACCTGCCCTTACTCCAGGAATTGGAGCTGAGATAAGAACATAAAACAGACTAGGAAATATGGCCACATGAACCTTTTCTGAATTAAAGAGAAGTGCCTAATTTGGGACTATGACGTATTAACGTATGCAGGGACTCAGATCAATATCAATATCTAGAAGAATTCCTCTGGAGGACCCACCGAGTTACAGTTCCTTGATATCAGTGGGTGTTGTGTAATAGTTTACAATACTACCATGGCTACAAATGACCACTGAGATCCCAACAGCAGGACAGCATGTGATCAGTTTTGTGCATTTATTGGTCTCTGTACATCAATGAACCTGTAAAAAGGTTTGGGGCCCTATAATACCTCAAAATGCCTCTGATTGTACATCAAGGTACACAGCTGTTCTTCTGTTCCTAATTTACACGGAATCTGATAGAACGATAATCCTGACCATCAGATGGTGAATGACTAAGAGGCTCGCGAAAAAGAATAGAGATAGAAGGGTCGTAGACAAGGTGCACAGGAGAATGAGAAAAAAATTCGAAGCACCAAAATTACGTTTTTTTGGTCGCCTGACATTGCATTAAAATGCAATACCGGGCGATCAAAAGATCATATCTGCACCAAAATGGTATCACTAAAAACGTCAGCTCGGCACGCAAAAATAGGCCTTCACCCAACCCCCCCAGATCACGAAAAATGGAGATGCTACGAGTATCGGAAAATGGCGCAATTTATTTATTCTTTTTAGCAAAGTTTTGAATTTTTTTTCACCACTTAGATAAAAGATTGCCTAGACATGTTTGGTGTCTGTGAACTTGTAATGATCTGGAGAATCATAATGGCCAGTTTTAGCATTTAGTGAATCTAGCAAAAAAGCCAAACAAAGAACACGTATGGGATTGCACTTTTTTTGCAATTTCACTGCACTTGGAATTTTTTTCCCATTTTCTAGTACACGACATAGTAAAACCAATGATGTCATTCAAAAATACAACTCGTTCCGCAAAAAACAAGCCCTCACATGGCCATATTGACAGTAAAATAAAAAAGTTATGGCTCTGGGAAGGAGGGGAGCGAAAAACGAACACGGAAAAACGGAAAATCCCGAGGTCATAAAGGGGTTAAGGGTAGGTTAATTTTAACATTGACAGATAGAATATTAAAAATAAAATCCATAAAATCACGTTGTTTAAATTATATAAATTTATTTGCATTTTGCTGTGAGAAATAAGTATTTAATCCCCTACCAACCATTAAGAGTTCTACCCCCTACAGATCAGTTAGATGCTCCTAATCAACTTGCTACCTGCATTAAAGACAGCTGTCTTACATAGTCACCTTTATAAAATAATCCTGGCCACAGCCTCAATTAATCTGTCAGACTTTAACCTCTACAACATGGGCAAGACCAAAGAGCTTTATAAGGACGTCAGGGACAAGATCATAGACCTGCACAAAGCTGGAATAGGCTACAAAACCATACGTAAGACGCTGGGTGAGAAGGAGACAACTGTTGGTGCAATAATAAGAAAATGGAAGAAATACAAAATGACTGTCAATTGACATTGATCTGCGGCACCATGCAAAATCTCATGAGGAAGGTGAGAGATCAGTTTAAAACTACACAGGGGGAACTTGTCTCAAGGCAGCTGGGACCACAGTCACCAAGAAAACCATTGGTAACACATTACGCCGTAAAGGTTCAAAATCCTGCAGTGCCCGCAAGGTCCCTCTGCTCAAGAAAGCACATGTGTAGGCCCATCTGAAGTTTGCCAACGAACATCTGGATGATTCTGTGAGTGATTGGGAGAAGGTGTTGTAGTCAGATGAGACACAAATTGAGATCTTTGGCATTAACTCAACTCGCCGTGTTTGGAGGAAGAGAAATGCTGCCTATGACCCAAAGAACACCATCCCCACTGTCAAGCATGGAGGTGGAAACATTATGTTTTGGGTGTGTTTCTCTGCTAAGGGCACAGGACTACTTCACTGCATCAATGGGAGAATGGATGGAGCCATGTACTGTAAAATCCTGAGTGACAACCTCCTTCCCTCCGCCAGGACATTAAAAATGGGTCGTAGCTGGGACCTCCAGCAAGACAATGACGCAAAACATACAGCCATGGCAACAAAGGAGTGGCTCAAAAAGAAGTAGATTTAGGTCATGGAGTGGTCTAGCCAGTCTCCAGATCTTAACCCCTTCATGACCCTAGCTTTTTTCGTTCTTTCGTTTTCGTTTTTCGCTCCCCTCCTTCCCAGAGCCATAACGTTTTTTATTTTTCCATCAATATGGCCATGTGAGGGCTTATTTTTTGTGGGACAAGTTCTACTGTCGAACGACATAATTGGTTTTAGCATGTCGTATACTAGAAAACGGGAAAAAAAATTTCAAGTGCGGTGAAATTGCAGAAAAAGTGCAATCCCACACTTGTTTTTTGTTTGGCTTTTTTGCTAGTTTAACTAAAGGCTACGACTGACCTGCCAATGTCATTACGAGTTCATAGACACCAAACATGTCTAGGTTCCTTTTTATGTAAGTGTTAAAAAAAAATTCCAAACTTTGCTACAAAAAAATTGCTCAATTTTCTGATACCCGTAGCGTCTCCATTTTTCATGATCTTGGTTCGGGTGAGGGCTTATTTTTTTATGTATTTAATGATACCATTTTGGTGCAGATACTTTCTTTTGATTGCCCATTATTGTATTTTAATGCAATGTCGCGGCGACCAAAAAAACGTAATTCTGGCGTTTCTAGTTTGTTTCTCGCTATGCTGTTTAACGATCAGGTTAATGCTTTTTTTATTGATAGGTGATTTTGAAAGCGGCGATACCAAATATGTGTAGGTTTGATTTTTTTTATTGTTTTATTTTGAATGGGGCGAAAGGGGGGTGATTTAAACTTTTATATTTCTTTTTTTTTTCAGTTTTTTTAAACATTTTTTTTTCACTTTTGCCATGCTTCAATAGCCTCCATGAGAGGCTAGAAGCTGACACATCTGGATCGGCTCTGCTACATAGGAGCGATGCATAGATCGCCCCTATGTAACAGAATTACAGGCTTGTCATGAGCGCCGACCACAGGGTGGTGCTCTGTTGTGAATTCTGTGGCAGAGCTCCCTCTTGTGGTCACAAGTGGTACTTCGGCTGATTCTCTCTGTGAGCTTCCGTTGGTGGAGGAAAGTGGTACTGCGGCTTCTGAGTTTCCTTCCTCAGGTGATATGGTGAAGTCGTTAGGTGCTGCTCTATTTAACTCCACCTAGTGCTTTGATCCTGGCCTCCAGTCAATGTTCTAGTATTGGACCTGTCTCCTCCTGGATCGTTCCTTTGGCCTGCTGCTCTGCATAGCTAAGTTATTCTTTGCTATTTGTTTGCTGTTTTTTTCTGTCCAGCTTGTCTATTTGTTTTTTCCTGCTTGCTGGAAGCTCTGGGACGCAGAGGGTGTACCTCCGTGCCGTTAGTTCGGTACGGAGGGTCTTTTTGCCCCCTTTGCGTGGTTTTCTAGGGTTTTGTGTTGACCGCAAAGTTACCTTTCCTATCCTCGCTCTGTTCAGAAAGTTGGGCCTCGCTTTGCTAAATCTATTTCATCTCTACGTTTGTCTTTTCATCTTAACTCACAGTCATTATATGTGGGGGGCTGCCTTTTCCTTTGGGGATATTTCTCTGAGGCAAGGTAGGCTTATTTTCTATCTTCAGGCTAGCTAGTTTCTCAGGCCGTGCCGAGTTGCATAGGGAGCGTTAGGCGCAATCCACGGCTGCCTTTAGTGTGGTTGGAGAGGATTAGGGATTGCAGTCAACAGAGTTCCCACGTCTCAGAGCTCGTTCTTGTTTTTTGGGTTATTGCCAGGTCACTGTATGTGCGCTGACCTCAATGTCCATTGTGGTACTGAATTACCTTTCATAACAGTGCTCACAGCAAGCCGGCACCAACAACCATAGAGGTCTTCAATAGACCTCTGGTTGTCATGCCGACGCACCGCTGACCCCCGATCATGTGACGGGGTCAGCAATGCGCTCATTTCCGGGCCTGATGGCGCTAGTTAAATGCTGCTGTCAGAGTTTGACAGCGTCATTTAACTAGTTGATAGAGGTGGGTGAATCGCGATTCCACCCGCCGCTCTTACAGGCACATGTCACCTGTACAAAACAGCTGATATGTCCCGGCTTTGATGCAGGCTCACCGCCGGAGCCCGCATCAAAGCGGGGGTTCTGACCTCGGACGTACTATCCCGTCCGAGGTCAAAAAGGGGTTAATTAATCCCATAGAAAACCTATGGAGGGAGTTGAAGCTCCGAGTTGCCAAGCGACAGCTTCAAAATCTTAATGATTTAGAGATGATCTGCAAAGAGGAGTGGACCAAAATTCCTCCTGACATGTGCGCAAACCTCATCATCAACTACAAAAAACTTCTGACTTCTGTGCTTGCTTGAGTTCCCTCTTATTCGGCAAGCTATAGCGCTTGGTGATAGGATCCCTTTAAATATGATAAAGGGGTTGTCCGATCTCAGAAGATTAGTGCGCTGTCACTCTCTGCATACAGACTGCGAAAACAAGACAGTCCGCGATATGCACCATCTCGATCCTGCAGTAACACACAGTGAATGACCGCGGGTCTACTGAGACCAAACAACCCCTTTAAGGAAAGTAGGTAGGGTGATATGATATGTCAATGTGCAATCAACAAAAAATAAAGAAAAAAAAATCAACCCCATCTGCCGGCGGTGACATTATGTGAACTCTGCCCACTGTGGAAAGACTATTTATAATCCCATAGAATTAGCTGCTTCCGCGTGCGTGCCCACCGGAGGCCACAATCACAGGTTAGACTGTATCATGAAGTGGCAGTGAAGATCTGGCCAGATCGGAGGGATGTGTAGGGAGGCGTAGAGACAGGAAAGGCTTTAGACTACTGTTTGTACAGTGTGGTAATTACCATGAAAAATGTATGAGTCAAGCTTGTGTACTTCTGTGCATTGCTAAACACAAGGTTTGGCAACACAGAACTGAAAACCTCAGCCATGTAACATCGGTTTGCACATCGTTGCTGAGCCCAAACACTGTGCACCCACTGACCCTCCAGTCAGGCCGGACATAACCATGCTCTGCTATGCAGAAAGCAGAGTAAAGGGATTGTCCGGAACCTTAACATTGATGGCCTATACATAGGATACAGTCATTACTGGACTTGTTTTTTATTATGTATACCCCTCCTCACACATGTACAGCGCCATGGAATAAATGGCGCTATAATAATAAATAATAATAATAAACTTGCTATTTTTATCTTTAGTTCTTGCTTGGTGGCTTGTGATTGCTCCAGCTTTTGGTGGTAGCACAACTTTTTAATATCTGCTTAGGCAGGGGCCCGATGTAAGCAATATATGGAGCGAAACACTCCAGCTCCAAGAATTGTTAAGTCAGTCAATATAGCACTGGTACTGGTACTGAATAGGTTAGCATGGCAGTACCATTATTATTTTAAGGCCTTCAGCAACTTTTTAATATCTGCTTAGGCAGGGGCCAGGTGTAAGCAATATATGGAGCGAAACACTCCAGCTCTGAGCATTGTTAAGTTAGTCAGTCACTATAGCACTGGTACTGAATAGGTCGGCATGGCAGTACCATTAATATTGTTTTATGCTCTTCAGCAACTTTTTAATATCTGCTTAGGCAGGGGCCAGGTGTAAGCAATATGTGGAGCGAAACACTCCAGCTCTGAGCATTGTTAAGTTAGTCAGTCACTATAGCACTGGTACTGAATAGGTCAGCATGGCAGTACCATTAATATTGTTTTATGCTCTTCAGCAACTTTTTAATATCTGCTTAGGCAGGGGCCAGGTGTAAGCAACATATGGAGCGAAACACTCCAGCTCTGAGCATTGTTAAGTCAGTCAGTCACTATAGCACTGGTACTGAATAGGTCAGCATGGCAGTACCATTATTATTGTTTTATGCTCTTCAGCAACTTTTTAATATCTGCTTAGGCAGGGGCCAGGTGTAAGCAATATATTGAGCGAAACACTCCAGCTCTGAGCATTGTTAAGTTAGTCAGTCACTATAGCACTGGTACTGGTACTGAATAGGTCAGCATGGCAGTACCATTAATATTGTTTTATGCTCTTCAGCTACTTTTTAATATCTGCTTAGGCAGGGGCCAGGTATAAGCAATATATGGAGCGAAACACTCCAGCTCTGAGCATTGTTAAGTCAGTCAGTCAATATAGCACTGGTACTGAATAGGTCGCATGGCAGTACCATTAATATTGTTTTATGCTCTTCAGCAACTTTTTAATATCTGCTTAGGCAGGGGCCAGGTGTAAGCAACATATGGAGCGAAACACTCCAGCTCTGAGCATTGTTAAGTCAGTCAGTCACTATAGCACTGGTACTGAATAGGTCAGCATGGCAGTACCATTATTATTGTTTTATGCTCTTCAGCAACTTTTTAATATCTGCTTAGGCAGGGGCCAGGTGTAAGCAATATATTGAGCGAAACACTCCAGCTCTGAGCATTGTTAAGTTAGTCAGTCACTATAGCACTGGTACTGGTACTGAATAGGTCAGCATGGCAGTACCATTAATATTGTTTTATGCTCTTCAGCTACTTTTTAATATCTGCTTAGGCAGGGGCCAGGTATAAGCAATATATGGAGCGAAACACTCCAGCTCTGAGCATTGTTAAGTCAGTCAGTCAATATAGCACTGGTACTGAATAGGTCGCATGGCAGTACCATTAATATTGTTTTATGCTCTTCAGCAACTTTTTAATATCTGCTTAGGCAGGGGCCAGGTATAAGCAATATATGGAGCGAAACACTCCAGCTCTGAGCATTGTTAAGTTAGTCAGTCACTATAGCACTGGTGTTGGTACTGAATAGGTCAGCATGACCATACCATTAATATTGTTTTATGCTCTTCAGCTACTTTTTAATATCTGCTTAGGCAGGGGCCAGGTATAAGCAATATACGGAGCGAAACACTCCAGCTCCGAGCATTATTAAGTGGATGCTGCCATTGGTCAGTCAATATAGCACTGGTGCTGAATAGGTCAGCATGGCAGTACCACTATTATTAGTTTTTGACCTTCAACTAGATCTTGAGCCATGGGAACTTGAAGGATGAACGCTCTGTAGGAATATCGATCTTGTATAAGCCTAGATAGGTCCACCAGGGTCTTCTCCACCATTATCTTGATAGTATTAAGGGTTGCCGGTCTTCCTCTTCACTTGCTCCTTCTATTCTTCTGACCATGATATTCTTCTCCAGTGATCGCTTTCTTCGAATGATGTGTTCAAAGTAGGCAAGTCATAGCTCGGTGATCCTTACTTCGAGTGACATGTCTAACCATATAACCCAGCTTTCCACTGTGGCTTCCCAAATATTTTATTGATTTACTTTTACTTTATTATCTCTATTATTAGGATTCTTTTCTGTATCTATTGCTACATCTATCTACAGATATTGCTACATATAGATTATATACTTACTCAATATTATCCTCAGGCCTTACAGTATATTTGTCAAATGTTTTTTTTTTCTGTCCATCTCTCAAATCTTAGCATAATTCTTATTACGTCCCTGCTTGAACTTTTCTCCGCTTAATCCGTTTCTTTAGAGAGATGAATACCAATGTTCTCACCCACACACATCCTTCAACAGTAAACCCAGAAGTTAATACAACCCTTGTCTGCAGACGGTGAAACATTCGAAAAGATTCAAGACGTCATTTGATGGGTATTGTTTAAAGTCCCTGCCATGCCAATGTTTTTGGGGCATAGACTTAGATTTATTATGATAAAATGATAATTGGCTCAATCGGCTTTTTTTGTTTGTTTGTTTTTTTTGTTGTGTGTGTGAAGTTCGTTAGCTCCAGTTTTAATATATGTAGCAAATTATTTCCACTGCCAGAAGCATTTGTCTTTGGGAAAAAAAAATGAATGCAATGAAATGGATGAATGAACATGCACTCAATTCCCCCTTATCCCCTGCTTCCCAATGTAGTAATATTAGCACTCAAATTGAAGATCTTAGCGTAAAACAATTAGATGAGAGCTTAGGAGAAAGGGTATGAGATCTGAAGGATATGCCAATTTGGATTGCTTAAATTTCATTTTCTCGTTATCATATATTTATTTATGTGATAGATCCGAACAGAAATACCTTGTTTTATCTACTCGTAAACTGTTTTAACAAAGCCGGCAAGACCAAGGGTGGTTGAGACAACATGACAATATGTTGTATGCACATTATGGTATCTGAAACAAATTACCAAAATTAAAGTTCTCCAAATCTGGATAATTCCCAGCTTGATGTCCAGAAGCTCATGTATATGAATTACGGTAGTTGGCCCTATGCCCAAACCTAGAATTGGCCCACCCCCACTGAGGCCTGACCTACACACCACCATTTAATAAACTAAAAAGGCAAATTGTCTCTCTAGAGAGTAAAGAGGACTGTAGCACCACTTGTTAGGAGTCGAGTTCCTGCTGCTGCACAGGGGGAATCTCAAACCATGTCTGCTGCGGTCTCCCATTCTGCATCGACCGCAGTGGAGCCTGCTCAGCGGAGACGTCGGTCCCAGCATCTCACTGAATCTGATACTGTGCAAGGGGTTACTGCTGCCTCTCCAGGCTCTACTATTGTACCCTGCACTGGTCTGTGATGAGCAGGCTTTTCTGGGACAAAGTCCTGCTTTGCACAGACTGAGTATGCCCAGTGTAAGATCTCTCAATGGAGATCAAGGGTCACATGTTCAGGTACTGCAGCAACTTCCATTGGTCCTCCAGGAAGGTCCTGTACCTGATCAAGTTCTGTGGCAGCCTTCCATCGGTCCTTCTAGGAAGGTCCTGAAGTTGCTGCAGCTATAAAAGGTTCTCATGACCGCACGGCCATGCGCTAGTATCAAATATGTACGAGCTCAGTGCCAGTGTGGTCGTGTGTGTGGTCAGGGACCCGGCTGAAATAAGCCCCTAGAATGCTGTCACCTCCGGCGAGGATTTCTTTATGAGTGAATTCAGGGCTGGCTAATAGCCATTAGAATTCCGGCTCCACCGGAGAGGAGCTGCGTGTTTGGTTTGGACTGCATGACCAATGTCGGCTCTACTCATTAGCTGTGTCTCCTGTGAGCTAAACAGGGCACAGCGTTCTCTTTACTACAGTCTCTGTGAAGTAACAGAGTTCGTTTATACTAATTTACTTCACCGCCTTACTTAGCAGCAGGTTCTTTCCTGCACGGTGGATCCCGGGTTGCGAATGCACCTATCTCATCTAATAAATATATTCGGTGCATTCCGCCAACCCCAACACCACTTATTGGATGTAGCAATCCTAAAGTCAATATCAACCCTTTAACCCCTTCATGAGCTTGGGATTTTCTGTTTTTCCGTGTTCGTTTTTCACTCCCCTCCTTCCCAGAGCCATAACATTTTTATTTTTCCTTCAATATGGCCATATGGGGCTTATTTTTTGCGAAACAAGTTTTACTTTTGAACGACATGATTGGTTTTAGCATGCCGTGTACTAAAAAATGGGAAAAAAATTCCAAGTGCGGTGAAATTGCAAAAAAAGTGCAGTCCCACACTTGTTTTTTGTTTGGCTTTTTTGCTAGGTTCACTAAATGCTAAAACTGACCTGCCATTATGATTCTCCAGGTCATTACGAGTTCATATTTCAAAAAACCTGATCTGCACATCCAAACATAGACACAGTGTGAACAGGTGCTGAACCCAGAGTCGCCAACTCGTATATATTTAAGTAAATAGGGCAGCACACTGCAGCGCCAAAACATGCAAACTTGAAAACACAAAATTTGAACTGCATTACTGCACTGAAAATATGAAAAATGAGAGCTTTTAGCGCATAAAAATGGCCAATTTTATGTGTACCTCGTAGCCACGATAAGGCATCTCTCTTATACGAGGCCCTACGCTTGACCTACCTCTCTGAGAATAAACGTCTCCATCTGAATGGGTACATGTGAAACCTCTCCTTGGACTCAAATTCTCTCTCACTGTGGAGGGGTATTGGACCTATTATAATTAAAACACCTGAAGCTAGGAGGCGGGGAGTGCACGATCAGAAGGCTAGAGAATACATTTCAAAAAACCTGATCTGCACATCCAAACATAGACACAGTGTGAACAGGTGCTGAACCCAGAGTCGCCAACTCGTATATATTTAAGTAAATAGGGCAGCACACTGCAGCGCCAAAACATGCAAACTTGAAAACACAAAATTTGAACTGCATTACTGCACTGAAAATATGAAAAATGAGAGCTTTTAGCGCATAAAAATGGCCAATTTTATGTGTACCTCGTAGCCACGATAAGGCATCTCTCTTATACGAGGCCCTACGCTTGACCTACCTCTCTGAGAATAAACGTCTCCATCTGAATGGGTACATGAGGTAGGTCAAGCGTAGGGCCTCGTATAAGAGAGATGCCTTATCGTGGCTACTAGGTACACATAAAATTGGCCATTTTTATGCGCTAAAAGCTCTCATTTTTCATATTTTCAGTGCAGTAATGCAGTTCAAATTTTGTGTTTTCAAGTTTGCATGTTTTGGCGCTGCAGTGTGCTGCCCTATTTACTTAAATATATACGAGTTGGCGACTCTGGGTTCAGCACCTGTTCACACTGTGTCTATGTTTGGATGTGCAGGTCAGGTTTTTTGAAATGTATTCTCTAGCCTTCTGATCGTGCACTCCCCGCCTCCTAGCTTCAGGTGTTTTAATTATAATAGGTCCAATACCCCTCCACAGTGAGAGAGAATTTGAGTCCAAGGAGAGGTTTCACATGTACCCATTCAGATGGAGACGTTTATTCTCAGAGAGGTAGGTCAAGCGTAGGGCCTCGTATAAGAGAGATGCCTTATCGTGGCTACGAGGTACACATAAAATTGGCCATTTTTATGCGCTAAAAGCTCTCATTTTTCATATTTTCAGTGCAGTAATGCAGTTCAAATTTTGTGTTTTCAAGTTTGCATGTTTTGGCGCTGCAGTGTGCTGCCCTATTTACTTAAATATTACGAGTTCATAGACACTTAACATGACTAGGTTATTTTCTTATCTAAGTGGTGAAAAAAAATTCCAAACTTTGCAGAAAAAAAAAATTGCACCATTTTCCGATACATGTAACGTCTCCATTTTTCATGATCTGGGGTCGGTTGAGGGCTTTGGTGCAGATACGTTCTTTTGATCGCCCAATATTGCATTTTAATGCAACATCACGGCGACCCAAAAAAAACGTAATTCTGGTGTTTCTAATTTTTTTCTCCCTACGCCGTTTATCGATCAGGTTAATGCTTTTTTTTATTGATAGATCGGGCGATTCTGAGCGCGGCGATACCAAATATGTGTAGGTTTGATTTTTTTTATTGATTTATTTTGAATGGGGTGAAAGGGGGGTGATTTAAACTTTTATATATTTTTTTATTTTTTTCACATTTTTTTTAACTTTTTTTTTTTTACTTTTGCCATGCTTCAATAGCCTCCATAGGAGACTTGAAGCTGGCACAACTCGATCGCCTCTGCTTCATAGGAGCGATCATCAGATCACTGCTATGCAGCAGAAATGCAGGTGTGCTATGAGCGCCGACCACAGGGTGGCGCTCACAGCTACCGGGGATCAGTAACCATAGAGGTCTCAAGGACCTCTATGGTTGCTATTCAGAAGCATCGCTGACCCCCGATCATGTGACGGGGTCAGAGATGCGCTCATTTCCGGCCGCCCGGCCAGAAGCGCCGGTTAAAAGCCGCTGTCAGCGATTGACAGCGGCAATTAACTAGTTCAAATCAGCTGACATGTCCCGGCTTTGATGCGGGCTTACCGCCGGAGCCCGCATCAAAGCGGGGGTTCGGACCTCGGACGTACTATCCCGTCCGAGCTCAGAAAGGGGTTAACAAGACTTGTTACATGACTTAAGATAAGAAGCTAAACCGAAAACTCCATTTGCAGACACGTGTTTCGGAGTGTTTGCCCCTCCTTAGTGCACAGCATGAGATTTGGTTTGGCTGGGTGAGATGCCTCGGACGTGTCTAATGGGTAAAGTTTTTCCTTGTGGAGAGAGGCTAGTCAGCGTAACAAGGTTATTACGCCATGCAATGCTCCTTTGGAAATGTAAATATGTAAATGACCTCTTTAGAGAGAAAGAGGACAGGAACTCTAGTGCCACCTTTGGGAAGTAGTAATCTTTATAGTTAATATTAACACTTTAAAGGGTCTTGCCACATGACTTAGAATAGGAAGCCAAACCAGAAACTCCATTTTCAGACACGTGTTTCATGGTGTTTGCCCCTCATTGGTGCAAAGCTGGATATTTGATTTGGCTGGGTGAGAGGCCTCTGAATGTGGGTCTAAGGGGGAACGTTCCTCCTTGTGTAAAGTGCTAGTCTCACATAAAGGGACTTATAAGCCTTACCTTGTTCTTCTAGAAATTTAAATATCTAAAAGGCCTCTTTAGAAAAGAAAAAGAGACTTGCCACATGACTTATGATAAGAAGCCAAATTTGAAACTCTCTTTGCAGACACATGTTTCAAGGTATTTGCCTCTCATTATTGCAAATGCAGGGGTTCTGGTTTAGCTGGGGGAGAATCTCTGACTGGAGGTCTAAAGATTTTTCTTATGGAGAGTGAAAAGTCAGTGTAGAGAGACTTATAGGCCATGCAATGCCCCTCTGTGAATTTAAACATGTAAATAGCCTTGTTACACACCAGTCTCAAATCTGGGCTGTGCTCCCCTCACCACGGTCCACTTAACTCTGTTGTGCACCACATTGGGCTTTGCAGATGGCATTGGTTAATCACATGTGATCATTTGTCTGGGCCTATATAAGGCCTACTAAGACACACACCTGGAGCTTTGTATTAAGACTTTTGTAGCGCTGGCATCTCTGCATGCTTCCCACCTTTCCCAGCAGGGATACTGACATACTCACTGCCACGGCCCCCATCCCAGACTTCCTCCTCTTGTTGCTGCACGGGGTCTGCGCACGGCTCTCAGACCCACAGGGCACTGTGCTTAAGCCACACGCATGCACTTTCATCCTCTTAAAAGGCCAATGCATGCCATCATAAAGGGGAGACACTTATTATTTAAGGCACCTTCACCTGTTGGAAGGTGCTTGAGGAACATATATACTATGCTTGCTAGTTCTCAGGGCCCCTTTTCTAGTTTGTCTTCCAGTACCTTCCTTGACCTGCCTGCACCTGCTGTCCCATCTGTATACCAGCCATGCTTGATGTACCTGCCTGCACCTGCCATGCCCACCTGTATACCAGCCGTGTCAGCATGCACATGCCATATTCACCTGAATATCAGCTAAATCTCTCTGCACTTGACAGTATACCATCCATACTTGACATACCTGCCTGCACCTGCAATGCCTACTTGTATACCAGCTGTGCCAGCCTGCACCTGCTGTGTTCACCTGTATATCAGCCATACCTGACTGCACTTGCCTGTATACCAGCCATACCAGTCTGCACCTACGTTCCTGTTCCTGTTGTGCCTGCCGAGCTTTCCCTTTCAAGGCCGTTTCAGCTCCATTTTCATGGGGTCAACTGCAGTGCGCCTTAGGTTCGTCCTGGGGTAGTACCTAATGTCCAAGTCTAACCCCACCATCAGGGGCTCTAGAGAAGAGTCAGGTGTTCACCTAGTTACACCCCTCCCTCACATCACATTACAACTTTTAGTTGCGGTCTTCCAGGACCTCTGCTACATGGGAGTCTGCGTCTTCCAGGACATCTACTGTCCAACTGCGGATTCCAGTACTACTTACAGTGCTACTTGTCTGTAATTATTATTCCTATTATTATTATTAGTAGCAGTAGTAGTAGTATCATATTGTGGTCTTTCTTTCTGTGGTCACGGATGTGTTAATACTAGGGCCAGATTTTTACCAATTTTAGAAATCGCTCAGAAAAAAAAAATCTAATCCAACTTAATCTACTGGATAAAAAAGTATAACTGGTAGCAAATAATATATTAAAACTAATATTTAAATTTGAAGGAGTGCAGTCTCTCCTGGTGTCTGAGTGGTCCAAATGGTACATGGCAGGAAGGGAAGCTCTTTAACAAATTTTGTCTTGAGGCCCAGAATTTTTGCGTTACACCTCTGCTTCCCCTCCTCCCCTTCTTTACCACTGCACATAGCTTTTCTGGCACACAACTTCAGCAGTATAGACCATAGACGTTGCTCTGTCGTTTATGTGTGGTATGGCTGTTGCCTTCCTGTTGTGGTTGGATGGTTCACAAATAACAGTAGAATCCTAAAGTACAGTAAACAGGGAAGCAGCCCACCGGGGTCATCCCCCTCATTTCCTAATATCCTGATGCTGTAGGTGAGACATTCTTTCCTTTATATGAAGGAAAATGTCAACATCTACTTTTTCGGTCTGTAGATTATAGGAAATCATTACGACTATGTAGAATTAACCAGTTAGGTATCATAACATGGACGGAAGAAGTCCAACCAATCCTACTGAACCGGATAGCAAAGAAATTGAGGCAGTGTTGAATTTAGAGCTTTACTGCTGTAGTGCAAGAAATTTCTGCACATCATGGTTCGCAGTGCTGAAAACATCTGTTCAGATAAATCTACGGGAGGACAAGTCTTTACATAAAAGAAGCATGAAAGTGAAGCTATGGGTAAAAACAGAGTAGTAAGGAAAAACTGATCCTTAGCGGAGCCATGGGCATAGTAACCCTAGTAATCCATGGCTCATATTTTAGGGAAGTTATATGGTTAGTTATTTATTTTATGAAAACTTTTGGGAGCTATAGGGCTAACAGCTCAAGTGGTTGGAACTGAGGCTGGACTATAAATTAGCAGGCCTATATTTTGGGGGGCTGGGAATTCAGACGACCCTAAGGTACCACTGGATAAAGTAGCACTAGATCTGTAAATGGGAAATTTATTATTATTGAGAGGTGGTTTTGATGAGTTTCTTTGAGTTGGTGGTAACATTGTTGTGGGGGATTTCTGCCCTGTAGATGGTACTCTCAGATAGAGTGTGGAACTTAGTACTTGCCTGGTGGAGCTTTGGGACTCTTCTAGGTGAGGTTCCTGGTAATATGGCTATGGCAATGGTTTTCCGGCAAAATAGGTACCCCTGAATCTGTGGTGGGTTTAATGCCGAAAGGTTTACAGTTTCTGTTCCACAATGCTTTTGGAGCTTCAAGAACCTCCTTACCAAAAAATGTATTTATTTTGTTATGTTTGTTTATAATAAAGGACATATGGCCAAATTAATCCAAAATCACTTGCCTGCCTTCATTTGGGGAGGTTGGGGGCTGAGAAACCCTAAAATAGGTATATAGTTTCCAGCCTGTACAGTACTGGAGTTAGGTATTTTGCTATGGTAAGGCCAATTTACTCACTAAAATTCCTCACATACATTAAATTAATGTCGGCCAAACTGGCCAAATCCTTTTTTTACGGCAAGATAATCTGCCACCGGAAGAGTCTGGCAGTGGCTCTCATGTAGAAAACACAAGAGCGAGAATGGCAATGCAAGCACTTCTGTGTACGAAGGTGTCAGGAAATATAACAGCTGATCAGACAAAACATGGTCCAAATCTCCTGACCCAACCTTATGACCTATACATATTGGTATATGTGAGGCTGTTGATCTGAGACCCACAACTGGTCTGGAAATAGCAGTTTATTCTCGGACCATGTTTGATGAATATTTGAGTTTGGCTTTAATCTTTTGTGTTGCACACACAGCTGGATATATTCAGGCTGGAGTTCATTGGTGCCACCGGAAGACTCATCCTTCAGCAATATAGAACAGGTGCTCATCCACGTCATGCATCATAATGTTTGTCATGCTTTTCAAATCTTGAAGAACATCTGGAAAGCTCCTGGAAAAAGAGAAGAGCTCCTGGACTCACTGAAGACTTAGAAGTTCTCCTGGGTGGCACACAAACCTCCAGCAAAGTAGTAGTTGTTACGCCCACAGGGCGAGACAAAGTAGAGTGGACTCACTAGACCACTGATGGTGCAGTTGCAGCTGTATACCCGATACTCAAAAGACAGGAGACTGGATCTAATAAACCAAAAGTTATTTATTAACAAGATTAAACAAAAAGGAAAAGGTGTCAGAGGTAAAGAACCTCTGGATCACGACCCTGTACCACGTAGTGGAACACCAGGCAAGGTGTACCCCTATACAGGGATTCCCCCGTCACAACACCAGGTGGCCTGAATGCCGCAAATCCAGGACCTGAAGACAAGCCGTATTGACAGACTAGAAACACTGTGGAATACTTGGCTCTGCTGGTGGAGAGAATCTCGGAAGCTCTATGAAATCCAGAGAGATTGATCCCGCCGGAAGCAGGATCTGGAGGGTTCCATGAGGAGAGGCAAGTCAACTTGGATTGGGAACCGGAGAGACCAGAGGGATCCACGATAGGAATTGCCAGAAGAGGACTCTGTGAAAATAGAAATGTAAGTATAGTGCAGAGCACAGCAGAGCGTGGCCTGAAGCTGAGGCAACAATCCCAGAGAATGAACACATTGCCCAGGCACCTCCCTTAAGGGGAGTATGCTTTTTATGCACAGAGCATCATAGCACAAACAGCCCTAATGGGGAACAGGTGCCCTACTGTTTCAAGTATGTGCAGGAAGCGGGGCGCGGCTCCTAAGAGCACTTCCAGGAGACCTGCCAAGAGGATGCAGGTTCTTAGCAGAGAAAGAAGCTGCTGATCGTCTGGAGCCACGGACAGGGTGAGTAAGACTGTGTAATAGGCACTGGTCTCCCTGCGCAGCGGAGACCGGACCTGTGGCTGAGGGCATGACAGTAGTTCCCCAATGTTTTTTTCCATGATGTCAGTATGCTTCTCCAAAAATCACAGTCCTAGTGTCTAGACTGACATTAAGGGGAATAGATGGAGCATGGTCTGTTGAAAAGAAGATATGATTATGCAATCTTCTGGAAGATAATTTAGAGAAGTTGGCAAGTATGATCATCATCACTGTTAATGGTACACAGAAAAGATCATTGATGGTTACTTGGATTACTAACATCCAGACTCTAAGGTTTGGCTTTGAAGTAACCTCCAAATGGTGTATACTGCTGAACAGTTGGGTTGATATTTTCTAGCCTAGTCCCAGGTAATTTGATGGCTCAGTCCATCACTAGCTAGATACTATCGCCAGCATTAACAGATTCTAAAGTCAGGCTGTCCTATTTATAGCTTCGTTATAAAGAGAAAAAAGAGTGTGACCGGCACTGAGATTCGCTAAACCGCAATAGGAAGTCTGCATACATGATCTACTTCGGCAGGACGAGTGAGGTCTCCATTTTGTGAGTTACGGGTGGTGCTTTGCATATATAAGAACTAGTCCATGACCATAGAATAAGAAGATAAAAGATGCAGCACTCACCCGTGATCCTCTTCAAAGTGTGTCCTTTATTCAGCGATACAAGCCATACAGAGTGTAAAACGGCATTCGCAGGGGTATGTGAGGGAGTGGGAGTGAGAAGAGACCGGACGACGGCCGTTTCGCGCTACGGCGCTTCTACAGGACCCGTAGCAAATCTCTAACCTGCACAGTTTCAGGATTATTGTAGGACCCCAGTAGTCTTAAAATGATGGAAATTGCTAAAATAGGAACACCCCTTCAGAAGATAGTAGGATTCGAGATCATCACATCCTCACGGAGTGGTGCCAAGAGGAGTCTTGTCATCTTCCTACATAAATGTTAATTTTGAACCATAATATATGCTCCTACATTGTAAGTTGATGAATCATTAAGTCATTTCGAGTACCCCCTCCCCCCTTTGCTATGATTCAAAGCAATTACTGTAAAATATAGATTATCAATGAGATCTATGTATCATGCTAATATCATTGCGGAATATTTTGATAGGTGAGATTCTCAGCCAGGAAAATTATGAAACTGTAATTTCACAAATTCCAGAAAATCCTGAAAAATTGAGAAGAGATAGATAAAAGTTGAAGCACAGAGAAACAGGGCACAAAATAATAAGTAGGTCCAAACTATCTGGTGTGAGAAAATGAAGGTCATTAAAAGAAGCTTGGCTTTGGCAAAAGCAAAGTGTACAGTGCATGCATTAAAGTGCACATTTGTTTTGAGCTATCCCTGTTTTTCAGAAGGGTCCCCAGCAGGTCATAAGGTGTCCTTCTGCTGGGACCTCAGGCAAGCATCTATAATCTGTGTCCAACCCTGAAAGAAAGTGCTCAGCTTCCCTGGAGTGCCACCATACAGTAGGATAAAGTAGGCACTGCAAATCTTAAAGGGAACCTGTCACCCCCAAAATCCATGGTGAGCTAAGCCCACCATCATCAGGGGCTTATTCTGCACTGCTGTAGATAAACCCTTGATGTATCCTGAAAGATGAGACAAAGAGGTTAGAATATACTCACCCAGGGGCGGTCCCGCTGCGGTCTGGTGCAATGGGCGTCGCGGTCCGGTCCGGGGCCTCCCTTCTTCTTACGATGACGTCCTCTTCTTGTCTTCACACTGCGGCATGGCATTATGAAGTCTGAAGACTACCAACAAATTTTGCAGCAAAATTTAGGGCCCAGTGTGAGAAAGCTGGGTCTCCCTCAGAGGTCATGGGTCTTCCAGCAGGACAATGACCCAAAACACACTTCAAAAAGCACTAGAAAATGGTTTGAGAGAAAGCACTGGAGACTTCTAAGGTGGCCAGCAATGAGTCCAGTCCTGAATCCCATAGAACACCTGTGGAGAGATCTAACAATGGCAGTTTGGAGAAGGCACCCTTCAAATATCAGGGACCTGGAGCAGTTTGCCAAAGAAGAATGGTCTAAAATTCCAGCAGAGCATTGTAAGAAACTCACTGATGGTTACCGGAAGCGGTTGGTCGCAGTTATTTTGGCTAAAGGTTGTGCAACCAAGTATTAGGCTGAGGGTGCCAATACTTTTGTCTGGCCCATTTTTGGAGTTTTGTGTGAAATGATCAATGTTTTGCTTTCTGCTTCATTCTCTTTTGTGTTTTTTCATTTAAGACAAATTAAATGAAGATAATAATACCAAAGAATTTGTGTTTGCAATCATTTTCAGGAAGAAACTGAGTATTATCTGACAGAATTGCAGGGGTGTCAATACTTTTGGCCACAACTGTATATCATCAACAGTTCTCTGTGGAGCTGAACAGTACAGTCCCGTCAACTGTGGAGAGGCCGCGGCCAAGTACTGCGGATACTCTAGAATTCATCCACATAGGGATGGATGTGAAGTACTTGGACATGGCCACTACCCAGTTGACGGAGCTCTACTGTGTTGTCAGTTGTTCCCTCCACCAGATCTTATATTGTTGACCAATGGAATATGTCGTCAATATAAAAGTAGCAGAGCAACCTTTAAATGGACAAGTCCTCTAGAGGGAGAGGAACACTTTGTATTAGATCACTACTCAGCCTAAGAGGAGAATACCTAAATGTAGGACTCAACTCTATTAACTTCCCTTCAAGATCATATGATCATTGGTCTTCTACTCTGGACAACTAATTTAAATTCAACTGCAGAGACAAACTGGGAACTAGAGGTGAGCGAGCTTCCCAAAATTATTTTCATCCGAAACAATCTGCAAATTCAACGCAGTACAAAATAAAAATGGTGCAAATTAAAAGTGCCCCAATGACGTCAAAAATACCTTTATTACTATCTGAGGTTGTTCATGGCCCCGGTGTGCTATAAACAGGGTTGGGAAGGGGTTAAAATAATAAAATACATGAACCTGACTTGTCCTAGGATCTCACCTTTTTTACGCTACCTTCGGCACCACCTTAGATATGTGGTCCTCTAGTCTATTATCAATTCTTCTGGTGCTTTTCCTCCCAGTGGTCAGTGATTTGCCTCTCATGGTCAAGTGGAGCTAAGTATATCCCAAAAAGGTCCGATTTTGCCAGAATCTGAAATTTTAGGGAAATTTGTAGTGATTAAATTAGTTAGGGATCTATTAGTTGGGTTCAAAGGACTCCACCACAGACAAAGACAACGGTAACATAAGTGCCTTGTGTATGGTAAGGTTCCTCGCAAATTTTGCTTTGGGGCCAAGGATCGTAAAGACTCTCCATTGCTAGGAACCCCATAAACTAGACTTAATACATTTTTCTAACAGTCTTCCATGTTGCAGCGCCTATATTATATAAGCACATTAGTGGCGTCTTGTGCCTCAGTTTATTGGCACCATCTAGCAGTTGGTCTCTTGGCCGGCGCTGTCTCCCATGCACGTGGACCTTGTTAGGACTCCAAGAAACAAACAATTGCGTACATAAGCTATTAAAATCAGCGAGGGATCCACTTTGTAATTTGTTTGTATGTTTTCATTACTATCCAGTTTCAGCAGCTGTGCTCCAGGAGGTGCAATGAACATTTTGTCTTGCATCACAGATAATAGGTTTTACGTTTTCCACCCATCACTTGTTGGAGGAGCCACAGCATTTAGTAATCCAGCCCATGGAGCAATGTGTGATAAACAGTGATTAGATCCATTCTGCCAAACTACAGCATTTCAGCAAATGGACACCTTGATATCCGTCATGGTGCTCACTCATAAGAATGCCCGTTGTGTTATCGGAAGGTCTTGTGTTTTTTATTTTATGAATTTAGTTTGCTAATTGCTCTGTACCACAGCAGTCACTCCGAGTAACTTCTAAACCCATCGGAGACCTAACAATGATGCCAAGTCTGTGAAACTGCCAGTATTTTTGAGTTTGTGCGAGACTTGGCAGACATCAATCACGGCAGCAGTACTCCTATGCATGTGTAAGACAAGAGGCAGCCAAGTGAGAAACAAGCAGGGGACAGTAATGATTCTCTGCTGGCCAAATACGAATATTCCCACCACCCCTCTGGTTCCTCTATAAACCACTGGAAGAAATAGTTCATAAAAACATGTTTTTTCCATGCAAACTATATAATTTATACCCTGCAGATAAAGAGACTTGTCGGAAGAAGTCCTAATATATTTATGCTGTATGTAGAACAATAAATCCTGTATACAAGAAGAACAAATTTTGTTTCTCTCAAAGCCTGTTCCCTTTGGATATACCAGAGAAGATTACCTTTTTTTCAAGTTGAAGCCAGACCGAACACTTGCTAGGCCTCATTCTGAAAATAGGACCGATCATTCTGATCAGACTCTGATCAGAGTATGGTACAAGTGTCAACTGATTTTCTTGCATATAGAGAAATAAAAAAAATCTCTACCACCTCCATTCTGAAAGGTCGTCATCCGGGTGCAGTCTGATTTTCTCACAAACCCATTGACTTGCACTGCCGATTTTGATCTGACCGACCCTCAGATCAAAATCAGACATTTCCCCTATATTTGCTCTCAGTCTGAGGGAAAAAATTGGACATGTGAATGATCCCATAAAATATCCCGGATATGAGTGAGATCCATAAAAAATATAACATTTTATTTCTAAATGAGGATTTAAACTGGTGGAACTTCCAATGGGAATTTTGCATGTAATGTCACTTTGTAAATGGTAAATGGAACAGGAAAACTGCCCAAGGGGCAATAAACAGAGCTGTGTCCATTCTTTTCTCTGAGCTCTCGTGACTAAGAGGACCAAAAAAATTGTAAGAAAAGAAGAAAAAAAAACTCCTTGTATGGATCAATAGATATAAGTGTTCAGTGATTACGTGTACTGCTCACCCGAATACGTTGGGCAGATCAGGCATAGCATTGGGAAAGGTGTAAATAAATCCACGATGAGCGTCTGCAGCTCCGACCAACTGGTTCCTGGATTCGTAAATGCTGGAACTGAAAAGAGACCACGGAGTGAAGATAAAATCTTTCAAGATAGTCTGGGCGCAGCCAAAATATATGCAGTGACCATAGACAGGTTTGCCAAAATGTTTTATTGAAATAGCACATTTCAGAGTTGATATAAGTCCTTCATCAGGTCAAAAGGTCAAAGGTGACATCCTGTTTAGATGCACCCAATGAAGAAGTTAGATCTTCTCCAAAATGCGTTGTTTCAATAAAACTTTTCTATAAACCTGTCTATGGACACCTCATATCCACTGATAGTACCTGAACTATGTCACAAGTTTTCATCTTCACTTCATAGTGCCACAAATTGGCCTCACTGGTGATCCCCAGACATTGTTTGTTTTGAGGGCGGTGCTGAGCACCAGGTAGAATCCAGATTGCTATCCATAAAGAAGTATAGCCTTGAAAAGCCAAAGGAGAAGGGGTGGGCCGATAAATAAACAATGATAGACTAATTTAAATGGGTAGCACAGCAAAACCGTTGAATACCCAGAAAAACATATAGCCATCACATTCTTAAGCTGCGTAAACCAAGCCATCAGATTTGTTCTTTTTTATGTCGCCAGCCTTTTGAGAGACTGAAATTGAAAACCTTGTCAACTTAAGACTTTTATTAACTTCAGATATAGGTATTGTATTTCTCAGCTTACACTACTTTGTCAGTAAAACTGTTTCGCAACTAAAATGAAATGAGTGTTGTTTTTCTGATTGGCAACAGTACAGCTTGCCCAAAACAACCCCAGCATTACACCACTATAGCCAAGACACCAGGATGGAGACCAGAGACACTTGATACCTCTGCAGCCTTCTAAACTATAGGCTTGGTTGGAGCAAGAGTAATTTTTTGTTAGCAGCCGGGTCTTGAGAGATAGACTCCTTCTATGATGTTCATATTGTTGAGGCACCTCTTTTATCTCTTCATAACAAGCTAGATTTGTCATTTATAGCCTGAGTGGCCATTACTAAAGGCAACACTAAGGGTTCTCTAATGGCACGTATGAGTGGTAGCCATCAACCATATGTCACCTAATATATTTATATAACTCCAATATAAATCAATGCTCAAACATATAGTATTCCAACAAAGAAGGTCATTTTATTACACGAAGACATTCTTTACACTTGCGGATATTCCTGGAGCAACTTCCTTTTTCTCAACATGGTATGATAGATTTTACTGATGGGGTGTAGTGCAGAGGTAACAGCTGTAACTAGTTCCTGGTAAAGCCAAAAAAAGAAAAACGGCTAACAAAAGCCGCAGCCAGCTCACCAACCAGACCATCAGATGTGGAGCACGAAAGTAAGTCCTGACCCGGGACTCCAAGCAGCAGCAGATCCAACCATGTATATACTCCAGCTCCAGATGAATGGTAAAAAACTTTTTCTTTATTGATCCAACGTAATAAAAACAGGATAATCCTTACAGATGGCAGACAGAATAAGTGATTGCGCAGAGAACGGCTACGCGTTTCGACCACAACGGGTCTTACTCATGCCTAGATAATCTCAGAAATGGTAGCTATATATATAGCACCCTATACCATTCATCTGGAGCTGGAGTATATACATGGTTGGATCAACTAGTTCCTGGTGCCTGAAGGAGGCCAAGTTCCTGGCACCCCTTTACAAATATTGCATTGGGACCCACAATCTTTAAGTCGTTCCTCTACAATTGACCACTGTATAATTTTACAGTCTATGAACTTTGCATGCACCAGAGCTGTATGGAATGAAAACTTCTTCTCGGGTTTCAAGTTTTAAGGATTGAATTTCCCATTCCGTCCGTATTTCCACCTTCTTTTCTCGACCAAACCTCTTCTCCGAGTGTAATTTCCTCATTTTTTGCCTTGGAGAGGGATGTTTTGGCATCGGTCTCCTATTTTGCTTAAGTCAGGATGACTAATCGAGGGCAGACATTGGCTGGGCTCCATCTTGATTAGCAATGCAAACATCTCCCAGTGGTCCTTGATCTCAGATGGAGAAAGAAAAATACCGTGGAACAGAACGCATTAACCAAAGACACGGCTCCGACTTTGTGATTCGTCCAAGTAATAGAAGTGAACCGGTACAATCAGTTTCCCTGACACGAGTTCTTCTCAAGGAAAATTCATTCGCATTGGGGTTGTAGTGACTGAGAATGTAGTCATTCTGTTTAGTCAGAAGTCTTGTGTGTTGTTACAAATATTCACTTGTTTCCTAACACTTTCAGCCACACAGTACATCTGCTGCGCTTCACAGCTTCATTCAGAAGTACGGCTATGATACTGATTTAGGGAACTGGCTGCCCTCCAAGGAGCTCTCTGAAATGAAACACAGAGCTAAGGGATCAAGTAATACTTCTCCTAGAACATAACAACAGTTGCACGGAGGACCATCTGTACTCAAAGAATTAGGAATGCTTGTGTTCCGTCTGAAGCAAAGAGCGAAAGGATCGAAGAGGGCTATAAAATAATTATGGCTAACACTAAGTTGACTGTCTACATTTTCTACTCGGTTCTGTCTGATCTAAAGGAAACCTGTTGCCGGCTTGGCAAAATTTCACATTATGCATAGGATTAAAGTCCGTCTTGGTTTTGATTGAAACAAGGAATTCCCCAATTTTTTTATTCAAGACTTTTTTCCTACCATTTTCAAAATTAGGCAAGTAAGGGGTTGGTCTATTTGCGTCTCGGAATTAGTAAACTGGATGGACCCAACATTGTGCCTCAAGCATAATAAAATAGTTTCCCATAGGTATCACAGGGGAATATTTTGCTAATTTCGCAGAAAAGTACCAAACTGGACCACCATGTTACCCAATCATAAGCAGAAACGAAGGAGTGAGAATAAGGTAAGGGTGCTCAACAAAATAGATGCATGGAGATCATGTATATGCGGCGCCCCAGGGTCCTGGTCATCACAGTGGTATTACTTTCCTCTCGGGGAGAGTGATGCTACATTTGGAGGCAATGAAGGATAACTGCATCCAGGTAACACAATACATGCAACATGTTCACACTCCAGACCAGAAGTGGGAGCTCTAAGCCTGCTTTAAGGTGAACTCCCCTATAAGAACATCCTGATCTAGAAGGAAAGAGGTCAGTTCCTGTCAGAAAGACAGAGGGAAAGGAAGCAGAGGAGCCCTGTGGCCTGAAGTGCTGCAGCTCCTAGGAAACAGACGGATAGAAAGCAGAATTGTACTGCAGTGAGCGTGCAAGGGAAGCAAAGAAAAGGAGAGGATATCAGAGGGAGACCAGCCAGGAGCAGGCTGCCTCCTTCTGAGGCACAGAAATCCGGTAGCTGGAATACCGAGGGAGTAAGGATCTCTACGCTTTGCTCCAGAGACTGGCAGGACAGCTAATTGCAAGTTACCTGTACGCCCTATACCCAGGAGGCACGGTGGCAACTCTCAGAGACTGGGGCATGCTAGAGTCCCTGTAAAATGCCTCAAGTCACCAGTCATACGGGTTTTGTCCTATCTGACCACGGGGGACAGAGAGAGAGAGACATTACATCTGTGAGGACCTTATATGAAGCTAATGCAGTAAGGGACTACACATTACAGCGCAAAGGAAGGCTATTGATTTCCACCTGGATAAGGGGACTCTGGACTTGCCTCCAAACTGGTCGGACCCTGCCTGCCCTGTGATCTGGTGCTCTGGACTGTGGATGCTGAAGTCTTCAGTAAAGGTAAAGAGACTGCAACCTTGTGCCCTCGTTATGCACTGCGCCTCTCACCATCCACCATCTACATACTGGGAAGCTCTGGGGATACACTTCACCTGTGGGAAGGTATACCATCTAGCTGCCATAACATCACCCCAGCGGACTCTTTAAAGCAGCGTCGGTCACCCTGACCGAATACCACAGGTGTCGTCACAAACCTTAACCCTTTAAAGTCCTTTCCCTTTTACACGGACGTCCCAGGGCCACGGACCGGGTCAGCCACCGTGACATCCCCCTGTGAACCGCAGGACCCGGTACCGAGTACCCCACGGCCCCATGGGGGCGATCCATATACATCCGAAAGAATTAAACCATCCACCATTTCTGCATAAAAAGGTGATGATTCACAGCATTTTGAAGTCAAAGCCCCAAACTGGTGATCTGAGATCTGATTGTTATGGTATATATAAACATTGTCGTACTACTGCTCATTAAGACTACCAGAGGAAGTAATTCTGAAGGTCCACCATCTGTTTGTACGGCACATTTGGATATTTAATACATTTGGTATTATTGCACATTTAGGACTTATCATTAACAGGGTCTAGTACTAGCTATAAAGCATTGATTCACACAAAACAATATGTGCCAATCATACAGAAAATCATACAAGAAAGGGGAACCACACGTGGAGTAAAATATTAAAATGTATTAAATATGTATAAAATCATTCATTCAAAAAGCATACAATAGTGAGGTTAAATGTAGAATGGAAAATCATACACAAAGTAGACATAAAATGTGGAATGTTGGTAGGAAATATGGTCCTTGAAATCAAAAGATGATACAGTGCATAATTCTCCCCATAGAGATAAAAAATAGGTAATATAATACAGTAAATATACAAGTAAGGGGCATGTGCATGAAGAAATAAGTAAGGATATAACCCAATGACATTGTACATTGTACAGTATGGTAAATAGTAGAGAAAAATCGTAATCACCAAAATTGTCACTAGAAAATGTCTCTGCCCCAACGCGCGTTTTGCATACGGCTTTCTCAAGGGGACAAATCACATACAAAACAAACTACAGTGACAAGTGACTGACTCTTAATGGGGCTGCCTTTGTGCCAGACTTATGTCTTATTTAGAAAAGCCAATAATTGTCCTATGTAAACATGATGGTGAGCATCCGATGAACTAGCAAAATATTTGATTGACTGGTGATAGATCATTCATGTCAAGATAAAAAACATCATTATCGGTGCCAAATCCACAAATGAAAATGGAAAATGTTCTCTCACCATATCATTTTGTACGCAGACAGAAAGATTCCATCTATTTTGGCGGCCCGTGTAAACAGGCTAGTAAATGAGCACCAAACGACGTGCATGTAGTCGAGCAGCGCTTGTTAACAGGCCAGGATACATCCTACTAATGCTTAAAAATTTAGATCAGTGCTACACTAACAATGATCAAGTAATAAAATAACATTTTTCATTGACTGACGAGCTTCCTGTTCAGTACTTGTTGACTGTTGGGCTTTTTGGGCAGCACGGACATTGATGATCTCATAATAAAGTTGACAAGCTAGTCCTCACAGTTCTGAAATAACACAATAGAGTATATGCATCATCATAATGCTTATTCCTCCCATATCAAGACATTCTAGGTTGTTATGATCAGAGATGTTTGGCACAGTAAGATTTTGTCCATCTGCAGCTGGCAGGAACATTCGATAGTTATTAGTCCCTAGTTTACATTCCAATGCTGCATTTAGTATCACGTCCAACTGGAACATTTTTTCGAAAGAATTGTGGAATGTAATAGCAGATCTGACTCCAAATTTTCACAACATGACCTGCATACATTATCAAATAAGTCTGGTAGACCTGCTGCAACTGGTGTACTTACTTTGACACTGCAAGGCAGAATGACTGCATAATTCCTGAACATTTTTCCATCTGATATTAGAATAATAACAGGTGGGAATTCTTTCAAAGAGAACTATAAAGCCCTACTGATGTGGATTTTCAAAGTAGGTACACAAGTGTCATCAGGTCTATCTGAGTGGCCCGCCAAGGCCGTGGGGTACCCGGTACCGGGTCCGGTATTCACAGGGGGATGTCACGGTGGTGACCCGGTCCGTGGCCCTGGGCGCCCATGTAAAAGGGAAATTGAATAAAGGGGTTATAGGAATAGAGTTTGTTCGTGACGCCACCTGTGGTATTCGGTCAGTGAGGACCAACGCTGCTTAAAGGGGTCCTCTGGTGTGATGTTATGGCATCTAGATGGTACAACTTCCCACAGGTGAAGTAGGTCCCCAGGGCTCCTGGTGTGTAGATGGAAGATGGTGAATAGTGCAGTAAGGAACGAGGACACAGGTTTGCAGTCTCTTTACCTTGTTTACTTAAGACTTCAGGCAACCACAGTCCAGGGCACCAGATCACAGGACAGGTAGGGTCCGGCTGGCCTGGAAGCAAATTCAAAGTCCCCTTTACCAAGTGGAGTTAAAAGCCTTCCTCATAGCACGGTGGTATTGTAGTACCTTACTGCCTATGGCTTCTGATAAATACCTCACAGTTCTTCACTGTTCTCCATAAAGGTGGGACATAAACCCGTATGGCAGGTGACTCGAGCCTTTTTACAGGGTCTCTATCACGACCCGGGCTCTATGTGTCACTGTGTCTCTTGGGTGTTAGGGCGGACAGGTGATATGTAATCCAGCTGTCCTGCCTGTTTCTGCTGTCAGTCTTAGAGTCCCTCACAACCTCGGTGTTCCGGCTACCAGTAATCTGCGCCAGTCAGGGAGGCAGCTAATTCACTGCTCTGCTCCACTGGTGTTCCTTCTCCTGTGCTTCGCTCTCCCACACGCTCACTGCAAGTCTGTTCGTCTGTTGGTAATATCTCTGTCCAGGAGCTGCAGCACTTTCTTGTGACTGCACGGTTCCTCGTACGTTCTTCCTGCCTCAGACTGCTCCAGTCTGCTTTCTGGCACTATCTGACTAACTTTCCCTCCAACCCACAATATATCTCTATATGCTGGGGAGTCACCTAGAAATTAGGATCAATAGCTCCCTCTTGTGGCCTGGAGTGTGAACATGTTGCATGTTTGTGTTACCTGATGAGAGTTACCCTTCATCACTTCCAAGCGTAACATCACTCTCCCCATGGGGAAAGTAATGCTACTGTGACGACCAGGACCCTGGGGCGTCACATTTCTATCTATCTATTATTTATAAATTATCTATTATCTATCTATCAATTATCTATCTATTTATCTATCTACCTGTTCATTATCTATCGCAAATATATTTATCAATCAGTTTATCATCTATCTATTATCTGTCTATCTATATCATATTTATCAATCTCTCAATCTCATATCTATCTATCTATCTATCTATCCAGAGATGTATCTAGGTTTTCTGGCATCCGGGGCAAGACTTCCGTTTGCACACTTAGTCATGTACCCACGAGTTCCTCCCCCTAAGGCCGGCGTCACACACAGCGTATGAAAATACGGTCCATATATTACGGCCGTAATACGCTGAAAAGTCCCGAAAATAGTGGTCCGTAGCTCCTCCATAGGCAGGGTTTGTCACCGTTTTTTGCGCATGGCATCCTCCGTATGTAATCCGTATGGCATCCGTAATGCGTGTTTTTATCGCAGGCTTGCAAAACCGACATACGGCTATACAAGGGATCCATGTGTTAAAAAAAAAAAACATATATACTGTCTCTCTCTCTCTATATATATATATATATGTCAGGGAGACACATATATGTATATATATTATTACTTCATACAGCGCGAGATAGCAGAAAGACGGTAATTCAATTACCGGCTTTTGCTTTCTCCTTCCTAAACCCGACATGATATGAGACCTGGTTACATACAGTAAACCATCCCATATCCCCATTTTTTTTTGCATATTCCACACTACTAATGTTAGTAGTGTGTGTATGCAAAATTTGGCCGTTCTAGCTAGTAAAATAAGGGGTTAAATGGCGGAAAAAATTGGCGTGGGCTCCCGCACAATTTTCTCCGCCAGAGTAGTAAAGCCAGTGACTGAGGGCAGATATTAATAGCCTGGAGAGGGTCCACGGTTATTGCCCCCCCCCTGGCTAAAAACACCTGCCCCCAGCCACCCCAGAACAGGCACATCTGGAAGATGCGCCTATTCTGGCACTTGGCCACTCTCTTCCCATTCCCTTGTAGCGGTGGGATATGGGGTAATGAAGGGTTAATGCCACCTTGCTATTGTAAGGTGACATTAAGCCTAATTAATAATGGAGAGGTGTCAATTATGACACCTATCCATTATTAATCCAATACTAGGAAAGGGTTAAAAAAAAAACACACACACATTATTAAAAATTAATTTATTGAAAAAATCACAAAGGCTGTTGTATTAATTTATTCTACTCTCAATCCACTCACTGAAGACCCTCGATCTGTAAATTAAAAAAAAATAATAAACCAACAATATACATACCTTCCGAGGATCTGGCACGTCCAACGATGTAGATCCATCTGAAGGGGTTAAAATATTTTGCAGACACGAGCTCCGCTAATGCAGGATGCTCATTTCTGCAAAACCCCGGCGAATGAAGCTAAATTTAGGTCAATGATCTATATTTAGCTTCATTTGCGGTGAGGCGCCCTCTGCTGGCTGTTCCTAGATCGTGGGAACTTTCCTAGAAAGCTCCCAGGCTCGAATTCATATGAGGACAACCAGCAGAGGGCGCCCTCTTATGATCTCGAGCAAGGGAGCTTTCTAGGAAAGTTCCCACGATCTAGGAACAGCCAGCAGAGGGCGCCTCACCGCAAATGAAGCTAAATATAGATCATTGACCTATATTTAGCTTCATTCGCCGGGGTTTTGCAGAAATGAGCAGCTGCATTAGCGGAGCTCATGTCTGCAAAATATTTTAACCCCTTCAGATGGATCTACATCGTTGGACGTGCCAGATCCTCGGAAGGTATGTATATTGTTGGTTTATTATTTTTTTTTAATTTACAGATCGAGGGTCTTCAGTGAGTGGATTGAGAGTAGAATAAATTATTACAACAGCCTTTGTGATTTTTTCAATAAATTAATTTTTAATAATGTGTGTGTGTTTTTTTTTTAACCCTTTTCTAGTATTGGATTAATAATGGATAGGTGTCATAATTGACGCTTCTCCATTATTAATCTGGCTTAATGTCACCTTACAATAGCAAGGTGACATTAACCCTTCATTACCCCATATCCCACTGCTACACGGGAATGGGAAGAGAGTGGCCAAGTGCCAGAATAGGCGCATCTTCCAGATGTGCCTTTTCTGGGGTGGCTAGGGGCAGGTGTTTTTAACCAGGGGGGGGCCAATAACCATGGACCCTCTCCAGGCTATTAATATCTGCCCTCAGTCACTGGCTTTACCACTCTGGCGGAGAAAATTGTGCGGGAGCCCACGCCAATTTTTTCCGCCATTTAACCCCTTATTTTACTAGCTAGAACGGCCAAATTTTGCATATACACACTACTAACATTAGTAGTGTGGAATATGCAAAAAAAATGGGGATATGAGATGGTTTACTGTATGTAAACCAAGTCTCATATCATGTCGGGTTTAGGAAGGAGAAAGCAAAAGCCGGTAATTGAATTACCGGCTTTTCTCTCTAACAGCGCTGCGTATTCCTCGCAAGTCACACTGCTGGTCCGTGTGTGATCCGTATTTTCTGGCTTCCATAGACTTTCATTGATGTTTTATTTGCGCAATACGGTGACAAACGCAGCATGCTGCGATTTTCTACGGCCGTAGAAGGCCGTATAATACGGATCAGTTTAATACGGCAGATAGGAGCAGGGGCATAGAGAATAATTATGCCGTATTTTTGCGAGTTTTACGGACGTAGTTTCTGCGCTCTTACGTCCGTAAAACTCGCAAGTGTGACGCCGGCCTAATGCTCTCAATGTTCAGTGAAAAACTGAGAGAAGCAGAAGAGAATCTCGTTGTCACAGGACTACAAGTATGAAAGTCGCATATGAGTGAAGTGTTCATGTGACGACTACTGGAACCTGCAGAGCTGAATCCTGACATCTCAGCTTCTGAATTATCACAATGAATGCACTGCACACTTTTAGGATTCTCCCTTGCTGGTGGACAGTCATGTCAGCACAAGCATGTGATTTGTATACCTCTGACCACATTCCGACTAGACGTGCCCGGCCTCGCTCAGTTCATTTTCATTGACTGAGGCCACACAAGTCTATCCAGCACGTGACCGCATGTATGTAAATCGCCGGTACGAGAGAATCCTGACAGCGTGCAAGGCGCACTGTGAGAATTCAAAGGTGTACAGTCGCATAGTATGACTGCAGACTCAACACAAACTAGGACAACCCTTTTAATGCTCCTAACATAAATAAAAGCATGAGAATTAGTCAGGTTCACAAATGACATTTGAATCCAGGTACCTTCTAGACGACGCTGTTTCTGGAGTCGTTCTCCTTCTTTATTTCATTTTCTCCAGACACCATGATGAGTTTTCTCTTCCACAGCTCGTTTCTGAAGACTTCCATCTTCTCCAGTCTCCTACAGAAAATCTCCATATGACGCCCTTAAAGATCGCAGTGTCATTATAATGCTCCTGAATAAAAATATCTGCCCTATGCTGAGCCCCTGAATAAATAATGCCCTTCACTATATTGTCTGCACAAAATATGACCCCCACGCCATCCCTCTTATGGTACATGCTCTTCACACTGACCTCTCCTTTCCATACTGGTACCTTCTTCACACTGTCCTCTCACACTGTGTCCACCCTATAGGACCCATTCTTTATAATTTACCAAATCTCCCCCATGCATTAAATCTCCCCATCCCCCCTCCAAATCTCCCCATCCCCATTCCAAATATCCTCTCACACATTAAGTCCTCCATCCCCACTCCAAATCCCCCAACATTAAATCTCTTAACGGTCTAAATGTGGGATTGACATGAAAAGCTTCCAGTGCCCATAAGGGCCCCCTTACAGTAATGGCGGGATGATGCACCCTGTGCAGCTGCGCAGGTCACAAAACCCAAAGGTTGATCTTGTTTCAGCGAGATCTCCAATAAGGAGATCCCTAAACACAAAAGTGCAAATATATAAAAATGTATAAGAACTGTGCAAAAAAAAAAAGAATATGAATCGTGGCCTCGATACCAGCCCTTGAGAGAGATTTAAAGGATTATGTGGAGTTTCTGGTAAAGCTTTCTGTCAGTGATATATAACGGGTGTATGAGTCAGCAATACGCTGAGACTGACAGCTCCGGCACATATGAAGACTTCATTAATAATGCGCTCCTTATCAAGACCTAAGTTTTCCTCTGCTTTACAGTACTTGTGGAGTTCTAGAATAGTTTTTTAGTCTGACTGACGCGTTAGTCGGTGTATACTGCTAAAGGAGAGTATATAAGATTTGGGACTTGCTATAGTGATGAAAATTTGGAAAGCACTAAAGAGATATTAGAATTTCATACATTTTTGCCTTATCCATGGGATATGGAGGTCTTACCTGAAACCTATATCTAGATTAAAAAATGGGGTCCCATGGCTTCATGTCTGGGATTACACCTCTCTCCATTCATTGGTATGGACAAAGCGTGCTTGGCAATCTTTACAAACTCTCCCACATGGCCGACAACAAAGACCAATTCTCGTGATAGATGTAGGTCCAACCAGCCAATCAGTGGGACCCTCATCTATTAGACATTTATTTGCATATTAATTGGATGTGCCATAAATGTCATTAAAGGTAACACCTCTTTAACCCCTTTCCTACATCGGGTGTAATGGTATGCCGATGATGGACTCCCCCTGTTTACCTGGAGCCCGCACCTTTCCAGACACATGACAGCTGATCTATACAGATGATATGTGCCTGCAACAGCCATGGGTGGAACCCCGATCCATCCGCAGCTGTTAACTAGTTAAATGCCGCTGTCAATTTCTGACAACTGGATTTAACTCGCACTTACCGGAAGCGTGTCGTAAATCCTGCCCATCGGTGACCCCATCACATGATCACCGCTCGGAAGGCATGACAACCAGAGGTCTGAAGTAGACCTCTATGGTTGTCATTGCTGGATTGCTATGATGCACAAGTGAGCATTTCTGATCTGATCATCGTCTGTGTGAAGCAGAAGCGATCAAAGTACTGCAGCTTCTAGTCTCCCATGGAGACGATTGAAGCATGAGAAAAGTAAAAAAAAAAGGTTTTTAAAAATATAAAAAAATAAAAAAATATATAAAAGTTCAAATCATACTACTTGGAATTTTTCTCCCATTTTCCAGTACATAATATGTTAAAACCAATGGTGTCGTTCAAAAGTACAACTTGTACTGCAAAAAAACAAGCCCTCACCTGGCCATATTGACCTAAAAATAAAAAAAAAAGTTATGGGAAGAAGGGGAGCAAAAAACAAAAATGAAAATATCTCTGGTCATGAAGGGGTTAAGGTATGTTCATATGGGCCTGAACGACTGCAGAAAATCTCCGTAGTAATTCTATGTGTTAGGATTTTGGTGCAAATTAGTTTCCAGTTTTCTGGATTCCAGTTTCCACTATCTCACCTCCTTCTGCACGTCCAAGGTTCTCTTGCCTGGTTCTTTGCCAGACTTTCTACAACCGATGAAATCTCATCCCATATGATTGGGTTTCAGACTTTGAAGCTGAATTTCCAATGTAAATTGTTACCCCGGCTAAAGGCGAAAATTTGGGAAAAATTTTTCAAAATGTTGAAATTGGAAAACTTTAACTACTTTATCAATATCATCTTTTGTTGAGTTCTAACTCGAATGAAGTTTACATGTAAGATATATTATTTTATTGTATAGAAATAAAATATTAATAATTAAAATACCAATTTAAGACATTGGCAAGAAGATCTCCAGTCATACAGAATAACCTACATGTGCGATGAGACAACTTAGACACTTGGTTTTGGTCTTCCGTCGAATGAATTATAGAAGAAGTCTCTGTTCCATTTCATGTGTGTCTCTGACTTCTCGCTCTAGCAAAATTCTCTATTTCATTTCCAATGTCAAATCATCTCCTTGCAGAGCCATCTCCCCACATTTCGTCAAAGATAACAGAGCTGATTGTGCCCGCTCAATAAATTACTTGGCCTCATTAAAAGCAAATATCTGTATCCTGTCATGGTGTCACTGACTCATAATGTGCCACTTAGAACCCAATGAATCATTAAACCAGCGAACAAACCAAGACAAAATACTCTATGGAGACAGGTTAGTGCCACAGTCTGTCCTCAATGAATTTTATATCTATGCTGAGATGATGACTATTTTCCAGGCTGCAAAAATCATTGCTGCCGCCGGATTAATCAGGAAAGCAAATACAATATTTAATATGTTTCATAAATCTACTTTACAGAGAGCGGTCCTAACATCAGACGGCTGGGTAGACTGCTCCCCAATTGCACACATTTAGTAATATTCTGATTCCCGTGACACTTTATCCAATTAAAAAAAAATATTTCTGTCCAACATTGGAAAGTTTATAAATCCTGACGGGATAAAACCCAAGAAAAAATAACTATAAGTATTTTTTTTATATTTGGAATGTTTTAGTTGTATTTTTTAGAGCCCGTGGGAAAAATAAACGTCGAGTTTAAAGGGTTTGAATAATTTTGCAACTTCGTTTTATTTCTCAAGTCAAGTGTATCTTAAATTAAAAAAATGAAGTACCTGTGGAAGCAGGTTTGATTGCAGATCTATGTGCATTGGTTAATGATACATACATTCCGGATTTAGTCTGATCCTGTAGGTATATGTTTCAGAAGTGATTTGGGATCCAGGAAACCTCCAGAATACAAGGAGACTTCCTGGAATCCTGGAAGAGTCTGAAAGTCTCCTGTTTCCCGACAAACCAGCGGTCAGAAGTGATTCGGAATCCAGGAAACCTCCAGAATACAAGGAGACTTCCCGGACTCCTGGAAGAGTCTAAAAGACTCCTTTTTCCCGACAAACCAGCGGGAACCCACCAGGAATCACTAATTCTGAGAGGATTCTTCATACACAGATGTGGGGAGTAAGGCATGGAGAGGCAGGTAATGGCCGTGAAGGGTGTGTAACTTTAGGAGAGGCATGGCTACAGCCAAAAAAGTTGTCAAGTATGGCGGAAGGGGAGAGGTTTCTGCTTTGAGACAACAGAGACAGGACTTTTTGTCTTCAAGTTTTTGAAAAGAATCTTTGACTTTGCAAATTGGTTCTACAGGACTAGAATGGCAGGTAAAGGCAAATATACACATTAGAGCCGATATCGACGAGTTTGGCCAACACTCTAATGTGTATGGGTCATGGTTGGTGGATGTATGCACCTAATAATGCACCCCGGGAACATTGTAGAAGTCAGCATCTTCATTGTCAGAGAATTGATTTGTATTGATTTTCAGGTTTGGTCGAAAAATGCAATAGAACAAATCTGATATCAGATGACTAAAGGCTACTAGGTTTATGTTGTTTTTTAAAAATGTTTTCAAGCAGGAACAAGCCGCTTCATAGCCTGAGTCGGTGACACTGTGATGTCAGATTTCTTGGTGCAGATTGGAGCTAAACATATATAGTAATAAAGGATCTAGTGATATAATAAAGAAGATTATTAGCTATAGTAATCATTTTATTGAATGGTTTTTGTTCATTTGCTTTGTTTTCGGTAGATTCTTCTGGTTGCATGACCATTGATGGCCACTGCACAATGTAGAAGCTGTGATGTGACCATCTTAATCTTTAGGGTTGTTTGCAGTTGGACACACGCCATTCCAACATTGATAATGTATCCTAAAAATAGGTTGTTAATAGTATAGTCCATTTATATTATGGGATGCAGCCAACCTGGACTAAGACCTTTCTTTTACGAACCCCACAAGCTTTTTCTACCATACATATGCGCTTGCCCAGCAGAAGATATCTTGTTGTTCTTTTTTATGATCCCATAGACATTTTTTAATAAGCTTATTAGTAGATTTGCACAAAATGATTTGCAAGACCCTGGACCAGTGGCCAAATCGGTAATCTGCGAGACCCTGTGAGCTTCCTACTACCTGTCTGCATCCCCAAACCCTCTTCTGATTAATAGCCTGCTGTGTGTATAGTAGGCACAGACCTGTCATTGGTGCTATCTGGGCAGCCTCACAGGGGCTCGAGAGAAAAAGAGGACAATGCTACCTCCAAAACAGGTAGAATTGTGCATTCTGATGAGTTATTGGACTGCAAAGGGCCCATATATTGTTCTTGCACAGAGGCCCTCTTCTGTCTATCTTTGCCCCTGCAGTTTCACCCAACAATGTAATAATGTTGACCCGCTCCTTCTAATAAGAAGGGACGCAGGGGATATCGGAGATAGTATGAGGTTATAAGTGCTCTGGCCTGGAGGATATAGACTACCTACATGACCGCCGCAAGATCAAAGTCCAGCAAACTACCAGCTCTGCTCTACGTCATGTTGCTCTGCCTTTGTTAGTTCCACCATGTACGGTCCTAACTAACTGTTTTTCCATTATGCTCAATGACTTACTGTTAATATTTTTCATGGAAATCTAGAAAAGCAGGATTTGCATAGAAAAAAAACACTTTGTCTGCAGACATTCTTCTGCATCTTAACATTGGCAAGAACTCAGCACAGTCTCATCCCGCAGTGAAGGTGTGCGTGCCAGCTGTCTTCACTACTTATACAAAGCCAACCGTTTCGGCTGCCAGATTTATCTACTTCATGAATTCTTCACTGTGAGCTAGCAGAAACCTGACAGAGTTATTGTAATCATCGTTGGGTACTTTAGGTGGGTTGATATATTTTTTTTAAGTATGAAATAAGTATTATTGATTGTTCCATTTGTATAATAATAGGCAGAGCGATGTGCAGTGAGTTATTATGGGCAATTGGGCATAATTAGCATTTCTTGTGATGGTAACACACTGAGTCCTAGTGTTTCGCTAAAATCTGTAGTACATCAGGGGCCAATTTATGTTGTTAGATTGTTATTTTATAATAAAATGCACTTAGATGCAAGTGTACTTTATTCAGGGCCTGAACATGAAAGATGTGCCCTTACTAATACATCAGTCTTCATGTCTCTACTATCCGACAATTGTGGAATCTATAGGCTTGGGCTGCCCTATAATATCATGTTCTGTGCCCACTTATATCAAACAGCACTGGTTTAAAATTTTAATAATAAGAAAATAATATTATTTAAAAAGAGAAAATTTATCTGTTTTGAATGGTTTGACCCCGAACACGGATTTCACCAGGAAGTCTATTTTACTGTTCGAGTCATCTGCATGATGACAGCATGATCCCCCCAGCTGTGATCGGAGGTAAAAAGTTTACCTCCGGTCACTAGTGCTGGCTGATGGGACTACTACTCCCCTCAGCCTACGCCTGCTGCCACTAATAACACCCAGAGCAGGTGGCGGCTAATGGCAGTGTTCATCAGCTGGCGCCTGCACTCTAAATAATAAAAAAACAGGTGTGGATTCCCCTGTGTTTTGATAACCAGCCAGGCAAAACTGACAGCTGCGGGCTGCAATCCTCAGTTATCAGCCTTAGCAAGGCTGGTTATCAAGAAGATGGGAGGCACCGGACCCGCACCTGCGACACCCATCGGGCCAGACCGTCCTGCAGGTGAGTATAATAAAAGCTATTTTACTTCTCTTGCAGGTTGAATCGGGGGCTTATCTGCATTTCACAAAAAAATGGACAAAAGCAGAACATCAACACTTCCTAAAAATATTACTCCTTTATTAGTGTTCCATAGAAAATTAATAAATGTTTAGCCTATACATGACCTGATCGTAGTAGTCACTGACAGGTTTCTGGTGTCTCCACTCCATTATTTGTACACTCTACAGATAAAGGCGAATAATGGGGCAGAGACGCCAAAAACGCGTCAGTGACTACTACGGTTAAGTCATGTGGATATTAAACTTTTGTTAATTTTTTAAGGATCACTAATAAAAGAGTAACATTTTCTACAACAAAATCCAGAAACATATTAACCACTGTGGATTTCGCTGCTAATTTTTCAAAAGGTCCTGCGGGAATGTAATTCTTTAGGGTGGATTTTTTTTTCAGATGCCAAATGTTGTGCAGTTTTTTGTGAAAATCATGGAAAAACTGCAAGAAAATGGCAACATGTGTGAAATATTATAGGTAGTCAATAAAAAGTTAATTGAAAGCACATATATTTAAGTAGAAAATTACTTTACACACTACTAAGCATGATCTACACATCATTTGGCCCTTCGCCATCTGTTATCAACTTTTTTTTTTCCTAACGCACAATTATTAAAAATTATGTAATGATTTAAAACAACATCCTGTGCTTTACTAGAACAGATGGGAAACGGACTGAAAGTTCAATGCGGTGGAGACTGCGAATCATCTGGTGGGAATTAATCCCTAAAATAAACTGGGAAACAACAGCAAAAAAGTGAAAAATTGCAAATATTTGTTCAAAGCGTTTGCAAAAATATAAAAAAAAAATGCATTTTCTCTGCAGGGAAAGTGTAATGCTTTGAATTTTAGTTTTACGAATACATTGTAAGTTTGGAAAAACCTTGTTTTTTGCTTTTCTGCCTTTTGGCAGATGCAATTTATAGAGGTCAAGTGACTGCAATGTTATAGTTGTTTTTCATTTAGAAATCTTTAGCGTCAAAAAAGACAATAAATATATCAGAGCATACAATACCATATTATAAATCTCATTAAACATGTTTTACTGATAAAGTATGATTTGTTTTACAGTCTGTCGTAATTGTTGTCATACAGCTTTCCCTCCACAAGCATCAGAGAGTGACTAGAGAGCTACATACCGAGACTTGTCCACATGTAAAGTGGATAGTGTTACTTTCTGGGTGTTTGTAGGCTTCCTGTATTATAGTAAAGCTGCCATTAATTTGTCCACCTGATCATGATAATGATATGACACTGGACATCCTGACTCAGTCTACACAGCAAAGCTGAAAACTGTAAACAGGATATCTCAAGCACCTCTCCAGCGTTTTTTCTTTTCTTTATATTTCAATGCGGCATGGTGCAACTAATCTAAGTTCCCTAACCCTAGTATTATACTTAACAGCTGCCGTCTCTAGCTGATCCTGGCGCTGTTCCAGTCCCGCGTCGCCATCTTCAGACCGTAACTTCTAGGCAACTATCACAAGCTATCAGTGTAAGTCTATGAGAGCTCTGGATCTCCCAGACTTACATTACGTTGCGATTTCCGTATCGTACAACAAACACTGGAGCAATTCGGCAGGTGAAAAGCTGCTGGAGACCGACCGGAGCGGCGCTTATAAAAGATGAAGATGGCAGCTGGTAAGTCTAAGACTATGGGCAGGGAACTTAGATTAGTAACGCCACTCCGGCGCTGCAATATAAAAAATGCTAGAGTGGGGCTTTCAGTTCTTTATGTCTGGTTTAGCGACCAGAATAAAAACTGTAATATATATATGGTATCTATAATATAACGCTGGGAGCGTCACTCTGTCCGAAGCCTTTATAGATTGCGCCGGCGCAGTCTGGGCCTCACAGAGTGACGCTCCCGGGAGATCGCGGTGTGCGTTCACACTGAACGCACACCGCGATCTTCAACAGAGAAGCAGGGACCGCCAGGAGGGTGAGTATCGCCTATATTCACCTGTCCTCCGTTCCATCGCTGAGCGCCGCCATCTTCCCGGTCTTCGGCCTGTAACCTTCAGTTCAGAGGGCTCGATGACACGCTTAATGCGCGCCGGCGCCGCCCTCTGACTGAACAGTCACGGCCAGGAGACCGGGAAGATGGCGCCGCCCAGCGCTGGAACGCAGGACAGGTGAATATAGTAAGTGCTGGGGGGCCTGAGCTGGCAGCGATACCGGCACCTGACCCCCACAGCGCGCCGGTGTCCCCGCCTGCTCAGGCCCCCCAGCACTCGGCGCCGAGTGGGTCAGAGGCAGTTTGGGGACGCAGGATGGAGCAGCACATAAGGATGGGGACGCAGGATGGGAGCAGCACATAACAGGATGGGGACGCAGGATGGAGCAGCACATGACAGGATGGGGACGCAGGATGGAGCAGCACATGACAGGATGGGGACGCAGGATGGAGCAGCACATAAGGATGGGGACGCAGGATGGGTGCAGCGCATGACAGGATGGGGACGCAGGATGGGAGCAGCGCATGACAGGATGGGGACGCAGGATGGGAGCAGCGCATGACAGGATGGGGACGCAGGATGGGAGCAGCACATGACAGGATGGGGACGCAGGATGGGAGCAGCACATGACAGGATGGGGACGCAGGATGGAGCAGCACATGACAGGATGGGGACGCAGGATGGGTGCAGCGCATCAGAGGATGGGGATGCAGGATGGGAGCAGCGCATGACAGGATGGGGACGCAGGATGGAGCAGCGCATCACAGGATGGGGACGCAGGATGGGAGCAGCGCATGACAGGATGGGGACGCAGGATGGGAGCAGCACATAACAGGATGGGGACGCAGGATGGAGCAGCACATGACAGGATGGGGACGCAGGATGGAGCAGCACATGACAGGATGGGGACGCAGGATGGAGCAGCACATAAGGATGGGGATGCAGGATGGGTGCAGCGCATGACAGGATGGGGACGCAGGATGGGAGCAGCGCATGACAGGATGGGGACGCAGGATGGGAGCAGCGAATGACAGGATGGGGACGCAGGATGGGAGCAGCGCATGACAGGATGGGGACGCAGGATGGGAGCAGCGCATGACAGGATGGGGACGCAGGATGGGAGCAGCGCATGACAGGATGGGGACGCAGGATGGGAGCAGCGCATGACAGCATGGGAGCAGCACATGACAGGATGGGGACGCAGGATGGGAGCAGCGCATGACAGGATGGGGACGCAGGATGGGAGCAGCACATGACAGGATGGGGACACAGGATGGAGCAGCACATGACAGGATGGGGACGCAGAATGGAGCAGCACATGAAAGAATGGGGACGCAGGATGGAGCAGCACATGACAGGATGGGGACGCAGGATGGGAGCAGCACATGACAGGATGGGGACGCAGGATGGAGCAGCACATGACAGGATGGGGACGCAGGATGGGTGCAGCGCATCACAGGATGGGGACGCAGGATGGGAGCAGCGCATGACAGGATGGGGACGCAGGATGGAGCAGCGCATCACAGGATGGGGACGCAGGATGGGAGCAGCGCATGACAGGATGGGGACGCAGGATGGGAGCAGCACATGACAGGATGGGGACGCAGGATGGAGCAGCGCTTGACAGGATGGGGACGCAGGATGGAGCAGCACATGACAGGATGGGGACGCAGGATGGAGCAGCGCATGACAGGATGGGGACGCAGGATGGAGCAGCACATACCAGGATGGAGACCATATACCAATATAAATGCTCGCCACCCGGGCGTAGAACGGGTTCAATAGCTAGTATATATATATATATATACAGTATATATATATATATATATATATATATATATATACTGTATGTTTGTATATAAATATAAATATATATATTCATTATTATTTTTATATTATCTATTATTATTATTATTTTAGTTTGTTTTTTCTTTGTTTTTTTCATGGGGATTACAAAAAGTACCAACTTTTTTCAAATTTTTTTTTAATTAAAACGTGATTTAAGGAGCAACTTCAATTTCAGAAAAAGTTAGACATGTAAAAGAGACATATCAAAGGTTTTAATCGGTGGGAGTCTGGGTGCTGAGACTCCCACTAATTTCTGAAATGTACAAAGCAGACTGGTCCTCTGCGCTAAAGACGGCATCAGAGGAAATTCAGAGGCCATCAGTGGCTGTCTCTGTGACCATCGCTGATCAAAACTCTTGACTTTTCTCTTTCACATTTCATTTCTGCTGAGGCTTAAAATATGTGTTCATCTGATGATGACGAATGCATTTCCTATGTTCAGAACACTTGATAGTTTGAGCCATGAGATAATATGTAAAAGGCAATCACCCAGTGCACTGCGCTTGTGTAGAAAACCCCATATTTAGTTGCACCTGGCCAGCAGTGATCTCAGTGGAATTTCTATCCTGGTGGATGGAATGCCCAGCGAGGGTTGCCTAGCAACAGCGCAGTGATTTAAAAGAATAAAACAGTTGAAGATTCAAAAATGTATCCAATTGTTACAGATAGAGAGAGGGACACCGGCCGGGAACAGTTACACCAGAAGAGGGGTAATGGGTGCACTATAAGTCTAAAAAAGTCTTAACATTCACATTAATATGCAGTGTGAATGTATATTGAATTTATGAGCCAATTAATATTTTTGAAAGACTTTAAGGTTGATATATAAAACCTATCAGTGGTGTAAAAATGTGAAATACTATCTCATAAAAGCAGCTTTTTTTGCTGTTTTAACCAGAATTTCTATTTCAATTTTTAACATGTTTTCAGCTTGGTCTTTAAATATATGAAGGGAGCATAACAGGTGAAAATTAATCCAATTCCAATGAGAAAAAAAAAAACAATAAACAATTGTATTGTAAATGTAATATACAGGTATGAAACCTATGACTTTTTTTAGAAAATAGCCATAGTACCTTTTAGATTTTCTATACTTGCGTGAACTGAATTTTTTAAAAGGTTTTCCATGCTATAAATATGATTAAATAATACAACACACATAAATACGTGCCTATAATCACCCATCACTTTTAGGTCTATGCACATACATTCAGTACGAGAGGTGTGTGCAGCCTATTTAGTAAGGATGAGCAATAGAAAAAGTGGTAAAGTTGTATGCAGTGATTTGATCACTTTTTGGCATTTCAGGGCCTTTTAGTCATTTTATTCTTCAGACAGTATGAATCAGAGCCCGGCTGCATGATTACAGGTATATATTTTTCTGAAAAGCTTATCCCAGTGTCTTTCCAGGTGATTGACAGGTGTCTCCCATGTGTGGACATTGGGAGAGACCACTGAGAGGAGAAGTCAGTGGGGGCGGAGCAGGACTAGCCTTATCTCTCCTCATAGTCCCCTTTTGACTCTTCAAATTCTCCAGTGTTTCAACGAAAAATACAATTGCTTGCAATTGTGCACACAGACTTTGATTCATGCTGTCCAAATCGCGAACAGGCTCCCTTAAAATATAGATGCAGTGATAGGACTAAGTCTTGTACATATGATGCGCCCACAGGGCAGTGGGGTACTCGGTACCAGGTCCGGTCTCAAAGAGGGATGTCACGGTGGCTGTGACCCGGTCAATGGCCCTGGGCATCAACGTTAAAAGGGGTTAAATGTTCAAAGTTTGTCTTGACGCCACCTGTGGAGTTCGGTCAATAGGGGATATGAAGCTGCATTAGAGGGGTCCTCTGGGGGATGTTGCGGCAGCCTAGATGTTACACTTCCCACAGGTGAAGCGGGGTCTCCAGGGGTCCTATGGTGTGTGGCGTAGATGGTAAGGTCGGTGAATAAATGGAGGAGACAGGTTGTAAGTCTTTACCTGTGGGTGACAGGCCACAGTCCAGGGCACCGGCAACAGGTGAATTAGAGGTATGGGTATTCCAGAGACAAGTGGAATCCCCTTGGCAGGTCAGGTAGGAGCCTTCCACTATGCGCTTACTGTCTCTGAGATCCCTGCCGCCACTAAGTGTCCTAAGCAAAGTCCTTATTCGTTCTCCTGTCCAGAGACAGGTACCTGTATGGCAGGCAGCTTGAGCCGTGCCTACTGGGGTCCTTTCATGGTGACTCCAGGGTGCTGCTGTGCCACAGGTAATTATGGGCAAAGTCAATGTAATTCAATGCACTCCGGTTCTGCTCTGTGTCTTATAGTCCATAAAAGCCTCGGGTTCCCGGTACCAGGCTACTGCGCTCAGACTCCATGGAGGCCTTCCTAGTCCCCTCCTGGAGTCCTGAATCTCCACTGTCTCCGTCCCTGTCTGTCCCTGCACCCCTGCACACAGACTGTCTGTACTAACTGAACTAGATCCTCCTCCAAACCAGGATCTTTATCCAGGGAAGCTGCCCTAAATCACGGTTTTGAGCTCCCCCTCCTGGCCTTGGTTTGGAAGGTGATGTGTGTGTGATAACCTACCAAAGGGAATCTCACTTGTCTCCAGACATCGCACTACCCTCCCCGAGAGGAAGGCAGCACTACTGTGGTACCCGAACTCCTGGGGTGCCACACATAGATACAGCAACAAAACCACAGATAATACAAGGGAGATACAGCACTAGAACTAAGCTCAGATTACATTTGGAGCTAACAAATGCTCCAACACATATTAATGTAGCACTGAAATGAGATTTTCACCATTTAAAGGGAACCTGTAAGGTGTCATGATGACCCAAACTACTACTATAATGGTGTACATGCTGGTGTGATTATTCAGGTAAAGTCCTTTTTGTTGTGTAGCATATCTTCCCTTGGAGTAAGACACACTAGTCAAGCTTCCCTGGGTGTGATTGGGAGCCTCATACAATTTGGATTTCCCACAAGGCCAATAAGACATGGTTTTTGTGTGGAAGGTCAATCATGCCCAGGGAGGCATCAGTAAAGTATCCGAGGCTAAACTGGGGGATAAAAGTAGATTTGTAATAGATAACAGAGTTAGTAAGCCACATAAAAGACTTTATCAGAATTTGGGCTCTCTCACATGATTGTATGGCGTGGCCAAATTCTCTCTGATGTTTTATCTGATATCACTTGGCCCAATGTTATACTATGGAGTAGGATTGAGCGACTTTCACTTTTTTAGGGTCGAGTCGGGTTGAGCGAAACCCGACTATCTCAAAAGTCGAGTCGAGTGAAATCGGCCGATTATCGCGAAAAGTCGGGGATCGACCAAAACACGAAACCCAATGCAAAGTCAAGGGTCTCTCTCTCTCTCTCTCCTCCATCCCTGAACAGAAAAGCTGGTGTTACACATTGCAAATCGCTACAGCGCACAAGCGAGAAGATGGCGATTGGCGTGCACGTCCCTAAGACCTATGTCATCACTCTGCCCACGCTCCTTCATTGGCTGAAAAAATGGCGCCAAACGCGTCATAAGAAACGCGACTTTGGCGCGAAGATCGCCGCCCGCATGGCCGATCCCACGCTAGGATCGCGTCGGGTTTCATGAAACCCGACTTTGCCAAAAGTCGGCGACTTTTAAATTTGTCCGATCCGTTTTGCTCAAGCCTACTATGGAGTATTGCGGATCTGCAATTTTTTTCTCAAGCCAATTCAGCATAAAAAATGAATTGCAGCATGCTGATCCGATCACGTGCATCCATTTAAGTCTATCGATACATGTGAGATTAACCTTTGAGTATAGTTTTGAAATGTGGAAGGAAACAATAGAACTTGGGAATAACCCAAAAGGACGTGAGAAGAACATCCTGGCTCATGCAGACATAAAACACTACGGCCGTATTTCCATAATGATGCGAGGTTTAGTTATTTGTGCTGATTTTGGATTTTTTCCATGTCTTCCTTTCCCCTTTATATTCACACCCATTCCAACTGGTTTAATATCAGCCTGAAACATACAAAACCAACACAATGAATAAACAAACAAAACATAAATAAATAATACAATGAAAATTATACGGAAAAAAAAAGTATGGAAAGGCGAAAACCCAACAATACTAACTAAAAATATAATTCCAATATTCTCCAGAACATGATTCATAAAAAATGACTTCTTATCTCTAAACTAAAGGTCCTGAGTAGTGTTGAGCATTCCGATACCGCAAGTATCGGGTATTGGCCGATACTTGCGGTATCGGAATTCCGATACCGAGATCCAATATTTTTGTGGTATCGGGTATCGGTATCGGAGGTGTAAAATAAAGAATTAAAATAAAAAATATTGTTATATTCACCTCTCCGGCGGCCCCTGGAACATCACCGCGAGTCACCGGCGTCCGGCAGGCTTCTTTGTTCAAAATGAGCGCCTTTAGGACCTGCGGAATGACGTCGCGGCTTCTGATTGGTCGCGTGGCGGTCACATGGGCGGCACGCGACCAATCAGAAGCCGCGACGTCATTCCGCAGGTCCTAAAGGCGCTCATTTTGAACAAAGAAGCCTGCCGGACGCCGGTTCCTCGCGGTGATGTTCCAGGGGCCGCCGGAGAGGTGAATATAACAATATTTTTTATTTTAATTCTTTATTTTACACCTCACTATGGATCCCAGGGCCTGAAGGAGAGTTTCCTCTCCTTCAGACCCTGGGATCCATTAGGATACCTTCCGATACTTGATGTCCCATTGACTTGTATTGGTATCGGATATCGGTATCGGCGATATCCGATACTTTTCGGGTATCGGCCGATACTATCCGATACCGATACTTTCAAGTATCGGACGGTATCGCTCAACACTAATCCTGAGAGATTCCAAATCGTTGCACACATGCCGTGATCACCGCGGAGGAGTAATCTGCATTTGTTATAATGATCTTGAGAAAGTCGGTTTCTGTTTTCACAATCAGGGGAGACCATTTCCAAGTGGGAACGAAAGAATCAAAGTTAGTGATATGTTTCCTTGATACGTGAGCCCTGTGCGCTAGTGTGATACTGCGATAAGGCAAGCTGCTTGGGAAGGCTGAGGTTGTAACAATGAAAGCCTATCACATGTCACTCCATTCATTATCATTCAGTTCAGGTTACGGATTCGCTGCACCTCCAATCAACCTTAGCAAAACCATTAGGGGAAAAGGATGAGAGCCGGGTAGAGTATCTACTCTGTTGGCAGACGTGAAGCTTAACTCCTACCTTTCCAGCAAAAAAAAAAAGTCAAAACAAACATGAAAAAAAAAAAAACAACAATGCTGAAACGCAGCTGGGAATTACAAATATTTTGCAGAATAAATGTGTATCTGTGACAGCGTTTGGATGTGATAAGAAAATTGTTGTTGAGGAAGCGTGTTTGTTTCGCTCTTATCCAACCAGTTCTGACACCTGTCATGATTAATCTTCAGGAAACAAGTCAGTAAATGAGATTATAAGAGAAGAAATAGATGGTAGTGCCGAGAAGGAGGTGGCGGAGGTGCTATTTTACAGTCTACTTGGCTGCTGATTTGTTTAATGGAAATGTTATGCAATTAAGAGAGATTTTGCTGCTGAGATATGAATTTGTCAATAAGCAGGGGGCGCGTCAAAGAAGTAGAGGGGGCATGCATTAGTGGAGATGACACCGGTACTTCAAAAGTCATCAACCCACTGTTCTACAGCTGTTCTGAAAACTACTAACAGTCAAGGATGAAAATGTTTTTCTCTAAAGGAGAATTCCACCAAGGGACTGCCTGCTTTGAGCAATCCTTTTTGGGTAAATGATTAACTGAAAGCCCCCCCCAACTATCTCCCTCAACTCCACCATGCACAGAAATGCTCCTCTGGTAGCTTATTTCCCCAAAAACTAAAAAGGTCAGCCTATGGAAATCAGATGGGCTCGATCTCTCCCCCCAACAGATGTGTTGGGAGTAGTGATGAGCGAGTATACTCATTACTCGAGATTTCCCGAGCATGCTCGGGTGGTCTCCGAGTATACTCAAGCTGTCTAGCAGCCGCAAATCATGCAGCTGCATTAACATAAACTAAATCTCCGAGCACGCCAAAATACTCGGAGACCACCCGAAATCTCGAGTAACAGGTATACTCGCTCATCACTAGTTAAGAGGCTCCCAAATTAGATTGTTGTCCGATCCAACAGACATGGAGGACTTTAAAATAAGCTTATCACAGGGTGACCCAATTAAAAAAGTGCGACTTCGCAGAGAATCTTGACAATGTTTTCACCACTGGGAAAAAGAGACATTATCTGGTGCTTGTTGAATGCTTCTTGAAGTCAATAGGTTGTCCAAGCCATGCAAGAGTGAGCTTGATCCTCCACAGATAGAGATGCTCTTTGTCTGACATTATTTTTTTATTATTTAGCCGGCAGATGATGAAGTTCATGGAGACAATTTGTTTCCTTCTGGAGGAGAAAGCCTTCATAGAAAATGGAACGTTAGTTACAAGAAGTGTACACCTACCCTCCATACCATCTTCAGAGGGTTTTTAGTAATTTGAGCCCATATAATGTCATTATATCATAGTTAGATAATTCTGCCATATACAGTCCAAATGCTCCAATATATATTGCCCATATAATAATGATGTAGTATTTAAATATCACAACCTTGAAGAACCCACATAATACCGTGTCGTTCGCGTGTAGTCCGATTTACACTGAGACAGACAATGGAGAAGATGGAGAGATTAATTTCGCCTTCTTCTCACCTGTGATCCCGTTCATTCATGCAAGACGATCGAATCAAAGAGCACAGACACTGGGCTCAGGCTCTCACCAGAGTTTGAGCTGATTGTCATTAACTTATCGCTTTCGATGACATACGCTAATGTGGCTACGGCCTTACCCTGTATGTAAAGACCCCACTCTGGATAAAGTGGCTTTTTGGCACCTCCCTGGTGCCCAGCATTTGGGACAAATGTCTTTATTTCCTTTTCCCCTGATACTTCCCTTACCAAAACATCTGCTTCTGCAAATATTTTTTGCATTGGTATTAAGAAAGATTTGAAGGCTACAATTTTCCCTTAAGAGCAATTAATTTAATGAAATGAGTTAACCGCTACAATTTTTAACCCATTCCTGACATTCTTAAATGTGCTGGATGATTGTAGGAGTTGTAAGAACTGCGCGGCGGAGTTGAGCGAACACCATATGTGGCGGGTGCTGGTTGTGGTTTTGTGTTACAGTTAATACCTGCCTACAACTGTCACATCGTTGACAATTACTTTTATCACGCAGCAACACAATCACATGAGTTGCAGATGGGTTGTCGTAGCAAAGCCATGATATAGAAAAACAATAGAAAAACACTAGGCAGAATAATATACTTTAATACAGATGTGGCCAGAAGGGGGAGCTCTGATCCAGCTTGTGGGTGGCTTCCCTATATATATATTCTGGTCTGGAGGGAAAGTCAGTCAGTCTGTCAGAGAGACAGAGGAGAGAGCAGTCAGACAGTGAGTGTCGAAAGGACTGAAGGGGCCATGCAGCCACAAGAAAGTGCTGCAGCTCCTGGAGAAAGAGAATACAGAAGGAAAGAACAGATTGTAGAGAGTGTGCAAGGAGACTGGAGCACAGGAGAGTGAGACCTGGGGAGAATAGCTGCAACTGAGTGCAGATACCGGTAGCCGGTAGACCTAGGTTGTGTTGGACTCTAAGAGGCACAGTAGAAACTGACAGGACAACTGGACTACATGTCACCTGTCCACCCTAACACCCAGGAGACACAGTGGCGCATAGAGCCCGGGTCGTGCTAGAGACCCTGTAAAAAGGCTCGAGCCACCTGTCATACGGGTTTGTGTCCCACCTAAAAAGAGGACAGAGAGAACTGTGAGGACCTTGACAGAAGCCACAGGCAGCAAGGGACTACACCACATCGTTAGTAAGAAGGCTTCTAACTCCATCTGGTAAAGGGGACTCTGAATTCACTTCCAAGCCGGCCGGACCCTGCCTGTACCTGTGATCTGGTGCCCTGGACTGCGGCTGCCTGAAGTCTTCAGTAAACCAAGTAAAGAGATTGCAACCCTGTGTCCTCCATTTCTTATTGCACCAGTCACCATCTTCCATCTACACACCGGGAGCCCTGGGGACCCAATTTCACCTGTGGGAAGTTATACCATCTTAGCTGCCATAACATCACCCCAGTGGACCCCTTTAAGCAGTGTCATCCCCACTGACCGAATACCACAGGTGGTGTCACGAACACAAACTTTATTCAACACCTTTTACATGGGCGCCCAGGGCCACGGACCGGGTCACCGCCGCCGTGACACATCCCTTTAAGTATCGGACTCGGTACCAAGTGCCCCACGGCCCTGGTGGGCGTTCCACAACCAAAAATCCAATTTTTTTTTTAGTTCTATTTTGTAACAGTAGTAAAACATAGAACAATGTTATGAACAGGTAATTCAGAACCACAATGGACATTGAAGTTCAGAGCACACAAAGTGACCTGACAATAACCAAAAACAAAGGACGAGCTCTGAGACGTGGAAACTCTGCTGACCGCAATCCCTAATCCTAACACACCACACTAGAGGTAGCCGTGGATTGCGCCTAACGCTCCCTATGCAACTCGGCACAGCCTGAGAAACTAACTAGCCCTGAAGATAGAAAAATAAGCCTACCTTGCCTCAGAGAAATTCCCCAAAGGAAAAGGCAGCCCCCCACATATAATGACTGTGAGTAAGATGAAAATACAAACACAGAGATGAAATAGATTTAGCAAAGTGAGGCCCGACTTACTGAATAGACCGAGGATAGGAAAGATAACTTTGCGGTCAACACAAAAACCTACAAACAACCACGCAGAGGGGTGTTATGTCTGCTAATGAAAGGTGTAATGAAGGCAATCCAGAGACACAGTGTGCCTAGCGATCAGAGCGCACACAGTGATCTGACAAATACCCAAAAACAAAAGAACGAGCTCTGAGACGTGGAAACTCTGTAGACTGCACACCTGATCCTATCCTAAACACAACTAAAAGTGGCTGTGGATTGCGCCTAACCACTACCTATGCAACTCGGCACAGCCTAAGAAACTAGCTAGCCTGAAGATAGAAAAATAGGCCTGACTTGCCCCCAGAGAAATACCCCAAAGGAAAAGGCAGCCCCCCACATATAATGACTGTGAGTAAGATGAAAAGACAAAACGTAGGGATGAAATAGATTCAGCAAAGTGGGGCCCGATATTCTTAGACAGAGCGAGGACAGTAAAGCGAACTTTGCAGTCTACAAAAAACCCTAAAGCAAAACCCACGCAAAGGGGCAAAAAAGACCCACCGTGCCGGACTAACGGCACGGCGGTACACCCTTTGCGTCTCAGAGCTTCCAGCAAAACAAAAGACAAGCTGGACAGAAAAAAGGCAACAAAATAGCAAAAAAGCACTTAGCTATACAGAGCAGCAGGTCACAGGAACAATCAGGAGAAGCTCAGATCCAACACTGGAACATTGACTAGGAGCAAGGATAGCAGCATCAGGTGGAGTTAAGTAACGAAGCAGCTAATGAGCTCACCAGAACACCTGAGGAAGGAAGCTCAGAAGCTGCAGTACCACTTGTGACCACAGGAGTGAATTCAGCCACAGAATTCACAACAGAGGGGCAAAAAGACCCTCCGCTCTGACTAACGGTACGGAGGTGCTCCCTCTGCGTCTCAGAGCTTCCAGCAAGCAAGAAAAACCAATAAAGCAAGCTGGACAGAAAAAATAGCAAGCAAAAAATAACACAAGCAAAACATAGCTTATGCAGGATAGACAGGCCACAGGAACGATCCAGGAGGAAGCAAGACCAATACTAGAACATTGACTGGAGGCCAGGATCAAAGCACCAGGTGGAGTTAAATAGAGCAGCACCTAACGACTTAACCTCATCACCTGAGGAAGGAAACTCAGAAGCCGCAGTACCACTCTCATCCACCAAAGGAAGCTCATAGACAGAACCAGCCGAAGTACCACTCTCGACTAGAGTTGAGCGACCTTGACCTTTTTAGAGTCGAGCCGGGTTTTGCGAAACCCGACTATGTCCAAAGTCGGGTCGAGTGAAATCGGCCGATTATGACGTAAAGTCGGGATCGACCGAAACACGAAACCCAATGCAAGTCAATGGGGCAGCATAGTCGGCAGTGAGTGGGGGCCAGGAAAACACCTAGAGTACCCATTTTAATGTCAAAACCATCCATTCTTCTTAATGAAGCTTGTCAAGCGTAATTTACCTTATAATAATTGGAAGGCATTTGAAATTGGGGGTCATTTGGCTAAAGTTGTGGGGGGTAGGGCTGGTTCAAGTAATTAGTGGGCCCAGGAAATCTGGACCACGTCACGGCAGTGGAGCAGGGAGAGGTAAGTATTTCAACTTTGCAAGTGCTGTGAACCTGAGCAAGCAGGGGGGGCCCACTCGTTGGCATTGGCACTGGCACAGGGCCCCTCAAAGTACAGCGGTGTGTTTGCACGGCGGGGGCGCCTCCCACCGGCAGCAACACTTTTGCGTACTATGAGAGGCCCTGTGCCAGTGACGTCGCCAACTAGTATTCCTCCCCCCACCTGATGAAGGAACCTGCACTTTCATCTGCACCTTCCTCTTTGTCCCCGTGTAAGGTGGTATGGTATGCGGGAAGAGCAACCTGACTTTCAGCAGGGTCACAATGTTGTTGTGTAGCGTGCACGGGGAATGTTGCGTTATGGGTCAATGTACCAGCAGACTCATCTATCACTGGCTGGGCAATGGGCACGATGAAGTGGAAACACAGATATAGGCCCAAAGAAGAAAGTGGGCTAAATGCAGTTCAAAATTGGTAACACAGGAATAACCAGGGGGCATTGCAGTGGAGGACAACTGGAATGAGAGGCTGACACAGAGAGTAGGGCCAAATCAGTAAGTAGTCGAAATGCAGTTCAAAATTGGCAACCGTAGTAAACAGGCGGCACAGCTTTGTTCAGTGGAGGAGAACAGCAAGGAGTGGCAGACACCGATAGTAGGCCCCAACCCAACTAGTAGGCCAAATGCAGTCTAACATTAACAACTACTTAACGAGAGGCTGAAAATGGAATTTCAGGACAGGAAACCAGGAGAACAGCAAGGAGTGGCAGACACCGATAGTAGGCCCCAAACCAACTAGTACGCCAAATGCAGTTGTTCCATTTAACCACAATTTAATGAGAGCCTGAAGATAGAAGCTCAGGAAAGGCAACCTGGGGAACACCTTGGAGTGTAACACACCATCTCTCTCCACCCCATACCCATTTTGTAGGCCTAATGCTGTGTACTTTTCTACAACTACTAAACGAGAGTCGGAAGACCGAAGCAATGGCAAGGAAACCTGGGGAACACCTTGGAGTGTAACACACCATCTCTCTCCACTCCATACCCAATTTGTAGGCCTAATGCAGCCTACTTTCCGACACCTACTAAACGAGAGCATGAAGATCGAAGTTCAGGAAAGGCAACCTGGGGAACACCTTGGAGTGTAACACACCATCTCTCTCCACCCCATACCCATTTTTTAGGCCTAATGCAGTGTACTTTTCTACAACTACTAAACGAGAGTCGGAAGACCGAAGCAATGGCAAGGAAACCTGGGGAACACCTTGGAGTGTAACACACCATCTCTCTCCACCCCATTCCCCATTTTTTAGGCCTAATGCAGCCTACTTTCCGACACCTACTAAACGAGAGCATGAAGATCGAAGCTCAGGAAAGGCAACCTGGGGAACACCTTGGAGTGTAACACACCATCTCTCTCCACCCCATACCCATTTTGTAGGCCTAATGCTGTGTACTTTTCTACAACTACTAAACGAGAGTCGGAAGACCGAAGCAATGGCAAGGAAACCTGGGGAACACCTTGGAGTGTAACACACCATCTCTCTCCACCCCATACCCAATTTGTAGGCCTAATGCAGCCTACTTTCCGACACCTACTAAACGAGAGCATGAAGATCGAAGCTCAGGAAAGGCAACCTGGGGAACACCTTGGAGTGTAACACACCATCTCTCTCCACCCCATACCCAATTTGTAGGCCTAATGCAGCCTACTTTCCGACACCTACTAAACGAGAGCATGAAGATCGAAGCTCAGGAAAGGCAACCTGGGGAACACCTTGGAGTGTAACACACCATCTCTCTCCACCCCATACCCATTTTGTAGGCCTAATGCTGTGTACTTTTCTACAACTACTAAACGAGAGTCGGAAGACCGAAGCAATGGCAAGGAAACCTGGGGAACACCTTGGAGTGTAACACACCATCTCTCTCCACTCCATACCCAATTTGTAGGCCTAATGCAGCCTACTTTCCGACACCTACTAAACGAGAGCATGAAGATCGAAGTTCAGGAAAGGCAACCTGGGGAACACCTTGGAGTGTAACACACCATCTCTCTCCACCCCATACCCATTTTTTAGGCCTAATGCAGTGTACTTTTCTACAACTACTAAACGAGAGTCGGAAGACCGAAGCAATGGCAAGGAAACCTGGGGAACACCTTGGAGTGTAACACACCATCTCTCTCCACCCCATTCCCCATTTTTTAGGCCTAATGCAGCCTACTTTCCGACACCTACTAAACGAGAGCATGAAGATCGAAGCTCAGGAAAGGCAACCTGGGGAACACCTTGGAGTGTAACACACCATCTCTCTCCACCCCATACCCATTTTGTAGGCCTAATGCTGTGTACTTTTCTACAACTACTAAACGAGAGTCGGAAGACCGAAGCAATGGCAAGGAAACCTGGGGAACACCTTGGAGTGTAACACACCATCTCTCTCCACCCCATACCCAATTTGTAGGCCTAATGCAGCCTACTTTCCGACACCTACTAAACGAGAGCATGAAGATCGAAGCTCAGGAAAGGCAACCTGGGGAACACCTTGGAGTGTAACACACCATCTCTCTCCACCCCATACCTATTTTTTAGGCCTAATGCAGTGTACTTTTCTACAACTACTAAACGAGAGTCGGAAGACCGAAGCAATGGCAAGGAAACCTGGGGAACACCTTGGAGTGTAACACACCATCTCTCTCCACCCCATTCCCCATTTTTTAGGCCTAATGCAGCCTACTTTCCGACACCTACTAAACGAGAGCATGAAGATCGAAGCTCAGGAAAGGCAACCTGGGGAACACCTTGGAGTGTAACACACCATCTCTCTCCACCCCATACCCATTTTGTAGGCCTAATGCAGCGTACTTTTCTACAACTACTAAACGAGAGCATGAAGATCGAAGCTCAGGAAAGGCAACCTGGTGAAAACCTTGGAGTGTAACACAACCTGTCTCTACACCCCATACCAAATTTGTAGGCCTAATGCAGCGTAGTTTCCACCAACTACTAAACGAGAGCCGGAAGATCGAAGCTCATGAAAGGCAACCCGGGGAACACCTTGGAGTGTAACACAACCTCTCTCTACACCACGAAAGGGCTGATTCTTAGGAAGGAAGGCTGTTGTAAATAAGCATTGCGCGTCCGAGGGTGATTATATTCTTATTCGGTATCTACTCACCCTCGGACGCGCCATGCTTCTTGATTTGTAATTAATGTTTATTTGCAATGTGCTTTTGACTTACTCAATTATTTTTTTAATTATTGATTTTATTAAATTAATAGTTTAACATCTTATTGGAAATAATTTAAAGGAGACGCGACAGGACAACACTCGGTGGATGCCATATCTGTGTTAACAACTCCAAAAAACTTTCAGTTAACTTCTTGCAGGAGAAAGAAATTGTAGCTGTTGGACCTTTGTAGTACAGTTCCAGATATTTGTTGTGTGTTTGTTTTGATTGTTAAAATGTCTGCATTTGAGATCTCAACACGATCTTATTTTTTATAATCAAATTAATTTTTTTTATATTTAATGATGTTGGTTCAAGGGGTACACGGGCAGCAATAGACAGGTCAGTGGAGGCCTAGTGGAAGGAGTGACGGCAGACAGGCATCAAAGGCCTAACATTGGGCTGGCTGTAGGCAAGTTAAAATTGGTTCCAGGGGAACACGGCCATCAGTGGTCTGGTCAGTGTAGTTGTAGTTGAAAGAACGGGACGCAGACAGGCTTCGAAGGCCTAACATAATAACATAGGGCTGGCTGTAGGCAAGTTAAAATTGGTTCCAGGGGAACACGGCCATCAGTGGCCTGGTCAGTGTAGTTGTAGTTGAAAGAACAGGACGCAGACAGGCTTCGAAGGCCTAACATAACAAACTTGGGCTGGCTGTAGGCACTTTTAAATTGGTTCCAGGGGTACACGGGCAGCAGTGGTCTGGTCAGTGGAAGTCTAGTGGAAGGAGTGACCGCAGACAGGCTTCCAAGGCCTAACATAACAAACTTGGGCTGGCTGTAGGCACTTTTAAATTGGTTCCAGGGGTACACGGGCAGCAGTGGTCTGGTCAGTGGAAGTCTAGTGGAAGGAGTGACCGCAGACAGGCTTCTAAGGCCTAACATAACAAACTTGGGCTGGCTGTAGGCACTTTTAAATTGGTTCCAGGGGTACACGGGCAGCAGTGGTCTGGTCTGTGGAAGTCTAGTGGAAGGAGTGACCGCAGACAGGCTTCGAAGGCCTAACATAATAAACTTGGGCTGGCTGTAGGCACTTTTAAATTGGTTCCAGGGGTACACGGGCAGCAGTGGTCTGGTCTGTGGAAGTCTAGTGGAAGGAGTGACCGCAGACAGGCTTCGAAGGCCTAACATAACAAACTTGGGCTGGCTGTAGGCACTTTTAAATTGGTTCCAGGGGTACACGGGCAGCAGTGGTCTGGTCAGTGGAAGTCTAGTGGAAGGAGTGACCGCAGACAGGCTTCCAAGGCCTAACATAACAAACTTGGGCTGGCTGTAGGCACTTTTAAATTGGTTCCAGGGGTACACGGGCAGCAGTGGTCTGGTCTGTGGAAGTCTAGTGGAAGGAGTGACCGCAGACAGGCTTCGAAGGCCTAACATAATAAACTTGGGCTGGCTGTAGGCACTTTTAAATTGGTTCCAGGGGTACACGGGCAGCAGTGGTCTGGTCAGTGGAAGTCTAGTGGAAGGAGTGACGGCAGACAGTCTTCGAAGGCCTAACATAACAAAATTGGGCTGACTGTAGGCACTTTTAAATTGGTTCCAGGGTAACACGGCCAGCAGTGGCCTGGTCAGTGTAGTAGTTGTAGAAAGAAGGGACCGCAGACAGGCTTCGAAGGCCTAACATAACAAAAATGTCAAAACAATGGTATTGTCAGTGCCAGGCATTGAAGGATGTCAGCGCCTAGACTACACATTGGTGAAGCTGTGAGAGATAATTTTGCTAGTGGTAGAGCACTGTTTGAGCTGGGGGGGGAACTGTCTTGTGGCCGGCGGTACAGGCACAGGGCACCTCATATTACAACGGTGTGTCTGACGTTGGGTGCGCACCACCACCGCCAGAGACACTTTATTGTACTATGAGGGACCCAGTGGCAGTGCCGTCGACCAAAAGCGGCCACACCCACCTCTTCAGACAAACAGCACTCTCAAGGGTCCAAGCGTAAAGTGGCGATAGCACGGCCCCGTGTGTGGAGTTTGGCCATTTCGTGAGGTGGAAACATGTCGTATGCTGGACAATCAGGTGAAGAAAATTACGAGATTGGAAAAGTCATTCAGAATAGTCCACAGGCAAGACCTTTTCATAGGAAAGCTAGGTGTCAGCCGGGCAGGGTGGGGCAAAAGATTTTGAAATCCAGTTGTGGTTCATTTTAATGAAGGTTAGATCATCTACATTTTGGGTAGCCAGACGAGTCCTTTTTTCTGTTAGTATTGAACCTGCAGCACTGAATACTCTTTCTGATAGGACACTAGCTGCCGGGCAAGCAAGCTCCTGCAATGCATATTCTGCCAATTCTGGCCAGGTGTCTAATTTGGATGCCCAGTAATCAAATGGGAATGACGGTTGAGGGAGAACGTCGATAAGGGATGAAAAATAGTTTGTAACCATACTGGACAAATGTTGTCTCCTGTCACTTTGAATTGATGCTGCAGTACCTGTCCTGTCTGCGGTCATAGAAAAATCACTCCACAACCTGGTCAGAAAACCCCTCTGGCCAACGCCACTTCTGATTTCTGCCCCTCTAACACCTCTGGTCTGCTGGCCCCTGGAGCTCGTGTGAGAACGATCACGGGCGCTGTGTGCAGGGAATGCCAGAAGCAAACGGTCAACAAGAGTTGATTGTTTTGTTGCTAATATTAGTTCCAAGTTCTCATGTGGCATAATATTTTGCAATTTGCCTTTATAGCGAGGATCAAGGAGGCAGGCCAACCAGTAATCGTCATCGTTCATCATTTTTGTAATGCGTGTGTCCCTTTTGAGGATACGCAAGGCATAATCCGCCATGTGGGCCAAAGTTCCCGTTGTCAAATCTGCGGTTGTGCTTGGTTGAGGGGCAGTTGCAGGCAAATCTACGTCACTTGTGTCCCTCAAAAAACCAGAACCCGGCCTTGCCACGCCACCAATTTCCCGTGCCCCCGGGAAAGCTTCCTCATTAAAAATATACTCATCCCCATCATCCTCCTCATCCTCCACCTCCTCTTCGCCCGGTACCTCGTCATGTACACTGCCCTGACCAGACAATCGCTGACTGTCATCAAGGCTTTCCTCTTCCTCTGGTGCAGACGCCTGATCCTTTATGTGCGTCAAACTTTGCATCAGCAGACGCATTAGGGGGATGCTCATGCTTATTATGGCGTTGTCTGCACTAACCAGCCGTGTGCATTCCTCAAAACACTGAAGGACTTGACACATGTCTTGAATCTTCGACCACTGCACACCTGACAACTCCATGTCTGCCATCCTACTGCCTGCCCGTGTATGTGTATCCTCCCACAAAAACATAACAGCCCGCCTCTGTTCGCACAGTCTCTGAAGCATGTGCAGTGTTGAGTTCCACCTTGTTGCAACGTCTATGATTAGGCGATGCTGGGGAAGGTTCAAAGAACGCTGATAGGTCTGCATACGGCTGGAGTGTACAGGCGAACGGCGGATATGTGCGCAAAGTCCACGCACTTTGAGGAGCAGGTCGGATAACCCCGGATAACTTTTCAGGAAGCACTGCACCACCAGGTTTAAGGTGTGAGCCAGGCAAGGAATGTGTTTCAGTTGGGAAAGGGAGATGGCAGCCATGAAATTCCTTCCGTTATCACTCACTACCTTGCCTGCCTCAAGATCTACAGTGCCCAGCCACGACTGCGTTTCTTGCTGCAAGAACTCGGACAGAACTTCCGCGGTGTGTCTATTGTTGCCCAAACACTTCATAGCCAATACAGCCTGCTGACGTTTGCCAGTAGCTGCCCCATAATGGGAGACCTGGTGTGCAACAGTGGCAGGTGCGGATGGAGTGTTTGTGCGACTGCGGTCTGTGGACGAGCTCTTGCTTCTGCAGGAGGACGAGGAGGAGGAGGAGGAGGAGGGGGTGCGAACGGCTACAGACAACTGTTTACTAGACCGTGGGCTAGGCAGAACTGTCCCAAACTTGCTGTCCCCTGTGGACCCTGAATCCACCACATTTACCCAGTGTGCCGTGATGGACACGTAACGTCCCTGGCCATGCCTACTGGTCCATGCATCTGTTGTCAGGTGCACCTTTGTGCTCACAGATTGCCTGAGTGCATGGACGATGCGCTCTTTAACATGCTGGTGGAGGGCTGGGATGGCTTTTCTGGAAAAAAAGTGTCGACTGGGTAGCTCGTAGCGTGGTACAGCGTAGTCCATCAGGTCTTTGAAAGCTTCGCTTTCAACTAACCGGTAGGGCATCATCTCTAACGAGATTAGTCTAGCTATGTGGGCGTTCAAACCCTGTGTACGCGGATGCGAGGCTAAGTATTTCCTTTTTCTAACCATAGTCTCATGTAGGGTGAGCTGGACTGGAGAGCTGGAGATCGTGGAACTAGCGGGGGTGCCGGTGGACATGGCAGACTGAGAGACGGTGGGAGATGGTATTGTTGCCGCCGGTGCCCTAGATGCAGTGTTTCCTACTACGAAACTGGTGATTCCCTGACCCTGACTGCTTTGGCCTGGCAAAGATACCTGCACAGATACAGCAGGTGGTGCGCTAAATGGTGGTCCTACACTGCCGGAAGGGATGTTGCGTTGATGACTAGCTTCATTGGCCGAGGGTGCAACAACCTTAAGGGACGTTTGGTAGTTAGTCCAAGCTTTCAAATGCATGGTGGTTAAATGTCTATGCATGCAACTAGTATTGAGACTTTTCAGATTCTGACCTCTGCTTAAGGAAGTAGAACATTTTTGACAGATGACTTTGCGCTGATCAATTGGATGTTGTTTAAAAAAATGCCAGACTGCACTCTTTCTAGCATCGGATACCTTTTCAGGCATTGCAGACTGAGCTTTAACCGGATGGCCACGCTGTCCTCCACCAGGTTTTGGCTTTGCCACGCGTTTTGGGCAAGATACGGGCCCGGCAGATGGAACCTGTGGCGATGTTGATGCCTGCTGCGGCCCCTCCTCCTCCTCTGCTTCAGAACTGCTGCCGCCTGCACCCTGTTCCCCCAATGGCTGCCAATCGGGGTCAAGAACTGGGTCATCTAATAACTCTTCTTGTACCTCCTGCGCAACTTCGTCTGTGTCACCGTGTCGTTCGGTGGTATAGCGTTCGTGATGGGGCAACATAGTCTCATCAGGGTCTGATTCTTGATCAGCACCCTGCGAGGGCAATGTTGTGGTCTGAGTCAAAGGACCAGCATAGTAGTCTGGCTGTGGCTGTGCGTCAGTGCACTCCATGTCAGATTCAACTTGTAATGGGCATGGACTGTTAACTGCTTCACTTTTACTTTTACCAGTTTCACGAGAGGAGGCAAAAGAGCTAGAGGCTGAGTCAGCAAGATAAGCCAAAACTTGCTCTTGCTGCTCCGGCTTTAAAAGCGGTTTTCCTAATCCCAGAAAAGGGAGCGTTCGAGGCCTTGTGTAGCCGGACGACGAACCTGGCTCCACAGCTCCAGACTTAGGTGCAATATTTTTTTCCCCACGACCACCTGATGCTCCACCACTACCACTACCCTCATTACCAGCTGACAATGAACGCCCCCGGCCACGACCTCTTCCACTAGACTTCCTCATTGTTTTAAAAACGTAACCAAACTAACGTTATTTGTTGCAGTCACACAACTTACACGGTGAGCTATAACTTCAGTATGATTTAGCTACCCCTTTACAGGTTGGTGAGACCACAGCGAAAATCAGGCCCAATGTTACACACTCTTTTTTTGGTGGCTGCAAATTAGAGAGATGCCCCACACGCAGGACTGTCACTGAAGCACAAATGTTAATATTAATGTCACACTATTATTTTTTTTTTATTTTTATTTTTTTCAGGAACACTTTAGAAACCCCCCCAAAAAAAAAAATAGATTTTTGCAGGGAGAATTTAGAAAACAAATGTAACAAACTATATGCTTTCTATGGGCCACTGAGTGAGAGATGACGCACACAGGAATCAGGAGTGGCACACAAGCCCAGAGGCCAATATTTTTCTACCAATGATTGATGGAGTTATTTTCTCTGGTAGATTTTGGAACCCAAATCAAGGAAAAAAAATATAGGCTTTCTATGGACCACAATTGGAGAGAGAGAGAGAGAGAGAGAGAGAGAGAGAGAGAGATGGCACACCCAGGAGTCAAGACTGGCACACAAGCAGAAAGGCCAATATTAATCTCCCATTTTTTGGGGGGGTTTGTTTTTTTTTTTTTTTTTTTTTTTTTTTTCAGGGAGACTTTAGAAAAAAAAATAATAAAAAAAATATGATTTTATCAGGAAGAATTTAGAAACCAAATAAAATAAAATGATTTTTTCAGGGAGAATTTATAAAACAAATAAAAACAAAAATAGGCGTTCTATGGCCCACTGACTGAGAGATGACGCACACAGGAGTCAGGAGTGGCACACAAGCCCAGAGGCCAATATTTTTCTACCAATGATTGATGTAGTTATTTTCTCTGGTAGATTTTGGAACCCAAATCAAGGAAAAAAAATATAGGCTTTCTATGGACCACAATTGGAGAGAGAGAGAGAGATGGCACACCCAGGAGTCAAGACTGGCACACAAGCAGAAAGGCCAATATTAATCTCCCACTGTTTTTTTTGTTTGTTTGTTTTTTTTTTTTTCAGGGAGACTTTAGAAAAAAAAATAATAAAAAAAATATGATTTTATCAGGAAGAATTTAGAAACCAAATAAAATAAAATGATTTTTTCAGGGAGAATTTATAAAACAAATAAAAACAAAAATAGGCGTTCTATGGCCCACTGACTGAGAGATGACGCACACAGGAGTCAGGAGTGGCACACAAGCCCAGAGGCCAATATTTTTCTACCAATGATTGATGTAGTTATTTTCTCTGGTAGATTTTGGAACCCAAATCAAGGAAAAAAAATATAGGCTTTCTATGGACCACAATTGGAGAGAGAGAGAGAGAGAGAGAGAGAGATGGCACACCCAGGAGTCAAGACTGGCACACAAGCAGAAAGGCCAATATTAATCTCCCACTGTTTTTTTTGGTTGTTTTTTTTTTTTTTTTTTTCAGGGAGACTTTAGAAAAAAAAATAATAAAAAAAATATGATTTTATCAGGAAGAATTTAGAAACCAAATAAAATAAAATGATTTTTTCAGGGAGAATTTATAAAACAAATAAAACCAAAAATAGGCGTTCTATGGCCCACTGACTGAGAGATGACGCACCCAGGAGTCAAGACTGGCACACAAGCAGAAAGGCCAATATTAATCTCCCACTGTTTTTTTTTTTTTTTTTTTTTTCCAGGGAGACTTTAGAAAAAAAAATAATAAAAAAAATATGATTTTATCAGGAAGAATTTAGAAACCAAATAAAATAAAATGATTTTTTCAGGGAGAATTTAGAAAACAAATAAAACCAAAAATAGGCGTTCTATGGCCCACTGACTGAGAGAGAGAGAGAGATGGCACGCTTAGTACTGGCACACAAGCCCAAAGGGCAATATTAATCTCCCTTTTTTTTTCAGGGAGAATTTCTAAAACCCAAAAAAAAAAAAAAAATAGGCTTTCTATGGCCCACTATTTGTGAGAGAGATGGGACGCTCAGGACTGGCACAGATGGCACGCTCAGGACTGGCACAGAAGCCCAGAGGCCAATATTAATCTCCCTTTTTTTCTGGGAGAATTTATAAAACCAAAAAAATATTTAAATAGGCTTTCTATGGCCCACTATTTGTGAGAGAGATGGCACGCTCAGGACTGGCACAGATGGCACGCTCACAACTGGCACACAAGCCCAGAGGCCAATATTAATCTCCCTTTTTTCAGGGAAAATTTATAAAACCAAAAAAAAAATTAAATAGGCTTTCTATGGCCCACTATTTGTGAGAGAGATGGCACGCTCAGGACTTGCACAGATGGCACGCTCACAACTGGCACACAAGCCCAGAGGCCAATATTAATCTCCCTTTTTTCAGGGAAAATTTATAAAACCAAAAAAAAAATTAAATAGGCTTTCTATGGCCCACTATTTGTGAGAGAGATGGCACGCTCAGGACTGGCACAGATGGCACGCTCACAACTGGCACACAAGCCCAGAGGCCAATATTAATCTCCCTTTTTTCAGGGAAAATTTATAAAACCAAAAAAAAAATTAAATAGGCTTTCTATGGCCCACTATTTGTGAGAGAGATGGCACGCTCAGGACTGGCACAGATGGCACGCTCACAACTGGCACACAAGCCCAGAGGCCAATATTAATCTCCCTTTTTTTCAGGGAGAATTTATAAAACCAAAAAAAAAATTAAATAGGCTTTCTATGGCCCACTGTTTGTGAGAGAGATGGCACGCTCAGGGCTGGCACAGATGGCACGCTCAGGACTGGCACACAAGCCCAGAGGCCAATATTAATCTCCCTTTTTTTCAGGGAGAATTTATAAAACCCCAAAAAAAATAAAATAGGCTTTCTATGGCCCACTATTTGTGAGAGAGATGGCACACTCAGGACTGGCACACAAGCCCAAAGGCCAATATTAATCTCCCACTGTATTTTTATCAGGGAGAATTTATACACCCCACAAAAAAAAATACAGAAAAATGAAAAGGCTTTCTATGGCCCACTATGTGAGAGAGATGGCACACACAGGGATGGCACTCTAGCAGAAATGCCAAATTGCCAATCTTAATCTCCCACCAAAAAAAAAAAAAAAAAAAAAAACAGGGAATGTCCTACAATTACTATCTCCCTGCCTGCAGTAATCTCAGCCAGGTATGGCAGGCAGCTACTATCTCCCTGCCTGCAGTAATCTCAGCCAGGTATGGCAGGCAGCAATAAGGAGTGGACTGATGCACAAATGAAATAAAAAGTGTGGACAAACAAAAAAGATAGCTGTGCAGAAAGGAAGGAACAAGAGGATTTGTGCTTTGAAAAAAGCAGTTGGTTTGCACAGCGGCGTACACACAGCAATGCAGCTATCAGGGAGCCTTCTAGGGCAGCCCAATGAGCTACAGCGCTGAGGGGAAAAAAAAAAAAAAAAACTTCCACTGTCCCTGCACACCGAGGGTGGTGTTGGACAGTGCAAATCGCTGCAGCACAAGCGGTTTTGTGGTTAATGGACCCTGCCTAACGCTATCCCTGCTTCTGACAAAGCGGCAGCAACCTCTCCCTAAGCTCAGATCAGCAGCAGTAAGATGGCGGTCGGCGGGAACGCCTCTTTATAGCCCCTGTGACGTCGCAGACAGCAAGCCAATCACTGCAATGCCCTTCTCTAAGATGGTGGGGACCAGGACCTATGTCATCACGCTGCCCACACTCTGCGTTTACCTTCATTGGCTGAGAAATGGCGCTTTTCGCGTCATTGAAACGCGACTTTGGCGCGAAAGTCGCGTACCGCATGGCCGACCCCGCACAGGGGTCGGATCGGGTTTCATGAAACCCCGACTTAGCCAAAAGTCGGCGACTTTTGAAAATGTTCGACCCGTTTCGCTCAACCCTACTCTCGACCACAGGAGGGAGCTTGGCCACAGAATTCACAACAGAACAACTATATACATTTGACATTGCTACGACTGGTCTGACCTGCAAAATATAATTTACAACTTACACAAAGGATGACTTAAGAAAGAAACACAAAAATCAGTGGAGAAAATGTTTGATTTGCAGTTTCACGATTTTTTTTATCCATTTTTCAATACATTATATGCAAAGATGAATATATTGCTTCGATGCAAATTGAATTTGTGTTGAATTGTATGAAATATATAGGTATTGGCTAACTGAAAAAATTTGAATTTCGATTCTCCTAAATTGCCAAAAAAAACTTCCACTGCCATTTTACATATTTTCCAGAAGATTGCATCAGCTATGGAAGGCTGACATGGCGTCAGATTTCCTCATAATGCCTTGCAACAATCACATCAAATGGTATAGTGCAGCCAATAAAGAGGGACAAGCATAGCCTCTAAAAAAGCTGAGGCAGGGAATGCAGCAGCAATTTTAGAGTGATTCAAGATAGTGATAGAATGTCAAAGCTCACAGTTCAGCAATAGAGATAGGAAGAAAAAGCACTAAGATATTGGACACATAATCCAGCAGAAGATGATTATAGTAGTCTGTGAAAAATAGAGTTTTAAATGATAGGAGGAGAGAAAGACAGGAGAGGTGCCAGCAGCAATGCCATACTCAGTGTAAATAATCAGTGATATATTATAGTGTAGCTGGCACCAGTCTTGATGCATTTGAATTACTATTTTTTCATAATTCTTAATGGACTACAAAGCAGCAGCAAGGCAGCGCTATATTTTTGACCAAATAAAAGTATGAATTCCGTATCAGTCAGAGATGTTGTACTTGCTTGTCATAAGTGACTTACTGAGTCTATGCATTTGTTGAAAAATTCTTTCTAAGAAGGTGAATACATTTGATTTATAAAGACAAAAATGATAATTGCACAAAATCAAGACATTTAACCGTAACTGTCTACATCACAAAGTGTGCATTTTTCAAATTATTATTTTTTTACATTTGTTGTACTAGTCAAATTTTATACCACACTAATACGGTGGACTGTTGATTGTGCCAGCTTTATTGCATACATACCTACTAGTGATGAGCGAGTATACTCATTGCTTGGGTTTTCCCTAGCACGCTTGGGTGGTCTCCGAGTATTTGTGACTGCTCAGAAATTTAGTTTTTGTTGACACAGCTCCATGATTTACAGCTGCTAGCCAGCCTGAGTACATGTGAGGGTTGCCTGGTTGCTAGGGAATCCCCACATGTAATCAAGCTGTATAATAGCTGTAAATCATGCAGCTGCGGCAAGGAAAACTAAATATCCGAGCAGTCACAAATACTCGGAGACCACCCGAGCGTGCTCTGGTAAACTCGAGCAACGAGTATACTCATTCATCACTAACACCTACCTACCTACATACCTGCTTACCTTCCTAACATTTCTTAGTAAGCCATTTTTGGAAAGAGGAAGACGGGACGTTTTTTGGATATTTACTAGTGATGAGCGAGTGTGCTTGTAACTCGAGTTTTCCAAGCATGCTCGGGTGTTCTCCGAGTATCTTGGGTGTGCTCATAGATTATGTTTGTGTCCCCGCAGCTGCATGATTTGCGGCTGTTAGACAACCTGAATACATGCAGGGATTGCCTGTTTGTTAGGGAACCCCACATGTATTCAGGCTGTCTAGCAGCCGCAAATCATTCAGCCGTGGGGACTCAAACGTAATCTACGAGCATGCCTAAGATACTCGGAGAACACCCGAGCATGCTTTGAAAACTCAAGTAACAAGCACACTCGCTCATCACTAATATTTACCAACCTGCAGTTGTTGAGTACTTTTTTCACAAGGGTTGAATAATTAATTGGTTTTGAAAAGATTGACCAAAGTTAATTATAGCGGTGCAAAAAATGTATAGTAAAGGAAAAAGTGGCAATAGCAATTGACTGGATAGTGTAAGAGAAAAAACTCATACCACAGCTACAAATGTGGGAGTCACAAGCAGTAACACAATTTTCACAACTGGCACCAGTCATCTGAGCAGCAATACTACCAAATACATATCCCAATTTGCCTCCATTTTTTCAGGCTTATTAGTGGAGAGGAAAAGGAGAGTGTTCTGGATTATCCAGGACATCACTTGTCTCTGTCACAGCAGGATGATGTTACCTCTGACAGTGACACTGTCAGTTTGAGTTAGTATTTTGCATAGTGCTCTTCCTCCACCGCCGAAACAGTTAATATTTTACATTGCAGACATTCAATTCTATCAGTTATAAATGTATCTGCTCTGCCCCTTATTCCCCAAAGCCGCAGCATTCCAGGGAATAAAGAAGATATTTCACCACAACTTCTTCCTGTTGATTTAGGGATGAGCTGAACAGTCAGATTTTGTAATTAAATAAAATGGGGCTAATGGAGATGGAAGACACAATTCAAATGCCCAGAAATGCCTGATTATGAAACCTGATTGGTTTGGAAATGTGTTGCATTTTTTGTAATACAATAAAAAAAATTTTTTTGCAGCCCTTTAGTTACTCTTACTGGTAGCGCTCCTTTTATTTGTTTTTTTTTCCGCACTTTCCAACTGCGTTAGTGGTTTTGTGAAGTGTGGTGCTAGGAACACCTGCAGTGGCAGCCAAGGTGGTAGTGATACTCTGAGTCAGGGCGAATCTAGTGGAGGGCATGAGGTGAGGGGAGAGTAAGGAGCTCAGGACATTATCCACACTAGGGCAACTATTAGCCAAGTCAGAGATGATGATGAGGATGATTGTGTGGTGGACAAGACCTGGGGATCAGATTGGAGTACCGATGAAGTGATGTCATCAGCGGAAGAAGGAGGTGGCATAAGTTGTATAGAACTGAGTCAACATCAATCCAAAAGGTCTTCCGAAGGCAGATCTGCTTCTTCTCAGCTGGGGAGTAGTTGATGTTACAATTGCTGTTGACAGAGGAGGCTCAACAGCGTGTGGAATCTTTGATGGTAGGTAGATCGATGGCGTATCCTGTTTGTAGACTTATCTTCTGGAGGACCACTTTAATACCATGCGCAGGATTTGCAGTATAAAAATAAGCCATGTAAGTCCTGGCACAAATCTACCCAGAAATATGGCTCTCCGGGTTCTCCATCAGCGCACAAAGGAGCATCATCATCTCTCATGTTAAAAGCAAACTGACCAGCAATGTCTGGACGGCTCAAGCTGTCCTCGTTTTCTTGATTGTATTTATTTTAGCCCTATCACCTCCTGAAGCAGTGCTTGATTGCTATCATTATCACCTTCATCATCAATGTCATCTACTGCTTTCTGCACTCTGCCTCCTTTCCTTCTGTTGCGTTGTCAATTAGCCATATGTTTGCCCAAGAAACATGCTTCTAGAAATTCAACTCTAAGGCTGTGTGCACACATGGCGGATTTTTCACATTTTTTCGCTATAAAAACACGATAAAAGCGCATAAAAGACGCATACATATGCATCTCATCATTTAGAATGCATTCTGCAATTTTTGTGCACATGTTGCGTTTTTTCCGCGAAAAAAAAACGCATCATGGAAAAAAAAAGCAGAATGTTCATTAATTTTGCGGATTTCCTACTATATTATTGCATTGGAATATCTCCAGAAAAAAAGGCAAAAAGTCCGCCAAAAAATGCTCAAAAACGCTCAAAATTCAGCTACATAGCAGCGATCTGATGATCGCTGCTATGTAGCTGTTGAGCCGATCAAGTGGTGCCAGCTTCTAGCCTCCCATGGAGGCTATTGTAGCGTGGCAAAAGTAAAAAAAAAATGTTTTTAAAATTATATGAAAAAATAAAAAATATAGAAGTTTAAATCACCCCCTTTCGCCCCATCCAAAATAAAACAATAAAAAAAAATCAAACCTACACATATTTGGTATCGCTGCATTCAGAATCGCCCGCTCTATCAACAAAAAAAAGCATTAACCTGATCGCTAAATGGTGTAGCGAGAAAAAAAATGGAAACGCCAGAATTACGTTTTTTTGGTCACCGCGACATTGCATTAACCCCTTTACCCCCAAGGGTGGTTTGCACGTTAATGACCAGGCCAATTTTTACAATTCTGACCACTGTCCCTTTATGAGGTTATAACTCCGAAACGCTTCAACGGATCCTGGTGATTCTGACATTGTTTTCTCGTGACATATTGTACTTCATGATAGTGGTAAAATTTCTTTGATAGTACCTGCGTTTATTTGTGAAAAAAACGGAAATTTGGCGAAAATTTTGAAAATTTCGCAATTTTCAAACTTTGAATTTTTATGCAATTAAATCACAGAGATATGTCACACAAAATACTTAATAAGTAACATTTCCCACATGTCTCCTTTACATCAGCATAATTTTGGAACCAATTTTTTTTTTTGTTAGGGAGTTATAAGGGTTAAAAGTTGACCAGCAATTTCTCATTTTTACAACACCATTTTTTTTTAGGGACCACGTCTCATTTGAAGTCATTTTGAGGGGTCTATATGATAGAAAATGCCCAAGTGTGACACCATTCTAAAAACTGCACCCCTCAAGGTGCTCAAAACCACATTCAAGAAGTTTATTAACCCTTCAGGTGTTTAATAGGAATTTTTGGAATGTTTAAATAAAAATGAACATTTAACTTTTTTACACAAAAAATTTACTTCAGCTCCAATTTGTTTTATTTTACCAAGGGTAACAGGAGAAATTGGACCCAAAAAGTTGTTGTCCAATTTGTCCTGAGTACGCTGATACCCCATATGTGGCAGTAAACCACTGTTTGGGCGCATGGGAGAGCTCGGAAGGGAAGGAGCGCTATTTGACTTTTCAATGCAAAATTGACAGGAATTGAGATGGGACGCCATGTTGCGTTTGGAGAGCCACTGATGTGCCTAAACATTGAAACCCCCCACAAGTGACACCATTTTGGAAAGTAGACCCCCTAAGGAACTTATCTGGATGTGTGGTGAGCACTTTGACCCACCAAGTGCTTCACAGAAGTTTATAATGCAGAGCCGTAAAAATAAAAAATCATATTTTTTCACAAAAATTATATTTTTGCCCCCAATTTTTTATTTTTCCAAGGGTAAGAGAAGAAATTGGACCTCAAAAGTTGTTGTCCAATTTGTCCTGAGTACGCTGATACCCCATATGTGGCAGTAAACCACTGTTTGGGCGCATGGGAGAGCTCGGAAGGGAAGGAGCGCAGTTTGACTTTTCAATGCAAAATTGACAGAAATTGAGATGGGACGCCATGTTGCGTTTGGAGAGCCACTGATGTGCCTAAACATTGAAACCCCCCACAAGTGACACCATTTTGGAAAGTAGACCCCCTAAGGAACTTATCTGGATGTGTGGTGAGCACTTTGACCCACCAAGGGCTTCACAGAAGTTTATAATGCAGAGCCATAAAAATAAAACAAATTTTTTTTCCCACAAAAATTATTTTTTAGCCCCCAGTTTTGTATTTTCCCTAGGGTAACAGGAGAAATTGGACCCCAAAAGTTGTTGTCCAATTTGTCCTGAGTACGCTGATACCCCATATGTGGGGGGGAACCACCGTTTGGGCGCATGGGAGGGTTCGGAAGGGAAGGAGCGCCATTTGGAATGCAGACTTAGATGGAATGGTCTGCAGGCGTCACATTGAGTTTGCAGAGCCCCTAATGTACCTAAACAGTAGAAACCCCCCACAAGTGACACCATTTTGGAAAGTAGACCCCCTAAGGAACTCATCTTGATGTGTTGTAAGAGCTTTGAACCCCCAAGTATTTCACTACAGTTTATAACGCAGAGCCATGCAAATAAAAAATATTTTTTTTTCCACAAAAATTATATTTTAGCCCCCAGTTTTGTATTTTTCCAAGGTTAGCAGGAGAAATTGGACCCTAAATGTTGTTGTCCAATTTGTCCTGAGTACGCTGATACCCGATATGTGGGGGGGAACCACCGTTTGGGCGCATGGGAGGGCTCGGAAGGGAAGGAGCATCATTTGGAATGCAGACTTAGATGGATTGGTCTGCAGGCGTCACATTGCGTTTGCAGAGCCCCTAATGTACCTAAACAGTAGAAACCCCCCACAAGTGACCCCATATTGGAAACTAGACCCCTCAATGAACTTATCTAGATGTGTTGTGAGAACTTTGAACCCCCAAGTGTTTCACTACAGTTTATAACGCAGAGCCGTGAAAATAAAAAATCTTTTTGTTTTCCCACAAAAATTATTTTTTAGCCCCCAGTTTTGTATTTTCCCAAGGGTAACAGGAGAAATTGGTCCACAAAAGTTGTTGTCCAATTTGTCCTGAGTACGCTGATACCCCATATGTTGGGGTAAACCCCTGTTTGGGCACACAGGAGAGCTCGGAAGGGAAGGAGCACTGTTTTACTTTTTCAACGCAGAATTGGCTGGAATTGAGATCGGACGCCATGTCGTGTTTGGAGAGCCCCTGATGTGCCGAAACAGTGGAAACCCCCCAATTATAACTGAAACCCTAATCTAAACACACCCCTAACCCTAATTCCAACGGTAACCCTAACCACACCTCTAACCCTGACACACCCCTAACCCTAATCCCAACCCTATTCCCAACTGTAAATGTAATCTAAACCCTAACCCTAACTTTAGCCCCAACCCTAACTGTAGCCCCAACCCTAACCCTAACCCTAATCCTAGCCCTAACCCTAGCCCTAACCCTAACCCTAATCCTAGCCCTAGCCCTAACCCTAGCCCTAACCCTAGCCCTAACCCTAACCCTAGCCCTAACCCTAGCCCTAACCCTAACCCTAACCCTAGCCCTAACCCTAGCCCTAACCCTAGCCCTAACCCTAACCCTAGCCCTAACCCTAGCCCTAACCCTAGCCCTAGCCCTAACCCTAGCCCTAACCCTAGCCCTAACCCTAGCCCTAGCCCTAACCCTAGCCCTAACCCTAGCCCTAATGGGAAAATGGAAATAAATACATTTTTTTTTATTTTTCCCTAACTAAGGGGGTGATGAAGGGGGGTTTGATTTACTTTTATAGCGAGTTTTTTAGCGGATTTTTATGATTGGCAGCCGTCACACACTGAAAGACCCTTTTTATTGCAAAAAATATTTTTTGCAATACCACATTTTGAGAGCTATAATTTTTCCATATTTTGGTCCACAGAGTCATGTGAGGTCTTGTTTTTTGCGGGACGAGTTGACGTTTTTATTGAAAACATTTTTGGGCACGTGACATTTTTTTATCGCTTTTTATTCCGATTTTTGTGAGGAAGAATGACCAAAAGCCAGCTATTCATGAATTTCTATTGGGGGAGGCGTTTATACCGTTCCGCGTTTGGTAAAATTGATAAATCAGTTTTATTCTTCGGGTCAGTACGATTACAGCGATACCTCATTTATATCATTTTTTTATGGTTTGGTGCTTTTATACGATAAAAACTATTTTACAGAAAAAATAATTATTTTTGCATCGCTTTATTCTCAGGACTATAACTTTTTTATTTTTTTGCTGATGATGCTGTATGGCGGCTCTTTTTTTGCGGGACAATATGACGCTTTCAGCGGTACCATGGTTATTTATATCTGTCCTTTTGATCGCGTGTTATTCCACTTTTTGTTCGGCGGTATGATAATAAAGCGTTGTTTTTTGCCTCGTTTTTTTTTTTTTTTTCTTACGGTGTTTACTGAAGGGGTTAACTAGTGGGACAGTTTTATAGGTCGGGTCGTTACGGACGCGGCGATACTAAATATGTGTACTTTTATTGTTTTTTTTTTTATTTAGATGAAGAAATGTATTTATGGGAATAATATATATTTTTTTTTTTCATTATTTTGGAATATTTTTTTTTTATTTTTTTTACACATTTGGAAAATTTTTTTTTTTACTTTTTTACTTTGTCCCAGGGGGGGACATCACAGATCAGTGATCTGACAGTTTGCACAGCACTCTGTCAGATCACTGATCTGACATGCAGCGCTGCAGGCTTCACAGTGCCTGCTCTAAGCAGGCTCTGTGAAGCCACCTCCCTCCCTGCAGGACCCGGATCCGCGGCCATCTTGGATCCGGGGCTCGAGCAGGGAGGGAGGTGAGGAGACCCTCGCAGCAACGCGATCACATCGCGTTGCTGCGGGGGGCTCAGGGAAGCCCGCAGGGAGCCCCCTCCCTGCGCGGTGCTTCCCTGCACCGCCGGCACATCGCGATCATCTTTGATCGCGGTGTGCCAGGGGTTAATGTGCCGGGGGCGGTCCGTGACCGCTCCTGGCACATAGTGCCGGATGTCAGCTGCGATAAGCAGCTGACACCCGGCCGCGATCGGCCGCGCTCCCCCCGTGAGCGCGGCCGATCGGCTATGACGTACTATCCCGTCCAGGGTCAGATAAGCCCAGGGCACCTCGACGGGATAGTACGTCTAAGGTCACAGAGGGGTTAAAATGCAATAACGGGCGATCAAAAGAACGTATCTGCACAAATGTGGTATCATTAAAAACGTCATCTCGGCTCGCAAAAAATAAGCCCTCACCCGACCCCAGATCATGAAAAATGGGTATAGGAAAATGGCACTTTTCTTTTTTAGCATAGTTTTGAATTTTTTTTCACCACTTAGATAAAAAATAACCTAGACATGGTTGGTGTCTTTGAACTCGTTTTAGCATTTAGTGAAGCTAGCAAAAAAGCCAAACAAAAAACAAGTGTGGGGTTGCACTTTTTTTGCAATTTCACCGCACTTGGAATTTTTTTCCCGATTTCTAGTACAATACATGGTAATACCAATGGTGTCGTTCAAAAGTACAACTCATCCCGCAAAAGATAAGCCCTCACATGGCCAAATTGACGGAAAAATAAAAAAGCTATGGCTCTGTGAAGGAGGGGAGCGAAAAACGAAAACACAAAAACGAAAAAGGGCCGCGGCGGGAAGGGGTTAAGCAACAAACATTTGCTTTATAGTATTGTTCAAAAGAGCAAAAGATAAATGTAGTCATGGTTATATATCCCTGTGTTGGTAACAAGTGATATCAATGTACAGGGCTGACACAGAAGTAGCAGGGCTTGTTCACAAGAAAAACCACTATTGTGGTAGATGATGCCTTCCTTCTTTACAATACTATCTTCAGCATGAATAGTGCCTGAGGCAGTCATATGACGTACAGAAATGATAACATATATTCAATCCACTCACATCATCACATGATATTCACATGACATTTGTTGCACTAACACCAAATAATTTTATCATATTTGTACTTAGTTAATTATAATATTACAATCTGGTACACAATTATATATATACTAGATTGTGGCCCGATTCTAACGCATCGGGTATTCTAGAATATGCATGTCCCCGTAGTATATGGACAATGATGATTCCAGAATTCGCGGCAGACTGTGCCCGTCGCTGATTGGTCGAGGCAACCTTTATGACATCATCGTCGCCATGGCAACCATTATGTCATCTACGTCGATACTGTGCCCGTCGCTGAATCAGAAACATGAGATGTCTACGTCCTTTATGACATCATCGTCGCTGTGCCCATTGCTGATTGGTCGAGGCCTGGCAGCCTCAACCAATCAGAGACGCGGGATTTCTACGTCAATGCTGTGCCGGTCTCTGATTGGTCGAGGCCTGGCGGCCTCGACCAATCAGAGAGCCGGGATTTCCAGGACAGACAGACAGACAGACGGAAAAACCCTTAGACAATTATATAGGAAAAGAGGAAAAAAAAAACCAAATCAGCACTCCCAATGTGAACACGTGCAAGCTGCAAACTGCAACACACAGATAAAAAAGACCACAGCAGCACATGTACATGAATCGGCCATGTGAAAACACAGACAAATATACATTTCACAAAAATATTTTTTCATAAAAAAATTTTCAAAAATTTTTTTTTCATAAAACTTACAGTTAAAATGGAGATTCTTAGCGCATACATTGGCCAATTCATGTGTGCCCATCAACCACGGCAAGGTGATCTCCCCCCTGATGGGTCCTACTCTACTGTACATGCCACTCTTGGGCCACCAGCCTACAACTTCGGACAAACATGTCACTCTGGGCTAAACCTACAATTTATGGGCAGGTAGAGTTGATTGCCGCCACCTGCAAGGTCAATGGGGGGAGTGCAAGATAAGACTGGATATATTTATATATATACACTGGTCAAAAAATTAAAAGGAACACTTAACCCCTTCACCCCGAAGCCTGTTTTCAACTTCCTGACCAGGCCATTTTTTTTCAATTCTGGCAACTGTCACTTTATGAGGTTATAACTCTGAAACGCTTCAACGGATCCTAGAGATTAAGCAATGCAAGGTAAAAGTACTCACCAGACGTAGCTTAAGACAAGCATTGGAGAGATTCACGAGGGACCAGCTGTTGAGAATACAATGTAGGAGAACGTGGTCAAATTCTGCTCTGCTGATTCTTGTAGTCCAAAGGTATTATTAAATGTGGTCCTTATTCAATGCGTTTCTGAGTTTCAAATAACTCCTTCATCAGGAAATACCACATGCTTCATCTTATGTGGTATATCCTGATGAAGGAGTTCATTGAAACTCAGAAACGCGTTGAATAAAGACCACTTTTAATAATACCTTTGGACTACATGATTCAGCAGCGCAGAATTTGACAATGTTCTCCTGCATTGTATTCTCTAGAGGGTAGTGTGAGGGCCTGAAATCCACAAGTGGATGTTGGGCTAACACCGTACAGATGCCATGGAGAATGTTCTGCTGCCTGCAACATCCTCCAGCATGACTGGTTTGGCAGTGGGTTAATAATGGTGTGGGGACTGGGAGGCATTTCTTTGGAAGTCCGTACAGCTGTTCATGTGCTAGCTAGAGGTACCCTGTCATTAGGTACCGGGATGAGATCCTCAGATCCTTTATGAGACCATATGCAGGTGCACTGGGTCCTGGGTTCCTTCTGATGCATGACAATGCTAGGCCTTATGTGGCAGAAGTGTGTCAGCAGTTCTTGCATTATGAAGGCATTGAAGCTATGTACTGGCCCGCCCGTTCCCCAGACCCGAATCCAATAGAGCACATCTGGGACATCATGTCTCGTTCCATCCACCAATGCCACGTTGCACCACAGACTGTCCAGGAATCGACTGATGCGTTAATCCAGGTCTGGGAGGAGATCACTCAGGAGAACATCTGCTGCCTCATGCCCAGGTGTTGTAGGGAGGTCATACAGGCATGTAGAGGTCACACACACTACTGAGCATAATTTCCTTGCCGTGAGGCATTTCCACTGAAGTTGGATCAGCCTGTAATTTCATTTTCCACTTTGATTTTGAGTATAATTCCAAATCCAAACCTCCATGGGATATTAATTTTGATTTACATTGATAATTTTTATGTTTTATTATTCTCAACACATTCCACTATCTAATTATTAAAGATTTGCAACTAGAATATTTAATTCAGTGATATCAGGGACGTGGTATTTTAGTGTTCTCTTTATTCTTTTGAATAAGCACCAAAACAAAATCATAAACATAAATTGCTAGCCTTTTCCAGGCACTAACGAAACAGAACAGACCCTGGCTAAGCTAACCCCCAGCCTGGTCAAACAAAACAGCTATTGTTCATAGTGACCATTGATACTTGTAAACGGCCTGTGCAGACTCTTCAGAAAAGGATTCTGATTTGTTTCTTTTTTCAGCTTCAAAACACATCCAGTCTGGTCAGTTGACTAACTTATATGAACACATAGCCTGATTATAAACAGGGCCAGGCAGGTGTATTAATCAAAGCCTGCAAATCTAGGATTTAAGGTGTGACCGAACATATAACCCTTAAAATATATGTTTAATAAAGAATCTAAAAAGCACAATTGAAATAGACAAACAAATAGTCTCCATTATAGATCAATGGATTACCATTTTGATTAACCGTATCCTTAAACAAGTATACATATTAGTCCATCAGACCTTTACTAGGTCTTACTCCATAATACTAGACATACACAAAGAACTCAGATAAAACCTGGAAGAAAAGGACTTTCTGTATTCATAAGTAGAATAGACATAAACTTTATTAAATTAGAACATAGGACAAGTAAAAAAAAGGTTAAGTGGTAACACGAGAAACGGCCGTCGTCCATTCCTGCACTCCCAGCATTCCTCCCAAGCCCGCTTTCCAGACTTAAATGCCTAGAGGTGAAATAAAGGATTTTTAGAGACTTTCTGCAACATGGTGAGTGCCACAATTTTTTTCTTCTAGTATTTGGAAGTAAAAAAGAGTAAATTGAACATAACATCCTTTCCAGAGGTTATAGTTGGATGATAATGGTAAAATGATACATAAATACTTGTAGTCATTGGTCCTGTGGAAAGTAAGGAATCTGATTACCAGCAGAAGGTGAGCATAATCAAGACAGGAAATGCGCAGTGCTGTAAACCTGTTTAGTAATAAAGCCTTTTGGCTGGAGATAAATCAGAAAACTGTCAGACTAAAGGATCATGCATAGTACTGTCAACCTTTGTGAATAAATAAGGGTACACTAAAATCACATAGTAGTGTGGTGTCTTTGCTGCACAAAATGCTACATCTATTAACAAGATGCACATTCCCTGAGATAAAGCTACACGCGAAACGCGCGTCGGGGTGCAGCCACCACTTATAGGTAATGTCTCAGCATATCCACTTATCCCATTTACAACTTCTGGGTCGTCACATTGCCAAAACTATTATGATTGACTAGCCTATCTGGTCCTTTCTATAACAATCTAACTAGGGCGTAGCAATCACTCATAGGCAATGCTTTCACATACCAAACATGCACTTGGCATATGCACACCCTAACGGTTCTGTTTTTTTCATTATGTATATACTTTTATGACCCACTTATATTTTGGTAATAGACCTTTGCTTCCATTAGGCTTTTTTTTATTTTAGATACCACTTTGGCTCTATATACATTTGGGAAGTTTAATTTTTTGACTCCCTCTATTTTTATTGTACTTATGTGCCCTTGAAGGAATTCTTCTTACTACTCTCTTGTTCAACGCCTTTTTCATTATATCGCATATACTAGCAATCCTTTGCCTTTACTTGGTGGTTCTCTTTTGCATAATATTATCCCTGCTTTACAACAAAGTAGAAAAAAAGTTTACTAATTTTTTAATACATTTGCTTCAATAAAAATTATGTCTTTTTACAGTTTATTGCTTCCCTGTCCTGTTTTTGATGTTTCTCTATCAACAAGAGTTGGAACAATTTAAACCCAGTCATCAAAAGACCAATTGAGTATAGGCTATGAATTAAAAACTTAATCCAGATTACCTTTTTTAACTGTAAACGAGCAAGTGCTAGATGGCTGCTGCGTCTCCCACCCCAACACGCGTTTCGGCTATTCTTCTTCCGTCTGAAAATGAATCATGCAACAGGAGAATGATCCCACGCACGGCAAATCTATATGTGAATGGCTGAAAAAGCAAACTGAAGGTCCCGACACACTATTTCAATTGGGTTGAGGTCTTGACTTTGACTGGGCATTGGCCCTGTAAAATTTATGGCCTCGACCCCATAGAAATTATGTGTCTAGACCTTCAGACAGCTGTTCATATATGAAGGCCCACAAACCTCAATGAACTTAAGTAATGTTGTAAAGAAGATTGGGCCAAAATTCCTCCAGAACAAGAGACTGGTAAAGCCATACAGAAGATGCTACAAGTAGTTTCACAAGCTATTTATTCATGGAGTGTCCTTAATTTTTCAAGCTCCAGTTCCGCATTTTGGCCTAGCTTTTAGCTAAACATATAATGACAAGATTTAATTTGTCATACATAGTTTGTCTGAGGTCATATTTCCCAGTTTTAAGACCTTCAAAGGACAAGAATCTAAAAGAGTTAAGTTACTTTTTATGACAGTATTCTCTTGCCTTGTACCTGGACTAATCTGCGTTAGTAATGCTTTTAAGTTGGCAAAGGAAGATAGTCCTTAAGAGGCTTCTGGAAGATAGTCACAAGGGAGTATGGAGTGCTGGCTAGTCCCAAGAGGACACTGGTGCCAACTGGAGGATGACTTTGTAGACCTGAGAACAGCATCATTTTTGTGCCCTGTGGTGAGTTTTCCCTCCTCGAAGAAAAAAAATTGCTTTGAACGAACAGGATGCAGGAACATGGTGTGATGCAATGACAGTAGAATAGGTTTTATTATGTTGGAACAACTCCTCACTGGGTATATGAACATTAATAAAGGATACCACTTCAGGGTATGCACACATCTTTTTCACGATGCCAAAAACATAAATTTTTAAAGCGGAAGAGACTTCAGAAATCACTTCTTTTCTCTGGAAATTTATTAAACTTTTATTTTTCAGAAGCGTCTATTTTTTAGCGTCTTTTAGCACTTTTTCAATTATTTTAGCCTTTTGTGAGACTTTAGGGGACTACAAAAGACTCCCCTAAAGTCTCATAAAAGGCTAAAATATACCCACCTGTATAAAAATGTTATGTTGACATTCCTTTAGGGGATAAAAACATCTTTGAAAGTGGAGACCCACCGGTAATATTATATTTTTCAACAGGGGAATATGACCTTCCTTGAATTCCATGAAGATTTAATAGGTGACTGTGATAGTTTTCAGAAACTAGACCCACCGAAATCAGATGATCACGGCCTATTTCAATTTGGAAAGCTCCTACAAGAGCAACGAAAAATGGATGTTCACATCAGCAAAGTGAACGGAGGTCATCGAGAAATTCTATAATGAAATGCAGCTGAAGGCAAGACTACGAGAAGGTCATAATGAACTGCTCAATCTTGGGAGAGAGCTGGAGGAACAGGTGGAACATGTTTTACACAAGTTTGGTAAATCGCACAGCTGGTGCCATATAATCTAGAGGGAACTGGATACTGAAACTGAAGGACGTGTACAATTTATGGTATCACCCATGCTTGATGGAGAAGAAAGCATCTAAAAACCGTACAGCAATGCAGTTCCAATCTTGTGCCAATAAACTCTAATATTCTACTTTCTTTGGTGCTGATCATGGGCTGTCTGGTTCCCGTGTGGTCCTTCTACATTGTGGGAGTCCTCTTATAGTAATAATAAGGAAAACCCTTTCAATCAGTCTTAATTTTCTTTTACCAGAGTTTGCCAGAGTTGTATCAGTTTTTCTCAAGGTGGAGAGAAAAAGAAAAGTTTCTCCACCCTCTCCATTCTATCATTCCCTGAAAATTGGACGGCACTAAGATGTCATCCAAAAGCAGTCCAACGTTTTTCATTGACCTAGAGACTTATACTGCCGGTTGTGAAATGACACTTGGAGCAAAATTGGACATGGACACAGCCCCATAGCATATCATAGGTACGATTGCTATCCATGAAAACCACTAACACTTAGGCCACGTTCATATGTTCAGAATTTGGTCAGTATTACGCATCAGTGTTTGTAAGCCAAAACCAGGAGTGGAACGGTCAGAGGAGAAATATAATAGAAAGGCGTCACCACTTCTACATACTTGCTGGTTGGTGGGTGATCAAATACTCATTTCATCGAATAAAATGCTATTTAATTGTCCCTCTATTGTTGATAGCAAGCCACGATAAAGCTGACAGCTTGGGGTTTTGCCTGTGCTGGTTATCAAAAATAGAAGAGTCCCCCAAGTGATTTAAAAAATAAAAATATTTAAAACCCAGGCGCCAGCTGATGAATACTCCCATCAGCTGTGCCTGCTCTCGCTGTTATCAGCAAGAGCAGGCATAGGCTGATGGGAGTAGTACTCTTTCATCAGCCGACGCCCGTGACCGGCAGTAAACTTTTTACCTCAGGTCACAGCTGCTGACTTATGCTGTCATCTGATAGCATGGTATCCACAGCTCTCTGACTGGTGGTGATAATTTTACAACCGATCAGAGCCAGTGTTTGATCTGCTGTCATGTAGATGACAACATGGTAAACAACAGATGTTCGAGCACCCCATTCATCTGAAAGAGGTATGGATTCAGATTCGGTTACCATTTAGGTAACTGAGCCAAACCTTTTTTTAGATGTTCGGCCAAACTTGCCGAACCCAAACATCCACATGCAATGTGATTTTCTGATTTTTATTTTTAGATTCAGCCTCTCTCAAAGTGTGCCTATGATAAAAATTACAGACCTCTTCATTCTTTGTAGGTGGGAAAACTTGCAAAATCGGCAGTGTATAAAATACTTATTTTCCCCACTGTATATAAATGTTTCTCCTCTGTTTTTCTAGTTTTTACACACCCTGGGCATTATCTGAATTCCTATAACCTTATCTACTATTGTGGGGGTAAAGCACCACTCCAGAATGTTTTTTATTCATTTTACTGCTGGAATGGTGCCACCAATTTAAGTTCCCTGACACTAGTCAGGTCGCCTTCTGCAGTTTGTGACCTGCTAAATTGCTCCAGTGTTTTCTGGGTGATCTCATCCTGCTCTTCAGCCGAGAACGAGAAGCTAAAGATCATTCTGCAACACTGGAGAGACAGAAGTTGGACCTCAAATTAATTTGCTTTAACTACATAGAAAAATGTAGGTCTCACATTGAACGCATATCACCTACATTTCTGTACAAGGTAACGGATGTCATGTTAATTGACCAGTTCCTCAACAGGCGAGGTCCAACTACTAGGAACCCAAAAAGAAGGAGCTATGGCACCTCAATCTCCTCGCACTATAGCCACATTAGAATGAAACCAGAGATATTCTGAGAAACTACTGAAGGAACTTATGCTGTTTTGCATAATTGGGGGATATCTTGGAGGTAAAATCTCCTATCTACTGTATGTGCCATCACTTCTTAAAAGTGGATTGACCCTAAGAGAAAATTCCATAAAAATGCACCAAGTAATTTACGGATGTCTGGCTCTTGTAACCGTGAGATATTGGACAATACAATTAAAGGGGTTCTTGGGGATTTAACCTAAAGCTGGAGTCACACATAAAGATATCGTTAACGATATCATTGCAACGTCACGCTTTTGGTGACGTAGCAACGATCCCGCTAACGATCTCGTTATGTGTGACAGCGACCAACGATCAGGCCCCTGCTGGGACATCGTTGGTCGTGAGGAATGATCAGGACAATTTTTTGGTCGCTGATCACCTGCTGTCATCGCTGGATCGGCGTGTGTGATATCGATCCAGCGATGTGTTCACTTGTAACCAGGGTAAATATCAGGTTACTAAGCGCGGGGCCGCACTTAGTAACCCGATATTTACCCTGGTTACCATTATAAAAGTAAAAAAAAAAAAAAACACTACTTACTCACATTCTGATGTCTCTCACGTCCCCGGGCGTCCACAGGGTTAAAACTGCTTTCGGCAAGAGCGCTGCTAATGCACGCGCTCTGGCTGAGAGCTTCACTGCACTGTGTCAGCGCCGGCTGTAAAGCAAAGCACAGCGGTGACGCAGACCCTGTGGACACCGGCGGGGGACGTGACAGACATCAGAATGCGAGTATGTAGTTTTTTTTTAACTTTTACAATGGTAACCAGGGTAAATATCGGGTTACTAAGCGCGGCCCTGCACTTAGTAACCCGATGTTTACCCTGGTTACCCGGGTGCTGCAGGGGGACTTCGGCATCGTTGAAGACAGTTTCAACGATGCCGAAGTTGTTCCCCGGAACGTTGGTCGCTGGAGAGAGCTGTCTGTGTGACAGCTCCCAGCGACCACACAACGACTTACCAACGATCACGGCCAGGTCGTATCGCTGGTCGTGATCGTTGGTAAGTCGTTTAGTGTGACTTAAGCTTAAGGACATAATTAAACTTAGCATATAATCTTTTCGTAGGCACATCACCTATTTACACAAGACAATGTGCTGCCGAGAACGATGATTGTTAAACCAGCTTAAAAATCTTTTCACCCAACAAATGAACATTTTTCTGGTTCTTCAAGAGATTCCCAGCCAGATTGCAGCCCTCTAAGGGTACCGTCACACAGTGGCACTTTGATCGCTAGGACGGCACGATCCGTGACGTTCCAGCGATATCCTTACGATCTCGCTGTGTTGACACGCTACTGCGATCAGGGACCCCGCTGAGAATTGTACGTCGTAGCAGATTGTTTGAAACTTTCTTTCGTCGCTGGATCTCCCGCTGACATCGCTGAATCGGCGTGTGTGACGCCGATTCAGCGATGTCTTCACTGGTAACCAGGGTAAACATCGGGTTACTAAGCGCAGGGCCGCGCTTAGTAACCCGATGTTTACCCTGGTTACCAGTGTAAACGTAAAAAAAACAGACACTACATACTTACCTTCCGTGTCTGTCCTCCGGCGCTGTGCTTCTCTGCACTGGCTGTGAGCGCCGGCCAGCCGGAAAGCAGAGCGGTGACGTCACCGCTCTGCTTTACGGCTGACCGGCGCTGACAGTGCAGAGGAAAGCACAGCGCCGGAGGACAGACACGGAAGGTAAGTATGTAGTGTCTGTTTTTTTACGTTTACGCTGGTAACCAGGGTAAACATCGGGTTACTAAGCACGGCCCTGAGCTTAGTAACCCGATGTTTACCCTGGTTACCAGGGGACTTCGGGATCGTTCGTCGCTGGAGAGCGGTCTGTGTGACAGCTCTCCAGCGACCACACAGCGACGCTGCAGCGATCGACATCGTTGTCGTATCGCTGCAGCGTTGTTTCAGTGTGACGGTACCCTTAGATGGGCTGAAAGCACAGAACAAGTGTTCCCACAAATGCTCATTCACGATTATTGGTTTATCTTAATGGGCTTTTGAGATAGGCTATTGAAGAGGTTTAACAAAGTGTTAATCTGCACAGCGGGAAAGCCCACTCAGTGCACAGGTTATTGCATGAACTGATGCTGCAAGCATGTATACAGCAGTAAGTGCTCCGTGAGCCGGGGTGCCACTCCAAAGAAAATAGCCACAATGGATACAAAAATTGAAAGGAACGGATGGCGCTCACCGGTTGCTGTGACCAGTAGAAGCGCCACTGTAGCGTGAAACGGCTGTCGTCCATTCCACTCCTGCTCCCATCCTCCCGACGCCGATGTTTTAAAGTATTGAAGAGGTTTCCCCAACTCTGCTGATTGTTAGTGGTCAAACCACTAGAACCCCCAGAATAAGGCTCTTAACTGTACTTTAGGGATCAATGCACGCTGCTTACCTATATTAGTTTTGTAAATAATACCATTCCAACATTGTTTTAGTAAGTTTTTCTTGGAAGTCTGCTATAAAGCATGAAGTCTTGTGTAATAAACCTAGACATTGGCACCTCATCGAATATGACAAAAATGAACATCAGCTACACAATTGAGGATTGTGATTTGCATTTTATCCAATCTATTTACAATAAGTATTAGGAAGAAAAGTCTTGAGTAAAAATCAGCACTTTAAGGATGTGACTTTTTTTAATTATCTCGACAGAATTACTCCAGGCAATATAAGCAACATCTGCCACCATTGATTGAATTATGATCCGGTGATAAGTCGTCCGCTTGCCAGCGATCATACCTGCTGTAGGTTAACATGTTTAACAGCTGGGAAGAAAAGCTGTACGATTATTTAGATTCGACAAGAAAAAAAGAAGACCGAAAGGTTCCCTTTAGCAAAACTGTCAAAAAACAATATGGTAAAAAGTGTTAAAATTCCATTACAAATGGAAGTCTCGGAAAGAAAAAAACAAAAAAAACAAAACAACAACCCTCCCTTACCCACACGCCAAAAATAAACAAGCAACTGGTATATGGTAAAACTTCATAACACCGATGCATATCCTTTGCATACCAATTCCAGTTCTGTTCCAAGTCCTCTGTGGATAGGAAGGTCCATAAAATGTAGGTTCTTAGATTTTCAGACTTTGATATCATATTCGCCAAAAATGCCTGATAGATGAAGGGTTCACATATGGAAACCTCATGTATCTTGAGAACATGACCATTTCTAGCACTTCCCAGAATGGAGGAGTGCGTGAACAGTGTTCTCACTTCTAGGCAAGTTCTGAAAAGAACAGAACAAGAGGACTGGCATCTTTCAGACATTTATGGCATCACATGCACATATCATATACTGCTGAAAATACGCTTTTAATTTCTAGAACATATGAATAATTTTATTCCAATTTGTACATGTTCTCCTTCAAGGACTAGCCCTCTATGTAAGTTCTCCTTTAAGGACTAGCCCTCTATGCAAGTTCTTTTTTAAGGACTAGCCCTCTATGTAAGTTTTCTGGTCAAGACTGAGCAGCCTTTTGAATCCCCAGCACTCGGATCATAGTATAATAAAGGGGTTTTCCAGTCCCCCTGTCCCTGCAATGATCCCCCAAACCCTCTTGTTTCCTTTATTTTTGTTTCTTTAGCTCCACTTTAGTCCTCGGTAGCCATCCTTGTGGTCTGTTCTTGTTTACAATTCTGTACTTCTTGCCTTTAGGTCACATTTTCCAGGAGCCAGTGAGCTTGAGCATCTCTGCAATAGCTATATCTGTATCTACCCTCCTATTGCACCTACAAAACTCCATCCTGAGACTTTTAAACAGTCTCAAGAAGGATAAATTGCTGAACACAAAGTTACTTCCCCTACTTCATCTAGAGTGTGTAATCCTGAGTCTCTTCTGCATTCAGTAATGCTACAAGAACTGGAACTGGCACCCCATTGGCTCAGTGTACTGTAAGGAAGCAATGATTCATATAATTTATTAATTTATTCTAATAAATGTAATCTGGTAAATTTAACGTCCAACACCATCACCTCTAGCCAAAGTCATTAGTTGATAAGATTACTATAGTTCCCTATGGAGCCTGTACTGCCTCCCTCCTTAGTCCTTGTACACATCTTCAGTCATTTACAACTTGCTGAAGATCACAGGCCATGCCCCCATGTCCTCACTGTTCAGAACACACGGCTCAGGCAATTTCTAGCTGAGTCATGCTCCTTGCATGCAGGCCTGTGCTTCACTGACAGAAGTAGTGATGGGTCGTTCGTGAACGATCCGGTACAAAGAGCCGGCTCCCTGCTGTGAACGATGGGAGCCAGGACCCCAGTGAGAGGCACTGAATTCTCTGAATGGCTCTCACTGGGCATAAAATTCCGGTATTCCGCTGAAGTAACTCTGCCCACCTGACCCAAACTCTGCCCACTCATCAATTTATTTGGATAGCTGCAGGTGGGCAGAGTTTAAACCCTTCATGACCTTGGGATTTTCCGTTTTTCCGTGTTCGTTTTCTCGCTCCTTCCCAGAGCCATAACTTTTTTACTTTTCCGTCAATATGGCCATGTGAGGGCTTATTTTTTGCGGGACGAGTTGTACTTTTGAACAACATCATTGGTTTTACCATGACGTGTACTAGAAAATGGGAAAAAAATTCCAAGTGCCGTGAGATTGCAAAAAAACCAATGTGTTTTTTTTGTTTGGCTTTTTTGCTAGGTTCACTAAATGCTAAAACTGACCTGCCATTATGATTCTCCAGGTCATTACGAGTTCATAGACACCTAACATGACTAGGTTATTTTTTATCTAAGTGGTAAAAAAAATTCCAAACTTTGCTAAAAAAAAAAACATTGCGCCATATTCCGATACCCGTAGCATCTCCAGTTTTCATGATCTGGGGTCGGGTGAGGGTTTATTTTTTGCGTGCCGAGCTGATGTTTTTAATACCATTTTGGTGCAGATACGTTCTTTTGATTGCCCATTATTGCATTTTAATGCAATGTCGCAGCGACCAAAAAAATGTAATTTTGGAGTTTTTAATTTTTTTCTCTCTATGCCCTTTAGCAATCAGGTTAATCCTTTTTTTTATTGATAGATCGGGCAATTTTGAACGTGGCAATACCAAATATGTGTATATTTGATTTTATTTTTATTGTTTTATTTTGAATGGGGCGAAAGGGGGGTGATTTAAACTTTCATATTTTTTTTTATTTATTTCATATTTCTTTAAACATTTTTTTTTTACTTTTGCCATGCTTCAATAGCCTCCATGGGAGGCTAGAAGCTGGCACAACTCGATCAGCTCTGCTACATAGCAGCGATCATCAGATCGCTCCTGTGTAGCTGAATTACAGGCTTGTTATAAGCGCCAACCACAGGGTGGCGCTTATAGCAAACCAGCATCAGTAGGTCTAAAGGACCTCTATGGTTACTATCCTGATGCATCGCTGACCCCCGATCGTGTGACGGGTCGGCGATGCACGCATTTCCGCCCACGTGGCTGGAAGCGGTAGTTAAATGCCGCTGTCAGCTCATTACTTCTTATCTGAGCCGGAGAGAGGGTGCACTGTCTTTGTGCACATCGCAATGTGTACATCGCGCAGGTAAAAGTCCAGCCCCTGAAACAAGCATCACCGATGTCACTTCGTTTCAGGGAGGGGGCTGCGGCAGTGACCATGCCCTCTGCCCCCTGTTGATGCTTCATTTCAGTATCCCAGCATGCATTGGGATCCTCAACAAAAGTGTCATCAAAGAAGAAGTTGTAAAAACAATTAAAGCAGTTAGTGTAGTTGGGGAATTTTTAATTCAAGTATATTAGAAAATAGTTTAGACTATGGCATTTAACAGATAGACATTTAGGATTGTATTTCGGACCTTCCTTTGTAAAGGGTTCTGATATTAGGAAAAGTTATTAATATCAGATTGTTGGGGGTCCGACACCCGGCATCCCCACATGATCATCTGTTTTCAGCTCCAGTGAATAACAAAGGCCACTACCGTTAACATAGTTGTGCTGTTTTGGCTCTGTTCACAACTGGCTATCTTCCGTGCTCAAAACAGCTGATCGGTGTGGAAGCCGGTAGGTTGACACCCCCACCAATTTGATATTAAAGAGGTTGTCCACTACTTTTTACATTGATACCTATCTTTAGGATAGGTCATCAATGTTTGATCGGCCGCGACCCGACACCCAGCACCCCCGCCTATCAGCTTTAATCGGTGTTGGCCGCCATCGGCCGGAAGTGCTCACTTGCCGAGCTGCTCCATCTTCTGGTAGTGGCCACCGCATCCACCTCCTATTGATTTGAAAAGAAGGTGGATGTACAGCACCAAGCCTCGACCACTACAAGTAGACAGAACAATAACAAGCCTTATGAAAACCAACATCACACAACAAAATATATAGGATAAAATAATATACCGTGATGTCAATAGACATAGACTGGGAATATGTCGCAAAAAAGCTGAGCAACAAAGAAAAAACCACGACAAAAAATTCCAAATACAGAAAATAATTAGCAAAACATTATTTTATTAAAGTGACCAGGTATAGGTGACATGGGACAACAAATAGAGGGGGAAGAAGAGAGAGAACAACACCCTCTCACACATGTCAGAGTTGAAACGCTCACAGAAAAACATTACATTCCAAATAGGTAAATGGGTATGAATATATTGTAAAATAAACTGGCCATTATTGCACATAAGCCCATATAGCCTAAGAAAGAAAATACAACACCCCTATATAGCGACTAGAGATGTAACCAGATGGCTAATATAATTACCAATAGAGCCAGGGGTGTAGCTGTGAGCGTCCTTCCCAAAACACAAAAACACATGCCCTCAATACATCAGCTGAAATTTTTAGAGAAATGGTACAAAACTAATATTCTCATTTAACCCTTTCGGATGGACCGTGTCAAGTGTCCAGATCCATCTGGTTTCTTTTTGTGCGAGCCTGGAGCTAACTTTTCCACCCCGAATCCCCGGATCAATAGAATCAATCCCCCTCACTCTAAGTGTGGAACTGTCACTATTGTGGAACAGTTTGAAATGGCATGGCAGAGTACGAAGCGTGGATGTGTCATCATGTCCGGCGGCCGCCTGAATACCGAGTACGTGCTCACGCATGCGCACTTTGAATTGCCGCGTCGTGAGCCCTATATAAATGAGATTGCATGGACATGTAGCAAAGTAAATCACATTCCGAGTGTTACATGTAATGTGCTTTCTAATCTCGTATATCCTTGCTCCCGAAGAATTAGTAAAAGTGTCAATGCAATCAACATTAGAACAGGCGACACACCGGCCACAAGGTACACATCCACGCCTCGGACCCCTGCCATCAATGAAATTAAATCTAGGATCCACTTGATAGTGACTTCTAACCAAACAGTCCTTAAGGTTCTTGGACCGCCGAATAACCACACTCGGAGTGGCAGGGAGAATCTTTTTGAGGATTGGATCCGTTTGTAGTATAGGCCATGCTTTTTCAAGACATTGTTTCATCCGAGAAAACTGGGCATGGTAGTTTGTAATAAATCGTATCTTATTAGAATTATTTTTTTGTTCATCACGAGTATATAACAGGGATTGTCGTGTCGAATATTTGGCCCTATGGTAGGCCCGTTTAATGGCCCGTCTAGCATACCCTCTCTCGGAAAATCTGTTACACAAGTCCTTGGCCTTAACCTCAAAATCCGCATTATTCGAACAGATCCTTCGAAGGCGAAGGAACTGTCCGATAGGAACAGAATTGATCATATATTTGGGGTGTGAGGACAAGGCGTGCAGTAAGCTGTTGGTCGATGTCTCCTTCCTATATATGGTAGTTTGCAACAAGTTGTTCCCATCCTTCCATACTGTTACATCCAAAAAATTAATAACATCTCTGCCACTTTGATAAGTGACAAAGATGTTCCTGTCATTGGTATTAATAGTATTAACAAAAACCTGTAAAGATTCCAAGGTCCCCTGCCAGATCAAAGGCAGGGAAGGACGCTCACAGCTACACCCCTGGCTCTATTGGTAATTATATTAGCCATCTGGTTACATCTCTAGTCGCAATATAGGGGTGTTGTATTTTCTTTCTTAGGCTATATGGGCTTATGTGCAATAATGGCCAGTTTATTTTACAATATATTCATACCCATTTACCTATTTGGAATGTAATGTTTTTCTGTGAGCGTTTCAACTCTGACATGTGTGAGAGGGTGTTGTTCTCTCTCTTCTTCCCCCTCTATTTGTTGTCCCATGTCACCTATACCTGGTCACTTTAATAAAATAATGTTTTGCTAATTATTTTCTGTATTTGGAATTTTTTGTCGTGGTTTTTTCTTTGTTGCTCAAGTAGACAGAACAGCTTGGCAAGCAAGTCCTTCTGCTGTTTGGCAGGGGTGCTTGGTGTCGAACCCCGACTGATCAGACATTGATGACCTATCCTAAGGACAGGTATCAATATAATAGTAGTGAACAACCTCTTTAATGAACTACCCTAATGAAAGGTCATTAATATTATAAGTCTGGACAACTCCTTTAAAAGGGGGTCTTTTTTATCATATTGTTAGCTGTACCGTCCCACGGGCCCTCTAATGTCTAACCCAGCGTCCGTCCATAGTGTACACAGCTGCTAAGTATCCAATGACTAACATAAATCATAAAACTTCTGACAACATACGTAAATGGAAATTTTCAACTCACCCACTCTTTCCCTCATGGCCACTCTGACTAAGGAATTGCATAAATAATAGTTTCCTAATATATTGTATTTAGTCACTGTACAAGCATAAGTGCCTCTAAAATAGGTACAGAAGCGCAGGAAACCGAAAATCCATCAGTAGATCTTAGACTTGTGATAGCCTGTGGTCGTAGAATCGGGATGTTGACCACAACCTATTGCTAAAGTAAGTAGGTTCTATGATTTTTTTGTCTAGCTACCTATTTCCCAAACCTATGTAAGACCATGTTCCCACGTAGCATAAACACTGCTTTTTTTCTGCTCCAATTTATTTGGTGTGCAGAAAATTTTCTGCGTTTAATAGCCTAAATATGTTGCTGAACTCTGCATTTTTTTTTTTGTATTTTTCCACCAGGAAGCATTAAAAAAATGCATGTAAAATTGCAATTGTGCTTTTAAGGGCAATTTTACCCTAAAAATTGATTTTAAAAAGTTTATATAAAAAAAGTAAATAAAAGAAAACGCTTAAAAAAGCAGATTGCGGCAAAAAAAATACAACACTTCCTCACATTTTTATTTTTGCAATGTTTTTTAGGATGAAAAAAAAAAAACATTTTACAACAGAGGTACAATGAATATGATTTCTAAATTTTCAATTATATGTTGCAGTTTTATCATTGCGTTCTTTTCGCTGAGTTTTGTTTATAAGCAGAAAACAAACCTACCAAAAAGTCCAGAATCTGAGTTGTAGCTGCAATTTATGTTTATTAGCAGACTGGTTGCCAACCCCGACGCGCGTTTCGAGATTTTAACTCTGTAGTTTACAACTCGTTGCCAAGGTTACTGACCACTAGCGTAGTCTATGAAAAAAAAATTGTGCATATTCCATACCTTTTCAATAATTGACTTTCATTGAATTTGTAAATGAACTAGCAAATTTGCTGCAGAATTTTTTTGCTCAGCCGCAAATACAGTACGTCTCATTTTTCCGCAGAATCTAAACATTTTTTTTCCTAAACATATCTTTAGAAATAATCAATTAGTAATAATTGTGATTATAAAAAAAACATAAAATTGAGAAAATAAAATATCATAAAAATACACAATTAATAATGATAGTAATTCTTAAAAAATAAAAAAAAGGAGACTAAAAATAAAAATTAAAAATATTCAAATAATTTTCAGCCTGGAGTTAATACATTTTTAACATGAGTTAAGTTATTAACTATGTCTTCACTGGAAGATATAGGGTTAATAAATGGTTGTGGGACAGAGATTGATCGGTAGGGCCCACTGTGGGCTGTGGGACATTCACCGGAGACCTTGTTGCTAGGATACACTTGAGAAAAATATAGAAACTGCCTGCTGTGTGTAGTGAGCCGAGCCTCATCGTCAGATGTGGTTCTAATGGGGAATCAAGGTCTTTGGGGGAGGGTAATTAACAAGTGGGGGCGGAGCTACTTGTCTGTCAGATAAATGTATGCATCTGAACATGTGTGTGATGACATAGGTTCTCATGGGAATATACTGTATATTGTGAAAAAAAGTTCTAAAATCATACAGGGAACAAATGCATGTCTTACCGATCCTGAAGATTCACACACGGCGTTTTGTAGAATTTTTTTTATATTTTTGGTGATTTTTTTTGCTACAGGTAGTCAATTTAAGGTATTTAGAAATATAATAACAATACTTCCCTAGAATTCCCTAGATTCATCTAGTTGTGTCAGACTCCAGAAGTCGGAAGAGTCGTGACACTCACAAAAGTGATATTCTTATCTTTTATTAAGTCAAGCTGGACACGTTTCAGCCCATTGTGTACAATATGAGCGTTTTTTATGCATTTATAGGCTACGTTCCCACGATGAGCTTTTGATGAGTTTTTGATGTTGCAGCTTTTCTGCAACATTTTTGCACCCATTAAGTAAAATAGGTTACTTGCGTTTAAAAAAAAAGTAGTGTAAAAAACTCATCAAAAACTAATTAAAAAAACCAAAACATAACCTTGCGATTTGCACTTTTTTCCCCATTCATTTGAAAGTGTCCAAAACGCTGCGAAAAATGCTAAAAGAATTGACATGCTGCAGATTTTAAAAAATAAATTGATGATTTAAGGGGTTGTCTGGTCCGAATAGATAAGTCTGCAGTCACCCAGCACACACACGCCTAACGCTCCCAGGAAGAAGTAAACGTGGCCAAACGCGCGTCGGGGGAGAGGGACATGACATATTTGTTACTTTCCATCTGCTCCACGGAGGCATTCACCCTTACACTCTGCAGGTAACATTCCCTACTTATATATGCAATATAAAGAAAAGGGTTATGGGTAGTGATGGCTAGTTTTAATACCATGCAATAGGGCATTTTTTACCATATAGCTGGAATGCGTTAATGTGTATGCACAGGCAAAGTACTGATATTCATACCCATATGCAAATGTGTATTTTTAGCCCAATTTAGCAGGTTAAAGATATATTCAGGCATGTAATGCCACCTGGGGTATTCCTTGTTCTATGACATGTCCTTTTATGCATATTTTAATTGAAGTTTTCGAAAAACTTTGGAAGGTTTTTTATTGCATAGATCTCGTCTAGTCTGTTCGGAGAAGGAGATCAGTTTTTATTTGTATATACATATTTGTTCAGAATCATCATCGGAATTCATCAGATTATTATAAGGCATAACAAGAAAAAAAATTTAATTGCCAGAATTACAATAAAATGCCATAACGGGTGATCAAAAGATCGTATCTACTCCAAAGTGGTATCAATAAAAACGTAAGCCCTCACCCAACCCTAGATCCAGAAAAAATGGAGACGCTACAGGTCTTGGCAAAATGGCAACATAAGCAAATTTTTCTTTTCTTACAAATCTCGGATTTAAATTTAAATAAACAAAAGAACCTCTTCATATTTGGCATCTGAAAACTCGTAATGACCTGGAGAATCATATTGCCTGGTTACATTTAGCATTTAGTGAATCCGGTAAATTAAAAACCCAAAAAACAATTGTGGAATTGCACTTTTTTTTTGCAATTTCACCGCCCTTTTTTTTCTCCGTAAAATCAATGGTGTCATTCAGAATTGCAACACGTCCCTCGAAAAAACAAGTCCTCATACATATTGACGGAAAAATAAAAAAGTTACCGCTCTGGGAAAAAGGGGAGCAAAATACGAAAGCGCAAAAAAAAAAAGAAAATTGCGAGGTGGCGAAGAGGTTAAACATACTTAATCCACACCAAAAATAAAAGCCGCAAAACCTGCTTTGAAAGCAGAAAAAATGCGTTATTAATGTAACGAAATAAATAAAAAATACTTGAAATATAAAGTTTATTACAACGGTGTAAAAGTGAGTAAACAGCATGCGTGAAGGAAGCCTAAAAAAGACATGTCCCTTTAAGGCCACTTTCGCATCATTTTTCATAACTGCACATATTACTATATCCGTGCAGCTGCTACACCTATAAAAACAGGACTGTCCTTACAATCCAGGACAGATGGTCTCTCTCCAGTCTGCATTCGCCATAGGTCCCGTTAGGTGATTACCACTATCGTTGCTCCGACATTTCCAGTTTATCCTTGGCTTTAAATACAGCGCTGGTTAAGACGGCGAGTCACATTAGGAAGGGGAGGAAAATTGCATATTTGGAGCAGATGGCTTTCATTTCTAAGCATGTGGGCCTGGAAAAGGAACTGGTTTCTGGTGGGTGCTGTTTATGGGAAACGTAAGGGAGGAGATTGCAGCAAGCGATTTCTTACTAGGAGAATTTAAAACCACAGTCCCAGGGAACGTGCGCTGCCATAAATCAGCCAATCCCTCCTTCATGCTACACAAGGTGTTGGAAATAGGCAGGAAAAACAGAACGCAGCCCTCCGTGTCTACGTAATCCTGGCTACGCGCTTAGTTATTAAACTAGCTATCATGAAATGACCTATTGATTAAATCGTATTTTTCTTGTTAAATCTCCAAAATCCTATCCCAATATGTAGTAGGTGCAATAATAATTATAATATTAGCAAAAAAAAACAATTAGAAGTGTAGTATAGTTTTTCTGATTCGCTATGTCTCTTTCCTCATGTGCAGGCATTGCAGGACCTTAGGTATCCATGGTTACGACCACTCAGTGGTTAACACTGTGGCCTTGCAACGCTGGGGTCCTGGGTTCAAATCCCACCAAGGACAACATCTGCAGCATGTATAAGCAAAGCATAATAAAAAGCATAATATTACATATTGGGATAGGACCTTGGAGACAGGAATACCCCTTTAACAAGAAAAATACAATTTAATCAATAGGTATTTTTATGATAGTGTCCCACTTAAGCGCCCAGCCAGAGTTATCCGGGTAGGAATGGTGCGCTGGAAATCCCACCCATCGGCGCCCGTGTTACGTGACCGCGGGTCGCCAATGGGTTGGCATGACAACCAGAGGTCTCCAGCAGACCTCTATGGTTGTCACTGCCGGATTGCTATGAGCGCCGCCCTGTGGTCAGCGCTCATAGCAAGTGAGCAATTCTGCTACATACAGGCGATCTGATCATCGCCTGTATGTAACAGAGCCGATCGGATTATGGCAGCTTCTAGTCTCCCATGGAGGCTATTGAAGCATGATAAAAGTAAAAAAAAATGTTTTTAAAAATATTGAAAAAATGAAAAACATATAAAAGTTCAAATCACCGCCCCCCCCATTCAAAATAAAACGATAAAAATAAAATGAAACCTACACATATTTGGCATTGCCGCGTTCAGAATCGCCCGATCTATCAGTATAAAAAAGGATTAACCTGATCGCTAAACAGCGTAGTGAGAAAAAAAGTCAAAACACCAGAATTAAGTTTTTTTGGTCGTCACAACATTGCATTAAAATGCAATAACGGGTGATCAAAAGATCGTTTCTGTACCAAAAACGTCATCTCGGCAAGCAAAAAATAAGCCCTCACTCGACCCAAGATCCTGAAAAATGGAGACGCTACAGGTCTTGGAAAATGGTGCAATTTTTTTTTTTTAAACAAATTTGGATTTTTTTTTAACCACATAATTTAAAAAGAACCTAGACATGTTTGGTGTCCGTGAATTCGTAATGCCCTGGAGAATTATAATGGCAGGTCAGTTTTATCATTTAGTGAACATGGTAAAAAAACAACTGTGGGATTGCACTTTTTTTTGCAATTTCACCACACTTGGAATTTTTTTCCCATTTTCCAGTACACGATATGTTAAAACCAATGATGGCATTCAGAAGTACAACTCGGATTGCCTCATATACTCGTCTGAACATAAAGTGACTAAAAGCAGCATCTCCCCCTTGGCATGTCTTATTCCATTGGTTTTAACAAGAAATGTGTAATACTTCCCTTCTACTGCAGAGGCGCTGTAGGAATACAAAACGCTTGTTTTCAGGTCCTCCTATAATATAAATCTGATTACTAGGAATTCTTTCAGCAAGACTTCCTCTGGTCAACTTGTTGTCAGTTCACCCTAGTAAAAGAAACATATGGAGGACCCCTCCCAATAAGTTTTAGATTTGTTTTCTTACCTCCAGCTACACTGACTACATAGAAGACTCGTCAGTTTGCAATGAGTTTTCTTGCCACTACATACCCAAGAAAATTATTTTGGTGGAGGGGTCTAGTAAGATTTTACCCAAACCTGAATTCTCAACTTTAGTTAAAAGGTGTTGAAAGTTCTAAATAAACTTCATAGATTGAACTGGTTCTTTTTCATGGAGAGTATTTATCACAGAATCTCTCCGTAGTTTGCTTTCTCATGGCATACCGTGACACCAGTGTACAGAATAACTAAGGACATTTTATAGTTGTAGTTAACGGGTTGGTATTTTTGCATCTGGAACACCAAGATTTGCCCCTTCTACATCTTTGTGAAGGAGCCGTTCATAGGTCACCAGTCTGAAAGCCTGGGGTGAAGAAGTACAGTATCTCTGATGTGGTGACGGGATTCCATTGAATAAACGTCACAGTTCTCATTCCTGATATACCAGGGTATGTCATGATCATTATGCTCTTCACCAACTCTATGTAGCTCCATGACCTAGGCGATGTTCGAGAGGCAACCAAGGAAGATGCCAGAGTACAGATACGCTTTTTTAAGCCTCATAGAGGTAGGTTGCAGAACTTTGAACTCTTCCATCTTCTTAGAGAAAGCGTACAACTCTACCTACCCCTGAAAGCCAAAAAGGTTCAAGGTTCATATGTAGGCCCACCTGTGTGAAGCTTTCAAAGAAAGTCCACAACTTGGCCCACTGCATCATGGTGCAGTTTTAATATGACACATGTGACAGACCCAAAATCAGATGCTTTCATGACCCATTTCCAACCATCATGTGATGTTACAATGGTAAATTCAGAGCTGTACGTAGGCTTTCCTTAATCTGGGGCATTAGGTCAATCCATTGCTCTCACGCTTTATTTAAAAACCCTGACCTTTTCAAAGTTGAATGTTGGAGGTCTCCTGCCTCTGTTGTCCTCCCCACCAATGCCCCTGTGTAAACCAATCTATGCACAAACAGTAAGTACAATTATTAGGGTTTAACCCCCACCCACCAAGATTATCAATGGATGTGCGTTCCGTTCATGCACTTTTTAGGTTCATGTGTTGTCAAATTAGATAATGGATACTGGGGAAAAGAAAAATATAAAATCTGAAAAAAGTTCTGCAAAAATTGTCTGCCCAACATCTTAAAATGTCAGGCTGGTCTATCTGTGCAAGAAACTTCTTAAAATGTCAGGCTGGTCTACCTCTACAAGAAGCGTTTGGAACCTTATTACGGAGTTTGCAGCTATACGAAGATGTAAAAGATAGACTGACTCCTCATAGAGCAGGCAGAAATGGTTTATTACCATTTCTGCCTTCCTGATCGCAGTATCCACAGCAGTAAACGAGAACTCGGTACATATTTTAAGAAGCACTGACAGAGCTTTATCCTCCTGTCCTCTAATCGTGTGACCACTGAGCTCTGGGAGAGAGCAGGAGCTACTGTGTCCTAGAAGACCCAACCCAACTCAGCAGTAGACTCAGGAGACTGAATTTACCCTGTAACCAGCACTAATGTACCAGGCAGCTTCAGTAACAGGGGAAATCAGAGATAATTTAATGGTATTAAAAAAATTAAAATGCACCCCCCCCCAAAGATCTTTAAAAGAAAGAGAGGACATGATGTATAAAATAAAAAAAGAAAGAAAGAAAAAGAAAATACGGAAAGAAATAAAGCAAAATTAAAAAAGAAATAAGACAATCTGAACCGGAATTCTAGGCCCTATGATGGAGAAAAATAATAAGTCCATTATCAAAATAATTCTTACAGAAAGGAGAAAATAATTTAGAATGTATTTTAGTCATGTTTTATTATCTTTTAAAAAAAGTACAAACAATAGAAAAAAGACACACATGTTTTCTATGAATTTAACTCCAATAATGGGCAAAAATTTAAAAAATGCAAAATATACAAAAAAATTACATAGAATGACACAAAAATTTGGCCACAACTATTAGCATATCAGGAAAAAAAAATATTTTAATAACCGAACTTGAAAAGATTTTAACAGCTCTTAAACCACATGTAGGAAAAAAAATGAAAATTTACTTAGTCACGAACAGGGAAAATGGTTAATCCAACTCACTCATTGCTTAAATGAAACCAGCCATCCAAAAGTCAACTTTGCTTGCGTCATTACAGAAGGAACTAAATATTTGTCTATGGGATTATATATATTCCCTATTTCCATTACATTCATATTTTTTGTTCTGGTCAACTGCCCTTATGGACCCACCCAGTTCCTACATACTGCTGCTGGTGTCCACCACCGGTCTCCTGCCTCCCTCTTCTGGCAGAGGAGGATTAGTTGATCGCTGTGGCCAAAGTACAGCCGCTAATTGGCTACAAGGGTCAGGCTCTTTATGAGCTAAATTTAACAACCTCATAGCTCTTTCTTATGCCTTTGATTGCCTATAATGAATCCTACCAGAACAAGAAGCCGGAAAGCCATTGGGGGATTCCTGTAGTAATACATTGGACCTACATGGGTCTGGAATCTTCTTATAATAGCTGCTCTGTAGCTTGCTGGACCACTGGGATAAGTCAAACTTTGGTCAGCAAGACAGCCATAGTGATGGTCCAAACTATTAGTCATCAGGACCTAAGAGCATCCTAACAAGCAGAGAGCCAGGAGATAGGGGAGATGTGTACTCCTGAAGATATGGTCATGAGAATAACCTCCATACACACTCAATTCAGCCAACAGTGCGTTCCAGAATCCATCCTTCCCTCAACCCTGGAATATGTGGCCTCCTTGCTAACTCTATTGCACCTTTCCTGTCCATTCTCAACTCTACTGCCCAAGTAATCCACCTCTCACCACGCTACTTCTCCGCTTCTCCCCTCTACAAATCCATTCGTTGGCTTCCTATTCCCCAATGTATGCAGTTCAAACAACTAACAATGACCTACAAAGCCTCCATAACCTGTCTCCTTCATATATCTTTTAACTAATCTAATTTAATTAATCTAGTTATATCTTCCAACCACAACCTCTGGTCCTTCCAAGACCTCCTTCTCTCCTCCACACTTATACGTTCCTCACCCAATCGCCTCCAAGACTTCTCCCGAGTGTTTCCCACCCTCAGGAATTCTGTGCCCAAACAAGTCCAATTATCCAACACATTCGGAAACTTTAGACAGAACTTGAAAACCCATCTCTTCAAATAAACTGAAGCCTGCAATGACCCCGTTGCCACCTCGCGACCACCGGTGCTGCTGTAACCCCTCAACCTACTGTCTCCTTACCCATTACCCTGTAGACTGTAAGTCCACGGGGGCAGGGCCTCTCCACTCTCTGCTTGTCTGTCATTGTTAGCTTGTTCTTTGTAATTTATATTTGTATCTTGTATATATCTCCTTATGTACAGGACCATGGAATAAATGGTGCTCTAAAAATAAATAACATTCATTTCTGGGTAAGTAGAAGAGGAAAAAATGTGAAAATAAACTGAAGCGAAACATGAAAGTTTAAAGGGACTCTGTAGCCCCCAAACTTCAAATAAAACCACTCATACATTTATGTATTGGACCAAGCCCCTATTAAAATTATTATTATTAGACATATAATATAAATGAGCGGTCCTTGTTACACCCTTGGCGTACCCAAGCCATTATTCCGCCCCCATTATGACCATCCTCCCTTTATATTGAGAGCGATCACTTCGGAGCACTGAATTCAATCCCCAGCCCTCTACTTACTGAGGCTCCAGGAGCCGAGAGCACACACAGTGTCAGTGTGAGTGTGCTCTCATTCACCTCTCCTGTCTGGAGTGGACACGGAATGACATATTCATAGGAGAGGGGGACGAGAGAGCGCCTGCACTACCACTGTGTGTGCTCTCGGCTCCTGCAGTGTCCGGAGGGCTATGTATTCCTAAATCATTGACAGTATAGATCAGCGGCAGGGTTAGTTCCTGAACTTTGTACTTTCTGATATTGCAAGGGCGACAGATTTACCTCCGAAGCATCAGAGGAGCTGCTGATCCAGACTGTGTGCTCTCCATATAATCATAGAGGTAGACAGACAGATAGATGATAGATAGATAGATAGATAGATAGATAGATAGATAGATAGATAGATAGATAGATAGATAGATAGATAGATTCAAGCAAAAAACAGGCAGCACTCCATTGTATCTTGATCAACTGTGCAGAGTTTAATCAGACCCACATGTCTTCACTACGACGTTTCGGCTCTAAATGAGCCTTTCTCAAGACCTTGAGAAAGGCTCATTTAGAGCCGAAACGTCGTAGTGAAGACATGTGGGTCTGATTAAACTCTGCACAGTTGATCAAGATACAATGGAGTGCTGCCTGTTTTTTGCTTGAATTTATGGACTGTGGATAGCCGGTGGATGGGCTTCCTGGAGGCTTTGCACCCAGAGATAAGTGAAAGTGTTGTGCTGTTCCTTTTTTCTACTATTATTAGATAGATAGATAGATAGATAGATAGATAGATAGATAGATAATAGATAATAGATAAATAGATAATAGATAGATTATAGATAGATAAATAATAGATAGATAGATAATAGATAGATAATAGATAAATAGATAGATAGAATGTACACGCATTCTGTGAGTTATTATCATGGTGTAAACCACAACACCGTCCAGATGCTGCATGTAATTCCGTGGGGGATTATGAATTCCCATTCCTCGGTCTCTTCCTCTTGTGATTATTGAGCCCCTGCTGCGCTTCCTTTCTGCTGGCTCTAACCCTGGTAATAATGGAGCTGAGAAACAAAAATACAATCACATGTCCATATAATCCATAAAGGTGCCGATGCACAACGTAAGAATAAAGCTTTAGTTCTTATGAGACTTATGGGCCCAAATTCATCATTTGCTTTTTTTAAGTCACTTTCCTTTTTTTCTTGTGGTATTAGTTGACGTTTTTGGCGCCTAAAATTCATCAAAATGTTGCACTCGAGTCATGAATTTGGGCAAAGTTTAAAGAAGGGGCTTTTTATCTTTCCTTGAACTTCTTTTGCGACTTTTGGCACCATGAATTGCCCAAAAGAAAAAAATACACCAAAACCTCTCAAAAATACATCAGAGGCGACTGGAGTCGAGTTGCATCAAATTTTGCAACTTTTTAAAGCATTACATAGTAACATAGTAACATAGTTAGTAAGGCCGAAAAAAGACATTTGTCCATCCAGTTCAGCCTATATTCCATCATAATAAATCCCCAGATCTACGTCCTTCTACAGAACCTAATAATTGTATGATACAATATTGTTCTGCTCCAGGAAGACATCCAGGCCTCTCTTGAACCCCTCGACTGAGTTCGCCATCACCACCTCCTCAGGCAAGCAATTCCAGATTCTCACTGCCCTAACAGTAAAGAATCCTCTTCTATGTTGGTGGAAAAACCTTCTCTCCTCCAGACGCAAAGAATGCCCCCTTGTGCCCGTCACCTTCCTTGGTATAAACAGATCCTCAGCGAGATATTTGTATTGTCCCCTTATATACTTATACATGGTTATTAGATCACCCCTCAGTCGTCTTTTTTCTAGACTAAATAATCCTAATTTCGCTAATCTATCTGGGTATTGTAGTTCTCCCATCCCCTTTATTAATTTTGTTGCCCTCCTTTGTACTCTCTCTAGTTCCATTATATCCTTCCTGAGCACCGGTGCCCAAAACTGGACACAGTACTCCATGTGCGGTCTAACTAGGGATTTGTACAGAGGCAGTATAATGCTCTCATCATGTGTATCCAGACCTCTTTTAATGCACCCCATGATCCTGTTTGCCTTGGCAGCTGCTGCCTGGCACTGGCTGCTCCAGGTAAGTTTATCAATAACTAGGATCCCCAAGTCCTTCTCCCTGTCAGATTTACCCAGTGGTTTCCCGTTCAGTGTGTAATGGTGATATTGATTCCTTCTTCCCATGTGTATAACCTTACATTTATCATTGTTAAACCTCATCTGCCACCTTTCAGCCCAAGTTTCCAACTTATCCAGATCCATCTGTAGCAGAATACTATCTTCTCTTGTATTAACTGCTTTACATAGTTTTGTATCATCTGCAAATATCGATATTTTACTGTGTAAACCTTCTACCAAATCATTAATGAATATGTTGAAGAGAACAGGTCCCAATACTGACCCCTGCGGTACCCCACTGGTCACAGCGACCCAGTTAGAGACTATACCATTTATAACCACCCTCTGCTTTCTATCACTAAGCCAGTTACTAACCCATTTACATACATTTTCCCCCAGCTGATTACAACTGATGAATCGGGAGAAAACATCTGGAATCACTAATCTCTGCCAACACGGCGGGAAATAAAACAGGTGAGCGCATGTGAAATGGACCTGCAGCGCCCCAGAGACCTGGTCGTTGCAGTAATGTCGCTCTGCCACTAAGGGGAGTGATGTTAAGTCTGATTGCACTAAAGGAGTTCACCTGACCATGTATCACAGTCACACATTACACTTCACACTCCGGCCACCAGGGGGAGCAAAAGGCTCTATGTATTAGGCCACTCCTCACACTCTGGTAAAACTGGGGGTTGGATAGGAAGTAAGGCTACGTTCACATTAGCGTTTTGCGTGTTTGCGTCGGGTTTGCGTCGGGCAACGCAGCGGCGACGCATGCGTCATGCGCCCCTATATTTAACATGGGGGACGCATGCGTTTTTGTGTGATGCGTTGTGCAATGCATGCGTTTTTTTTGCCGCAAGCGTCGGGCCGAGAAAATGCAACAAGTTGCATTTTTCTTGCGTCCAAATTTCGGCAAAAAACGACGCATGCGTCGCAAAACGCAGAGTTTTTGCGTGCGTTTTGATGCGTTTTCATTTGCGTTGTGCGTTGCGTCGCCGACGCAGCGGCGCACAACGCAAATGTGAACGTAGCCTTAGTGAGAACGCAGCCTGGGAGAGCTCCAGGGAGGACCTGTCAGGGGTGGGTTCCTGGCAGGTACCTAGCAGAAAGGACAGAACGTGACGGAGCCGCGCATGCACTGCCTTGCGGCGGCATCCTAAGGAAGGACACGAAGCGAAGGATATTGTGGAGAAGTGAGAAACGAGATCACAGCACAAAGGAGAGCCAGTAGGAGTCGTGCCCGTAGATCGGCAACATCCTACTGAGGCGCGTAGCTGGTGGCCGGAATGCCAAGGAAGTAACTGACTCCAAGTATTACTTCAAACAGCGGCAGGACAGTTGATTACAGGTTGGCTGTCTACCTTACATCACCTAACCAGACATAGGGGGCAAACGTGGAGAGAGGCGTCTCTAGGGTCCCAGAATAGCTCCGAACCTACCCGTCATACGGGTGCGTCCTTGCCAGATAAACTTGGGGGATGGAGAAGAGAAAGAACTGATACGAGAGTTGTGAGGACTATCCCGTGGTGCTCAGCAGGGAAGGACTACAACACACAGGCGCTAGTTGGTAGGCACTGATTTCCACCTGCAAAGGGAACTCTGGATGTGCCTTCGGACCGGCCGGTCTCAGCCAGCCCTGTTAGCAGTGTTCTGGATTGCGGATCCCGAAGTCTTCAGTAAAAAGGTAAAGAGACTGCAACCCTGTGTCCTCGTTATTAACTGCGCCTCACATCATCGCCACCTACACGATTGGGAAGCCCTGGGGATATACTTCACCTGTGGGAAGGTATACCATCTAGCTGCCATTCCATCACCCCAGTGGGGCCCCAAGCAGCGTCGGTCACCCTGACAGAACACCGCAGGTGGCGTCACAAAACCTTGACAAACTTTCATCACCTTTCATTGGAAGCCCATTAGCAGGGTCACGGACTGGCTCCAGCCACCGTGACAACCCTAGAACCGAGACAGAGAGGACCGGTACTGAGTAGCCTGCGGCCTTGCGTCTGTGGGCGCTCCAGACCTAAATCAAAATAATTTGATTAATGGATTGGGTGCAAACACAACAAAAAAAGGTGCAAATCACACAGTTGAATTGGGGCCATGGTGTTTTTCTGGGGCTCACCAACTTTAACCCTTTCATGACCGATGACGTATATTTACATCATTAGCTGCATCCCTGTCTTTGAACTGAACCCACATCTTTCCCTGCACTTGATGGCTGATTTAACCAGCCATTAAGTGCCTCTAACAGCTGCGGGGGGGGGGGGGGATACGAGATCTACCCACGGCTATTAACAAGTTAATTGCCGCTATCAATGACTGACCGCAGCATTTAACACCCACTGCCTGGAAGCCCGTCACAAGTCCCGCCTATCAGTGCCCCTACCACGTGATCACGGGGCAACAATGGGTTGTCATGACAGCTGGGGGTCTGCAGAAAACCCCCATGCTTGTCATCACGATCCTCCTGTGCACGTCGGCTTGTGGTCGGCATTCATTGGAGATTGTAATTTCTGGAATACATAGCAGTACTGAAGCCCTGCTATGTGGAGCACAGGAGATTGGATGATCACTGCTTCCATTCTCCTAAGTGGGCTATTAAATACAGTAAAAAGTGAAAAAAAAAGATTTCAAAAATAATAAAATAAATTAAAAAATTAAAAATAAAAAAAAACCCCACAAAATTCAAATCACCCCCGTTAAAAATGAAACAATTATAAAAAAAAAAAAATTCACATATTTGGTATCGCTGCATTCAGAATTCTCCAATCTATCAAACTATATAGTAAATTAATCCGATAGGTAAACGGCACGAGGAAAAAAAAAATTAAACCGCCAGCGTTCCTTTTTTTGGTCGCTGCAACATTGTAATAAAATGCAATAATGGGCGATAAAAACATTGTATCTACCCCAAAATGATATCAATAAAAACGTCAGCTTGGTGCCCAAAAAATAAGCCTACACCCAGCCCCGAATCATGAGAAGTGAGACTGTTAAAAGTCTCTGAAAATGGCAACAAACGCAAAAAAAAAAAATTTTCATAAAAATTTCTGCATTTTTTTTTCAGCTCTTAAAAAAAAAAAAAAAACTATATATGTTTGGTATCTGCGTACTCGTACTGACATGGGGAATCATAATGGTAGGTCACTTTTACCATATAGTGAACATGGTAAATAATAATAAAAAAAAATTGTGGAATTGCGCTTTTTTTCAATTTCACCACACTTGGAATTTTTTTTTCCATTTTCCAGTACACTATGTGGTAGGATGAATGGTGTCATTCAAAAGTTCAACTCGTTACGCAAAAAACAAGCCCTCATACAGCCATATCGATGTAAAAATAAAATAAAAATTATAGCTCAGCAGAAGGGAAGGAAAAAACGAAGATGACAAATTGCCTGGGGTGAAGGGGTTAATATATTTATGATAAATGTGCTTTCTTTTTAGCCACAAGTGACAGATCACTTATTGTTTAGCTAAACTTAATGTGGTTCAGAGCTTAGGATGTTTTTAGACAAAATTGTCAGCAGTAACTTTTGAAAAAGTCGCAAAATCCGTCCAGTGGTGGAGGAGCGGAAACTGCAGGAATGGTTCCAGGCAGAAGAGGAGCATTGTACGTTCTGGCAAATATATGACACCGTGCAACGTTTACTAAATGTGACACAAAACACGATGACTGAGAAAATAATTCTGAGTTTTAACACACTTTTTTTTACTGATAATACACGAGCTCCAGGGTGCGTTGGTTGTTGCCACTGTGAAGTCCAAGAAAGCTGAGAGTCTGTAACGTGGAAGAAATAGCAGAAGAAAGTATTACAAAATGTGAGGTTATATCAGGTACAATATTAATCATAACACATACTGTACTAGGGAAACAAATAGTTGTAAGTAGTGTTGAGCATTCCGATACCGCAAGTATCGGGTATCGGCCGATACTTGCGGTATCGGAATTCCGATACCGAGATCCGATATTTTTGTGATATCGGGTATCGGTATCGGAAGTGTAAAATAAAGAATTAAAATAAAAAATATTGTTATATTCACCTCTCCGGCGGCCCCTGGACATCAGCGGGAGGATCCGGCGTCCGGCACGGCTTCTTTCTTCAAAATGCGCGCCTTCAGGACCTGTGGAATGACGTCCCGGCTTCTGATTGGTCGCGTGCCGCCCATGTGACCGCCACGCGACCAATCAGAAGCCGCGACGTCATTCCTCAGCTAAAGTCCTAGAATGAGCGCCTTCTAGGACCTGAGGAATGACGTCGCGGCTTCTGATTGGTCGCGTGGCGGTCACATGGGCGGCACGCGACCAATCAGAAGCCGGGACGTCATTCCACAGGTCCTGAAGGCGCGCATTTTGAAGAAAGAAGCCGTGCCGGACGCCGGATCCTCCCGCTGATGTCCAGGGGCCGCCGGAGAGGTGAATATAACAATATTTTTTATTTTAATTCTTTATTTTACACTTTAATATGGATCCCAGGGCCTGAAGGAGAGTTTCCTCTCCTTCAGACCCTGGGATCCATGAGGATACATTCCGATACTTGATGTCCCATTGACTTGTATTGGTATCGGATATCGGTATCGGCGATATCCGATATTTTTCGGGTATCGGCCGATACTATCCGATACCGATACTTTCAAGTATCGGACGGTATCGCTCAACACTAGTTGTAAGCAACGAAGAGAAAGAAAGAAAGAAAGAAAGAAAGAAAGAAAGAAAGAAAGAAAGAAAGAAAGAAAGAAAGAAAGAAAGAAAGAAAGAAAGAAAGAAAGAAAGAAAGAAAGAAAGAAAGAAAGAAAGAAAGAAAGAAAGAAAGAAAGAAAGAACTACGGACAGGTACTTAGATAGATAGATAGATAGATAGATAGATAGATAGATAGATAGATAGATAGATAGATAGATAGATATGGGATAGATAGATAGATAGATAGATAGATAGATAAATAGATAGATAGATGATAGATAGATAATAGATAGATAGATAGATAGATAGATAGATAGATAGATAGATAGATAGATGATAGATAATAGATAGATAGATTAGATAGATAGTTAATAGATAGTTAGATAGATGGATGATGCCTCCTCCCTGGTCCTCAGTGATCTGTCTGTCTCATAGTGATTAGCTCTGAATCTCCTTCTTCTTCCTCCTCCTCTTCTTCCTCCTCCTCCTCTTCCTCCTCTTCTTCCTCCTCTCCTTCTTCCTCCTCTTCTTCTTCCTCTCCTTCTTCCTCTTCTTCTTTCTCTTCCTCATTCTCTCCCTCATCTTCTTCCTCCTCTCCTTCTTCCTCCTCTTCTTCCTCCTCCTCTCCTTCTTCCTCCTCTTCTTCTTCCTCCTCCTCTCCTTCTTCCTCCTCATCTTCTTCCTCCTCTTCTTCTTCTTCCTCCTCCTCTCCTTCTTCCTCCTCTTCTTCCTCCTCTCCTTCTTTCTCTTCCTCCTCTCCTTCTTTTCTTCCTCCTCCTCTTCTTCCTCCTCCTCTCCTTCTTCCTCCTCTTCTTCTTCCTCCTCCTCTTCTTCTTCCTCCTCCTCTCCTTCTTCTGTCTCCTCCTCTTCTTCTTCCTCCTCTCCTTCTTTCTCTTCCTCCTCTCCTTCTTTTCTTCCTCCTCTTCTTCCTCCTCCTCTCCTTCTTCCTCCTCCTCTTCTTCCTCCTCCTCTCCTTCTTCCTCCTCTTCTTCTTCCTCCTCCTCTTCTTCTTCCTTCTCCTCTCCTTCTTCTGTCTCCTCCTCTCCTTCTTCCTCCTCTTCTTCTTCCTCCTCTTCTTTCTCCTCTCCTTCTTCCTCCTCTTCTTCCTCCTCTCCTTCTTCGTCTTCTTCCTCCTCCTCTCCTCCTTCTTCCTCTCCTTCTTCCTCCTCTCCTTCCTCCTCTTCTTCTTCCTCCTCTTCTTCCTCCTCTCTTTCTTCCTCCTCTTCTTCCTCCTCTCCTTCTTCCTCCTCTTCTTCTTTTTCTTCCTCCTCCCCTTCTTCCTCTTCTTCTTCCTCTCCTTCTTTCTCCTCTCCTTCTTCCTCCTCTTCTTCCTCCTCTCCTTCCTCCTCTCCTTCTTCCTCCTCTTCTTCTTCCTCTCCTTCTTCCTCCTCTCCTTCCTCCTCTTCTTCTTCCTCCTCTTCTTCCTCCTCTCTTTCTTCCTCCTCTCATTCTTCCTCCTCTTCTTCTTTTTCTTCCTCCTCTCCTTCTTCCTCCTCTTCTTCTTTCTCCTCCTCTTCTTCCTCCTCTTCTTCTTTCTCTTCCTCATCTCCTTCCTCCCCTTCTTCCTCATCTCCTTCCTCCTCTTCTTCCTCCTCCTCTCCTTCCTCCTCCTCTCCTTCCGCCTCTTCTTCCTCCCCTTCTTCTTCCTCTCTTTCTTCCTCCTCTTCTTCCTCCCCCCGGACCTCTGACTATCTGACGCCCTCTCCTGCCCTGAGTTGAGCTGCAGAGAACAGAATACATGTCACGGAAGCAGAGCCCCCCATGAGGGAGCAGTGTGCACTCCGGGACCGGCTGTGTCGTGTTCCCCTCAGTGTGGCGGCGCGTCTGCAGCCAATCTGCTCGGTGTGACGCGGGGAGGCCGCTCCACGGCGGCCGCCGATATAACACACCCACCGGAGGCTGGGGCTGCAGTCACCGCCGCTCCACCGGCAGCACTGCTCTCAGCTGAGCGCGGCTCCAGCCTGCACCTGCCACACACCGTCCCTGCTCCCGCCGCACACCTCCATTCTGCCCCCTTTTTTTCTTTTTCTCTCTCCCTCCTTTTCCTGGTTTTCAGGCTGACATGAACCAGGGAATCCAATGAGTGAACCGGAACCGGAGAGCGGCAGCAGCAGCGCGGTCCGGGCTCTCGCCGCCTCCTTTGTGCCATATTCTTCCAGCTGGTGCTGCAGAGATGTCCACAGGCAGCCAGGGCTTCTTGGATGGAGGATCACACAGACCTGATTGGTGACAGCACACAGGATCCTGGTGCCTGAAACGATTTGGATCTTTTTTTATTATTATTATTATTATTTACTAGAACTTAACCCTTTACGCAAATGGTTCTGAAGAACCGGATGGTCCTGCCAAGGGGTCAAGTCGCCAACGATGGGAAGCGGAGCCGCGTCTCATCCAGCCAAACATTCCGGATTGTTCCATTCATCTCATAAAGCCACGCTTCCCCCTTGCTAATATCCTCCTTCGCCTTTTTCCCTATACATTCCTCCGTCTCTTCCAAATCATCCCTTTAAAAAAAAAAAAAAATCCATAAACCCCCCCAAACCCCCCCCTCCTATCCCATTGCAATAACGCTGCACCGAAACTCTTGAAATTTTTATTTTATGCTATTTTGTGCATTGCGAATAAAAAAAAAATAACTTTTTAATTTATATCTAGATTATTATTAATATTATCAGAAAAGAAATTATTATTGTTCTAGAGATTAATCCGGCTTTTTCCGTGAAAAAGCTTTTTTTTTTCTTTTCTTAATAAGTTTATTGCTGAAAAAAAAAAATCAAAATTTGCAAAAAAAAAAAAAATAATAAAAAAAATTGCGAAAAAAAAATATAAAAAAATTGCGAAAAAAATAATATCAAAAAAATTGCGAAAAAAATAATATAAAAAAAATAAATAAAATAATTTGCAACTTAATAAAGAGAGGAAAGATGAAGATGATTTTAGTTCGTAAATTCAGGGTGTTGATATTGATGGTGTTCTTGATCGCTTGCACAATGCATATTATGATAGATCTACTACCAAAGCTGGAGAAGAGGGCGACCAGGAGCGATGGAGAGGTAGGATGCTCCTGTACTCACAACCTCAATGAGGACTGGGGGAAACAGAGACCCAAAAATACCGCCGAATCGGGGTGGCCTAACAAGCACACCCTGAGGATCCTACAAGACTTTAGCAGCGACCCCAGCTCGAATCTCACGTCGCACTCGCTGGAGAAAATCACTGGAAATATGGACAAAAATGACTCTTTTAAAAAACTGGAGCAGCAAGAAATGGGCAAAGACTTGAACAATAAACAGTTAATCCAAGATGGAGGTATAAAGAAGCCCCAGCCTGGACTCGGGTCCTCTCGCCTGGCCGCCCTGTTCCAGCATCCCCTCTATAAAAGCACCATTCCTGACCTGACCGAGGATGATGTCTTGTTTAATGTGAACAGCGACATCAGGTTTAACCCCAAAGCTGCTGAAAACCAGGAATGGTGAGTTCCGAACTCGACGGGGACATATTATTATTATTATTATTGTAGTTTTACCAAGAAAATAGGAGTCTATTAAAACCCTGATCATTCAAAAGTGACTGCCCGGAAGCTGAAGTATGGGGAGATGTTTGCCAAGGTTTTAAACATTGGCCATTTTCTTACTCTACCGAAGGGTTAAAACGCCAAAATTTGACATAATCTGTATTTCTAATATCCAAATGTCGTAGTCTTAGAGGACTGGAAGCTGAGATAGGGGGGAGATGTTTAGCAGGGTCTTCTCTTATGGTGTCAGGAGCTAATTAAGACCAAGAAGATCCATTGTTTTGTTAGTCATGGAGAGAAGATCATAAGTGATCCTCAATAAACCCTCACATTCCCTATTTATAGGGGTCCGGAAGCTGAGATATGGGAAGATGTTTGCAAGAGTGCTTCCACTTTCTGATCATTTTACCCAAAAGATCCATTGTTTTTGTTTAGGTGGGAACATCATAAGTAAGTAATCACCTTCTCTGACCATGGGGTTCCTCATTATACCCTTCAGTTCTCCATTTAAAGGGGTTGGGGGCTGTGATATGGGGCGATGTTTGGAAAGATCCTTCCTCAATCTGATGATTTTTACCTCCATTGTTTTTGTTTAGGTGGGAACATCATAAGTAAGTAATCACCTTCTCTGACCATGGGTATCCTCATTATACCCTTCAGTTCTCCATTTAAAGGGGTTGGGGGCTGTGATATGGGGCGATGTTTGGAAAGATCCTTCCTCAATCTGATGATTTTTACCTCCATTGTTTTTGTTTAGGTGGGAACATCATAAGTAAGTAATCACCTTCTCTGACCATGGGTATCCTCATTATACCCTTCAGTTCTCCATTTAAAGGGGTTGGGGGCTGTGATATGGGGCGATTTTTGGAAAGATCCTTCCTCAATCTGATGATTTTTACCTCCATTGTTTTGTTAGGAGAGAGAACATCATAAGTAACTAATCTGCTCTGACTTCAGGTCTCCCCATTATCTACCTTCCCTTTCCCTGGAAGCTGAGCTATGGAGAGATTTCTGCACTTAACCCTTATATGCCCTCATATCAATTTTGGTTTTGTTATACCGAAAAGATCCATTGTTTTGTTAGAGAACATCAGAGGTGACTGATCATCTGTTCTGACTTCAATTAACCCCCGAATACTCATACCCATACCTTTTTAATGCTGAGATATGGGGAGATGCTTGGCAAGCAGGTGGCTACTTATTGCTCCTACAAAGGTGATCCTTTAGGATGAGGACCCTGCCGAATATACCCCCCACCCCTTTAATATCTCAGCTTTATCCCCCCATATGTATAATATGGGGGATGGGAGAGGAGATGGGATCTAGCTGCAGTCACAGGTGAATTCTTTTGTTTTGATGTTGTTGCAGATTGTATCTCCGAATGTTAAACATAAGCATGGCTTGTATCACTATTGCTCCTGACACATTGTATCCACCTCTTATAATCCCCTCCCGTCACATCTAACATTTTACTGCGCACTTTGCATTTCGGGATTGTGTCTGTCTCATTCAGAAAAGGTAAGTAGGTCACGGTGCAGGGGGGCGAGCGCCGTCCCCGGAGCAGAACAGACATCGGATTAATAGAACCCAACGACTCTGCGGACAAGTCTCTGACCGATTGTGAAACTCATCGGTTAACTTTAACCTTTATTGTCCCGGTGGTAGAGTCCAGGTAAATACTCTGGTACTCAGACTGATAATATTTCAACATTGTGCCTTTTTTTTTTAACTTTTAACCCTTCACTGGCCCATAAGAGATACAAAAGGGAAGCAATTCTAGCAACAAAACAAGTAATAATCCGACGGGTCGGGTTTGCCGACTGTAGAACAACAGCTCCCTCTTCCAAGAAAACTGACACCGTATTGTCTGGAGCAGCTGCATTGTACTTTTTCTATGCAAGGATGAGATAATTGGGGGAATCTAAAGTCTTAATTAGAGTCGTGGGCAGATCCAGAACGTACAATAAACCATTTATCCCGCTACAGGTACTAGAAGATGGCACCGTCCCGGTCTGTTTGATGATGTCCCTCTTATCTAACGCTTCTATCCTGTCATATGGAGACCTTAATTCGATATTTGCAGCTGCCACTTTTCCTGGAGCCTCTTTTTTTCCCTCCCGCTTTGCTAATGGCTTTTAGATTATAGATGTATAGTAATTGAAAATAAAATTTCAGCTGTTAGCTCTTAATTGCTTTTACCTTCCCATGCCCCAAAGGTTAATTCAGTCACACGTTATTCTGGGTGCAGCCGTGAAAGAGAGATACTGTATTTCCCATCATGTCCAACATGTCAAAACCCAAGGTAGATAATAAAACCATAAAACCCAGGGTAGATATGCCATGGGGCCCCTGGAAAAATGGGGCCCAGATAAGTCTAGTTCCATCTCGCTGTATATAATGGATGGTGGAAATCTGTGCAGGTCACACTCTCCTTGTGTCCTACAAGGGTTAGGAGTAAGCCAAGGTTCCTGGAATTAGACATAGAGCAACCAAAGAACTATGGGTGTAATGGGGGGGTGTAACTGCAAAAGGCTCAGGAGTTGCAATTTAGGAGAGGCCTAAGAGTTGCAAGACTAGGAAGGCCCAAAAGGTCCCTTTCCTCCATACTAAAGAATATTACCTGGATGGCCCTTTTGGAGATTCTATATTGGAACCCACAAACTTTCAAATTAGGCCATTGGTGGTTACCACCTCCAAAAGAGAGGATTGTTTTAATTCTAGCCATTTATCTCTATATAAAATCTCCTGGAAAAGAAAGAGACCTACATAAGATTACTTTTATGTAGATTTGAGCAAAAAGATTAGCAGGACCCTGTTCTAGCAGACACAACGTTGGACAAGAGTCCTGTAAACCTCCTGACTACCTGCCGCCCCTTCTGATTAGTAGGACCTGGGGACATGTCATTCATTGTGTGTAATGACGTCAATGGGTCTACCAATAAGAAGAGTCATCGGGAAAGTCAGAAGGTAGTAGAAGGTTCACAGTGCTTTGGTCCAGCTGGCCACAGACTAATGGCATGGCCACTAGCAAAGCCAAATTTTATTTTACACTATTTGATCAAATAAGCGTAAAGCCATCCTACCGCAACAAGGTATACCCATCCCACCACAACGAGGTATAACCATCTCACTATGACAAGGGACAAGGTGTACCGATCCCACCACGACAGGGTATATTTATTCCACCAGGACAAGATGTAGCCATCCACCATGACGAGGTGTACCCATCCCACCTCGACGAGGGGTAACCATCTCATTAAGACAAGACGATCCCACCTCGACAAGGTGTACCCATTCCATCATGACAAGGTGTACCTATGCCACCACGACAAAGTGTAACCTTCTCACCACTACAAGGTGTACCCATCCAACCATGACAAGGCGTACCCATCCCACCACGACAAGGTGTATACATCCCACCATGACAAGGTCTACCCATCCCAACACGACAAGGTTTATACATCTTACCATGAAAAGGTGTACCCATCTCACCACGACAAAATGTACCCATCCCACCACGACAAGGTGCACCCATCTCACCACGACATAGTGAACCCAATGGGATAGTGCTATCCTGTCTCTAGTATTAAAACCTTACACTGCATGGCCACTAGCCCAGGGTCCTGTGAATTTTTGCTCAAGTCTACTGTATCCCTTTTTTTAATGGGTGTTGGAAACCTGTGTAGGTCCCATAATGGTGTCAAAACTAGTATAAGATTAGCTGGTGGGAGGCAAATGAGAACTGCATGCTCCTGCCCAAGGTAGCCAGGGCTTTAGTAGTGTTAACCGGCACCAGAAGCGGCCCCCTTTCTATGGGACCCCTAATCCCTGTGGTCCTGTTTGAAACCTTGCATAAAGCGAATGGTTAGCAGGAAGGTTACTAATTATTAATTTCATTGTAATCCAAAAGAAACAAGAAACTTTGGAAATCCAAAGACATGATGATATAATAAGCTATAACTAGAGATGAGTGAGTCAATTAGCAGGACTCTGGTCCAGCAGCCACGTCAATAGTCCGTGGCCATCGGCCAGTAGAGCTGCAAACCGACTCCTACGTACTGGCATCCCGAGCGTAGGCCTGTGATGATGTCATATGTGACATCACACCCCAACAATGAAATCATGCCGGGCTTACAAATCAGAAAAACGTAGCACATAGGATACAACCATGGACTAATGAAGTGGCCGCTGGACCACCGTCTTGCAAATCGATTCTCTCATCTCTACCTGTAACCCAAAAATCCAGAGTTATGGGATCAAAATTTAAGGATAAATTGGAATTGCATTGTTGTCATGTTGATTTTTCAATATCTGTAGTTGTCAGGTATAAAGCTAGTCATCGATGTATCTTATTTTTAACTTTAAGGGATATAATGATTACATGATCCCAATCAACCAATTTCCCCAAAAATGTTTATAACAAAAGTTGAACGGATGTAGATTTTGATCATTTCTGGCCATTTCAGTACTTTTAAGGGTTAATTAGTTCCTTAAAGAGATACAAGAGTGTTGAAATAACGTCGGAAACAATTTTGGCTGCCAGACATTTCCGGATGTGAATTAACAGCTTCAACCTGTTTCTCTTTTTTCTTTTTTAACCCATATGCAAACAAAAACCTTTTTAAGAGAAACCGTAATATACGTACACAAGAACTTGTAACAAAAAGCAGGAGGAAACATTATTAAAGGGGACATAACTTTGGAAGACCCTACGATTTCTTGACATCAAATCCTGAGCAGGTAGTCCTGCTTTTTGGATCTTTAAAAGTCATCTGTAATCTATGGTAGAAACTTGGAGCAAGTATTTAATTTCCCTGCACTGCCTCCGCAGGTACAATGAAGTATTACACCATTTTTATTGCAGTCATCAGACTGCCCCTGTAATGCCCAGATGTGTCGGATCATCAAGAGCTCTTTAGATGCTCTCTTTTTAGATTAATCGATAAAAACCTAATTTCTTTTAACTCTAAATTTCCTAACAGGGTGAACATTTGTAACATAGTAACATAGTAACATAGTAAGGCCGAAAAAAGACATTTGTCCATCCAGTTCAGCCTATATTCCATCATAATAAATACCCAGATCTACGTCCTTCTACAGAACCTAATAATTGTATGATACAATATTGTTCTGCTCCAGGAAGACATCCAGGCCTCTCTTGAACCCCTCGACTGAGTTCGCCATCACCACCTCCTCAGGCAAGCAATTCCAGATTCTCACTGCCCTAACAGTAAAGAATCCTCTTCTATGTTGGTGGAAAAACCTTCTCTCCTCCAGACGCAAAGAATGCCCCCTTGTGCCCGTCACCTTCCTTGGTATAAACAGATCCTCAGCGAGATATTTGTATTGTCCCCTTATATACTTATACATGGTTATTAGATCGCCCCTCAGTCGTCTTTTTTCTAGACTAAATAATCCTAATTTCGCTAATCTATCTGGGTATTGTAGTTCTCCCATCCCCTTTATTAATTTTGTTGCCCTCCTTTGTACTCTCTCTAGTTCCATTATATCCTTCCTGAGCACCGGTGCCCAAAACTGGACACAGTACTCCATGTGCGGTCTAACTAGGGATTTGTACAGAGGCAGTATAATGCTCTCATCATGTGTATCCAGACCTCTTTTAATGCACCCCATGATCCTGTTTGCCTTGGCAGCTGCTGCCTGGCACTGGCTGCTCCAGGTAAGTTTATCATTAACTAGGATCCCCAAGTCCTTCTCCCTGTCAGATTTACCCAGTGGTTTCCCGTTCAGTGTGTAATGGTGATATTGATTCCCTCTTCCCATGTGTATAACCTTACATTTATCATTGTTAAACCTCATCTGCCACCTTTCAGCCCAAGTTTCCAACTTATCCAGATCCATCTGTAGCAGAATACTATCTTCTCTTGTATTAACTGCTTTACATAGTTTTGTATCATCTGCAAATATCGATATTTTACTGTGTAAACCTTCTACCAGATCATTAATGAATATGTTGAAGAGAACAGGTCCCAATACTGACCCCTGCGGTACCCCACTGGTCACAGCGACCCAGTTAGAGACTATACCATTTATAACCACCCTCTGCTTTCTATCACTAAGCCAGTTACTAACCCATTTACACACATTTTCCCCCAGACCAAGCATTCTCATTTTGTGTACCAACCTCTTGTGCGGCACGGTATCAAACGCTTTGGAAAAATCGAGATATACCACGTCCAATGACTCACCGTGGTCCAGCCTATAGCTTACCTCTTCATAAAAACTGATTAGATTGGTTTGACAGGAGCGATTTCTCATAAACCCATGCTGATATGGAGTTAAACAGTTATTCTCATTGAGATAATCCAGAATAACTAATAATAGAGATAATTTGTGAATATGAATATTCTAGCAAAATAATTTCTAAATGTTCCATGAAATTGGAATCTAACATAACTGAATGTATATTGCATTGTTAAATGCTTTATTTATAGCTTTACTTTCACTGTTACATTGAGAGGTGACAGGCGCTGTAGATATGGTGTCCACCGGCCACTTACCAGATACTGTACACGTATGTCAGGTGCCACTTATGTGCATGAGATTTTCCATCCAAAAGCCTAATGAAAAATACACCAAAAACATGTCTAAGTGGTTGTCTTGTAATGAAAGTCTGCAGATTAAGTGCAAGGATTCAGTGCAAACTTTTGAATCTTTAAAGTGCTGTTAGGATTCTCTGGTGTCAGTGGTGAGATCAGGCGGACACATGACTGAAAGTAAGTGATCTGTATACTTCCGGGCCACATTCCGACTAGACGTACGTGGCCTCGCTCAATTCATGAGGCTGAGCACGTCTAGTCGGCATGTGATCGCATGTCTACAAAAGGTATACTTGTGGTCATGTGTCCGCCCGATCTCGGCAGTGACACCGAAAAATCATGACCTGACAGCATGCCATGTGCACGCTGTGAGAATTCTGAAGTCTACGGCTGCCGTCCCACACTAGCAGTATTTGGTCAGTATTTTACATCAGTATTTGTAAGCCAAAACCCTGAGTGGGTGATAAATGCAGAAGTGGTGCATATGTTTCTATTATACTTTTCCTCTATTTGTTCCACTCCTGGTTTTGGCTTACAAATACTGATGTAAAATACTGACCAAATACTGCTAGTGTGATGACATCCTACAGCTGCAGACTTTCTCCCAAGACCAGAAAACCATTTAACATACGCCAAAACTGTTCATAATCTTACATGTTCTTGTGATATTGAATTACGTTATTTTTATTTACGGGAACATATTTTTGGTCTCATAGTTTTAAGGTTGAAAGAAGACCCAAGTCCATAGAGATCAGCCTATAATCTTACCGATCCTTTGATCGCTGGTGCACTGAACTGCGATACTTCTGATACCACGTCTATAAGAGGCCCCATCCATGGTCACGTACAGGTCTTCCGTTCTGCCATGTGGCAGAGAGGCGATCTCCAGTAATTACACCCCTACTACTCTGGTGGCTCACTAGCATTTTTTTCATTCCTCTCTTTGCTCTAGTATTACTGATTTTCCAGAGCATTCAGTGCTTCCAAATCCAGAAATAGCTCACGATGGTCTGTTTCACACCTTATTTCCTACATTTCGGCATTTCCTGCTGGAATTGGAAGCCGCACTCGCAGATTAGTAAAAACTCCTGAACGAAACATGGACTTTAGATTCCGGGTGCATAAATGAGATCTAGTAAAGGTACTTTAGTCTACTGCCCTCTGCTCTGTAACACGACCTCCTGTAATTATCACAAGCTTACTATGTAGATTGGAAGGTTTAGGGATCGTTTCTTCCAAATTCAAAGATTCATAAGAAATTAAAAAAAAAAAAGTTTGCATTAACTTTAATGAAGTTTGCATTACCTTTTCATTGCTCTGCATTAATTAATGCCATAATTTAAATATAATAATAAATGGAAACAAAAAGAGTTGTTCAGAATTAAAATTATGTTTTTTTTTTCCGCAGAAACAGCGCCACTGTTTATCACTGGCTGTAGCCGGTATTGCAGTTCAGCCCGATTTATATCAATACTGCAGTATCATTTACAGCCAATAGACAGGAGTCTGTATAACTTGATCCGAGCCCCTTTTTCTAAACTTGGTGAATTCCTTTAGGACATTTGTGTCACCAGCAAGCGTGCTGGGATCAAGTGTTATCCGCCATGCTCGTGTGCTAACACAGTGTCTTCAGCGTGCTCGAAAAATATGTCCGAGTCCCCGTGGCTTCAGTTGTTCAACAGCCGCAAAACATGCGGGGATTGTCTGTATGTGTTGTGGTTGTCGAACTGTCGCGACACAATCAGCCGCGGAGACTCAGAACAAATTTTTCGAGCACTCCGAAGACCCTTTGTTAGCACACGAGTATGGCAGATAACACCTTATCCCAGCACGGTCGCTCATCACTAGTCACCACCTTTCATATATGTCTATTAAGACCACCCTTGTCGTTAGAATCGCCTATGTTCCTCCATGATCCAATATAATGGTTGTCATTTTTTTAAGGCAAAATGTGGGGAATGAAGCAAACGAAGAGGAAGATTTCTTGCCGACTGGAGAAGCTCACGTAGACTCCTATCCAAACTGGCTAAAGTTTCACATCGGAATCAATCGATACGAGTTATATTCCAGGCAGAACCCGGCAATAGGAGCTTTACTACAGGATCTTAGCGGACAGAAGGTGACCAGCGTTGGTAAGGGGTTCACATTTTATTACTTATATCGCATTCATTTTTTGTTCTTTGAATGGTCATTTTGGGGGAATACAGTATATTGGTCACTGTCTGCCGGTTCTACCAATATGGTCACCATCCAAGGTGAAGGGTACCGAGGACATAGGCCGACTTCTCTATCTTTTTTAATGGGATCTTTACGTGGTCTACATGGATCATAAGGCCAACAATTACTCCTACGAGTGGATGTGGTGTTAATGTAACATCTGATGGAAGAATTAATATTGGGGTTGGAATAATTCGACTGTAGATGTCCACTTTATATCATACAAACTGGTCAGTATTTACAATGCCAGACTATGTTCGGACGCACACTACAGTCGTGGCCAAAAGTATTGTTAGCCTTAAAATTGTTGCAGGAAATCCCAGAAAAAGTTTACTTCGTTTGTGTGTGATGGAACAACACAAAAATAACAGAGAATTTCACACCAAACTTCAAAATTGTTGACACCTTTCCAAAATTGTGGCTAAACAACCTTTAAAGCATGTGATGCTCGTTCACTCTCACCTGTGGCAAGTAACAGGTGTGGACTATATGAAAATCACACCTGAAACCAGATAAAAAGGGAGAAGTTAACTCAGTCTTTGTGTTGTGTGTCTGTGTGTGCCACACTAAGCATGGAGAACAGAAAGAGAAGAGAACCGTACTTTTTATGGTCTTTACTTAAGTAGGTGTGATTCATGGGTAATAATACCCAATAAGAGCAGGCTAAAGACACGCCCCTGAGGATCCTGTGAACCACGCCCCCAAGATAAAGACCTTAAAAATTAGCGCTAAATTAAAAATCCCATATATCTGGATGGATTTTTTTTAAAAAGCAAAACAAAATAATACTCGGAGGAGCAGTGAGTATAATGTGAGAACAAAAACTGCACGGTTCACTTGGTTCTCCTTAAAGGGGTCGGCACCAAAGACGCTTGCCAAGAGTCATGCATGATCAGCAGGTGTACTGTGTGTGGTTCTCGCTTCCGTTGTAGACCTGAGCAGCTCTAAACGCCTTGAGACCCTCTCTTAAAGGGGTTTAAAAAATTACCTAGTTGAAGAAATACATTTTCATATAAATTATTATGGAATTCTGATCTAATACAGGGAAGAGGTGGGGATCCGCCTTTCAAAATCTTTATTCGCTAAAGTAGAGCACCTGCCGCCTTGGAGAACAGAACATATCTGTGCATTACACAGGACGCCCCATTGATTTTCTGTGGTGTAATGCTTCATTTCCCCTGTAGAGGCGCTGCAGGCAAATGAAAACCTTTTTTTAATGATTCGTTGGCAACGATATTAGTTCCCTGGCACAAATGGCATCCAATCAGGCACATGCTTTCATTAGTCGCACTTTCTGCACGCTGATGAGATATATGTTGTGTTGCCATGGTTTATTGCATCATGCTGTTATATGATTAAATCCTCTTTGAAGAGCTGATAGCAGAGGCTCCTCGCTCTGGCAGGTGTTGTCATCTGCTCATATTCTGCCATTTATCATCTCTCTACAGAAATATGTTCAGTCTCCAGCTAGGCCTATGCATGTCGTAGCTGCCGTTCTGGAATGCCTTGTGTAAGGTTATACGGAGATTCACCCTTTGTACCTATTGGCAGCTGAGCGCTTCCTTGCTTTATTTCCCTCCTTGGTGAATCTTGTTATTTATTGACTTGTGTAGTGTGGAATCTTGGAAGCTGACTTGTATTTCGGATCCGTCAATCACTTACTGTTAATGAATAACCCCGCATTTAGCGGTGATGTTACCCATCAGGCAGAATTTCCAATTTGTATATATTTACCTCGCTCACATTAACATGCTTCTAGCTTCAGCCCAGTGTGACTGCCAATTTCTTCCTTTACTGGATTAGAAAACAGATATTTTGCTGCTTTTTTTAGCATTTTTTTGTATGTTGACAAATGTCATTATCGTAAATGTGTCTTTTTTTTAACCTGGTGTAAAGGCCGCCATTCTCCTGAATCCGGCGCTGTTTTTCTTTTCTTCCTACGCCTCTCCGTTGCTGAGATATGGCCCATTCTTCCTTCCATGAAAAATTCTACTCTTTTTACGAAATAGGCGTCGTCTTGCTGACCACACCCTGTTGGATAAAAAGACTAGATTTATAAAGAAAAGCCTATATCTCAGGAACGGAGAGGCGCAGGAAGAAAATAAAAATAGCGCCAGATTCAGGAAAACAGCGGCTTTAACACCAGGCGCAGAAATGTACATATTTATGGCAAGTGATAAATCCTTTCTAAAATCTAAAGCGCATTTTCAAATACGCTGTATACAGTTTTTTTTTTTTGGGAGGGGGAGGGTGATGCTCTAGCATTTTAGGGGTTTTATTTCCTGTTTTTTTCTGAGCTCACTATGCTCTAGGAATAAAAATTTCCATTGACTTATTTATAGGACTTATCAGGAAAATATATTTTAAGGGCCTGAGTTATCATTTTCAGGGGGGGAGGATTTTAAAGTCACTTTTCTTTTAATTTGTCTTGTGATATTCGGTCAGTATTTTACATCAGTATTTGTAAGCGAAAACCAGGAGTGGGTCATAAATGCAGAAGTGGTGACAGGTTTTTGTTATACTTTTCCCTCTGATTGTTCCACTCCTGGTTTTGATTTTACTGATCTAAAATACTGACCAAATACTGAAGGTGTGAACGAGGCCTTAGGCCATGTTCACACAGTGCGTTTTTTTCTGCGGAACCGCAGCGTTTTTGCACTGTACCCTATGGAAAACAGGAACCACTGTGCACATGATGCCGGAATCGGGAAAAAAAGCCGCGCTGAATAGCCGCGGTAAAAAAGAAGTACCATGTCACTTCTTTTTTCGGAGCCGCAGCGGTTCTGCACCCATAGACCTCCATTGTGAGGTCAAACCCGCAGTAAAACCCGCAGATCAAAAATATATTTGCGGGTTTTATTGCGGTTTGTGGTGCCAAACCGCTGCAGCAGGAAGTGCGGGGAAGCGGGCGGAAGTGCGTGGGCGGAGTGTGGCTGCCCCGATCCCACCCCCCCATGCTCCGATGCCCCTCCCCGTACTCCGATGCCCCCCCCCGTGCTCCGATGCCCCCCCGTGCCCTAATCTCCCCCCCTTATACTTACCTGGCCTCCCGGTGTCCGTCCGGCCGTCTTCTCCCTGGGCGCCGCCATCTTGCAAAATGGCGGGCGCATGCGCAGTGCGCCCGCCGAATCTGCCGGCCGGCAGATTCGTTCCAAAGTGCATTTTGATCACTGAGATATAACCTATCTCAGTGATCAAAATAAAAAAATAGTAAATGACACCCCCCCCCCTTTGTCACCCCCATAGGTAGGGACAATAAAAAAATTAAGAATTTTTTTTTTTCCACTAAGGTTAGAATAGGGTTAGGGGTAGGGTTAGGGGTAGGGTTAGGGTTAGGGGTAGGGTTAGGGTTAGGGGTAGGGTTAGGGGTAGGGTTAGGGGTAGGGTTAGGGGTAGGGTATTTTCAGCCATTTTAACCCTAAAAAAACTTCCTAGAAAACACACAGACTCTGCATAGAAAACTGCATAAAAAAAAGGATCAAAAAACGCATAAAAAAACGCACCAAAAAAGCACAAAAAAAGGACCAAAAAAAGGACCTGCGTTTTCTGCCAAGAGCTGCGGTTTCAGTCCTGAAAAAAAAAAGGATGGAAATCAGGAACGTGTGAACATACCCTTACAGGTTCTTCTCCTGAACTTGGTAGCGCACAGACTGCAAAGCACAGCTGACGGAGGATCACGTGACCAGACCTGCCCATCAGCCTCCTCCAATAGAAAAGCACAGGAGAAAGATGCTGGTTATCTATTGGAGGAACTGATGGGCAGGTCTGGTCACATGATCCCCCATGAGCAGCAATGATGAGAACAGTAGAGCTGTGCAGTCTGTGATGAAGGGTGTACTAAAATGTACAGGAGAAGAACCTGTAATACTTAAATATTCGTGAGCGACACAAAATAATGTCTCCAATACATCAGCTAAAATACAGATAAATTTGAGAAACCCCTTTAGATCCTTTAATTCATCAGCTGGTCCCCCTGGCTTGTACGGCATGTATAAACTCAGCTGTGCTATATCTCCACCTCACATATGTCATCCTATTACTAGAAATAACGATGCTGGGATTCAGTCGATTTAATCACTCTTTAAGGGGAAGTTTTTGTCTTGTAGCGGTTGTATCGTGGGCGGCGTAGTGTGTGATCTACTCTTTGGTAACGGAAATTTCCATTATCACCAAGAATCACAACGGCGGACAGTAATGAATGACAGTCAACGGCCCCCTTATCGGGTCTTCACCGCACGGCTTCCTCTCTCTGGTATCTGCTCGTCCTCGCCAGTATCAGAAGTAAACATCTTGCTCAATAAAATGTTAATATCAAACAGCTGCTTTCCAAGGGAAGGTTCATAAAAGAGTCACTGCGGGATGAGTCACTGCTCGCAGGGGCCAAAAAACAATACTTTCCTATAGGCTGCACTCTTATTAAGCTGGGAATAATTATGTACAGTAATAGATGAGAGAGGAAAAAAAGAATGTACCAGAGCCGAATGTGTTAAATACAGCAGACCCGAATGTGTTCAATATAGCAGCGCCGAATGTGTTAAATACAGCACAGCCGAATGTGTTAAATACAGCACAGCCGAATGTGTTAAATACAGCAGAGCCGAATGTGTACAATACAGCAGACCTGAATGTGTTAAATACAGCAGACCTGAATGTGTATAATACAGCAGACCTGAATGTGTACAATACAGCAGACCTGAATGTGTATAATACAGCAGACCTGAATGTGTACAATACAGCAGACCTGAATGTGTACAATACAGCAGACCCGAATGTGTACAATACAGCAGACCCGAATGTGTACAATACAGCAGACCTGAATGTGTACAATACAGCAGACCTGAATGTGTACAATACAGCAGACCCGAATGTGTACAATACAGCAGACCTGAATGCATACAATACAGCAGACCTGAATGTGTACAATACAGCAGACCCGAATGTGTACAATACAGCAGACCCGAATGTGTACAATACAGCAGACCTGAATGCATACAATACAGCAGACCTGAATGTGTATAATACAGCAGACCTGAATGTGTACAATACAGCAGACCTGAATGTGTATAATACAGCAGACCCGAATGTGTACAATACAGCAGACCCGAATGTGTACAATACAGCAGACCTGAATGTGTACAATACAGCAGACCTGAATGTGTATAATACAGCAGACCTGAATGTGTACAATACAACAGACCCAAATGTGTACAATACAGCAGACCCGAATGTGTATAATACAGCAGACCCGAATGTGTACAATACAGCAGACCCGAAAGTGTACAATACAGCAGACCTGAATGTGTATAATACAGCAGACCCAAATGTGTACAATACAACAGACCCAAATGTGTACAATACAGCAGACCTGAATGTGTATAATACAGCAGACCTGAATGTGTACAATACAGCAGACCTGAATGTGTACAATACAGCAGACCCGAATGTGTACAATACAACAGACCCAAATGTGTACAATACAGCAGACCTGAATGTGTATAATACAGCAGACCTGAATGTGTACAATACAGCAGACCTGAATGTGTATAATACAGCAGACCTGAATGTGTACAATACAGCAGACCTTAATGTGTACAATACAGCAGACCCGAATGTGTTCAATACAGCAGACCTAAATGTGTATAATACAGCAGACCTGAATGTGTACAATACAGCAGACCTGAATGTGTATAATACAGCAGACCCGAATGTGTACAATACAGCAGACCCGAATGTGTACAATACAGCAGACCTGAATGTGTACAATACAGCAGACCTGAATGTGTATAATACAGCAGACCTGAATGTGTACAATACAACAGACCCAAATGTGTACAATACAGCAGACCCGAATGTGTATAATACAGCAGACCCGAATGTGTACAATACAGCAGACCTGAATGTGTACAATACAGCAGACCTGAATGTGTACAATACAACAGACCCAAATGTGTACAATACAGCAGACCTGAATGTGTATAATACAGCAGACCTGAATGTGTACAATACAGCAGACCTGAATGTGTATAATACAGCAGACCTGAATGTGTACAATACAGCAGACCTTAATGTGTACAATACAGCAGACCCGAATGTGTTCAATACAGCAGACCTGAATGTGTACAATACAGCAGACCTGAATGTGTATAATACAGCAGACCTGAATGTGTACAATACAGCAGACCTTAATGTGTACAATACAGCAGACCTGAATGTGTACAATACAGCAGACCTGAATGTGTATAATACAGCAGACCTGAATGTGTACAATACAGCAGACCTTAATGTGTACAATACAGCAGACCCGAATGTGTTCAATACAGCAGACCTGAATGTGTACAATACAGCAGACCTGAATGTGTACAATACAGCAGACCTGAATGTGTATAATACAGCAGACCTGAATGTGTACAATACAACAGACCCAAATGTGTACAATACAGCAGACCCGAATGTGTATAATACAGCAGACCCGAATGTGTACAATACAGCAGACCTGAATGTGTACAATACAGCAGACCCGAATGTGTACAATACAACAGACCCAAATGTGTACAATACAGCAGACCTGAATGTGTATAATACAGCAGACCTGAATGTGTATAATACAGCAGACCTGAATGTGTACAATACAACAGACCCGAATGTGTACAATACAGCAGACCTGAATGTGTACAATACAGCAGACCTGAATGTGTATAATACAGCAGACCTGAATGTGTACAATACAACAGACCCAAATGTGTACAATACAGCAGACCCGAATGTGTATAATACAGCAGACCCGAATGTGTACAATACAGCAGACCTGAATGTGTACAATACAGCAGACCCGAATGTGTACAATACAGCAGACCTGAATGTGTATAATACAGCAGACCTGAATGTGTACAATACAGCAGACCTGAATGTGTACAATACAACAGACCCGAATGTGTACAATACAGCAGACCTGAATGTGTACAATACAGCAGACCCGAATGTGTACAATACAGCAGACCTGAATGTGTACAATACAACAGACCCAAATGTGTACAATACAGCAGACCCGAATGTGTACAATACAGCAGACCCGAATGTGTACAATACAGCAGACCCGAATGTGTACAATACAGCAGACCCGAATGTGTTAAGTACAGCAGACCTGAATGTGTACAATACAACAGACCCAAATGTGTACAATACAGCAGACCCGAATGTGTACAATACAGCAGACCTGAATGTGTACAATACAACAGACCCAAATGTGTACAATACAGCAGACCCGAATGTGTACAATACAGCAGACCCGAATGTGTACAATACAGCAGACCCGAATGTGTACAATACAGCAGACCCGAATGTGTTAAGTACAGCAGACCTGAATGTGTACAATACAACAGACCCAAATGTGTACAATACAGCAGACCCGAATGTGTACAATACAGCAGACCCGAATGTGTACAATACAGCAGACCCGAATGTGTACAATACAGCAGACCTGAATGTGTACAATACAACAGACCCAAATGTGTACAATACAGCAGACCCGAATGTGTACAATACAGCAGACCTGAATGTGTACAATACAGCAGACCCGAATGTGTACAATACAGCAGACCCGAATGTGTTAAGTACAGCAGACCTGAATGTATTTTATACAGCAGACCCCAATGTATTTTATGCAGCAGACCTGAATGTATACAATACAGCAGACCTGAATGTGTTTTATAAAGCAGACCCGAATGTGTACAATACAGCAGACCCGAATGTGCATAAAACAGCAGACCCAAATGTGTATAATACAGCAGACCCGAATGTGTTAAGTACAGCAGACCTGAATGTATTTTATACAGCAGACCCAAATGTATTTTATGCAGCAGACCTGAATGTGTTAAATACAGCAGACTCAAATGTGTTTTATACAGCAGACCTGAATGTGTTCAATATAGCAGACCTGAATGTGTTAAATACAGCAGACTCAAATGTGTTAAATACAGCAGACCCAAATGTGTTCAATATAGCAGACCTGAATGCATACAATACAGCTGACCTGAATGTGTACAATACAGCAGACCCAAATGTGTACAATACAGCAGACCCGAATGTGTTAAGTACAGCAGACCCAAATGTGTATAATACAGCAGACCTGAATGTGTACAATACAGCAGACCCGAATGTGTGCAATACAGCAGATCTGAATGTGTACAATACAGCAGACCCGAATGTGTACAATACAGCAGACCCGAATGTGTACAATACAGCAGATCCGAATGTGTTAAGTACAGCAGATCCGAATGTGTATAATACAGCTGACCTGAATGTGTACAATACAGCAGACCCAAATGTGTACAATACAGCAGATCCGAATGTGTATAATACAGCTGACCTGAATGTGTACAATACAGCAGACCCGAGTGTGTACAATACAGCAGACCCGAATGTGTTAAGTACAGCAGACCCAAATGTGTATAATACAGCAGACCCGAATGTGTACAATACAGCAGACCCGAGTGTGTACAATACAGCAGACCCGAATGTGTTAAGTACAGCAGACCTTAATGTATTTTATACAGCAGACCCCAATGTATTTTATGCAGCAGACCTGAATGTATACAATACAGCAGACCTGAATGTGTTTTATACAGCAGACCCGAATGTGTACAATACAGCAGACCCGAATGTGCATAATACAGCAGACCCAAATGTGTATAATACAGCAGACCCAAATGTGTTAAGTACAGCAGACCTGAATGTATTTTATACAGCAGACCTGAATGTATTTTATACAGCAGACCCAAATGTATTTTATGCAGCAGACCTGAATGTGTTAAATACAGCAGACTCAAATGTGTTTTATACAGCAGACCCAAATGTGTTCAATATAGCAGACCTGAATGTGTACAATACAGCAGACCTGAATGCATACAATACAGCAGACCCGAATGTGTACAATACAGCAGACCTGGATGTGTACAATACAGCAGACCTGAATGTGTACAATACAGCAGACCCGAATGTGTACAATACAGCAGACCTGGATGTGTACAATACAGCAGACCTGAATGTGTACAATACAGCAGACCCAAATGTGTACAATACAGCAGACCTGAATGTGTATAATACAGCTGACCTGAATGTGTACAATACAGCAGACCTGAATGTGTACAATACAGCAGACCCGAATGTGTATAATACAGCTGACCTGAATGTGTACAATACAGCAGACCCGAATGTGTGCAATACAGCAGATCTGAATGTGTACAATACAGCAGACCCGAATGTGTACAATACAGCAGACCTGGATGTGTACAATACAGCAGATCCGAATGTGTATAATACAGCAGACCTGAATGTGTACAATACAGCAGACCCGAATGTGTATAATACAGCTGACCTGAATGTTTATAATACAGCAGACCCGAATGTGTATAATACAGCAGACCTGAATGTGTACAATACAGCAGACCTTAATGTGTGCAATACAGCAGATCCGAATGTGTACAATACAGCAGACCCGAATGTGTGCAATACAGCAGACCCGAATGTGTATAATACAGCTGACCTGAATGTTTATAATACAGCAGACCCGAATGTGTATAATACAGCAGACCTGAATGTGTACAATACAGCAGACCTTAATGTGTGCAATACAGCAGATCCGAATGTGTACAATACAGCAGACCCGGATGTGTACAATGCAGCAGACCCGAATGTGTATAATACAGCAGACCCGAATGTGTGCAATACAGCAGATCCGAATGTGTACAATACAGCAGACCTTAATGTGTACAATACAGCAGATCCGAATGTGTATAATACAGCAGACCTGAATGTGTACAATATAGCAGACCTGAAGGTGTATAATACAGAAGACCTGAATGTGTACAATACAGCAGACCTGAATGTGTATAATACAGCAGACCCGAATGTTTACAATACAGCAGACCCGAATGTGTACAATACAGCAGACCCGAATGTGTACAATACAGCAGACCCGAATGTGTATAATACAGCAGACCTGAATGTGTTAAGTACAGCAGACCTGAATGTGTACAATACAGCAGATCTGAATGGGTACAATACAGCAGACCCGAATGTGTATAATACAGCAGACCTGAATGTGTTAAGTACAGCAGACCTGAATGTATTTTATACAGCAGACCCGAATGTATTTTATACAGCAGACCCGAATGTATTTTATACAGCAGACCCGAATGTATTTTATGCAGCAGACCTGAATGTGTTAAAGACAGCAGACTCAAATGTGTTTTATACAGCAGACCCGAATGTGTTCAATGTAGCAGACCTGAATGTGTATAATACAGCAGACCCGAATGTATTTTATGCAGCAGACCTGAATGTGTACAATACAGCAGACTCAAATGTGCTTTATACAGCAGACCTGAATGTGTTCAATACAGCAGACCCGAATGTGTATAATACAGCAGACCTGAATGTGTACAATACAGGAGACCTGAATGTGTTCAATACAGCAGACCTGAATGTGTACAATACAGCAGACCTGAATGTGTATAATACAGGAGACCTGAATGTGTTCAATACAGCAGACCTGAATGTGTTAATTAAAGAAGAACCAGATTTTCTTCAGTACGTTTCTTATGATAATTCCTTTTTTTATAGCTGGATGCCCACACTGCCTCCATATCAAAAATTACCACCCCTTTCTCCCTATAGTGCCCAGTGTCACAATCCCTCTGCTCAGTGTGTCTTGGACACAGTCACACAGTGACTGACAGCTCAGCCATCCAATCAAGTGCAGGGGTGTGCTGAGTTGTCAGTATTTTGATAGACAGCTCGGTCATCCAATCTGAGACTGGGAGGTGCTGAGCTTCCCTCAGGTGTTCCCTGTTCTAAGTCATTTCTCAGCTACTTAGCTGGCAATCACAGATCTCTGCCAGACGTAGCATTTGCCTTGCATTCCTGTGCTCTGTTTGTTGATCTTTTGCTTCCTGACTTTGGATCGCGTTCTGACCATCCGTTTGCCTAGCCCTTTTGCTCTGATCCGCTATCTTGTTGGTATTCTGACCTTAGACTGTTACTTGACTACACCTTTGCTTTTCCCCTTTAGTTTATGATGTGCTCTCTTGGTATCCGACCCCGAAACGTTTGACTACTCTGCCTCATGGCTTGTCCGTGAGTAGTGACTAGTGTCAGACCCAGTTTGGCCCCCAGGTTAGAAGAGCCTGTGGTTTACTTACTCCTTCACAATTTTCTATGACCTTGCCAATTTCTCACTCTCTCGTATCCTATAACTGGAGAGCAGAAGTCTGATCCATGCGCCACTCAGTAGCAAAGGGGATGAGATTAACCAGAAATGAGCCCCAGTTCTCCAGGGGCCTCGCAGCTGCAGCCTTTATGGTATATATACACCCTGGAAGAAAAGGGAGACATGCATCAAATTAACCTCTGATACACACTGTTCGCAAAACTGCACGGTGTAGCTTGGTGCAGATATGAGATGGATGGATAGATCTCAGAATAGGAACAGATAGAATAAAAAAAATGGCAGCACTCCCTTTTCAAAAAAGGAAAAATGGTATTTATACAAAGCCTCTGTGTGGCTGCACCCACACTTTATTCGATTGCTCCTGATTTATCTTTTTCTTTTTAGTTTTAGATAGATAGGTAGGCAAATGGATGCGCAAAAAGAGAGGCAGCACCCAAAAATATTTGTAAAGTTAAAAGCAACCTTTTGCAACAAACAATTGAGACATTTTCTGGATGGATTCACGGATAGATGGATGGATGAATAAATGGATGAATAAATGGATAGATTGATAAATCTATGGATGGATAAATGGATACACAGACGGATGGATGGATGGATGGATGAATAAATGGATGAATAAATGGATAGATTGATAAATCTATGGATGGATAAATGGATACACAGACGGATGGATGGATGGATGGATGGATGAATAAATGGATGGATTCACAGATAGATGGATGGATGAATAAATGGATGGATAAATAAATAAATAAATAAATGGATGGATTAATAAATGAATGCATGGATTGATAAATGGATACACGGATGAAATACAGATGGATGGATACACGGATGGATGCATGCATTGATGGATAGATGGATGAATAAATGGATGGATTGATAGATGGATGGATACATGGATCAATAGATGGATACACGGATAGATGGATGGATGAATGGATGAATAAATGGATAGATTGATAAATGCATGGATGGATGGATGGGTGGATAGATGGATAGATGGATAGAGGCGCAGCAATGCTATAGAGGCGCAGCAATGCTGTAGAGGCGCAGCAATGCTATAGAGACGCAGCAATGCTGTAGAGGCGCAGCAATGCTGTAGAGGTGCAGCAATGCTGTAGAGGCGCAGCAATGCTATAGAGGCGCAGGCGCAGCAATGCTATAGAGGCGCAGCAATGCTATAGAGGCACAGCAATGCTGTAGAGCAGCAGCAATGCTGTAGAGGTGCAGCAATGCTGTAGAGGCGCAGCAATGCTATAGGGGCGCAGCAATGCTATAGAGGAGCAGCAATGCTGTAGAGCAGCAGCAATGATGTAGAGGCGCAGCAATGCTATAGAGGCTCAGCAATGCTGTAGAGGCGCAGCAATGCTGTAGAGGTGCAGCAATGCTATAGAGGCGCAGCAATTCTGTAGAGGTGCAGCAATGCTATAGAGGCGCAGCAATGCTATAGAGGCGCAGCAATGCTATAGAGGCGCAGCAATGCTGTAGAGGCGCAGCAATGCTGTAGAGGCGCAGCAATGCTGTAGAGGTGCAGCAATGCTATAGAGGCGCAGCAATGCTGTAGAGGCGCAGCAATGCTATAGAGGACCAGCAATGCTATAGGGGCGCAGCAATGCTGTAGAGTAGCAGCAATGCTGTAGAGGTGCAGCAATGCTATAGAGGCGCAGCAATGCTGTAGAGGCGCAGCAATGCTGTAGAGGCGCAGCAATGCTGTAGAGGTGCAGCAATGCTATAGAGGCGCAGCAATTCTGTAGAGGCGCAGCAATGCTATAGAGGTGCAGCAATGCTATAGAGGCGCAGCAATGCTGTAGAGCCGCAGCAGTGCTATACAGGCGCAGCAATGCTATAAAGGTGCAACAATGCTATAGAGGTGCAGCAATGCTGTAGAGGTGCAGCAATGCTGTAGAGGAGCAGCAATGCTATAGAGGAGCAGCAATGCTATAGAGGCTCAGCAAAGCTATAGAGGCACAGCAATGCTATAGAGGCGCAGCAATGCTGTAGAGGCGCAGCAATGCTGTAGAGGAGGAGAAATGCTATAGAGGCGCAGCAATGCTATAGAGGCGCAGGCGCAGCAATGCTATAGAGGAGCAGCAATGCTGTAGAGGCGCAGCAATGCTGTAGAGGAGCAGCAATGCTATAGACGCGCAGCAATGCTATAGAGGCGCAGCAATGCTGTAGAGGAGCAGCAATGCTCTAGAGGCGCAGCAATGCTATAGAGGCGCAGCAATGCTGTAGAGGCGCAGCAATGCTGTAGAGGTGCAGCAATGCTGTAGAGGCGCAGCAATGCTGTAGAGGCGCAGCAATGCTGTAGAGGTGCAGCAATGCTATAGAGGCGCAGCAATGCTATAGAGGCACAGCAATGCTATAGAGGCGCAGCAATGCTATAGAGGAACAGCAATGCTATAGAGGCGCAGCAATGCTATACAGGTGCAGCAATGCTATAGAGGAGCAGGAATGCTGTAGAGGCGCAGCAATGCTGTAGAGGAGCAGCAATGCTGTAGAGGGGCAGCAATGCTATAGAGGAGCAGCAATGCTATAGAGGCGCAGCAATGCTATAGAGGTGCAGCAATGCTATAGAGGAGCAGGAATGCTGTAGAGGCGCAGCAATGCTGTAGAGGAGCAGCAATGCTATAGAGGAGCAGGAATGCTGTAGAGGCGCAGCAATGCTGTAGAGGCGCAGCAATGCTATAGAGGTGCAGCAATGCTATAGAGGAGCAGGAATGCTGTAGAGGCACAGCAATGCTATAGAGGAGCAGCAATGCTGTAGAGGCGCAGCAATGCTATAGAGGAGCAGCAATGCTGTAGAGGTGCAGCAATGCTATAGAGGAGCAGGAATGCTGTAGAGGCGCAGCAATGCTGTAGAGGCACAGCAATGCTATAGAGACGCAGCAATGCTATAGAGGAGCAGGAATGCTATAGAGGCGCAGCAATGCTGTAGAGGCGCAGCAATGCTATAGAGGAGCAGCAATGCTATAGAGGTGCAGCAATGCTATAGAGGAGCAGGAATGCTGTAGAGGCGCAGCAATGCTGTAGAGGCGCAGCAATGCTATAGAGGCGCAGCAATGCTGTAGAGGCACAGAAATGCTGTAGAGGCGCAGCAATGCTATAGAGGCGCAGCAATGCTATAGAGGTGCAGCAATGCTGTAGAGGCGCAGCAATGCTATAGAGGAACAGCAATGCTATAGAGGCGCAGCAATGCTATAGAGGTGCAGCAATGCTATAGAGGAGCAGGAATGCTGTAGAGGCGCAGCAATGCTGTAGAGGAGCAGCAATGCTGTAGAGGGGCAGCAATGCTATAGAGGAGCAGCAATGCTATAGAAGCGCAGCAATGCTATAGAGGTGCAGCAATGCTATAGAGGAGCAGGAATGCTGTAGAGGCGCAGCAATGCTGTAGAGGAGCAGCAATGCTATAGAGGAGCAGCAATGCTGTAGAGGCGCAGCAATGCTGTAGAGGAGCAGCAATGCTATAGAGGCGCAGCAATGCTATAGAGGCGCAGCAATGCTGTAGAGGAGCAGCAATGCTCTAGAGGCGCAGCAATGCTATAGAGGCGCAGCAATGCTGTAGAGGCGCAGCAATGCTGTAGAGGTGCAGCAATGCTGTAGAGGCGCAGCAATGCTATAGAGGCGCAGCAATGCTATAGAGGCACAGCAATGCTATATAGGCGCAGCAATGCTATAGAGGAACAGCAATGCTATAGAGGCGCAGCAATGCTATAGAGGAACAGCAATGCTATAGAGGCGCAGCAATGCTGTACAGGTGCAGCAATGCTATAGAGGAGCAGGAATGCTGTAGAGGCGCAGCAATGCTGTAGAGGAGCAGCAATGCTGTTGAGGGGCAGCAATGCTATAGAGGAGCAGCAATGCTATAGAGGCGCAGCAATGCTATAGAGGTGCAGCAATGCTATAGAGGAGCAGCAATGCTATAGAGGCGCAGCAATGCTATAGAGGTGCAGCAATGCTATAGAGGAGCAGGAATGCTGTAGAGGCGCAGCAATGCTGTAGAGGAGCAGCAATGCTATAGAGGAGCAGGAATGCTGTAGAGGCGCAGCAATGCTGTAGAGGCGCAGCAATGCTATAGAGGTGCAGCAATGCTATAGAGGAGCAGGAATGCTGTAGAGGCACAGCAATGCTATAGAGGAGCAGCAATGCTGTAGAGGCGCAGCAATGCTATAGAGGAGCAGCAATGCTGTAGAGGTGCAGCAATGCTATAGAGGAGCAGGAATGCTGTAGAGGCGCAGCAATGCTGTAGAGGCACAGCAATGCTATAGAGACGCAGCAATGCTATAGAGGAGCAGGAATGCTATAGAGGCGCAGCAATGCTGTAGAGGCGCAGCAATGCTATAGAGGAGCAGCAATGCTATAGAGGTGCAGCAATGCTATAGAGGAGCAGGAATGCTGTAGAGGCGCAGCAATGCTGTAGAGGCGCAGCAATGCTATAGAGGCGCAGCAATGCTGTAGAGGCACAGAAATGCTGTAGAGGCGCAGCAATGCTATAGAGGCGCAGCAATGCTATAGAGGTGCAGCAATGCTGTAGAGGCGCAGCAATGCTATAGAGGAACAGCAATGCTATAGAGGCGCAGCAATGCTATAGAGGTGCAGCAATGCTATAGAGGAGCAGGAATGCTGTAGAGGCGCAGCAATGCTGTAGAGGAGCAGCAATGCTGTAGAGGGGCAGCAATGCTATAGAGGAGCAGCAATGCTATAGAAGCGCAGCAATGCTATAGAGGTGCAGCAATGCTATAGAGGAGCAGGAATGCTGTAGAGGCGCAGCAATGCTGTAGAGGAGCAGCAATGCTATAGAGGAGCAGCAATGCTGTAGAGGCGCAGCAATGCTGTAGAGGAGCAGCAATGCTATAGAGGCGCAGCAATGCTATAGAGGCGCAGCAATGCTGTAGAGGAGCAGCAATGCTCTAGAGGCGCAGCAATGCTATAGAGGCGCAGCAATGCTGTAGAGGCGCAGCAATGCTGTAGAGGTGCAGCAATGCTGTAGAGGCGCAGCAATGCTATAGAGGCGCAGCAATGCTATAGAGGCACAGCAATGCTATAGAGGCGCAGCAATGCTATAGAGGAACAGCAATGCTATAGAGGCGCAGCAATGCTATAGAGGAACAGCAATGCTATAGAGGCGCAGCAATGCTGTACAGGTGCAGCAATGCTATAGAGGAGCAGGAATGCTGTAGAGGCGCAGCAATGCTGTAGAGGAGCAGCAATGCTGTTGAGGGGCAGCAATGCTATAGAGGAGCAGCAATGCTATAGAGGCGCAGCAATGCTATAGAGGTGCAGCAATGCTATAGAGGAGCAGGAATGCTGTAGAGGCGCAGCAATGCTGTAGAGGAGCAGCAATGCTATAGAGGAGCAGGAATGCTGTAGAGGCGCAGTAATGCTGTAGAGGCGCAGCAATGCTATAGAGGTGCAGCAATGCTATAGAGGAGCAGGAATGCTGTAGAGGCACAGCAATGCTATAGAGGAGCAGCAATGCTGTAGAGGCGCAGCAATGCTATAGAGGAGCAGCAATGCTGTAGAGGTGCAGCAATGCTATAGAGGAGCAGGAATGCTGTAGAGGCGCAGCAATGCTGTAGAGGCACAGCAATGCTATAGAGACGCAGCAATGCTATAGAGGAGCAGGAATGCTATAGAGGCGCAGCAATGCTGTAGAGGCGCAGCAATGCTATAGAGGAGCAGCAATGCTATAGAGGTGCAGCAATGCTATAGAGGAGCAGGAATGCTGTAGAGGCGCAGCAATGCTGTAGAGGCACAGCAATGCTATAGAGACGCAGCAATGCTATAGAGGAGCAGGAATGCTATAGAGGCGCAGCAATGCTGTAGAGGCGCAGCAATGCTATAGAGGAGCAGCAATGCTATAGAGGTGCAGCAATGCTATAGAGGAGCAGGAATGCTGTAGAGGCGCAGCAATGCTGTAGAGGCGCAGCAATGCTATAGAGGCGCAGCAATGCTGTAGAGGAACAGCAATGCTATAGAGGCGCAGCAATGCTATAGGGGTGCAGCAATGCTATAGAGGAGCAGGAATGCTGTAGAGGCGCAGCAATGCTGTAGAGGAGCAGCAATGCTGTAGAGGGGCAGCAATGCTATAGAGGAGCAGCAATGCTATAGAGGCGCAGCAATGCTGTAGAGGTGCAGCAATGCTATAGAGGAGCAGGAAAGCTGTATAGGCGCAGCAATGCTGTAGAGGAGCAGCAATGCTATAGAGGAGCAGGAATGCTGTAGAGGCGCAGCAATGCTGTAGAGGCGCAGCAATGCTGTAGAGGTGCAGCAATGCTATAGAGGAGCAGGAATGCTGTAGAGGCGCAGCAATGCTATAGAGACGCAGCAATGCTGTAGAGGCGCAGCAATGCTATAGAGGAGCAGCAATGCTGTAGAGGTGCAGCAATGCTATAGAGGAGCAGGAATGCTGTAGAGGCGCAACAATGCTGTAGAGGCACAGCAATGCTATAGAGACGCAGCAATGCTATAGAGGAGCAGGAATGCTATAGAGGCGCAGCAATGCTGTAGAGGCGCAGCAATGCTATAGAGGTGCAGCAATGCTATAGAGGAGCAGGAATGCTGTAGAGACGCAGCAATGCTGTAGAGGCACAGCAATGCTATAGAGACGTAGCAATGCTATAGAGGAGCAGGAATGCTATAGAGGCGCAGCAATGCTGTAGAGGCGCAGAAATGCTATAGAGGAGCAGCAATGCTATAGAGGTGCAGCAATGCTGTAGAGGCGCAGCAATGCTATAGGGGAGCAGGAATGCTGTAGAGGCGCAGCAATGCTGTAGAGGCGCAGCAATGCTATAGAGGCGCAGCAATGCTATAGAGGCGCAGCAATGCTGTAGAGGCACAGAAATGCTGTAGAGGCGCAGCAATGCTATAGAGGTGCAGCAATACTGTAGAGGCACAGCAATGCTGTAGAGGCGCAGCAATGCTATAGAGGCACAGCAATGCTGTAGAGGCGCAGCAATGCTATAGAGGAGCAGCAATGCTGTAGAGGCACAGAAATGCTGTAGAGGCGCAGCAATGCTATAGAGGCGCAGCAATGCTATGGAGGTGCAGCAATGCTGTAGAGGCACAGCAATGCTGTAGAGGCGCAGCAATGCTATAGAGGCACAGCAATGCTGTAGAGGCGCAGCAATGCTATAGAGGAGCAGCAATGCTATAGAGGAGCAGCAATGCTATAGAGGCGCAGCAATGCTATAGAGGCCCAGCAATGCTATAGAGGCGCAGCAATGCTATAGAGGCGCAGCAATGCTGTAGAGGCGCAGCAATGCTGTAGAGGAGCAGCAATGCTATAGAGGCGCAGAAATGCTATAGAGGCGCAGCAATGCTGTAGAGGCGCAGCAATGCTGTAGAGGTGCAGCAATGCTGTAGAGGTGCAGCAATGCTGTAGAGGAGCAGCAATGCTATAGAGGAGCAGCAATGCTATAGAGGCGCAGCAATGCTATAGAGGCCCAGCAATGCTATAGAGGCACAGCAATGCTATAGAGGCGCAGCAATGCTGTAGAGGCGCAGACGCAGCAATGCTATAGAGGAGCAGCAATGCTGTAGAGGCGCAGCAATGCTGTAGAGGAGCAGCAATGCTGTAGAGGCGCAGCAATGCTGTAGAGGAGCAGCAATGCTATAGAGGCGCAGCAATGCTATAGAGGCGCAACAATGCTGTAGAGGAGCAGCAATGCTCCAGAGGCGCAGCAATGCTATAGAGGCACAGCAATGCTGTAGAGGCGCAGCAATGCTGTAGAGATGTGCAGCAATGCTGTAGAGGCGCAGCAATGCTCTAGAGGCGCAGCAATGCTATAGAGGCACAGCAATGCTATAGAGGCGCAGCAATGCTATAGAGGCACAGCAATGCTATAGAGGCGCAGCAATGCTATAGAGGAACAGCAATGCTATAGAGGCGCAGCAATGCTATAGAGGTGCAGCAATGCTATAGAGGAGCAGGAATGCTGTAGAGGCGGAGCAATGCTGTAGAGGAGCAGCAATGCTGTAGAGGGGCAGCAATGCTATAGAGGAGCAGCAATGCTATAGAGGCGCAGCAATGCTATAGAGGTGCAGCAATGCTATAGAGGAGCAGGAATGCTGTAGAGGCGCAGCAATGCTGTAGAGGAGCAGCAATGCTATAGAGGAGCAGGAATGCTGTAGAGGCCCAGCAATGCTGTAGAGGCGCAGCAATGCTATAGAGGTGCAGCAATGCTATAGAGGAGCAGGAATGCTGTAGAGGCGCAGCAATGCTATAGAGGAGCAGCAATGCTGTAGAGGCGCAGCAATGCTATAGAGGAGCAGCAATGCTGTAGAGGTGCAGCAATGCTATAGAGGAGCAGGAATGCTGTAGAGGCGCAGCAATGCTGTAGAGGCACAGCAATGCTATAGAGACGCAGCATTGCTATAGAGGAGCAGGAATGCTATAGAGGCGCAGCAATGCTGTAGAGGCGCAGCAATGCTATAGAGGAGCAGCAATGCTATAGAGGTGCAGCAATGCTATAGAGGAGCAGGAATGCTGTAGAGGCGCAGCAATGTTGTAGAGGCACAGCAATGCTATAGAGACGCAGCAATGCTATAGAGGCGCAGCAATGCTATAGAAGAGCAGCAATGCTATAGAGGCGCTGCAATGCTATAGAAGAGCAGCAATGCTATAGAGGAGCAGCAATGCTATAGAGGAGCAGCAATGCTGTAGAGGTGCAGCAATGCTATAGAGGAGCAGGAATGCTGTAGAGGCGCAGCAATGCTGTAGAGGCGCAGCAATGCTATAGAGGAGCAGCAATGCCCTAGAGGCGCAGCAATGCTATAGAAGAGCAGCAATGCTATAGAGGCGCTGCAATGCTATAGAAGAGCAGCAATGCTATAGAGGAGCAGCAATGCTATAGAGGAGCAGCAATGCTGTAGAGGTGCAGCAATGCTATAGAGGCGCTGCAATGCTATAGAGGAGCAGCAATGCTATAGAGACGCAGCAATGCTATAGAGGAGCAGGAATGCTATAGAGGCGCAGCAATGCTGTAGAGGCGCAGCAATGCTGTAGAGGAGCAGCAATGCTATAGAGGTGCAGCAATGCTGTAGAGGAGCAGGAATGCTGTAGAGGCGCAGCAATGCTGTAGAGGTGCAGCAATGCTATAGAGGAGCAGCAATGCTATAGAGGTGCAGCAATGCTATAGAGGAGCAGCAATGCTATAGAAGAGCAGCAATGCTATAGAGGTGCAGCAATGCTATAGAGGAGCAGGAATGCTGTAGAGGCGCAGCAATGCTATAGAGGAGCAGCAATGCTATAGAGGTGCAGCAATGCTATAGAGGAGCAGCAATGCTATAGAGGTGCAGCAATGCTGTAGAGGCGCAGCAATGCTATAGAGGTGCAGCAATGCTATAGAGGTGCAGCAATGCTGTAGAGGAGCAGGAATGCTGTAGAGGCGCAGCAATGCTGTAGAGGTGCAGCAATGCTATAGAGGAGCAGCAATGCTATAGAGGTGCAGCAATGCTATAGAGGAGCAGGAATGCTGTAGAGGCGCAGCAATGCTGTAGAGACGCAGCAATGCTATAGAGGAGCAGCAATGCTATAGAGGTGCAGCAATGCTATAGAGGAGCAGCAATGCTATAGAGGTGCAGCAATGCTATAGAGGAGCAGGAATGCTGTAGAGGCGCAGCAATGCTATAGAGGCGCAGCAATGCTATAGAGGCGCAGCAATGCTATAGAGGAGCAGGAATGCTTTAGAGGTGCAGCAATGCTGTAGAGGAGCAGCAATGCTAAAGAGGAGCAGCAATGCTGTAGAGGCGCAGCAATGCTATAGAGGAGCAGCAATGCTATAGAGGCGCAGCAATGCTATAGAAGAGCAGCAATGCTATAGAGGCGCTGCAATGCTATAGAAGAGCAGCAATGCTATAGAGGAGCAGCAATGCTATAGAGGAGCAGCAATGCTGTAGAGGTGCAGCAATGCTATAGAGGCGCTGCAATGCTATAGAGGAGCAGCAATGCTATAGAGACGCAGCAATGCTATAGAGGAGCAGGAATGCTATAGAGGCGCAGCAATGCTGTAGAGGCGCAGCAATGCTATAGAGGAGCAGCAATGCTATAGAGGTGCAGCAATGCTGTAGAGGAGCAGGAATGCTGTAGAGGCGCAGCAATGCTGTAGAGGTGCAGCAATGCTATAGAGGAGCAGCAATGCTATAGAGGTGCAGCAATGCTATAGAGGAGCAGCAATGCTATAGAGGTGCAGCAATGCTATAGAGGAGCAGCAATGCTATAGAGGTGCAGCAATGCTATAGAGGAGCAGCAATGCTATAGAGGCACAGCAATGCTATAGAGGAGCAGCAATGCTATAGAGGCGCAGCAATGCTGTAGAGGCACAGCAATGCTAAAGAGGAGCAGCAATACTAAGTACAGAACTCCCAAACTTTCCTGTGTATACGCACTGGTTTACTACTACATCGCCGCCTGTATGTTGCTGTTTTCTGACTGTGGAGGGTTCACTTAGTTCAGCATCAGCAGATCTGTGTGTTTTGCTCACAGCGGCGAGGCTATATATAAGTGTAAAGCACACGTTTTGTAAGAGCCGGGTCTATTTAAATCCATTCCTCCTGTGTGGTTGGGTCAATGACTGAGTGTTTATAGGCCCCCGGTGTGGCTGGAGGGACGGTGGGAACGCTCACTCTCACTGGGCTCGGCAGCAAAAAGCGTATCCCTGGGAAAACGTGACAGTCAAAGATGGATTCAATTCTGTACAGAACGGGCCGAAGTGTAATAGCAAAATAAAGGGTCCATACAAGAGTGTGTCTCCTGTGGTGTGGGGGGAGGTTATGGACACTTGTTTTCAATCCCGTATACTCCAAAATAAGCTGATCACAGGTTGTCCCACTTGTAGGACCTTGTAGGACCTGGCAGATAGTGTTTAGTTTCCATGCAGCTCCCCCACAGGAGAAATAAAGTAGTGCATGATGAACATCAAAAACAATGGGATGTCCATGTAACACATGGATGTTCTAGGTCTTCAGTGAGAGTCTTCATCGCTGCTTTCTGTTTCTGCTAACGGAGGTTATAGATTTGGGGCCCGTTCGAAATCAGAATTCCCTAGTGGAAAAAGCAAGAAATCCCTTTAATAGTCTGTAAATATCACCAATATCTAATGGCGTCGGCTACAGATTCTCTGCCAAATTTAAAGGTCCTAGAATTGTTTCCTAATGATACCTCATGTATGAAGGTTGTGTCTTCCTCACTCCGGTGTTCGGGGTTTTTCTTTTATCCCAGTCAAAAAAACATACACAAAGGGTCCGATTCTTCATTTGTAGCTTTTTTCTCTTGTATTTGTTGACGTTTTTTGCGCCAAATTCTTTTTTTTTTTTTTTAATGTTTGCCATTGCAAATTTTGCACCATATGGCGAAATTAAAAAAATATTCCAACACGGGTCAAAGGGAAAGAATAAAGTGCTTTGGATTTTGCCCAGAAATTCATGAATTCCTTCAAAACGGCACATGGGGGTTCATGAATTTCTGCGCAAAATCAAAATTGCACTTTTTTTTTTCTCTTTGAACCGTGTTGCGACTTTTTAGCATTTTCGCGAAATGGGGCAAAATTTGGACCAAAATATCTGGCGTAGATAAAATTGCTCAGGGTAACAGGGAACTGGCGTATGTTTCCTAATAAATTGTGTGACTGATAGAAAAAAAAGTTGCAATTGATAAATCTGCCAAAAACATCTGGAAAACAAAAACACTGTCCAGAATGGCGAACATAAAAAAAAATAGTAAAAAATAAAATGTTGTCAAAAAAGGCAAAAGTAAATGACAAAATAGGTGTACATTAAAAACAGACAAAAATCACCAAAAACTAAAAAAAAAAAAAAATGCAAATGCAATAATGAATCAGTCATAACAAAAGTAAGTAGTAAATGTAAAAGTAGTAACCCATTGGGCTAAGAATTGTTCCAGATGTCCAAAAGATTCGTGTTAGAGGGGTATTCCCAGCTCCAAGAAAAAAATTCTCCATCTTCTCCATTCTGTCAGTGCGCAGAAATCGGACTGCACTTAGATGCCAAGATGATCGACTTGCATGGCCGAGTGAGATCCGAATATTGGATCAGACTAGATCCAATAGCGGCGATTTTTTTCTCTTTTTTTTTCCTTGGATTGCCTCAGTCCGAGAAAAAAAATCGGACATGTGCAACACCCCATAGCATAATAACTGGTCCGAATGCGATCCGATGATTTGTCGCATCACACTTGGACCAATAATACAGTTGTGTACAAAAAATTCCACTTGCCAAGGTAATTTTCACATCTTCACCTGAGATTAGGCACGGCTGATCCCTTGTGACCAGGAAGCAGCTGTAACTCCCAGGTCTCCATTGCAGGCAGCTCTTGCTTACTCCTAGTTACCTGGAGCTCTGATTTCCTTTTTTTCTTCCTCAGAGCTGCAGAGAAAATAATCCTTCACACCCAGCCTTAGGCCATGTTCACACGTTCAGTATTTGGTCAGTTTTTTACCTCAGTATTTATAAGCCAAAACCAGGAGTGAGTGATAAATACAGAAGTGGTGACGTGTTTCTATTAGGCCATGTTCACACGTTGAGTATTTCGTCAGTATTTTACCTCAGAATTTGTAAGCCAAAACCAGGAGTGGGTGATAAATACAGAAGTGGTGACGTGTTTCTATTAGGCCATGTTCACACGTTCAGTATTTGGTCAGTTTTTTACCTCAGTATTTATAAGCCAAAACCAGGAGTGGGTGATAAATACAGAAGTGGTGACGTGTTTCTATGATACTTTTCCTCTGATTGTTCCACTCCTGATTTTGGTTTACAAATCCAGAAACAACCGGAGACTAGACGGAGGTGGACATGACTTGGGGATGGGTGGACTGAGAACTCCTGCAGCTTTTGTTTGTATTGCGTTGTAGATTTTAAGCAAGAGTGTTGTTGCTTTAAGAGGAAATTTAGATGTTGTGTCTGGTGTATTACTGTGAGGAGAGTGGGGCTTATATAGGGGAGGCAACTCTGGCTCTCCCTCTTTCTCTCACAGGATGGACAGAAGGAAACATTACCCTCCCTCCCGCCCTGTTTATAATCTCTGTCCTTAATCTTTTTAATTATTGCTTGTATAATGATAAATGCTTTATTGTATTTTTGAATTTGTCATTGTATATCTTGTACCAGGTTCAATTGTATATTGGCTATAAAGAGTTATTATTTGCAGTAACCTTCTAAGCCCGCCCAAGGGAAGGGCCATCCTTCAGCCATCGTTCCCTGGAGGTTTCCTCCACAGGGGTTTTTTCCTCTCCTGAGCGCTGTAGGATGACTCTTTGTGAGTCGGGGGTTTGCCAAGTTTAGTCCCAATAATGCTTTTGCAGGGACTTCTAGTTTTTAAGTTTACAAAAATGATTTAATTATGAAAAAAAAAAGTGTCAAATGAGACTTGTATTTATAACCCGTCACGGCTATGTGGTTTAGGAGTCAGGTGGAAGTTGCAGACAAGTTAAGGTGGACTCATTTTAACTAATAGAGGATATAAAACCTCATGGTGGTGAGCAGGCTCGGCTTTGGTGGCCAGCCTCAAGGACGTTGTAACGGTAACATCAATCAGGGGCGGGCACAGTGGTTAAGCACAGGAGTGAAGATAATAGGGTCATTGGTGCCCTGAAAGTTTACTGGTTCTGTTTGAATGGCAAGCCAGTGCGTGCCGCCCCTTTATGGCTGTCTGTCCTGGTGCTGTATGTCAGACAGCTGGGGATATCACAGTACTTGTGAATCCCAATGTACTAGCACTCCACCTGACTCCTACTGTGATTATTTAATCCTGTGATTTGAATAAAAACTGTGGCCATTTTGACAACCAAAATAATGTGTTTTGTGTATTTATTTTAGTACCTAGGTTTACAGTAGTTATGGTGGTTTTAAGAAGGAGTGGGGTCCGTCCCATATCCAAAAGTCATGAGGTAAAAAAGTCACCAAATACTCAACGTGTGAACGTGGCCTAATAGAAACACGTCACCACTTCTGTATTTATCACCCACTCCTGGTTTTGGCTTATAAATACTGAGGTAAAAAACTGACCAAATACTGAACGTGTGAACATGGCTGCTGGTTTTGGCTTACAAATACTGAGGTAAAATACTGACCAAATACTGAACGTGTGAACATGGCTCCTGGTTTTGGCTTACAAATACTGAGGTAAAAAACTCATCAAATACTCAACATGTGCACGTGGCCTAATAGAAACACGTCACCACTTCTGTATTTATCACCCACTCCTGGTTTTGGCTTATAAATACTGAGTTAAAAAACTGACCAAATACTGAACGTGTGAACATGGCTGCTGTTTTTGGCTTACAAATATTGAGGTAAAATACTGACCAAATACTGAACGTGTGAACATGGCACCTGGTTTTGGCTTACAAATACTGAGGTAAAAAACTCATCAAATACTCAACATGTGCACGTGGCCTAATAAAAAAAGTCACCACTTCTGCATTTTTCACCCGCTCCTGGTTTTGGCTTACAAATACTGAGGTAAAATACTGACCGTGTGAGCATGGCCTTACTGATACTATCTAGTCGCCTCTGCTTACATACTCCATTTCTTCTCTCATTACCATATCAGCTCCTTTATTCTCAGATCGCTTTATGAGCGGGAAGCTACTGAGCACTGAAGTTGGACCAAAAATTCAGCAACAGGAAAAACAGCATGTGGGTCTTTATTACCTGAAAAATTAATACAATCTATATATTTAAATCACATACTATTATTAACGGATCTATAGCGCAGATACTCTTCTTATCACATACTCTTTTGAGTTTCCAATGCTTTTCTTGGGACATCCATTTTAAATTTGGTGGGGTGATGTTCGCCATGCCACCCTCACACCTTTTTGCTAAACTCTGTTATACTTTACTTGTCACTTCTTTGAAAGGTTTCGAGAGTGGAGAAAGTGGCAAATTATCGCTGAAAAATGATGTGTGCAAAACGTGGCATTTATTGAAAAAATTGGATTTGCCAGAATGAAAAATTTGGGGGGATTTGATTAGCGTGATGATGAGCGATCGTGCTCGTATAAGGTGCTATCCGAGCATGCTTGTGTCCTAATCGAGTGTTTTCCCCATGCTCGAAAAAAATGCTCAAGTCCCCGTGGCTCCATGTCTCATGGCTGTTCGAGAGCCGCAACACATGTAGGGATGGATGTCTGTTTGTTAGGCAATCCCTACATATTGTGCAGCTGTTGAACAGCCGCGAGACATGGAGCCGCTGGGATTTGAGCATGCCAAAAATACTTGATTAGGACACGAGAACGCTCGGATAACACCTTATCCGAGCCCGCTTGCTCATCACTATTAGCTGGACAGTCGGAGCTTCAAGTCCCCTTAGGGGACTAATACTGGGCTGGGAAGGGGTCAAAAGTAATAAAAGCTTATACTCACCTGTCCTAGGCTCCTTAGGTCCTTCTATCGCTCCTTGATGTGCATCATTCTACCATGGTGGAATAGGAGATTTTTAAGCTTTTTTTAAACTATTTCTTGGCCCTCCGTATGTATATTATGCTTTTGGGTCTCGAGAGACATTAGAGCTGAATAAATGTCTTTTCTCTGCATTTTTGATTCAGGTGAGTTTTATTCGGACCCAATCTTTTTTGCCGGCCAACTTGAGTGAATCTTATTTTGGGGAATTTTTTTTCATCCCTAATAATAATACATATTAATCTATTATAAATCGGAAACCACAGCTGCTTATAAAATGAGGAAGGAGGGGAGCGGGCATGGGGCGGGCGGCAGCGATTTGCTGGAAGATTACAAATAACTTCCAACCCTCGGCCCCTCTATTGAGCAAACAACATTGTTATCCCATTGAAAGGTGGGAAAGTGCCGTCTCCAAACTTGTTGTAAAACTTGGTGAAATATGGCATCATTGATTTGTTTATGGAGAATAGCGGCCATAAACCTGTTCGGATCCAGCAGATTAATGGCCGTCGTTGTGATGAATGAACAAGAGGGGCCTTTCAAACGCAATGAACAAAAGTGATGCGACTCCTGTAATGTTTCTTGCTGCTGGAATAAGAAGTAGTCTCCTCTCGGAAAAGCTCGGGAGTGACACTACTACTTCCTATCGTTTGCTTTGTCATTCCTGTGTATATAGGTTTATGCACAAATATGTGAAAGCCTGAGGCCTCTGCAAATGGAAAAAAAAATCTAAGAACTGGTTTTGTCTCTCTTGGCAAGAAGCAAATTGAAGAAATGAAATGTGAAAACTCACAGACAGTAATAGATGTAATATAATAACAAGATTTGCTAAAAATGTCCTACTTCAGAAACTATTTTATAAGTGGCTTAGCCACAAGGCAGAGTACCCATCCCCAAGACACTATGAAATCTTGCAAAACCCTGTACATACCTCAAGAACCATCCCTGGTTGGAGGCTTTAATGGATTGTCCAGCCCCAAAAGAACAACACAAATTGGGTTAAAAAGTAACATAAAACTATTCAGATATTGCTGTTTTGTTTTGTTTTTGTTTTTTGCAATTTCACCTCACTTGGAATGTTTTTTTTTTCATATTTTCCAGTATATCACATGATAAAATGGATGGTGTCTTGCAAAAATATATGTCGACCCGCAAAAAATGAGCCCACATATAAGTATATAGACCCCAAAATAAAAAAAGTTATGGCTCATGGAAGAAGAGGATGAGGCAAATGAATGTTTATAAACATAAAATTGCCATTTCAGGAAGGAGTTCAAGCGTAGCCATCACCAATCTGGGATTGCCCTTTTTATTCAATAAGAATGTCCATACCAATCTGGGGTTGTCCTTTTTATTTAATAACAGTGACCATCACTAATGTGGGGTTGCCATTTTAATTTAATAAGAGTGTCCATCACCAATGTGGGGTTGCCATTTTTATTTAATAAGAGTGTCCATCACTAATGTGGGGTTGCCCTTTTTATTTAATAACAGTGACCATCATCAATCTGGGGTTGCCCTTTTTATTTAATAACAGTGTCCATCAGCAATCTGGGGTTTCCCTTTTTATTTAATAAGAGTGTCCATCAGCAATCTGGGGTTTCCCTTTTTATTTAATAAGAGTGTCCAGCAAAAATCTGGGGTTTCCCTTTTTATTTAATAAGAGTGTCCATCACCAATCTGGGGTTGCCCTTTTGTTTAATAAGAGTGTCCATCACCAATCTGGGGATGCCCTTTTATTTAATGAGTGTGTCCATCACCAATCTGGGGTTGCCCTTTTTATTTAATAAGAGTGCCCATCACCAATCTGGAATTGCCATTTTATTTAATAATAGTGTCCATCACCAATCAGGGGTTGCCATTTCATTTAATAAGAGTCACCATCACCAATCTGGGGTCGCCCATTTTATTTAATAAGAGTGTCCATCATCAGTCTGGGATTGCCCTTTTTATTTAATAAGAGTATCCATCACCAATCTGCGGTTGCCCTTTTTTATTTAATAAGAGTGTCCATCACTAATTTGGGGTTGCCTTTTTTATTTAATAAGAGTATCCATCACCAATCTGGGGTTGCCCTTTTTATTTAATAAGAGTATCCATCACCAATCTGGGGTTGCCTGTTTTATGTAATAACAGTGTCCATCACCAACCTGGGGTTGTCCTTTTTATTTAATAAGAGTGCCCATCACCATTCTGGGATTGCCCTTTTTATTTAATAAGAGTATCCATCAACAATCTGGGTTTGCCATTTTTATTTAATAAGAGTGGCCATCACCACTCAGGGGTTGCCCTTTTTTTTAATAAAAGTGTCCATCACCAATCAGGGGGTTGACCTTTTTATTTAATAAGAGTATCCATCAACAATCTGGGTTTGCCCTTTTTATTTAATAAGAGTGGCCATCACCAATCTGGGGCTGCCCTTTTTATTCAATAAGAGTATCCATCACCAATCAGGGGTTGCCCTTTTTATTTAATAAAAGTGTCCATCACCAATCTGGGGCTGCCCTTTTTATTCAATAAGAGTATCCATCACCAATCTGGGGTTGCCATTTTTATTTAGTACAAGTGGCCAGCACCAGGTTTGGTATTTTACTAAAAATTACCCATTGGATTAATAAAAGTGCTCAGAAGTAACCCTAATGAACCAGTTTCTGGGTCGGCAGGTCCACTTCTGGTCCTGTGCCAGACACAGTAGAGCATCTCTCTTGTTGGCTGTGTATGAAGGGGGTTGTCTGACTGTTCGTTTCCATAGCTAAGCCACCCTCATTCTTAGTCTGTGCATCAGTTATGACACAGAAGGGGAGTGAAAAAAAGGGTCTTCTTTATTTTCGCCATTAACAGAACTGCTCCTGTCTAAGACTTATGTCTGGTACTGCAGCTCCGCTCCATAGAATTTAATACATCAGAGCTGCAGTACCAGACTAGGCAATTGGACAACATTGGTGCTGTTTGACCGAAAATAGTAAATCCTTTTTCTAATAATTGACAATCCCAATGACAATCTCAATGATTTACAGACTTTTCCCAATGTTCTGTCCAGGGCTGTGGAGTCAGTAAGCCAAACCTCCGACTCCGACTCCTCAATTTCCATGACTCCACCAAAATGGGTCCCAACTCCACGACTCCGACTCCACAGCCATGGTTCTGTTGAAAGAAAAATGGCCGTCAAAACATGGACCCAAATAGTAGTGCTTGTACAAAATTGTTGAACATTTAACTTTGCCCATAAATAGTGGTGCCTACAAGACAGTGGCAAACACATAAAGATGTATTAAGTATATAAGTTATCCCCTGTCAATAGGATAAAGGAGAACTTGCTGATCGCTGAGGATCTGACTGCTGGACCTCATAGATCTCAAGATCAAGGCTCTGCAGAGGTTCCTCTGAAAAGAGCGGTGGTCAAGCATCCACACCTCCAATCCATTAATTCTTATTGAGACTGGTAGCGGAGTACTTAGAGGATGAATGGAGAATGAATGGAGTGGAGATACATATGCTCGACTTCGGCCTCATTCTGATGAGGAGCCCCTTTCTCAGTATGGTTTGTGGTCCAGCAGTCTGCCTATACAACAGTGCCAACATCTAACTTTGGCACAGAAAAATACTTATTGTAGGGCCAGCCACAAATGCTCATAAACTAATGCCAACCAGATTCCATCCATATTGATCAATGACAAAGAAACATGGTAGCCCAAAATCATTGGATGGCAATTAAACTATTATTATTATTTTTTATTATTATAGCGCCATTTGTTCCATGGTGCTTTACATGTGAGGAGGGGTGTAGATAATAAAAACAAGTACAATAATCTTGAACAATACAAGTCACAACTGGTACAGGAGGAGAGAGGACCCTGCCCGCGAGAGCTCACAATCTACAAGGGATGGGTGAGGATACAGTAGGTGAGGATAGAGCTGGTCGTGCAGCGGTTTGGTCGTTCAGTGATTACTGTACGTTGTAGGCTTGCCGGAAGAGGTGGGTCTTCAGGTTCTTTTTGAAGGTTTCGATGGTAGGTGAGAGTCTGATATGTTGGGGTAGAGAGTTCCAGAGTAGGGGGATGCACGAGAGAAATCTTGTATATGATTGTGGGAAGAGGAGATAAGAGGGGAGTAGAGAAGGAGATCTTGTGAGGATCGGAGGTTGCGTGCAGGAAAGTCCCGGGAGACGAGGTCACAGATGTATGGAGGAGACAGGTTGTGGATGGCTTTGTATGTCATGGTTAGGGTTTTGTACTGGAGTCTCTGGGTAATGGGGAGCGAGTGAAGGGATTGACAGAGGGGGGAGGCCGGGGAATAGCAGAGGGACAGGTAGATTAGAAAGGGCAGCTGAGTTTAGAATAGATTGGAGGGGTGCGAGAGTGTTAGAGGGGAGGCCACAGAGCAGGAGGTTACAGTAGTCGAGGCGGGAGATGATGAGGGCATGGAGTAGGGTTTTTGCAGATTCTTGGTTTAGGAATGTACGGATCCGTGAAATATTTTTGAGTTGAAGGCGGCAGGAAGTGGAAAGGGCTTGGATATGTGGTTTGAAGGAGAGATCAGTGTCAAGGATTACCCCGAGACAGCGAGCTTATGGGACTGGGGAGAGTGGGCAGCTGTTTACTGTAATGGATACTTTCGTTGGGGTGGTCGTGTGAGATGGGGGAAAGACGATGAATTCTGTTTTGTCCATGTTAAGTTTTAAAAATCGAGTGGAGAAGAAGGATGAGATAGTGGACAGACATTGAGGGATTGAATGTTTTTGGAAAGTAAGTTGTAACTAAAGTTCGAATAGGAAAAACAGACATGGCATGACGATGTTGCTTTCATAACATTCCCTCATCCTGCTCCTCTTTGGTGCCAGTGCATTAGGTTGCAGCATTTAAGCACTGCCCGCATAGCTTTAAGGACAACTAAACTGTCAAGCAACCTTTCAGAATATGCTGTACTATATCTGGCCATTATATGACTTATATCCTACATTTTCACCAGTTTTCCTTTCTCTATCCTCTATCTTCTAATTTGCAATTGACTCTGAGCTGGTGGGAAGAAGCTATCTGCTGTAATGTCTTCAATATAAAGCACAGCATACAGAGAGGGATTCCTGCAAAAAAAAATATACAGCGGTACTGAGCTGTATAGATGTGACTCCAGCTCTAGGGATAGGTAAAAGACTTGTTAGAAAGCTCAGCGCGATCTTTCTGTGTCTCTCACATTCTGTTTTGCTCCTCACTTCCCCTGTCTATATATATAGTGGATGTAACATGACACCTCATTGTGTTTGTCAGTCCGTCTTGTGTTTAGTAATACAACGTTGAGCTGTTTTTATCAGAGTGGATTCTGAGTTTAGGAGGCAGACAGGAGGGAAAGAAGTGGCTCATAAGTGGAGAAATACTAGATTAGAAATATTCCAAAGATTCCGATATTCACTTGTACTACTAAGTTATGCAAAGTTTCATAATGGTACAGTTTCCATTTAATTGTGCAATCTCGTCTCTGATTCAATTAATATATGACACTTCTAGATATCTCCAAGGAGCGTCTCTATTGCCTTGAGCCTCAGTGAGATTCTGTATTAGATTGAGAGAGAATTCATTTCTCTAGCAACTGGCACCCAAGAAATCCTCAAAGGTGTCGGCAGGAGCTTTGCAGCGACCACAAAGGGACCGTCATCAAAGGGTTAAAAAACCAGCATTTTGATGGTTGCACTGGGTTTCGAAGCAGCTGGTTCAGATACCTCAAAAATCAATGATCTCCTGAGCCTCAGTAATATGGTTCCTCTCTGTAATAACCCTCAGAGGAGGCATTTTCTGGGGGTTGGAAATGCGATGCTAAGTAAAACGTTGCTATTAAGGAAATCTCATATGCTGCCTCCAAGTAATTTTTGGTCTATGTGTTGTCATAAAAAAAATGCTGCAAAATTATGATTATAATTATTTGCTGGTTATATAATCACATCACTATTTCCATGAACTGGATTTGGCTGAACTTGCAGAATGTATCATTCTAGAGAAGAAGAAGGGAAGTGTTGTGTGATACTTCTATCAAGCGCTGAGCAGATCTTTGTAAACTTTTCTAAACTCCAAACCTGTCTTTTCAGTACATCCCGGAAAGAACAAATACCAGTAGTATTCCTCGTCTGATTCTAGTCTAATTATAATGCCTTGGGCTCAAAGAAACAAGTTGTACATAGTATACGAGGAGATTACATCTGAAATTAGCCTGTTTGGCCAGGTATTAAAGATTTATTACCGATCATATTTAATAGGTATTTTGGCTGAGGTTGTACCTACTGCTAGTGTAGGATGCTCGGGGCTGAAAAACATTATCACTTTTGAGAAGTCTTCTTCAATATTGTATGTGTAAATGCAGCTCCATTGTATTCATAAACTAGATCAGTATGAACACAATTAAGGTCTTATTCAAGTTACAGTTCACCAAAAACTGCCAATTTTGGCCAAATCAAACATCTAAAGGCCTCATTCAGATGTTAGATTAGATTTTCTCGCATTCGATGAGTCGGATCAGAGTTGGATCAGAGCTGAATCAGAGTTAGATCAGAGTTAGATCAATGTTGGATCAGAGTTAGATCAGTGTTGGATTAGAGCTGGATCAGAGTTAGATCAGAGTTGGATTAGAGTTAGATCAATGTTGGATCAGAGTTAGATCAGTGTTGGATCAGAGCTGGATCAGAGTTAGATCAGAGTTGGATCAGGGCTGGATCAGAGCTGGATCACAGTTAGATCAATGTTGGATCAGAGTTAGATCAGCGTTGGATCAGAGCTGAATCAGAGCTGGATCAGAGTTAGATCAGAGTTGGATCAGAGCTGAATCAGAGCTGGATGAGAGCTGGATCAGAGCCGGATCAGAGTTAGATCAATGTTGGATCAGAGTTAGATCAGTGTTGGATCAGAGCTGAATCAGAGCTGGATCAGAGTTAGATCAGAGTTGGATCAGAGTTAGATCAATGTTGGATCAGAGACTTGATTCTGAGCTGGATGAGAGATGCATTAGAGTTGGATCAGAGTTGAATCAGAGCTGGATCAGAGTTGAATCAGAGCTGAATAAGATTTGGATCAGTGTTGAATCAGAGCTGAATGAGATTTGGATCAGTGTTGAATCAGAGCTGGATAAGAGTTAGAGTTGAATCAGAGCTGGATCAGATTTGGATCAGAGTTGGATCAGAGCTGGATCAGAGCTGGATCAGAGTTGGAGTTTCTCTTATGTGCCATTCTGTGAAAATGGGACCACACTCTGATATCATCCGATTGTGGTCCAGTTTTTTCACTGAACCATAGACTTGCATTGCCATTACTTGGATCGATTTTCTGCAGAATGTTTGTCTGTGGAAAATCGTGGACATGTGACTGGCCCCTAGAGTATCGCCGGTACGAGTGCTATCCGTGAAAACCATGGATAGCAATCTCATACTAAAATTGGACTTCTGAATGAGCCCTAACTTGTACAGAAGCCTAGTGACTCTACGTTGACACAATTGAAAAAAGATCTGGCAAATTGAGTTTTGATGCCCAATATTTTTATTCCCAGAAGCGTCTGAAAACAGCTTACTCCACTCTCCCCATTGAAAACACATGAACTGTTGGATAAAAAGAAGATCCTCAAGAATCCGTTTATCTTTATACACGGTGGCTTAGTGGTTAGCACTGTTGCTTTGCAACACTGGAGTCCTGGGTTGAAACTTCTCCAAGGAAAACATCTGCAAGGAGTTTGTATATTCTCCCCGTGTTTGTGTGGGTCTCTTCCCACACTCCAAAGACCATACTGATAAGGAATTTAGATTGTGCTCTCCTCCAAGAGGAAGACGGCTAGGTCACTAGTGCCGCCTATCGGAGGCATCTACTCCGAGCTTTGTTACAAGAGTCTTCTTCAAAGGAAAAAAGACCCCCATCCATAGATAGCTGATTTTAGGTTCTTACACCCTCTATATTGCAGAATAGGGTACAACTTAGATTGGTGAAAGGACATAAAGGGAGGTTTCTGGGTTTTTTTTAGTTAGATTTAATGGCTTAATGCTCAGGGTAGAGCAGAAAATACTTGTCTGGGTGAGATGCTTCTGACGGAGGTCTGGTGGGTACTGTTCCTCTCTGGGCAGTGTAATACGTTTCCAAATGAAGACTTCTAGGCCATTTAACTCTTATGAGGTATTGACAAGTAAGGTGCTGATCTTTCGGAACCACTTAGAAAAGTGTCCAGGATACTCAAGGAAGCAAATTATAACAGGTCGGACATGTTACACTCAAGTGTCTCGTAAAGATCTGAAGCTTGATCAACTCTGCATCTGGAAGATTTTATGTCGTAGGTGCCGAAAGCGTCAAACCGTCACCTCCACATCACAGATTGTATTTTTCATCTAGCTGACTTTTACGTCCTTTCTCTATAACGTGATAAATCATTCCAGGCTATCTAAAGTCAGGTGAGAAAAGCAACTGTCCTGTTCTGTTGCAGCCAACGGAGCTGCTCCATAATTTAAGACTTCCAGATAGTCATGTCACCTTCAAGAGAAAAAACTACACCACAAATCACAAAATTACCTACATGGAATTTTTTACAAAAACTCACAAACTAGTTGTCGACTAGCATCAGCGTCCGGATCGGTCCTATTCCATAGTGTTATAGACCAACGTTCCCGCCCGTTAACTCCCCCATTTAGCTTCTTCTTGAACAATTTAATGCATGACCACAGGCTGTGGTGGAACAGACTCACACCTTTAGATGTCACATATCATTACGCGTCTAAAGCTTCCGTCTATCCCTGGCCTTTAACAACTTCAATGTCACGCTCCATAGACATCAATGTCACACTAAGAAGACAGCGGAAATTGATACTCTTGCATGTCAGCAGCACAAAATTTTCACTTTCTTTTCTAGGAAGTATAAAAAGAAAAGCAAAAAAACGTTGTTCCTCATATGTCGACGTTTTTTACAAATTACAACATACGTGTCAAATAACACGAAATGCTGCTGCATGAAGAGGCAACTTTTTATCGTTAGTCAAAGGCGTCGGTCTTTTCCTAAAAAAAAAAAGCATCAAAAAGTGATATAATTTATTAATGTAGTTTAGTTATATAATTACTTTGGTCTATTCACCCTCCTCATCATCCTGACCGTGGATCATTCAAATCCTCATCACACAATATTTAATAAGGTGATGACGAGAGTGATAATCAATCAGATAATTAAGCGGATTGTGATACATTTGTAATGATGAGAAACTGATGAAGTTGATCAATAGCCTCGTAAATCGATGGCATCATCATCATTATGAAAAATTCGTAAACATCATTCATGACGTGAAACTGTGATAATAACAATGATGATATCCTGATCAATTCGTCATCCTAGCGGTCAATTAATCATCATCATTACTATCAATTTTTCTCAATCAATATAAATGAATATTATGATCACGATCAACAATTCATAACCATTATCACTATCGTATTATCATAATCCTCCATTAATCGCAATAATTATAATCCTCATTCTACTAACCCCATATTCATCATCATCATCCTCCTCATCATTATGATCACTCACGTCTACACCAGCGATGCCTAACCTGCGGCCCGCCAAGACATTCTGTGCGGCTCCCGGGCATCTCTGACTCCTCTGTGTTGGGCATAGCTGCCCTCACTATTTGGTCACCTTGACTCCTTTTTTCTGGAGGGCTATATAGGGGAGCAGAGGACCCTTTCATGTCTACGATAATGGAGAGGGAGCCCTCTTTATTACTTATTATTGGGAGTGGTAAAATCACAAAATTTGCCACTGGTCTGAAAAAGCTTGATCTGCGCCAATTATTATGCTTTTTATCAATTTATCACATTCATCATCAGAGAATGGAATATTATGATCATTGTCAACAATTTATTGTCATCATCAGTAGTGTCAACTCATCATCATCGTCATCACCTATATCACTATTAATCCATCATCCTTGTTAACATAATCAGTTATCACAACTTTCATCAACTCATCTTCATCGTCATCATCCATTTATTACAATTATCATACAATTGCATATCAATATCAAGAAATCATAAATCCTAATCATTATTACCCTCAACTTATCATCATTACCTATTCATCTCAGTCCTCATTTTATGATCCTCCTCATCATCAGTTATGATGATCATCACCCATCCATCACCATCATCTACACAACTCATTATCATTACTATCAATTTATCGCAATCATTATCAACAATTCATAATCATCGTCTATAACACGATCAACTCATTTCACTCATCCTTAATCATCGGCTACAATTTTCATCCACATCCTTATTGTCGGTAGTCCATCATCAATATTATCAACTTTGTCACCATCCATTGAGCCCAATCATTAAAATTGAATGTCAACATCATTATCAATAATTCATAATCACCATTACTGTCAACTCATCATCATAATCATTATTTTCTTATCTCTTCATATAAATGTTCCTCATCATTATTATGATCCTCATCATCATCATCAGTGTCCTCTAAGCTATTGGATTCCCTAATCTCTGTCCCAGTTCACCCAGCGTCCCCCACATTATGAACACAAAAGTGGTTGTTAATGAGTTAGTATATGAAATATTAATGATGCAGCCATATTACCATCTAAATTATGGATTTTGCATGTTTCCTGTCATCGTTAAATTGATTAATCCCACGATGTGACCTGAAGGTGCATTCTTTCGAGACGTGTGCTCCTCCGCTTCCTGCTGCCGTCACGCGGGTTTCAACACTTCTACTATTTCCTTCTTTGCAGTTGGCCTAAGTATCGAGTTCACTCAACTGGGAAGTCTGAAAATAAGCAAGATCACCGAAGTACAACCCTCCCACCGCTGCACTAACATCTCCCCGTTACCTCTCCTACAAGACACCTAAATGGCCTTCATTTTCTAATTATTTCCTCTTTTCCTATGAGGAGATTCTGAAAATGTAATTGAAGACATAGGTCAATAGAAGCAGCGATCCACAGGAGACCAGCCCGTAATGAATCAGTAATTAAAGCGGCCAGACTTAAGTGGAAGAAAACCTATATTACTAGTTGTAGGCCCCGCAGTCCATTCTTCTTGGTATAGAAGCCCAAGGAGAAGGTAGATATCTAAATTTTTGCAGACAATAAATTGATAGATTGAGTTTACTTGGGGAAAAAAAAAAGTAGTAAGACAACATAATGCTGCCAAAAATGTTTCGACGAAGAATGGCATTTAGCTCAGGACTTCACAGCTGGTTGAGCATTATGGGAGATTGAGGTCAACAGCGGCTGACGTGCTGAAGGCTTGGTTCCTTGCTTCAGGCAGTCAATCATATGACAAGAAGCTTTAACCCAATATACTGTACAGTACGTTGCATTAGTTTTAGGTCCTCTCTTGTAGAACATCGAATCTAAATTCATAATATTTTAATTTTTTACACCGATCGGATATTTTTGACCCAACCAAAGAATAGGTCATCAATAGAGTTAAAGGAGGTATCTAGAACTTTACAAAAAACAAAAAATGTACCTAAACACTAACAGGCAGGTAGTTGCTACTTACCTGCCTGTTGTGTCCGGCGCTGTTCTTTCCCGACACAGAGAGGTCACAGACCGCTCTTGCCAGGGATTCAGAAGCCTCTGCTGACGTCACGTCTACAGAGCGGAGGCTTATTTTCTGGTTCACTCTGTCAACGGGGTGGGACTTCTGAGGTCATTCTGATTGACAGTCGGATCCCCGCTGCCTAACTGGGTGAGCTAGCTGTCAGTCAGAATGACCTCGGAAGTCCCTCCCCATCACATCAGCAGAGGCAGCTGACTCCCTGGCAGGAGCGGTCTGTGACAGGCAGGTAAGTTGCAATTGCCTGCCTGTTAGTGTTTTTATTACAGATGCATGTTTTTTTTTTTTTTGTAAACTCCCAGATACCCTCTTTAAGCAAAAACTGTTTGTAGGACCCTGTTCCGGTGGCCACGTCAGTACGCCATGGCCACCAGGGTTGCAAACCTTCCAGTAATTCCAGGACAGTAAGTAAAAAAATTGAAGGCGTCTGAGATATTTTTGAAGCTGAGGAATCTTATACAGATTATTTTTAAAGTAATTTTCATCATCTTACAGTTTCCAGTATATGCAGCTGATTTCTTATCAAAATTCTGGGCTGTGGACATGAATCACTTATAGTCATAATGATTTATTGTGGTTTACCAATGTGTTCATAAAAAAAAAAAATATTGTCTTTCTGTGATTTTTTGGTATGCTGTCCAGAAAAAAATGAAAAGTCAAGTTAGGTACCCTGATGGTCACAAGACCAGAGCACTCCTACTACTTATGGCATCCTTGGCACTTCTTCTGATTAGCAGACCCTCGAGACATCACACATGCATCGTAATGACGTCGCTGGTTCTACTAATCAGAAGAAGCTAAGATAGTAGGAGGTTCGCAGTGCTCTGGTCCGGTGGCTATAGACTACTGATGTGGCCAACGAACCAGGGTTCCGAAAATCTTTTTGTTTAACTATATTTATGACCTATTTTTGGTTAGGTAATAAATCTCAGATCAGTGGGGGTCCGATAACTCCACAGATCAGCTATTACCAGGTATTGCATGTGAACTGCGGAGTGGCCGTTCTATGGGAGATGAGCTATAGTACTCAAGAATAAGCACTACGTAGTGGAGGGAGCTACGGTGTACTTATACCATATACCGTGTATTTCAGGAGGCCACAGCCCAAGGAATCACATGATTGGTGGAGGTGGCACCTGTCAGACCTTCCACTAATATGATATTGGTGACCTATCCAACCACTTTAAATACATTTTGTTGGATCTATGATTTGATTGGTTAGCTTTACATCCAATCATATGTAAAATTCTACTTCTGGATCCCATATTGTAATGTTCTAATTCCTGTAGAGTTCATAAAAGAATTCTCTTTCTAAGGCTACAGTCAGAGAGGCATAGATTATCTCATCCGAGAGAATCTGATCGATTATGAAAATGAAATTCTGATCAAACTCTAAGTAGAATTTCTTCAGAGTGTGATCATAGAGTGATCTAATTCTTCTCCATCTTCTCCATTCTCTGTGTTTGTGAAAATAGGACTGAGTTGTCATGTACTGGGAACTAGAACTTTTATCTTTCAGCGATATAGTCGTAAAAGGGCTTGATTTTTTTGGGATGAGTTATATTTGTCAGTGGAATCATTTTGGGATACACGTGACTAAGTAATTAGCAATCTTTTGTTAACTCTTTATTGGTCGGAATATAAACAAAACCGCCACTGTTTTTCTTTTTTTACATTATAAATGTTATGCTTTTCACTGTGCTGTTCAAATAAAGAGTTAATGGGGTTGTCCAGGCTTGGGACTCAAATCTGCAGTCATTCTTTGTGCATGCTGCCAGGATTCTCCGGCACTGGGAGGGGGCAGGCGCGTGACTGCAAGTATGCGATCTGCATACATGTAGACACATGCCGACTAGATGTGTGCAGTCTTGCTTAATACAAGTGAATTGACTGAGACCAGACATGATTAGTTGGAATGTGAACTGTAGTATGCAAATCACATAATTGTGGTCCCATGGCCGCCCGCTCCCGGTGCTGGTATCGGAGAATCCTTGGGTATGTGCAGATGATCCAGAAATGGCAGCTCTTTGCATGCATGTGTATGTTCGCTGCGCCCAAAGCGCTGCCTTCTATTGAATGCAGGTTAAATCCGCATGTGTTCACTGAACCGTGCAGATTCACTGCGTCCAATACATTGTATGGGCAAAATTTATCTTGAGGAGACTCGCATCTCCGCAAGAGAAATTGACATGCTGCGGTCTGGAAAGACCCCACCTTTGGCATGTTCTGATAGGTCAATGTTTATGATAGGCTCAAAGGCCATTGTTAGCAACCAATGACACCCTGTTTCAATAGTGCAATCGCAGGGTGTCAATGGTTGCTGGCAGTGAAAGGCTGACAGAGGAAGACATCTCCCTCTGTCAAGCTCCTCAAATGCCACTGGTAGTATGGCATCTGAGGGTTTAAAGTGCTGCTTTGTTGCCTGCACAGCCAGCAGGAGATCAGCCACTTCCAGCTATGAAGGGCATGCACAGAGGAAGGCTGCACAAGTACAGCTCCTATGCCTGTGCCATCTCTGTGAAATACACTTACCGTAATTTTTGATTGTCTGTTGCAATATGTTTACGCTATATGTGTTTATATGTGTGGCCATCCAGTGGTAGTCATTAGGGATGAGCGGACCCATGGATGTTCGGGTTAAGTCCAAAGTATCGGAACTTGAACCTGAGCCCGAACTCCATAGAACAAAATGAGAACCCGGACTTTGGTGCTGTAAAATGGTTGTAGTAAGGGCTTGGAGTAAGTTCTCTCTCTATTCGAACACTAAAATGGACTTCTGGGACAAGTTCGTGTTTGAAGTTCAGCATCGGACACTAGGTGTCCGGCATTCACCATGAACTGTAAAGTTTGGGTTTGCTCAGCTATAGTAGTTATGTAATCTGCAGCCTGTTATGGGTTTTGCTTGCACGCCACCAATACACATTGAATGCATCATAACAAACACTGGACTCTAAACAATATTTGCGGAAAGTAAGGGTGGACAGATGAGTACCCAGAATGCAAATATGAAACTCCTTCTGCCAATCTTCTACAGCCTCAATTTTTTTCTGCACAGACATTTTGGTTTGTTCCCCGATGCCTTGAGAAAGAACAAATCCATACATTATTCATGTAAGGACTCTCTTTTGCATACAGTACCTGGTGCCAAGAGTCTAGTGATTGCTTCCTCCAGACGAGTGCCAAAAGTCAGCAACCGCCAAAGCTTCAGAGTCACAGAAGAACATATGTCAAGATTAAATAAGGTTGTTCTCCTGTGTCCAATTCTCTTTAAGAACATATTCCTCTTAAGGAGAATGCAAACTCTTTACAATAGAAGTAGGTAGTATCTTTTTTCCACATCCGACCAAACCTGAGGGGAGACCAAGGTCCACCATTACCCTTCAGCTCTCTTGAAAACTGCATAGAGGAAGCAGTAATAAGACATGAGGAGCATACCGGACTTAATGATATCAATTCCATGTTGGCCCTTGTTCATTAGGGGGCTTAAAGCCAGTTCTGCCAAATAATAAGGCATTGGTATAATAAATGGCACATGTTATAGACTTTGCATTGGATTCAAGAGTTGGAAATCAGGCTTCCGTTAGTGACTTATTGGTTGAATAGTTGAGATTTTGCCAAGGATATTGTAAATGTTGAAAAGATTTAGCAAAAAAAAGGCAGAAAAGTAAAACTCTACAATGTATATATTTGTATATCCTGTATTATCAGCTGAGTATGGTGATGTTAACTATCATTGTAATCCTGCCTCTGATGATAATGAAACACCTGAAAAGTCTTAGGTAAAGAACAAGGAGTATAAGTCTAAGATATCCCAAGCGATTGATGGCCCTGTTATAGGTTTTGCATGGGAGACAGGAGTTGGAAATTAGGCTTCCATTAGGGACTTATTGGTTGAATAGATGAGATTTTGCAAATGATATTGAAAATGTTGAAAAGATTTTGCAAAAAAGGTTAAAAAGTCAAACTCTACAGGCACTGTATGTGAAGAGAGATAGGTGTCACTGTGCATACTGCGGTCGGTGATGTAAAACCAGAGTGTTTTTTTCCTCCAGCATGCTAAGTGCAGAGAGGGTTAATAGGAACCTATGTTATGGGCTAGTTTTAATCGACTCCACATGCAGAGTGCTGACAGGACCTGTGTGAGGTCAAGGTCATGTGACACATAGGTGTTAAATACGTGGCCATGAGAGTCAGTGTGTGTCTTGGGAGAGCAGGAACTCCCACATGGCTCCTGGAGGAGCTAAGGACTGTGCGGGATAACTGCAGGTGAACCCTGCAGGTAAAGGACTCTGTGCTACTTTATTTGTTTTGTTTACCGTTATGCCAGCAAGGTTCTATTTTGCTGAACCCTGCCAAGGTTTATGCTATCCACAATAAACCAGCAGGTCATCTAATATGTAAAAAAAAAATGCATTTGACATTAAAAAAAAAAACTAATTGAAAGAGTAAGTCATTTTCTGATGACATATTTCATTTAAAAGGGACGTTCAACTAGTATTTTGAGGAAGAAAACTATCTATTATTTTGGCTTATCCATGTATCGTTAGATCCACCAGACCTGGGAGAGACAATGATTGCTTGAACAACACTTGTTCAAGGAACGCATTCTGCATATGAAACCGGATAATTATGTTTTAAGCTACGTAATCATCGGTAATGATAGTTTTTGTGAGAATAAACACCACTTTTCAAGAAAATCAGCTGGTGAAGTCAGCAGGTTAGACTTAGTAGAAGGCATGTTTTAGCCGGTAATCAAAGTGTGCTTTTCATGTGTAACGCAGCCTGGGTAATTCGGCATGAGAAGTGTCTGGAAACATAACATTACAGGAGGCTTGTAATGAGCTGCTTAGTAAATGATGGAGGCCCGATCCAATCCATGATCTGGCGCTGGTGCGATACACCGATAACTTGTGTTGAATGCAATGGGCATTAAAGTGAGCAATGAGATATCATAGAATCCTAGAATGTTAGAATCGGAACTCTAACAACTAACTACCTAAGCTACTTCAATGCCCTGCACATGGGATGAGCAACATGGTGAATCTAAAGAACTACGAAGAAAAACAGGTCCATCAAGACCAACCTATTATACCACAGCGTCAATCCATACGTAGTCAAAACCACACTTGCCTAAGCATTTTCTGAGTCATCTGGCCCCAAGGCTGTGGAACTATCTTGAGTATTCACAGGAGATGTGAGCAGTCATGCACCCCTAAGATGGGGCCTGCCCCTCAGTTGTCTACTAACATTACCGAGTGAAGCATCCTCAATGGTTTCAACGGCCTACCAGATAGTCAAGCTCTTGGCAGTCAACTAGGATGTCACAATACCTTGAGCGATGAAAATAATATGAATAATTTCATTTTTTTTGTGTTTTCTAGCAATGAAATCTGGAGGTACCCAACTCAAGCTCATTCTGACATTCCAAAATTACGGACAAGCACTTTTCAAGCCAATGAAGTAAGCAAAGAACTTTTCTGTTGCAGTGATATACCGCTGTTGTTTTGTTCCTCATTTCCACTAGTGGGATATAGCCCTCAAAATGGGTATACAAATTACAGAAGCATTGTATAATAGAAGGCTGGCAGCACATAAAAGGGCTTTGTGCTAGCCATACCATCTAGCAGATTTCATGGGGACACTGGCGGCCTTCACCCTTTCACCCCTATACAGGTATCGGGAGTCTGTGGACTGGTTGCTGGCTGGTGGAGTGGGTTGGCAGAAAATATTCAAAAAGTCATTTAAGCATCAAGAGGTCAGGTAGGAACAAAAATAACAGGCAATAGAGTAGTAAAAACACAAGCTAAGGTCCATAACTGGATATCACATGAAAGATCATGACAGCAGAGGTGCTAGGACTGAACCAGGGTCAGGTTAAACCTATAACTGGCACTGGAAGTTGAGAACTAGTTTAATTAGTGTAACGTAATGACCCCGCCCAAGGCTCAGAGCAGAGAGATAACTAGACACAATATGAAGAATTAACCCTCAAACTCACTGAACAGTAGCTGAATAATGTGAATATTAAAAGTTAAAGGGATTGCCTCATCTCATGAAACAAACCTTTTAAAGGTGTTGAGGACATGGTTTTGGGGAATTTCCTAACTTATAAGTACGAGTATTCTCCTTTTTGTCATCCATTTGTTAGTTTAGCCTTTCTCACAAACTGCACGACATTGAAGACATCATTTTGTGACAATCGCTAGTATATAAGTAAAATAAGTTCTGTTCCTACACTTGTTAATACATTCTACCCTCCCAGACTGCACTGCTCTCCTGTCCTCATGGCCGCTGATGGAGGAGCATGTGACCAGACCTCCTCCAATTGAAAAACGCTCTACATAAGAAAGCCGTTTTCCAATTGGAGGAGACTAATGGACAGGTCTGGTCACATGCTCCTCCATGAGCGGCCATTTTGAGAACAGGAGAGCAGTGCAGTCTGGGGAGGAAGAATGTATTAACAAGTTTAGGAGGAGAACTTATTAGGCTTAAATATTAGTGATTGTCACAAAATTATGTCTTCAACACATTTAAAAGAAAGGTTGAAGGTGGATATACCCTTTAAGATCTCAGAAGTGTAACTCGAAATTCCTGTGCTCCAATCAGTAGGATAAAATTATTCCACGCTCTGAATTATAATAGTGCCATTGGGTACTGGAAAGTATGTGCTCTTAGATGTATATTTAGACTCCGACTTCCTGGATTACTGGTTCACGGGAAGTTCAGGAGACGTTTCTTAAGCTTTGCTTCCACATTCTGTGCCCTGGGCATTTTTGTTTAGCATATCTCTAAGGTCCTTGGCATGGAAAGTTGTGAACGTGTTTCTGAATGCAGTTCTTCACAGCTTCCTGTGAGATCCTCAGCTGCAGGCCATGACCATACTGTGTTCCACCTGTTCCGTGGCATCGGAAAGGCCTAATAATACTGATTAATTCAGTTGTTTCTGTTATTATTACCCGTCCTTGTACTAGTGGTATTCTGATAGTCTGGTTGCTAATGAGATAGTTCCTATCAACAATGGGTTGCTAACCAGAAATTCCCTAGCAACCAGTCTGACATTACTCAGGGCTATAGTTCAAGGTATAGATTGCACTGAATAAGAGAACAAATAGACTCGTCGTAGGTCAAATCAGTGACTCTATGTTATAGACATGCCCTTTAAGGGGTTATTCCTGTATTTATAAATGTGCATTTTTGGATAATGCTTGTAAAAATTAGCACTTTTGTAAGTTACCATTTTTTGCCATTCTCGAGATAATTGACAATTTTCTTTCCTTGTGTATACAGTTCATTGCCTAGAAGGCCGACTATTGAGTTTGTAAGCACTGCATCAAAGCCAGCTGGGATCACTGTAACCCACTTGAATCTCCTAATACCGGTCAGCTTCATCCTAGTGTTTACAAGCTACACAGCCGTGGTGGTCTGTCTCCTAGGCAACAAGCTGTAAACAAAAGAAAAGAAAATTGTTAATATCTCGAAAACGGCTGCAAATTTAAAAAAAAAAACAGTAAATTGCAAATGTGCTTGTTTTTACAGTCACTATCCAGCAGTGATCATCTATGAAGATGGGAATCGCCCTTTAAGTAGCTGTTGGCTATCAATATGACGCTACTGGCTACTTCAATGATATTTGGAATAGTGTTTGTATTGTAAGAGTATTATTTATGATCGGGCCGTACATCCATAACATTCTTCTGACCCAAGTCATCCTTTAGAATAGTTAGAATTGATTCCTATGAGGGACACTTCCATATTTTCACAATCATCCATAGTGAAGTACAATGCCGGTAATAGATGTAGCCATACACTTTATTCATTCCAAGGTTCTTCTTCCTTCCAGTGCTCTAGAGTTAATCGTCTTGACTCTTGAGGGTATTCCTCTTCCTCAAAGGGATCTATTATTTTAATCCTGACTGCCAGCTATACTAGCTCTACCACACAGTCAGATCATTTCTGGTGGAACGTATGTGAACCCCTGAGTATGATCCCATAAACATAGAATATATTGGCTTATAGCTACTGTTCAATGATTCCTTCCAGTTTTTCGTTCCATCCATTGGGACTTCAATGAAGACATATATGTCTAGATCGGAATTTTATAAGAATAATCACAGAAGTGGTGCTTAAATTACAGATTCTGGTGCATAAGTTGTAGCCTGGTCTATCGGACAGAATACCTCAGGCCTTAAAGGGAACCTGTCACCCCCAAAATGGAAGGTGAGCTAAGCCAACCAGCATCAGGGGCTTATCTACAGCATTCTGTAATGCTGTAGATAAGCCCCAGATGTATCCTGAAAGATGAGAAAAAGAGGTTAGATTATACTTACCCAGGGGCGGCCCCGGTCCGGTTCTGGTCCGATGGGCATCGTGGTCCGGTCAGGCGCCTCCCATCTTCTTATGATGGCGTCCTCTTCTGGTCTTCACACTGCGGCTCTGGCGCAGGCGTACTTTGTCTGCCCTGTTGAGGGCAGAGCAAAGTACTGCAGTGCGCAGGCGCTGGGCCTCTCTGACCTTTCCCGACCGTGACGCCCATCGGACCAGAACCGGACCGGGACCGCTCCTGAGTGAGTATAATCTAACCTCTTTTTCTTATCTTTCAGGATACATCGGGGGCTTATCTACAGCATTACAGAATGCTGTAGATAAGCCCCTGATGCCGGTGGGCTTAGGCTACGTTCACATTAGCGTTCCGCTAATGTGCGTCGCTGTTGCGTCGGCGACGCATCGGCGACGCAGCGGCGACGCGCCCCTATGTTTAACATGGGGGACGCGTGCGTTTTTTTTGTTGCGTTTTCCGACACGTGCGTCGTTTTCGACGCTAGCATCGGACGCAAGAAAATGCAACAAGTTGCATTTTTTGTGCGTCTGATTTTCGTCAAAAAACGACGCACGCGTCGCAAAACGCAGCGTTTTTGCGTGCGTTTGCGCGCGTTTTTTGATGCGTCGTGCGTTGCGTCGCCGTTGCGCCACCGACGCACCGGCGCGCAATGCTAATGTGAACGTAGCCTTAGCTCACCTTCGATTTTGGGAGTAACAGGTTCCCTTTAAGGTCTAGTCAGCCCTCTTCCTCTCTCTACACATACTTGCTTATTGTATTGATTTTACCTGGACAATTTTGCAAACAAGATATCAAGAGAGGTTCTTAGGTATGAAGGTGTATCCTAGATTCCATATCAGTACTGTGTATCTTCCTAGATCTTTCCATAGGCATTGCAAAGTGCAACCACTAGACTCTTTGGCCAGAATACTTAATTTTTGACTGGTTCCTAACCTGCAATTTCTAAGATTATTGACTTTTCATCTGGCATCTTATTCCTTTGGGACTTCTTCACCCCATTTGGATACAATCCTTTCCAATTCTGTGACTTACTGCTTGACCCTACATGAGGTTGGGCTGTCAGAGGAAAAAAATGCAAATTTGGTCCATTTCTAGTTTACTAATAGGGCCCACATAGCATAGCCAATCTACGATTTACAGACATCTTCACTGTCCCCATGCCTATCAGTATGTCTTTGGAGTTTGGGAGGAAACCGGAGAACCTGGAGGAAACTCACACAAACACAGGGAGAACATACAAACTCTTTGCAGGTGTTGTCCATGGTGGGATTTGAACCCAGGCAGTGCTATCCACCGAGCCACCATGCTGCTCGCCCCAGAATTTGGGATTTAGTTACAACTGCAGCTATTGAGTTGAGTTGAGTTGAGCTATTGAGCAATTTCTCTTAAAGTCCAGTAATATTATTTCCTGTTATCTGAATACCGGTCCTAAGCCTTAGACAAAATGATCGACTTTTGCAAAGTTTTTCAATCCATTGTGCATGGAAGTCAATTTGCAAGCGCATTCCTATTGCCAGCCCAGGACAGAAGAGATAAGCTATTCTCACTGGGCCTCCTTCCAAATCTTAGTGATGTGTTGTGTGTTTTTTTTCCCCCCCGCTGTCTGAAAATCTCATTCCATTATCTTGTTTTTGATACGCATTCTGCATGGTTGATTTAAATAGTTTTCCTAGGCAGCAATCCACAATAGTTTCTATTAGTAGATACCACCGGTTTACAAATGAATCTCAAATTACAGTTTTATGACTAGAGAACCCATGAAAACCTGTGAAGAACGCAATGGAATGTTATAGAATCATTAGTCTGGTAAAGGGAATGGATGTAGATATTATGCATTGTAAGTATTTTGCTGACTTCTAGTTGAAAAATAATTATAATTTGCCCACCCGTGGGATGCGTCACTAATATTTAATAGTGTGCTGAGCTCTCTTATCCCGTCCCTCGTCTCAGATGGCACAAGAACAATTTGTGCAAAACTTAAGAGCCATCGAGTTGCAATTTCCAAGCAGGACACAATAATAGGGTGAGTATGCTGCAATTAAAATAACAATATCAAATGCCAGGAAAAACCTAAAAAAATTAAACCATCAAAGGCCTTATTTTTGTGTGAGTGCTATCTATAATTTTCACTGATGGCACCAGCACCTGTGATAGTCTATGCGGTCACTCACATGCCAGTGATTTGTGGCAAAATCGAGGAGACATCTCCGACTTTGATCCAAGCTTTGGATCAACATCGCCAATGCAAGTCTATGGGTCCGTGAAAAAATCGGATGACATCACAGACTGTCACATAGGAGAAGGTGGAGATTTTTTTTTCTTCCTCTACGTACGAGAAAAACTTGGACCAACCTCTTATCAAATTTATTGGTCCATTTTTCTCGTAAAATCGGACATCTGAGTGCGGCCCAGCATATAATTAATAGATTAGATCCAGCTCACCATCAATGATATTTTTGTAGTGTTTGGAGCTTGGAGGCCGCTACGTCAGGGAGTATAACAATCAATGAAGAAAAAGGAAGTCAAACTCAACGAACTGTGAATGAACTTTATTGAAAGAAATGCTTGATAGAGGATAAAGTAGGAGATCAGCCACGTGTTTCAGGTGGCCTGTCACCCTTAATCCAACTTATAATTGCCATCTTTTACCAAAGCAAACCCAGAAGTCACTGCTAGCGTGGCACCTGAAATGCTTTGGTATGAAACATTCCCCAAGACCACATCATTTTTACAGACTATACCCAAGATATGGCCACCCAGTCTGATGAAGGAACATCTCGAGAAGGAACACCCAGATGTTCCTTCATCAGACAGCGCACAAGCACTGGTCACAGGGAGATCTTCCAACTATTCTGGGATTCCCAAAACTTTCACTTTAGGATGGAGTTGAAACGTGCTCGTTCACTCTTCCAGAATGTCAAGGAGGAATTTGGGAAAAGGTGAAAAAGTCCACCATATAACATCATGTTGTGTTTTTGATCCAAAAGTTTGTAATGATTAATTTCTTAAAAAGAGTTTCCCACGAAAAACAAGCAAACATTTTTCATCGATCCTATGGCTGGGACCCCTATAGATTTCTAGAATAAGGCTCTCGATCCCCAAATCTTCATTTCCTCTCCACTGGATTCTATAGTCTTATGAATGCCCACTTTTTTATTTATATAATGGACACCCCCATTTAACTCTACAATATGTAAGGGGATTTGGAGATTTGCGTGAGAATAACTTAGCTATAATAAGGCTGTAATCAGTAAGTCCAAGGTAGAGGTTAAATGGGTGTAGTCCGTTTTTAGACCATGTGTTTAAACTAGAGATCTTCCAAAACTTTCTTCCAATACTTAAAAAAAAAACAAATTTACGTGGCAATTTATTACCTTACAAGTAACTGAAGTAAGTCCTTGAGAGCATGCGCGTGTCTGCCGTCTATACAGTATTTCTATATACAACTAAACCCACAGGTACAGAAGAAAACATTACATTCTAATGGTTCAGTCTTCACGTATAAGTATGTATTTTAGTGCTGAAACCTCTGAGATCTGGCTGTGACGAAAATGCTAAAATAACATGGGAAAGGATTAGTAAACAGAACCTATAGTTTACTTGTTTTTTTGCTTTGGTGCGTTATTACTATTCTACAGAGATAAGCTGTTAATTGATAGCTACCAATCTAAATAACGCTCCATGTATTCAGATTATTGCTGTAGGGACCTTTCAGTAATACGTCTCCTTATAATCTGCGCCAAGTAGCATGCACTGGCTGCAGCACTCTATACGTATCCCTGACTGTACATTAATCCCTTCATAGCCTTTGGGTATTTGAAGCTGTCATTTCTCATCAGCTATAGGGTACAATGACGCACACCTTCTCTAAAGTCAGCAGAAAAGTCAAAGAAAGAATGTAAAAAATCACTTTCAAAACCATCAGAAACTTTTTTGAACTTTAAATTTCCAGGTATAATAGATATCAGGGCAGCTGGTATAATCATGGAGCTTGTGCATAAATAATTTTCTACTGATTATGGTGGTCTGCGAGTCAACTGTGGAAGTCAGAGTTGTGGAATCGGTGTCCATTTTGGTGGAGTCGGAATTGGAGTTGGTATAAAATGGACCAACTCAGACTCCTAAAATATAAAATAAATTGGGTTCAATGCCGGATGTGCTGGAAATTTTTTCATAAGAATTTGGGAAAGTTCTGAAACGTCCTATGAATGTCTGTTCTGTTCCTGATCTAAGAGTCTCAGCTATTGGTTGAGATGAATCTGTGCTGCCCCTTTATTACATACTCAGTAGTGACCATTGCTGTGGATTCAGAGTCGTGGCGTAGGAGTCGGGATTCAGGGACATTGAGAAGTCGGAGTCAGAGTGGCAGTCGGTGGTTTGGCTTACCGACTACTCTGCCGTGTGCACTGACCCTAGCCTTACTTGGATCTACGACACAGGAGAAGACCCTATTGCCTGACTTTAAATAGGTCCATACTTATCATCATTTTATTTCCCCAAATCTGGAAATATTATCCCCCTCCCCCTTAGCCACCCAGGACTTCCCCAAAAATGACAAAGGACGTCCACTTTTTGGCACAGTTTTCACAAACTGCACCTTATTTGTGATTTGGTTTATAGGATTATCCTGAAAAATCGTGACTGTTCCTATATTTTATGTGAGAAAAGAACTTTGCTTTGTGTGTTGTGCCCCTTTAAATACATGTGGTCGATAGTGTACCGGTAATACATGGTATATTGTTGTTCAGCTCCATTTTCCGATATCTGGTCCCTTTGTTTAGTGCTTGAGCAGGCAGCCTGAGATACGGTAATTCGTGGTGTCAGCATAGCCCCAGCGCTGGGCCAGGCATCAGTTTCCACTGTGATAAATGGATGTGACGTGTAGCGCTCTCAATTTTACTTTGTCTCGTGTGGTCGGGATGAATACACAGTATATGGCCAGTGACTGGTACATGTGACATCAGATGGGGGAGGCTAAGTTCAGGAAACATCAACTCATCATTACACAGACGAGTGCCAGCAAAACCTCAAGCCAAACAGGAACCAAGCAATCCAAGAAGAAGCGTCTAGTAATTTGATGAAAACGTGTATTGAAAGGCAATGTTATATCCTGTAAACCTTGACTTCTTGGATGTGGATATGGTTTGTTTTTTTTCTTGCTTGTATTACGTTTTATTTTAGTTTATTGCTTTATTTGCAATGATTTTATGCTTTAAAATACCACTCATTAGGTTTCCGTTAGGAACATTCATCTAATGTTTTCCTAATTACTCGCAAACGATGGTTAAATGGATGCCGGCTTCCATTAATTTCAGAAATCTACATTGTTGTCAATCAGCTTAAATATTTGTGTGGCGGGGTACTAATACATAGTTGTATGTAGAAGTCTCCTGCCGAAAAAATCTTAGTATCCATCCTGTGCGCACGTGCCCTAATGATAAAAAAAAATGTAGACCCTCTAAGAGATCATTATCTAGTGCAGCGTTCCCCAAGTCTGGTCCTCAAGAGCCACCAACAGGTCATGTTTTCAGGATTTCCTTAGTATTGCCCAGGTGATGGAATTGTTGCCTGTGCAGGTGGTGCAATTATCACCTGTGCAATACTAAGGAAATCCTGAAAACATGACCTGTTGGTTGGCTCTTGAGGACTGGACTTGGGGAACACTGATCTAGAGGAATCCATTTGTCTTTTTTTTTTCCTTGGGTAGACCTAAAGAGGATACGTCATTAGATTTCTCAAAAAAAGCTACACAACATTATTAGATAGGTCTCTTAGACTTGATTAGAACTGTTGTACTTACTTGGAAAATCTATGTCAGACAATTGAAAAACTCCTCCTCGTCCCTCTTCCCTGATGATGCTTAATCTCTTCCCACCAATCCGGGTAGACGGATCCTCAGCATCCATCATCTCTGCTGTTGAGATCTCACACTGCTCAGTACAAGCTACATGTGTCAGACTGGGTGGGTGAAGACTGAATACTCTTGGACTTATGAGCTTCCTCACTCTGAAGCCATTCTGACATGGATTCTAAAAAAGTAAGTGCATCGGCGTCTTCAGATCTACTTAATCGCCCTTCCAGAAATGTAACCTATATGGATATCACTTGTCTTGTCCCAATGAGTGGAGCGAGCTCAGTAGCCAAACCCATTGTATACATGGCAGGCTCTGTCTGTTTCGGTCAGAGCTAGCTAAGTTGTTAGAAGAGGTGGGCCTCTTCTGTCACCCAATCTCTCTCTTGCCCTTGCCAATAGGTTATCATGGTAGCCATGCCCATCATTTTTGTTCACAGTACACTGCACTACAGAAGTATTGCAGTGTATTGCACAAGCGCTCATGTGATTCCAGTTTCAAGATACCTACGAGGACAAATAAAAATGTAAAATAAGAATATATACAGTGGGGCAAAAAAGTATTTAGTCAGTCAGCAATAGTGCAAGTTCCACCACTTAAAAAGATGAGAGGCGTCTGTAATTTACATCATAGGTAGACCTCAACTATGGGAGACAAACTGAGAAAAAAAAATCCAGAAAATCACATTGTCTGTTTTTTTTAATCTTTTTTTTTGCATATTATGGTGGAAAAAAAAGTATTTGGTCAGAAACAAACAATCAAGATTTCTGGCTCTCACAGACCTGTAACTTCTTCTTTAAGAGTCTACTCTTTCCTCCACTCATTACCTGTAGTAATGGCACCTGTTTAAACTTGTTATCAGTATAAAAAGACACCTGTGCACACCCTCAAACAGTCTGACTCCAAACTCCACTATGGTGAAGACCAAAGAGCTGTCAAAGGACACCAGAAACAAAATTGTAGCCCTGCACCAGGCTTGGAAGACTGAATCTGCAATAGCCAACCAGCTTGGAGTGAAGAAATCAACAGTGGGAGCAATAATTAGAAAATGGAAGACATACAAGACCACTGATAATCTCCCTCGATCTGGGGCTCCACGTAAAATCCCACCCCGTGGGATCAGAATGATCACAAGAACGGTGAACAAAAATCCCAGAACCACGAGAGGGGGACCTAGTGAATGAACTGCAGAGAGCTGGGACCAATGTAACAAGGCCTACCATAAGTAACACACTACGCCACCATGGACTCAGATCCTGCAGTGCCAGACGTGTCCCACTGCTTAAGCCAGTACATGTCCGGGCCCGTCTGAAGTTTGCTAGAGAGCATTTGGATGATCCAGAGGAGTTTTGGGAGAATGTCCTATGGTCTGATGAAACCAAACTGGAACTGTTTGGTAGAAACACAACTTGTTGTGTTTGGAGGAAAAAGAATACTGAGTTGCATCCATCAAACACCATACCTACTGTAAAGCATGGTGGTGGAAACATCATGCTTTGGGGCTGTTTCTCTGCAAAGGGGCCAGGACGACTGATCCGGGTGCATGAAAGAATGAATGGGGCCATGTATCGTGAGATTTTGAGTGCAAACCTCCTTCCATCAGCAAGGGCATTGAAGATGAAACGTGGCTGGGTCTTTCAACATGACAATGATCCAAAGCACACCGCCAGGGCAACGAAGGAGTGGCTTCGTAAGAAGCATTTCAAGGTCCTGGAGTGGCCTAGCCAGTCTCCAGATCTCAACCCTATAGAAAACCTTTGGAGGGAGTTGAAAGTCCGTGTTGCCAAGCGAAAAGCCAAAAACATCACTGCTCTAGAGGAGATCTGCATGGAGGAATGGGCCAACATACCAACAACAGTGTGTGGCAACCTTGTGAAGACTTACAGAAAACGTTTGACCTCTGACATTGCCAACAAAGGATATATTACAAAGTATTGAGATGAAATTTTTTTTCTGACCAAATACTTATTTTCCACCATAATATGCAAATAAAATGTTAAAAAAACAGACAATGTGATTTTTTGGATTTTTTTTTCTCAGTTTGTCTCCCATAGTTGAGGTCTACCTATGATGTAAATTACAGACGCCTCTCATCTTTTTAAGTGGTGGAACTTGCACTATTGCTGACTGACTAAATACTTTTTTGCCCCACTGTATACACTATATATACAGGTCCTTCTCAAAAAATTAGCATATAGTGTTAAATTTCATTATTTACCATAATGTAATGATTACAATTAAACTTTCATATATTATAGATTCATTATCCACCAACTGAAATTTGTCAGGTCCTTTATTGTTTTAATACTGATGATTTTGGCATACAACTCCTGATAACCCAAAAAACCTGTCTCAATAAATTAGCATATTTCACCCATCCAATCAAATAAAAGTGTTTTTTAATAACAAACAAAAAAACCAACAAATAATAATGTTCAGTTATCCACTCAATACTTGGTCGGGAATCCTTTGGCAGAAATGACTGCTTCAATGCGGCGTGGCATGGAGGCAATCAGCCTGTGACACTGCTGAGATGTTATGGAGGCCCAGGATGCTTCAATAGCGGCCTTAAGCTCATCCAGAGTGTTGGGTCTTGCGTCTCTCAACTTTCTCTTCACAATATCCCACAGATTCTCTATGGGGTTCAGGTCAGGAGAGTTGGCAGGCCAATTGAGCACAGTAATACCATGGTCAGTAAACCATTTACCAGTGGTTTTGGCACTGTGAGCAGGTGCCAGGTCGTGCTGAAAAATGAAATCTTCATCTCCATAAAGCATTTCAGCCGATGGAAGCATGAAGTGCTGATAGCTAGCTGCATTGACCCTGCCCTTGATGAAACACAGTGGACCAACACCAGCAGCTGACATGGCACCCCACACCATCACTGACTGTGGGTACTTGACACTGGACTTCAGGCATTTTGGCATTTCCTTCTCCCCAGTCTTCCTCCAGACTCTGGCACCTTGATTTCCGAATGACATGCAAAATTTGCTTTCATCAGAAAAAAGTACTTGGGACCACTTAGCAACAGTCCAGTGCTGCTTCTCTGTAGCTCAAAAGTGGCTTTACCTGGGGAATGCGGCACCTGTAGCCCATTTCCTGCACACGCCTGTGCACGGTGGCTCTGGATGTTTCCACACCAGACTCAGTCCACTGCTTCCTCAGGTTCCCCAAGGTCTGGAATCGGTCCTTCTCCACAATCTTCCTCAGGGTCCGGTCTCCTCTTCTCGTTGTACAGCGTTTTCTGCCACATTGTTTCCTTCCAACAGACTTACCATTGAGGTGCCTTGATACAGCACTCTGGGAACAGCCTATTTGTTGAGAAATTTCTTTCTGGGTCTTACCCTCTTGCTTGAGGGTGTCAATGATGGCCTTCTTGACATCTGTCAGGTCGCTAGTCTTACCCATGATGGGGGTTTTGAGTAATGAACCAGGCAGGGAGTTTATAAAAGCCTCAGGTATCTTTTGCATGTGTTTAGAGTTAATTAGTTGATTCAGAAGATTAGGGTAATAGGTCGTTTAGAGAACCTTTTCTTGATATGCTAATTTATTGAGACAGGTTTTTTGGGTTATCAGGAGTTGTATGCCAAAATCATCAGTATTAAAACAACAAAAGACCTGACAAATTTCAGTTGGTGGATAATGAATCTATAATATATGGAAGTTTAATTGTAATCATTACATTATGGTAAATAATGAAATTTAACACTATATGCTAATTTTTTGAGAAGGACCTGTATATATAAGGTATATATATATATATATATATATATATATATATATATAGTATATACACCGTATATCTGTATATTAGATATATAGATAATAATGAAAGATTTCAAAAGGCTCAAAAATTATCCAATTTTTCCCATTAGACAAATACAAAAAATACAAAAGTTTGGATAATTTTAAGTATATAAAGAATGTACTGCACTACAAAAGTATTGCAGTGTATTGTACAAGCGCTCATGTGATTCCAGTTTCAAGATACTAACGAGGACTAATAAAAATACAAAATAAAAATAATATATACTGTATATATATATATAAGGTGTATATATATAGTATATATACTGTATATCTGTATATTAGATACATTTTCAATATGAAAAAATTCAAAAGGCTCAAAAATTATCCAATTTTTCCCATTAGACAAATACAAAAAATGCAAAGGTTTGGATAATTTTGAGTATATAAAGAATGTACTGCACTACAAAAGTATTGCAGTGTATTGCACAAGCGCTCATGTGATTCCAGTTTCAAGATACCTACAAGGACTAATAAAAATGTAAAATAAAAATAATATATATACTGTATATATATATAAGGTGTATATATATATATATATATATAGTATATATACTTTATTTCTTTATGTTAGATAGATACATTTTCAATATGAAAGATTTCAAAAGGCTCAAAAATTATCCCATTTTTCCCATTAGACAAATACAAAAAATACAAAGGTTTGGATAATTTTGAGTATATAAAGAATGTAAATCTTTCTGTTCCCACGCATTCAAGTGAACTGTGCGTCCGACCAGTGTTGGATGACATTTGTGCTTTCAGCTGTGTCTTACCCAGTGGGCTGTCAGTTCTCCGGGGATCAATCTGAGCTAAATTTGAAAGTTTGATCGTGCCCTTCCCTCGAGCAGCGAGCTTGCCTTCTGTGACTCGGCCATGATCTTGCTTTGATGTGTGCTCCCGAGGAAAGCCTGTGGTGTTCAGCATGCAGGCGGTAGTTCGGAGATAAACTCATGCCAGAGAGAAATCTCCCTCTCTCAGAATTATCGAAAAGCTTACATCCTCGAGTATCTTATCCAAAGAAGTATAGGTAAATGCATTATTATAATTTTCAGTATATGCAAATAAACTCATTAACATATTGTAGATTTACCATTAAAGTCTATGTATACCTTTGCACAGAATTTTTTATTTTTTTTTTGTTCATTTTTTTTTTCTACATTTTCATTTTTGTTCAATTTTTTCTAAGTGCAAAGTTAGGCAACTTTCTCAATAATCTAAAATAAAAAAAATTCTGCCATTTTTTCTGCTCCGGAGAAAAGATATGAATCCATCAGCGCTACTGATCCTCGCGCCCCTGTGCCTTCTCCCACTGTCACACGACTGGTTAAAATTGGATGGGTCCTATTCTTAGTATTGATGGGTAGTAGTCATCCCCGTGTTATTCTATGTCTGATTTTTTTTTCTCGGACCGACTCGGTGCTAAGAATAAAATCGCAGCATAGATTAGATGGCAATCACCTATTCAACTCTATGGGTCCGTGGAAAAAAATTGAACCGTACTCGGGTGTCGTCGATGTGCCCTCTGATTTTCACAGACTGCCAATATAGAAAAGGTGTAGAAACTTTTTTTTTCCTCAACATCCAAGAATATCGGATCGCATTCTGATCAAAGTGAGATTAGCAAAATCGGACTGATTTTCTAGGATGAGAGAAAAATGGTCATGCGTCCCTAGCCTTAGAGATGGCAGCAGTGAGTGAAAGGGAAAGAGTTGTACATAGATTTGAAGTTGAAAAAAAGAGTATCTAAAGATTAAATAGAGAGGAAACCAGTTATAGACAAACAAAAAAAAACATAGAGATTAAATAAGTGCAGGATAGAAGCTGGATCCTGAATCCACAGACCTCACATCCAGCCTGTATTACAGAGAGGGACACTCCCTCAAGAGAAAAATCTGGAACTTGTGTCAGGCTGCAAAAATCATTAGTTCTGAAGAAATGAAAATTACAGCCAGTTTTAATGACTAATGTTAATTTGAAAGACATGTAAGTATAATTTTTCCATGTCATAGGGTTTTAGTAATAGGCATTGTGTATTATTTTTCTCAGCCATTTGACCGTGCAACTTAAGATTTCCGACCAGTCTGGGTTTCAACTCCATGAACTTACCATAGTATTATAGCAATGTTCTAGTCTGACTTTATTATTAATGCATTGTAGTTTTATGGTTACTTTTCTGCTTTATTGAAGTTTTGAGCAGGATCTGATCTTGTCCATTGGTAAATGTATCTGCTGGAAGTCTGCTGGGCGAAACGTGCTTACACGCCATGAATTTATCATTGCTAGTACAGGAATACCTTCATTTTTGTTTTACAGTTTCCCTTTTGCTACCGGATCAGCCAGTTAATCCAGCTCGAGAAGTCTGATATTGACTTAGGCCATTGTCTTAAAGTCTAAAGCCCATAGATATCTAGTCTTTTATTTTGGCCAAGTTCAAGGTTCAGGAGCCGGGATGTGAATGTCGTGAACATGCATGTAATTTAACTCTCCTACAGAGGAAGAGAAAGAAAGTGCCAGCACCTATTAACGGGCGTCAGGGAAAGAATATGTGCAGACGAAAGACTGTGAGGAGGACTCTATGCTGAAACAACACCCCAACTATTTTATTTTTTGAGTCACTGGTGGTCTCAAGGTTTTGCCCACCGGCGATCATTAAAAAAGCACTGCCATCAAAGTTTTTATCCTCTTAATATATTGTAATCATCATATTATCGAGCTATGTGTACTTACAATTGCTCATTTTGCCTTTCTACCCGGCTAATTCTTCTCTTTTCTCCATGGCTCTATGTAGAAACAGGAAGTCTCTTTTCCCTGCATTTATCATTCCCTTCTTTACTTCTGACCCAGTTGCTCGTTCTTCCCTCCTGCCAGGGACTTTTGCAGTGATTGATGAGTCTTACAGGGAAAATTGATCTCCTGTTTCTACATAGAGCTTAGAAGGATTCAGCTGGTCAGTTTATAATCACTTGTTGTCATAGACTTAATGGAAGAGAGAACAATTAACTGGGTAGAAAGGCAAAATGAGCAATTGTAATTATACAGTGCTATATAATATGATGATTGTTATATAATAAAAGGATACACATTTTGATGGGATTGCCTCTTTAAGTGATAGCATGTCTTAGGATTATGCCAACACTTGCTAACATGGGAATTTCCCCTTACCAGTGTCTAAACATGGCCTATACCGTACTGACAACTCTTTTTACTAATTCACCAATAAATATGACCCACTCAAGCACATATGTGTTTCTAGAGGGAAGAGGGGAATAATCCACTGACTGACTGCTCTGGGATTTATTATCGCCAACATGTAAAAAAAAAAAGGATCGGACATGTTAAAATACAACATGCCCAATCCTTCTTTTTCTTGACATCTGCTACTGGGGAAAAGTTGCAAGATCCCATAAATATTAGCAAATTTACTGATCCCACTGAAGTAATCTGGTTTGGGTGACTTTTAACTAATATGTATGGCTACTGTAAGGCTGACAGGCTGAAAACTATAATAATGTCAGATGACACGTTAGTGTAAGACTGTACGACTAACATCTAGTGAAGGAAATATTTTTGAAAATCAATTAAATTGCATCTTTTTTTATTAGGTAATCAAAATCCCAAAGGGTTGGCCAAAGGTATAGTGTATGGGACTTTGTGACAGCGCTTGAAGGGAAACCTCTTAGATGCCATTGGTTCCCTGTAAGAAAAGAAGTGGGGTCATCTTGTCTTCTAGTGAAATTTGCTATTTGTTTTTCCACCCACAGGGCATCTTTTTCATCCTAAAACTGTGTATTTTAGAAAAGGCTGCACTTACCAGTAATATTATGTCCCTGTCATAAGAATTCATGCCTCTTTGAATACACAACAATTTCCTGCAGGCTTTACAAGCAGCAAATTGACATGACGTGCTCACTTTATTTTCTACTAGTAATTCTCCCTGTTTTAATCCCCATAGGACATAAAGTGCCTGTAGATTATTAGTGCTCCGGTACGTAACTTTACATTTTTCCACAATGTCTCTGATATGCTAAGAAGATGCCCGAACTTTCACAAAAATTGGAAAATTATGGTCGCTGCTTGAATCCTTGGGGTACACCACTTATGATTAGGGACCATTTAGTGTAAGAATCATTGATGACAGCTGTCTGGATACAGTCCTTTACACAGCTTATACATATACTCTGTGGGTGGTATTGGTTCTTCTTAAAGAGGATCTGTCAGTAGGTTTTTGCTACCCCATCTGCGGGCAGCGTAATGTAGGTAAAGAGATGCTGAATCCATCGATGTATCGCTTATTTTACTGGGTGCAGCCATTCTGACACAATTAAAGCTTTTAGACTTTGAAGCAGAGCTGAGGAAGCTAGCCCCGCCCACACCACAGCTAATCCTGCACACACCAGGCTCTGTATGCACATAGTCTATAGACAGTGAGCTGCTTATCACAGGGGGAGGGGGCATTGCTCATGTAGTCTAGCAATGTTAATCTCTTAGTGAGAAATCCTTCACCGTTAGTAAACAACAGTATGCGCTTTCACAAGTGACACATCCCTGGATTCTGTGTTTCAGCCTGTATCTCCTCTTGTCATTAGATTACACAGCAAAAACCTGCTGACGGATGCCGTTTAACAAAGGAGCATTTTATTCACTATATACATCAGACAACTATGGCGCCACCTATCTGCAGGTATAGCCATAGCTATATATGCCAGAGATTTTAACTGTAGGGCATGAGATCAGCAGATGACCATTACACCCACTGCCACTAATCCTATAGCTTGCACCTGGAAATAATGATATATTTGTACATATCACGTTTCCACTCACCAGACACAAATTAAATGTAGATCTTGGTAATTTTATTTATTTTCTGTATACAAAGACACAAGCACATCTGTCTGATGGTTAGTATGATTTATTCCAGGCAGGTGAGGGTATAATTTCACGCAGGTATTAGGAAAGATATTGCACTAAAAGTAGCACTGTGACCAAAATACAATTCCTATGGACCTTTGTGCACAGGTAGACTGATGTGGGCGGAGTTATCTGTGGTGTGGGCGGGGCTAGCTTTCTCAGCTCTGCTTCATTCTGAATCTAAAAGCTCTGATTGTGAGAGAACTACTGCACCCGGTAAATTGAGTGATACATCATTGGATTCAGCTTCTCTTTGCCTATATTACTCTGCTGTCAGATGACGTAGCAAAAAACAGCTGACAGATTTAATTTAACAAGTTCAAAGCAAGCTGAAAAATAAAAGGACCCTAGGAGGAGGATGAACGTGAAAGAAATGCTCCTTTTAGTTTCCATTGAATTGTGACCCCTCACTATTCCCCACCGTAGTAGACACCTGTCTTGCACAAGGTCTAACGCAGTCTATCAGTTCTCCATATACCTGAGTCCTTTTAACTGAGCCACTAAGAAGGCTAAGGCTTATCCTTGGGGTTTTTGGGTGAATTTTGTGCCTTTGCCTTCCTATGTCGGAGTCAGTAGGGAGCAGTGGAACGGAATCAATGATTTTGTCCTCCCAGCTTTTCTTTGTTTGTCTCATTAGAAGACCTGTTGCATCTCGTAATGAGTTGCCCCCCTCGCCGGAGCGGTCTACGGTAAATGTCTATATGTAAATCAGCAGTCTGTTAAGCCGAGCTGGTGCATTATTTATAAATCAGGTTTATTCTGAGCTTTTCACTTACTAATCCAACATCTGTACTCACCCAGGGAGTAAAATAACATTTCCAACACTTGGTGGAAAAAAATGTCAACAGACTAAAAATAATTTATCTCGGGTTCAGCGGTGAATCTTAGAAAGTATCTTCATGAATAAAAACATCTTATTTCATCGATTTTGCATTTTTTTTGAGTAAGGAATTAAGGAAATCATTGTAAACAGCAGCAACACCTATAGGCCGTAATAGGTATTACACTGGCTGAGCATAATTATTGAATATAGCGAAAATGTTGCACATTGAATTCTAGAGACCTTGAAATGGACCATGTAAGCAATTCTAGTGACCAAAGTACTCATTTTATCCTTGGTGTGTTTACTAAGTTGTCTATGAAGCTTACGCAGTTTATTGACATGGGATGGACTATAAGCCAGCGTCAATACTGCAGACCCTTAACAGTTCTTTTACTTATTTTACTAAGATGTTTAGCAATATAAAGATTATTCAATAGGACTGGTGTATAAAGAGAATTTAAAGAAAGAGACCTTCAATTTTTGCCTAATTTAAAGGGGTTGTTCGCTATTGAGCAATCCTTATTGGTCGACTAAAAGAAATGAGCTCCCCTCCTGAGTTTACAGCAGGGGCTTATTCTAGGTATCCCACTGCTTTCAATATACCACAAACGGCAGGGATTTATGTATATCCCGCTTACAGTTCCACTTAACACATGCAGCTCTCTGGCGCCCCCCTTTACTCTCAGGTCAGATTAGGTACTGCACCCTGGGTAATTAGTCGCCAGAAAGGCTGCCTGCTATGTACTGGCTATTGGGCACGCTGCAGCGACGCGATAACTACTCCCACTCAGGCAGGAACAATAATTATCAACGCCGCAGTCGCTACAGCATCACTCAACAGTCTGCACACGGTATCGCCGCCACCAGCTTCGATTAAACGGGTCCGAAGGTAACCCAACACAACAGTAACAGTAGCGTATTTCCCTTCAGAAGACTTAGGGTACGGTTTAGAACAGGAGAACGAACTAATATTAAATATTATATCCCATAAAAAATTAGGCAGTGCTTTATCAAAAATATTTTATAAAGATATTACAAATGAGACAATTGCAAATATGTACACGGGTAATTATAACATAAAGGGAATAAAGGAGAAAAGATAACACTCACATGTTCAACGCATGGCAGGCCCCCAGGCTAGGGCAGTTTCCCATACGTCCCAGCTCATGGGATGTACTCAGCTCTTCCAGGAAAAAAAAGGAAGATCCCTTGTAGTAACCACTTGGGGCATCACGTGAGCGCCGGAGGCAATTAGTGGTCACCGATTGGCCGCAGCATTCTCATTTTGTACAGCGCTGATTGGCTGCAGCACTCATGTGACACCCGCGCTGAATATTGATACCAGGTGTAGGGGATTATAGGTTATCCACAGTCCCTAACTCTTTTTTTAGTTGGATCTTAAGGAGATCTCTTCTTCTGTATCTTCAGGATTACAGAACAGAAAGCTTTCTCGGCTTTCTACAAACTTTATTAACTTGTATCATTTTAACTGTACTGACCTGTAAAATCGTATTGCCAGGATCACTCAAGAATGCGGGAAAACCCAAGAAACAATGTAGGAATTGCCTTTTTCATTTTCATCATCATTTCCCGAACTTGGATTTTTTTTTTCACACATTGAACGGTAAAATGGATGTTGTCATTCAAAACTACAACTAGTCCGGATAACGGCAGAGTCGTTTGACAAAATTAAAAAGTTTATGGCTCTTGTAAGAAGGAGAGGGAAAAATGAAAGTGGAAAAAACGGAAAAAATAAAACGCCCGGTCGGAAAGGGGTTAAGCGTGCCACCGGGTCTTATTTTCTACTTATTTTTAATTGCCGAACACAGTGGAGATTTTCTGTTTGATTACTAAAATGTCACCATATGGCAGAAATATTTCAAATGTAAATTTTCACATTGAGCAGACTGTGCCGACCGTGAGACGGAGAAATAACGAATGCGCCATTCGGCTGAGGAATCTCTAAGTAAACCTGTATTACAGTGTTATTGTGGAAGAAGAAAAATATGTTGTTTTCACATCAGGATGAATAAAATAGGGTCAAAGAACTGAAAATTACCGTTTTTTTTTTCCCGGGCTCTACACTGTTATGTGATGATAATGGGGAGGACAATACATCATGAGATACACGGCTTTTAGATATGCAGATAATGGAAAAAAATGAGGTCTATTGTGACAATGTTACTATAGAATGCCACTTCTAACAAACAGAAAAACAATTGCGACCAACATCATTAGGATTGGGCTCGAATGTATAGACCAACATGGGGGCATAGTTTATCAAAAGCTTGTTGCTCATTTACACATCACCCATGTTCTCATCCAAGCCTTCCATACCAATATTTACCATACAAAATTTAGGATATTTAAGTCCCGACTCCAGGAACAATCAAGGACGCCCCCCCAAAAAGTCACTTCTACAAAACTCCCACCTTTGGGTGTGGCTTTGCTAAGCTCCATCCCTTTTGTTGTCAAAAGCTGGATTTTTCTAAAGTATGGCCATGTTATTCTTATTCATCCTTTAGATCACCTTTTTAGAAAAGTGCAGCACAGTCAGTCATTCAAGTCTATGGTTGCGTGTGAAACACCGGACTGCATTCGGATGAGTGCAGTCTGACATCCAACAATGGAGAAGATGGAAAAACTAATTTCTCCATCTTTTCCACAGTAGAGAGAATCGGATTACACTCATATCTCAGATGACACTCGGCTCAGAGTTTGAGTCGAGGGTCATCAGTAAAATCTACCCAATTCTCTCGCACAAGATAACATACGCTCGTGTGACAGCGTTCTTACGCTCCAAAGAGCCGAGTGTTCTCGTATATATGGAGAAGCTGGGTGACAGTTATCTAAGGTGTATAGGAACCCTAAATTTGTTTTTTGTTTTCTTTTAAATTCTGCTAAAAATCTTACATCTGTGATGGCCATAAATATATATAAGTACCAGCTGATATTACTGTACTGCAGAACATATCCAATGTATATAACCAGTGTATATAATCAGTGTCGGGCACTGATTATCAATCTTTTTTCTATAAGGGCTAAAATCCATACCGAAATTTGTAAAATTGTATCTCGAAAAGAATCTAATGTCAGCCAAGATAGACTCCTCTACGAGAAAGAGAGCATCGTCTGTAGATGGGGCTGTTTGGGGGTTTTTGCCTCTCATCAGTACAGAGCAGAGTAACATTTGGCTGAGTGACATACCATAAGCTCCCATATACATAAGTCTACACATCTGATGTGTACGCGAGCTCCCAACAGATGATGTCATGGGACAGAAGGAATGGAACATTGTGATTTTTGTTTCAAGAGAGACAAGCTACTGCCAAAAGGTATGTGGTAGCAGCTTTCTCCGTTCTCTCCCCTTGAAAACACGATTGCTCAGTCAAGCTGAGTTCTGGTGTATGGTGGAGTCGAGAGAGATAGATGTTGTCCAAACGTTATCTCATGTTTATGACCAGTTGAGAAAGGATATTGACTCTCATTGAAGAGACCCAACTGTGTATGGATAAAGGCAATGCTCTATGAGAAAGAAGTATGGAATAACTATGATATGAGCTGTTTTGCATACTTATCCAAAGATAATTGCCTTTAAATAAACCTCCATACATGTAGGATGTGACGCGAGTCACTATAGTAAATATTAGCCCCAGAAGTGAAGTGAAGGACTACAATAACAGATAGCAAAATATATACTACTTACAGAATAAGTAAAGGGACGTGAAACAATCCAAGGTCAGGTTCAGGAAATGGTGCAGTGCAACAAGGAGAATTCAGAGACGAAATCTAATTCACGAGCCAAGTCTAAGTCCAGGAAGGGAATAAAGTCAAGCTGGGTCAGGCACAGAGCACAGAGGGATCAGTCTCACACAGGCAGCAGCAATGTACGATTGACACTGACTAGCCTGCTTAAGTAGAAGACTAATCAAGGAAAGTGAACACAGATGATTGCACCACAGACCCAGCACAACCAAAACAGACTGACAGCCCCTGCACAAAGTAACATATCAGACATGAACAGAATGGAGATCATGACATAGGGTCTCTTTAATGAGAGCCAATATCCATACTGAGCTGCATAAAAGGCGTCAATTTCAGCCATCCAGTTTCTTGATCTGTACTGATGATGGGCAAGAACCCAAAGCAGTGTTGTCCAAAGGTTGGTTTCTCTTCCTTTTTGGAGGCATTTTTAGATGGCTTGTATGACCTACATTGCATACTTGTGTCCAATAGAGAATTGCAGTTAAAGAAGTCTCTCTACAAGTGAACACTAGTTTTAATGTGGTTGTCTAAAACTTGTATGTTGATGACTTATCGTTAATTTAGGTCATCAGTTTCAAATTGGTGGGGGTCCGCTGTTTAGTGATGGTTGCTAAGAAATGTTGGCGTGACAGTCCTCGGACTCCCACTGCTCTATTATTGATGACCTATCGTAGAGAGAGATCCTCCATATTAAGGTCATGACCGACTTCTTTAAGTGGTAGAAAATTTTCTCAACAATATAGTTATTATTGAGGGTATTATAAAGAATCTATAATATGACTGTACGTACCTTGAGGAAAAAAAGCATAATCGTAATGTTCCATATGCCGTGATGGAAATATGTATAGGGAAATAAGCCAGGAGAACATGACTCGAGACTTCTCAGCTACAGACGCCAAGCAGAATGCTAAATAAGGAATTAGATCAAAGAGCCTTTGAGGTAGAAAAGCAAAGAAGCAAAATTTCAAAGTATGGAAGCCAAAAGGTTCCAGCAGCATCAATGACTTAAAAAATACAGTACTCCCTATAATTTTAGGTATGTCCAAATGTAAATTAGAGATAGAAGTGTAATATAGGAACATACGTTAAAGGGAATCTATCAGGGTCAAGCCGTCTAAATGGGAATGTAGGTCATAAGGAAGCTAAATATAATAATAACTTAATATCTGAGATCCGATGTCTTAAGGTACCTTCACACTGAACAACTTAACAACGATAACGAGAGCGATCCGTGACGTTGCAGCATCCTGGATAGCGATATCATTGTGTTTGACACGCAGCAGCGATCAGGATCCTGCTGTGACATCGCTGGTCGGAGCTAGAAGGCCAGCACTTTATTTCGTCGCTGGATCACCCGCTGACATCGCTAAATCGGCGTGTGTGACGCTGATTCAGCGATGTCTTCACTGGTAACCAGGCGTTCTGCTTCCCTGCACTGTGTCAACGCCGGCTGGCCGTAAAGCAGAACACAGCGGTGACGTCACCGCTCTGCTTTACGGCCGGCGCTTACACAGTGCAGGGAAGCAGAACGCCAGGGACGCTACAGACACCGGAATGTAAGTATGTAGTGTTTTTTTTTTTTTACATTTACACTGATAACCAGGGTAAGCATCGGGTTACTAAGTGCGGCCCTGCACTTAGTAACCCGATGTTTCCCCTGGTTACCCGGGGACTTCGGCATCGTTGGTCGCTTGAGAGCTGTCTGTGTGACAGCTCTCCAGCGACCACACAGCGACGCTGCAGCGATCGGCATCGTTTTCTAGATCGCTTCAGCGTCGCTTAATGTGACGGTACCTTTATTCCAGAGAAATCCACAGTAAATGAACTGTTCAGATCTATGGGCCGGACATAGATCTCCCCGAGAATCTGCCTCCAGAGATTATTGTATATTAATGTAATTAAATGACAATGGTCGTTAAAGGAGATATCCGAGCATAAAAAAAAGTTCTTCGCGGGCTTGGATCTACAACAAACAACAAACTTATTGATACTGACCTTCCTGGATCTAGTGCATGCTGCTCTGTAGTCAGCATCAGTAGACATGGAAATGTTCCGCCATCTGCAAAAATACTGTGGCCTATGACTGGCTCCAGAGGTCAGTATATAGTACGTATCGCATTATCTGTTCTTTTTCTGCTTAAAGTCACCTGACCGCTGCAGCCAATCATATGCAGCAGCAGTGCTGCATCAGGTGGATCGGTAATGTCTCCATTTTCTGTACCACCATATACCACGATGTGGCATGCTCTTGATTCTAGTAGGTGAGTATCAATGAGTTTGACAAGTTCAAGACCCTGGGGCATTTTTCATTTTCACCTTAAAAATCTTAAGGGGTTCATTTGATTTTTAAGAAATTACTTTAAGGGTTATATGGGATTCAAAAAACGCTTGACCACATTCTTCCTTAAATAAGGCGACACCTGTCCACAGCTTGGGTGTAGTTTGTAGTTCCGCGCCATTGCAGTGAATCAGGCACAACCGCAATACCGTACTCAGCCTCTGGACATGTGTGGCGATGTTTTAGAAGAAAGCAGCCATGTTTTTTCTAATCCTGTACATCCCCTTTAAGAAAAAAACGTATCTTTTTCTGAATCCTAGCCATCCCTTTTTATTTGCTTTGCAGCATTTTGGCAGCCAGAATATCCATTCCTTTCTCCCTCATTCCTGGCTCTGGGCTTCTTTTTTCTGTAACCTGGGATGTTATTGGCTGCCGTTGCGAATACTTTTACCAGATTTTTGCAAGAACAGCATTCTCGGAGATCAGACCTCTTTGAAGTGCTGCACAAACACAGACTCTGTGATAACAAGATCAGGCAGTAGGCAAACAAGTGATTAACAACGCTGACTATTACATCCATTGTTTAATAACACTTTTTGCTTCAGCTCGACATATCAATCACAGGCACAAAACTTGTGAAGATTCCTACAAAACAAGGTTATGAAGAAAAAAGCAGCTGCAGTAAATATGTGGCCATGAGAAGAGCTGCTGCAGCGTCGCACTCTGGAGGGAATATTGTTATCAGCCATCAGTCCACCGAGCATACGTAGGACAATGTGCTGATGGGGTATAGGGGTTGCAGAGGTAACAGTCACACATGAGCCCAAAGGTCACCAAAATTATAAATGACTCATGGCTAAATGTACTGATGGGGGTAGTTATAAGGGGGTAGTTATAGGGGTTGCAGAGGTAACAGTTACACATGAACTCAAAGGTCACCAGAATTCTCAATGAGACATGGCTAAATCTGCTGACGGTTGTACTTATAGTGGTTGCAGAGGTAACAGTCGTACATAAGCCCAAAGGTCAGCAGAATTATAAATGACACATGGCTAAATGTACTGATTGGGGTAGATGTAAGGGTTGCAGAGGTAACAATTACACATGAGCCCAAAGGTCAGCAGTAGTGATGAGCGAGTATACTCATTGCTCGCGTTTTCCCGAGCACGCTCGGGTGGTCTCCGAGTATTTCTGACTGCTCGGAGATTTAGTTTTTGTTGACACAGCTGAATGATTTACAGCTGCTAGCCAGCCTGAGTACATGTGGGGGTTACCTGGTTGCTAGGGAATCCCCACATGTAATCAAGCCGTCTAAGAGTCGCAAATCATCTAGCTGCTGCGACTAAAACTAAATCTCTGAGCAGTCATAAATACTTGGAGGCCACCTGAGAGTGCTCGTAAAAACCCGAGCAACGAGTATACTCGCTCATCACTAGTCAGCAGAATTATAAATGACACATGGCTAAATGTACTGATTGGGGTAGTTGTAAGGGTTGCAGAGGTAACAATTACACATGAGCCCAAAGGTCAGCAGTAGTGATGAGCGAGTATACTCGTTGCTCGCGTTTTCCCGAGCACGCTCAGGTGGTCTCTGAGTATTTGTGACTGCTCGGAGATTTAGTTTTTGTTGACACAGCTGCATGATTTACAGCTGCTAGCCAGCCTGAGTATATGTGGGGTTTGCCTGGTTGCTAGGGAATCCCCACATGTAATCAAGCCGTCTAAGAGTCGCAAATCATCTAGCTGCTGCGACTAAAACTAAATCTCTGAGCAGTCATAAATACTCGGAGACCACCTGAGCGTGCTCGGGAAAACCCGAGCAATGAGTATACTCGCTCATCACTAGTCAGCAGAATTATAAATGACATATGGCTAAATGTACTGATTGTGGTAGTTGTAAGAGTTGCAGAGGTAATAATTACACATGAACCCAAAGGTCAGCAGAATTATAAGTGAAGGGGTAACGATATGGGGTTCAGAGGTAACTGTTGCACATGAGCCCATGGGTTATTAGAATTATAAATGACACAAGGCTAAAAGTATTGAAGGGGGCAGTTATAGGGGATGCTGAAGTACCAATGACATATGGACCCTGGTATATGAGGAGGCCCAAAGATTACCAGTATTATGTATGACACATGACAATGTACAGGCAAGGGCATAGCTAAAAGGGGTACAGAGATAGTAATCACACATGGGCCTTGGTACATGAAGGACTCAAGAGGGCCGCTCTTACATCGGCCACTTGCACTCATTCTAAGCACTGTCCTACTTACTACGTGTTTCGCTCTGCTCCACCCAGTACCTGACCATTTCTCTGAGCTGCCTTGTGCTTCACTTGCACCTCTGCTGTTTCTGAGTCATGGGTAGACGCTGCCAATCTCTGCAGGAATTTCTATCCATTCTGTGCTGCAGAGACCTGCTTCCCCGGCCTATTGTGATAGATCAGGCGACCCCACCCTCCATTCCTCACCTGAACTTAGGTTCTAGTAGCTCAGTCTTTACCATCTTTTATTGGTGGTTTCCTGTTTTGTTTCACCTGTTATCGACCCGGCTTGCCTTCTCATTTATCCTGATCTCTCTGCTCCTGACCTCGGATATGAATTCTTATGTCACCGTCTGACTACGCTTCTCTCTCATGCTATCTGACTACGCTTCTGTCTCGTGCCTCCTGTACCTCGTATACTTGCTCTGACCCTTGGGTCAGCTGCTTCAGTCCCAGGGACTGCCATGGAGAGGGACCTGGTGTCTACCAGCAGCCCAGCCTATCCTCACCATCAGAGTCTCTAGTGAATGCCCGATAGATAACTATTCACTCCCCATGAGATCACTGCTTAAAAACCCAAATTTAGTAATGCCACAAAGCGAGTTACAGTGTGCGGAGCGGGCTCAGGTCCGTAAGAGCGGCCTGTGGCACAGTCCATACCACCAGCGTGACAGCCACCCTTGCCTTGAGATTCATCTCACCTGGGCCCTGGTACGTGAAGGGACCCAAGAGGGCCTCTCCTGTCTTAAGGCTTAGGTGATGGTCTGAGATGTCTCTCTGGGGCAGAAAAATGAATCCCAATGAGATCCCTGCTTAAAAACCCAAATTTATTAATGCCAGATAGCGAGATACAGTGTACGGAGCGGGCTCAGGAGCTGAGACCGCTCCAGAAGCAGTACATGCTGGCTGTGTTACATAGCCACCATTTGACACTAACAGCTATGCTCCAGTTGCTGCTGTTAACCAATTAGAAGCCGCTGTAACTTTCTGGTATCTATATGGAGCCATCACCAACGCACATGATCACAAGGCACCAATGGGCTGTTATTGCAACTGGGTGTTTGCCACTACTGTTATGGCTCTCCTGTGAATCCCAACTACAGGCTGAATTTCATAGCAGACCATGATTTGTCTTTTCTCTGAGTAAAAGAAAGCTACCTCTTGGGGAAAAGACAGCGCCTTTCTAAGCATCTGGTAGGCCGGATTTGGTGTTTTTTTCTCTTTTTTACTTGTAGGTATTAAATAGTGTGTGGCTTCCAAGCAAAAGATGTCCATGTCACTTCTTTTAATCAATTTGCGGCTTTGGTATCCTGAAGTGGTTAAAAGAAGCTCCAAAGACTGAACATATGAACTGTGAGTCATTTTTATATTGCAGTGCACTTTACATATTTTTATCATTTTTTTAACACTTTTTCTTTGAACCTGGCAGATTTATATAATTTGTCGTTCAATTGACATGAATTAATTAAAAATTTTGTTGCCGTTTTATACATTGCAGAACACTGCATTGGCCAGAGAAGGCTCAAGTGACCTTGATCGTGGCCGGGACGGCTTTCCCAGAATGCCTTACAGCTGTCACATCACATGATACAGCACAGACAATCAAGAGGGACTATCATAGCTTGTATAAAAGCTGAGATAGGGAATACAGCAGTTTTTCGTGTGGTGAATCTGGACAGTAAAGGTACTGTTACACTAAACGACTTACCAATGATCACGACCAGCGATACGACCTGGCCGTGATTGTTGGTAAGTCGTTGTGTGGTCGCTGGGGAGCTGTCACACAGACAGCTCTCTCCAGCGACCAACGATCAGGGGAACGACTTCGGCATCGTTGAAACTGTCTTCAACGATGCTGAAGTCCCCTGGTAACCAGGGTAAACATCGAGTTACTAAGTGCAGGGCCGCGCTTAGTAACCCGATATTTACCCCGGTTACCATTGTAAAAGTAAAAAAAAAAACACTACATACTCACATTCCGATGTCTGTCACGTCCCCCGCCGTCAGCTTCCCGCACTGACTCTGTCAGCGCCGACCGTAAAGCAGAGCACAGCGGTGACGTCACTGCTGTGCTCTGCTTTACGGCCGGCGCTGACAGTCAGTGCAGGGAAGCTGACGGCGGGGGACGTGACAGACATCGGAATGTGAGCATGTACTGTTTTTTTTTTTACTTTTACAATGGTAACCAGGGTAAATATCGGGTTACTAAGCGCAGCCCTGCGCTTAGTAACCCGATATTTACCCTGGTTACCAGTGAACACATCGCTGGATCGGCGTCACACACGCCGATCCAGCGACGACAGTGGGTGATCAGCGACCAAAAAAAGGTCCTGATCATTCCCAGCGACCAACGATCTCCCAGCGGGGCCTGATCATTGGTCGCTGTCACACATAACGATTTGGTTAACGATATCGTTGCAACGTCACAAAAAGCGTGACGTTGCAACGATATCGTTAACGAAATCGTTATGTGTGAAGGTACCTTAAGTAGGGAGAGAAAGCTGTAAAACACTAAAGAAACTGTACAGATAATCTGTGAGCTCAGCAGTGAAGATTAGTCACTTTGTCATTACTAAGGCTGTATTTACGTTAACCAGCATAAAACGGGTTGGATAGAGTCCTAAGAGAGCTCCAAGTGTCACACAAGTCTTTTAAGGGCGATTCAGGGCTTTGCAGTATTGCGTTTCATAGCTAATCGATTTGTCACAAATCAAATTTTTTGGAAAATTTTGATGAAGCTGTCAAATTCTAACTTCAAAAGATTTCTTTACCGCTACAATTTACAATTTAAGGAGCTCTACAGGATTAGAAAAACCTGGCTGATCTCTTTTAGGAAGAGCGTCACACCTATCCATAGGTTGTACTTGGTATTGCCACGATCAACTCAATAAAATACACAACCTGCAGACCGTTGTGGCACTAGAAAACCGCCATCTTATTCTACGCGAAAAAGCCAACACTTTCAACTCAAATAATGTTTGTCTTTGTGATTAATAACGCCGGCAGGTCTTTGGCTTAACGAACGCTGTAATGTCACAATTATTTATTAAACAATGGAATTAGAGACATACATTGCCGATAATTACTGTAAGGCAAATTGCCAAAACCAGCCGAATTACATCCCAATGGGTGCCAATGGCAGAGCTATATTTGTGTAGTCAGATTTATGTCCCCTTTCTGAATACTTTAGTTCTTGAGCTCAAAGGTGATTCCAATAAAGATTTAAGGAGTGCAACCTTAGTGCTTAGAGAGATTTAACTTACAGTACTACAGATTGGAACAGCTAATGATGAAACACTAATGGACTAGCCAGAAAAGTAGAACATCTATTAGGCTGGATTAGTGAGGTTTATGACCATGGCCTGAAATTCACCTTGTTATTTTACACAGTACGAAATATTCCTTATTTATACTCAGATTACACTTTAATTAAACCAAACCTAATTAGTTTAAAATAAGATAATATTGAATGTTTTTTTTATATTTTTGCAATTCTAAGTTTTTGTTTTATGCATTATGTTATACTAAAAAGTTAAAACAATCGTAAGGTGGAGCTTAAAATCCTCCTGATTGGGACAATTTTTATTTGTTCTCTTTTTGTTGTTTCCCCCCTCCATTTTTTCCCACCATTTATTTTTTGTTTAAAGAATACGAAAAAATTCCAAGTGGGATGAAATAGTGAAAAAAAAATCCATCTGGGTTTTGTTTTTAGCTTGTTCATTGTGATTCTTCAAGTTAGTACGGTTACGGCGATACCAAACATATTTATATTGTTAAAAATTTCATTGTAAAATGAATTTTGAACTTTTGTAAAAAAAAAAAGTAATTTGGGTTGGGATGTAATTTATTACTTTTCATTTAATAGGGCTGTGTAAAGAGCCTAATTTTTTTGCTTGAGAAGCTATTATTTTTATTGGAACTGTTTTTTGGTACATACAATGTTTTCATTAATTTATTTTTTGCATCAATTTTTTGGGGGGTAGTGAATGAAAAATGGCAACTCTGGCATTTTGATTTATTTTTCTTCTCTGCAGTGTTTACCGTGCGGGTTAAGAAATGTTATATTTTCAGCGATGTTTATTTTTCTCACTTTTTTGATTTCTTTACTCTTGCATTGGGAGAAGTTTCAAACTTTGATTTTTTGTTGTTGTTGTTTTAATTGGACGTACGCCCATACTGGATTGCTTTACTTAAGTGCTACTGTCAAAGATTGACAGCATCATTTAAGGACCACCTTTCTCAAAATTTTTCACTTCCCCTGTAGGAGTTGCTGTCTGATAAAACATACTTGGATTTAACTCAATAGGTGCCAAATACTTCGCTAATATCTCAGTACAAAATGTCAGACAAAATACAAAACTTTTTATTCCGCTCTGTAGTCATCATTACTTTGTGTGTCCAGGGCACCATGTAAAATTTGATCAAACCTCCTCTTTATCTGGTTTAACATCAGCAGTCAGAGATACTGTAGCTCCGATCACTGCTGTTAGAGACAGGTGCTCGCTGTAAACCACAGCCGACACCTGCCTCTTACGGTGCGAGCTCAGCTCTTGAGTCTGTTCCATGCACCTAACGTCCACTACATACGTACAACTAATGTAGGGATACGGTCAAAGCTCCTATGACCAATATCCTATGAAAAAAATCTCCGTTTTGTATCTACAGCTCCTAAGCAGGACTACAAACACACACTGTGTAGCCTGATCTTGTAGATAGTCTCTGTTCCATCTGCTTCAGAAAAGTAACAAGGTTTCTGGATCTCACCATATCTCCATGGGTTCAGGTACATATGTACCTGTGTATATGTATGTATATGTACTATATATATAATATTTGTATGTCTATATAATATTTCTCAATTTTAATACAGCTATTTTCTTAGATTTTAGAAGGTTCTGGCTATGTCTGCTACCTCTTCACCCTGTATTTCCGCATATTGAAGACTTTCTATGCCGCTGGTCAAAGACACGTTGACATGTTCAAGTCTTACAAAAAACACAGAGGGTGAATTAATCAAGACCTTTTCACCCAAAAAGGCATATTTATGGAAGGCTTTGCATCCCTCATAATTGAGATTCAAGGGCATCATCGATTCATGGCTGCCAAGATGGTTAAGATGACTCGCCAACCCTTTGGTTAATCTTCCATAGGGTTGGAGATTCATCTTAACAAGTTTTCAAGAAAACCATCTCACAAACAAGTTTAGCTCCTCTACTTTGGTACATCATCTAAGTCAAAATAGAATAAAAAAATATGTATTGAGTTATATACTAAAATTCCTGTCTTCTTGGATAATAGGCGGCTTTAATGATAGCCCTGTGGCTAGGATACGGGCTACTGTAGACCCAAGTTGTCATTGAGCTCCGTCTCATGAGATGTTCCGCTATCTAGTTTTCTACTCACCTGGGAATAGACAAGAAATTGCATTTTAATGTAGAGAATGTATCCTTCAGTCTTTTAAGATAATACCGTGAAGAAGTTAACCCGAGCTGTACGTGCTTTGCACTTGAAATAGCGGCACTTCCATGGCACGGTCTGCCGTGTGACTTATAAAAGCAGCTTCTTCTCTGAGCATTGGCCAAATTATCTGGTATATTTGCCTATTATCTAAAGTAAAATTCCTGAAAGAAGTCATTTGGCAATGCGCTAAGTGAAATAGCTGCTACTTAGAAAATGTGCACAGTACTTAATGGAATTCCACTATAATTAGCTTCTCTCATCGAAAGCTTCTCATGGAATTAACTCGAATGTTTTCATTTTAAGGGAACACGTACCCCTGTATAATTATGGCACTGAACAAAATATTCAGTCATATCCCCGTACATATCGGTACATATTCACATGACTAATATATGTGTTACAACCTTCCCCGTCCCATCAAGTATAAGGTCTTTGGTATTGATGAGCAAATTGTTTGAAATTCATAGTTGTCAGCTTTGCCGAATTATGCCTGGATACTCTGTTCTCGGCAGGTCGATTCACTCTGTCTCACAGTCACATTCACTCTCCCATCTCTCTAACTGACTATCAATTAAATATGTATTATTCTCTTTCCCTCACACACTAGTCTTTTTCTCTGCTGCACAGTTACTATCTGTTCAGCTTCTTCAGCATTTTTTGTCTTTCTATCCCTATCTCTAAGGCTAAACTGTGAGCTGTGATGCCCTCTCCCTATTCAGATTCACCACAAAATGGCTGCTGAATTTCCCACTTTGGCTTTTATACAGACTATGGTAGTCCCTCCTAACTGACTGTGCTGTACCATGTGATATGCTAGCTATGAAGGATTATGTTGAACCCTGACAACAGAAAAGGCAGGCAGTATGGCTGAAGTCATATGGAGAGTTAGGGAGCCCTGTTAGATTTTCTGGGGGATTTGCTGGTATTAATCTTATGTGTAGGTATAGAATTAGCCTTTGTTAGTTTTTTTTTGAGTATTTCTGTGTCTTGGGTATTTTATCATGAAAAATTTTAATTTTTAAGGGTGTCATCACCCCTTTAGAAATGATGGCTTACTTCAATTTCCTGGAAGGTGGGTTCACTTTAGACATTGGTTCCTGAAATCATTTCAATTTTATCCTCCTTAATAAGGAAGTTGGGCATTTTGTAAACCTCATGTATTAAAGAGGTTGTATGGTCCAAATCAATAAAACTGCAGTGACTCTGTGTAACTTCAGACTTATGAAGTGCGTGCACTGGGGGGATTCGCCATTTTCCGCCCCAGGACCGGAGGGTGTGTATGTGTTATACATACTCCCGACCAGTGGGTGCGGCCTCACTCTCCATATACTTGTATGGATCGAGGCCGAGCCCTCTCATCAGACATGCCCACTGGCCGGCCGCGTCACTGGTCGGGTCATGGCCTCGGCTCCATACAAGTGTTTGGAGTAAGGCCAAGCCTACTGGCTGGGATTATGTATAACTCATACACACCCTCCAGTCCTGGGTCGAAAACAGGAGGATCCCCACGGCATACATAAGAAAGAGAAAGGGCCTTAAAGCAAAGATAAAAATGGAGCTCCTGTTCTGGTGTGGAATCAGGCCACGCACAGCAAAAGGGCCTGTTGCTTGTTTCCCCTCCACTTCCTTTCCGTTACCCTTTTCCCATCCCATTATTTATTTTTTTCTGTAGAGGGGCGATCTGTACATTGTATCTAGTGAGGAAGGTCCATGTCTGAAAGAAAAACATTGGTGTTCAGCATTGATATTTATGATCTCCTCTGCAGACCGCAGTGTTTCTCATGCCACAATGGCGACCTGTTATGGAGCTGGTTTTCCATGTAATTATTATTACTGGCTGAACTGGTATCAGATATCTATAGTGTTCTCCCCAATTACATTACACAGCGACCTTTTCCAGGAGCTCTAATGTTGACTTATCCTCTCTTTGACAGGATCAGATAAATTAAGAGTTGGGGATATGGTCTTGAATTTTAACACGGTTCAATATACCTAAGATATTTCATATCAATGGGAAATAAAACCTTTCCAGACATCTACGATACATCTGACTTTGCCTGATTCTTTTTTTCCCATCAGGGACCAGAAAAAAAAAATCCTCTATAAAAGCCATATTATTATTTTCCATTTTTTTTATTATGTTTTTTAATGGCTATTCCTTTCAAATTTAGATTTTTTTTTTCAAGCTGTCGAATAACGTCTCACATTGAACGCAAGGTTTCTCCATGCTGATAATTAGGCTTTCGGTTCTTTGTCTTTTTTTTTTTGTTACTTATACCAATATTGTCATTTTCGTTCACACTTCTTTAATGTAGTACCCTTCGAAAAAAAGACGATGGTGTCACCTCTTGGTTGGAAGGTGTCAGCACATTATGACAGTCTCTCTGAACAGTCCATTCATACATGATGACGAATACTGCTGACAATACCTGCAGGGCAGGAAAGGGGTAATTGAAATTTTATGTGGCCCTGCAGGGTTTTTATTAGATTGCTTCTTCTTGGAAAGAGAACAATTTCAATAATATCAGAAAATTGTGTACAATTCAATTTTTTTTTAAAGGCAACCTCTCTTTTTATCTGTGCTTTGTTTTTTTTTATCTTTCAGTTGAGTTAAAGCTCTCACATAGTATTTAATCCGTTGACTCTGGATATTGTGTACATTAACCCTTATATCAAACGTGTGCAGCAATGGAGGACACGTCATTGTTCATCCTGTCTTGTACTGTCCCCCTTCATTTTTCTATCTCTCTCTATGCCGCCTTGTAAAAAATGGAGAAAGTAAGTCCATGGATCGTACCCAGTGTTTTCATTACGTTCAATCTACTCTCTCCATAGATTTCATATTCAGTCTGTATATACAGTACGTGCAGCGAAGCTAAATTTGTCATGAATCTACGTATTTAAGATTTTCTTGTTGATTAGAATAGAATTTAGAATGAGCCATCAATGAATCATCATTCACTGATGGACCATCCGAGATCTTTTAACAATGATCATTCACTGTTGAACCATCCTAAACCTAACTGACGAACCATGAATGATCATTGATGGACCATCCTCAATCTTCTAATGATTAATGATCGGTCACTGATATATCATTCTAAATCTTCTAAAAGTTATCATTCACTGATAGATCCTCCTAAATCTAACAATGAATGATCATTTACTGATGGACCATCCTAAATCTTCTAACGATCATTCAGAGATGGACGTTACGAAATCTTTTAAAAATGATCATTCACTGACTAAATCTAAATCTAATATTGAAAGACCATTCAATGATGGACCATCTTAAATAGTCTAATAATTAACGACCGTTCACTGATGGACAACCTGAAATCTTCTAACAATGATCATTCAATGATGAACCATCCTACATCCAACAATGAATGATCATTCACTGATGGACCATCCTAAATCTTCTATTAATTAATGATCATTCACTGCTGAATCCTCCTAAATCTAACAATGAATGATCATTTACTGGTGGACCATCCTAAATCTTCTAACAATCATTCACAGATGGATATTCCGAAATCTTTTAAAAAGGATCGTTCGCTGACTAACCATCGTAAATCCAAAAATGAATGACCATTAACTAATAAACCATCCTAAATATTCTAATAACCATTCACTGATGGACAATCTGAAATATTCTGACAATGATCATTCACTGATGAACCATCCTAAATCTACTCATAATTCATGATCATTCACAGATGGATCCTCCTAAATCTAACAATGAATGATCTCAAAATTTACGAAATCTTTTAAAAATTATTGTTCACCGACTAACCATCCTAAATCTAAAAAATAATGACTGATGAACCATCGTAAATCTAACAAATAACTGATCATTTACTGATGAACCATCCTAAATCTTCTAGTAATCATTTACTGATGAGCCATCCTAAATCTTCTAATAATTAATGATCATTCACTGCTGAATCCTCCTAAATCTAACAATGAATGATCATTTACTGGTGGACCATCCTAACTCTTCTAACAATCATTCACAGATGGACATTCCGAAATCTTTTAAAAATGATCGTTCGCTGACTAACCATCGTAAATCTAAAAATGAATGACCATTAACTAATAAACCATCCTAAATATTCTAATATCCATTCACTGATGGACAATCTGAAATATTCTGACAATGATCATTCACTGATGAACCATCCTAAATCTACTCATAATTCATGATCATTCACAGATGGATCCTCCTAAATCTAACAATGAATGATCAACTGATGGACCGTATTAAATCTTCTCAAAATTGACGAAATCTTTTAAAAATTATTGTTCACCGACTAACCGTCCTAAATCTAAAAATTAATGACTGATGAACCATCGTAAATCTAACAAATAACTGATCATTTACTGATGAACCATCCTAAATCGTCTAGTAATCATTTACTGATGAACCATCCTAAATCTTCTAATAATTAATGATCATTCACTAATGGACCATCCGCAATCTTCTAACAAACAATGATCATTGACTGATGATTAATTCTAAATATTTTTTCTAATCAATGAATGATCATTCACTAGTCGACGATCCTAAATCTTCTTTTAATCAATGAAACAGAAACACAGAATGTGGCTGAAGCAACATGGAGTATTAGGAAACCCGGAATTTTTTTTCTGAGGGATTTGGCAACATTAATCTTATGTGTATGTACAGCGTTAGCCTCTCTTGTAGTATTTGTCGCTTGGGGTAGCCAACCATGAAAATTTGTATATCATAATAGTGTATTTAGCTCTTTTGATATGCTGTCTTAATCAACAGGAGATTATTAATGTTAAACCTAGCTCCCTAAAATAATATGAAAAAGCCCCCTCCTAATGGGAAAACTATTTCTGAAGGGGATCAACTCCTTGTGTCCTCCAAAGAGGAGCGATAAGAAGTGGCACCTTTAAAGAGGTATTCCGGTGCAGACAGACTTCTGTCCCTTTTTTGTCCCCTAGTTCTCGCCTGATCGCAAGATGGACCCTTCTTAGTTTGATTCACAGTGTGATTTTGTAGCCGAAATTTCCAAAACCCCAACAAAATTCCTGCATTTTTCCATGATTTTCCAAAGCTTCAGCAAAAAAACAATGTAAAAAAAAGACCAATTTTGGAAAATCGTGGAAAAAAAAAACAAACAAGCCATGGACGCAGCCCGCGAAACCCCCTTCCCGTTAGACTGGAGCTACATGGTGATTTTAGCCGCAGCCCAGGTCACGCGGCCTAAGATTTCTATATCAAACAAAGTGCAAGTAAATGGGGTCACATCATTTGTGACCTACAAGACGATGCCAAAAAAAAAAAAATCCAACCAATTCCTCCTTTTTACGACTAGGTTTTTTTCAGTACATTTTGGGGTCTCAAAAAGATCTAACTATAAAAAACCACCATAATATATCGTAACATCACATTGATTTTTTTTTTCCAAATAACAAACTTGGCTTTGCTGCATCTGTACCAGGAAATGGTATCTAGCATACGAGACCTCCCTGGGGGTGAGTACTTGGAAGGCGGGTAAAAATCACATAATAAAATATAGAGACTGACCTACAGTCATACAGTATTACTAGTGTAGCGGGATTATCCCAAAAGTTCCAACCCAAGATTTTCATTACTAAAATACGTCATGCTGCGGTAATCTATTCTGCTTTATAGCAGAGCGTAGAAATATAGAAATTATTGGCAGCCCTCTACTATGTGTATTTACTCTCCAGCCAAACAGACCATCGTTCTTCCACCTTCTTGATTTCCAAACGGCATCTATAATATTAACACTCCCGCTCGCCAGAGCGTAACTGAGAAGGGCCATGTGCTGAAACCTTATAGTAGCGAGGTCTGTGGAAATCAGGGTTACCTATTGTCACTATGGAACTGTAGCAACAAACATACGTTCCCTGTTCTCAAGTGCCAGGAAAATCACTTCCTTCATTTCCCATCGCAATATGCTCTACATAGTGTTACAGAGGTCGTAAAAATGTAATCCTCCATCAAGCAGCCAAAAGTTGGCATTAATAGTATAGTAATAACGTAGATTAGGACCCAAAATTGTATGCATTTAGTACGAGAAGATTGTTAAAGGGGTTATCTCGCCATCATTAATGGGTAAAATTGTAATGTCGCTTCTTTTTTTTTTCAAACATTTCGCAAGCTTCTTGTTATTAAAAATCATCTCCGTTCTTAAAGGGATTCTGTCACCGGGTTTTTGCTATGTAGTCCGAGTACAGCATGTGGTAGGGGCTAAGACATAGGTTTCAGGAATGAATCTGTGTGCTGTTGTTTCAATACAATGAATGTTTTATCATCAGGAGATTATCTCTGCCTGGACTACAGCTCGACCACACCCCCTCCTTTGATTAGTCAATAGACAATGTAAACAGAAACTGTTTTGTGGGCAGGGTTAGATTTCTTAGCTCTGCTTTGTGCTAGACCTACAGACTCTGATTGTGTCACAACTACTGCGCCCAGTAAACTTAAGGAATACATCATTGGAATCAGGGTCTTGTTTCCTAAATTATGCTGCTCTCAGATGAGGTAGCGAAAAGCTGCTGACACATTCCGCCTTAAGAACGGAGGGAGTTTCACATTTATTTGTTTACAGCTCATTTCTTAGGTCCCCTGCTACCTCTGCAGTCCATCAGCAGTGGCCAGTTTCTTAGGCAAGGAGTGTAGCGCTTACAAACTCTTTGCTGTAAAGTTTGTAAGCGCTGTTGTGAAGCTGACCAGATTATTTGATCCATACGTAGTAGATTAAGTAGACGACTCGAAATTCCTCTGGAGAAAGGAAGACACATCAGTAGACGCCAAGAAGTAGCAGTCCCTACTATTCCGCCTATCCAGTAACAGGGTGAAATATGCTTTCAAACGACAGTTAAAGGTTGAGTACCCCCTTATTGAGTATCTCTACTTTGTATATTAATTTATCAAAACCTTTTAAAGGGAATCTGTCACCAGGATTTTGCTACCTCATCGGAGAGCTGCATAATGTAAAAAAGAGACCCTGATTCCAGCGATGTATCACTTAGTTTACTAGGTTTTTAGATGTAGAAAGTAGCAGAGCTCAGAAAACTGACCCTGCCTACATATATGTTGTATATTGACAGTAAGCTTCTAATCATTAGTTGGAGTGGAATTGGACCAGGATGCACATGAGCTGTAGTCCTCTAGTGATAATCTCCTGCTGATAAAATACTGATTGTACTGGATCCACAGCCTAATAAGTGAGACATCATTGAAATTTGTGTCTGAGCCCTTATCTTATGCTGCTCTCAGATTAAATAGCAAAAACCTGCCGATAGATTCTCTTTAAATGAGGGACCATCCTCTGAAGCAGTGGTGGCAAAGCTGTCTCTTCTTGCAGCCTCTAAAAGCAAAGCATGCAAACCAGCAAAGTAACCGTTCTTTTGCTTCAAACTGTCAGGGATGCCCGAAGAAAAAATTAAAAATTATGTTTAGTCAGAGAGATGGATGGATCAATTGATGGGAACGATAGATTGAGCAAGCGATTGACCGATGGATCGAAGAATAGATTGATGATCAAAGGATGGATCCATTGATGGAGAGATAGTTCAATCGAACGAACAAGAGATTGAATGGCAGATCGATCAAACAAATTAGGATTCGCTAAACGATTGGCCGATCAGAGGATAGATCGATACATGTAACGATTGTTCAAGAGAAGGATTGATTGATTGACGGAAGCGATATATTGAGTGAACGAATGACTGGTGGGTCAAACAATAGACTGATAACTCAAACAGATTGAGCCAACTACAGATTGACTGAATGAATAAATTGATCACGGTATATAACAACTCATGGAACTACAGATCGATAGAAAAATAGATTGACTGATGGGAAAAATAGATTGCGCAAACGGATCATCTGATACAACGATCATCTTGGTCACGATGACCATGGAGGTCCCTTCCAACGCGAACATTCTGTGATTCTATGTTTCTGTGATCTCCAGACTAATAATGACCCGGTTAATAAATAATTTGGCTTGTGGTTGCCTCTCGTTAAATAATGGGCAAAAAAATGTATAGGCCTCTTTACGTTATTTGCCCTTTAGAATCTCAATGATTAAAAGCACATTTCTAGGTAGTATCAATCTCCTGGTCGTGAAGGGTACACTTTTTTTTCGCTTTTAATTTCTCCGATTGGTTCATTTTTTTGTCCCTTGGCTTGAAAAAGGCAAATGTCCTACGGATAGAAAAATCCTCAAGGTGACATTTTCGCCGTCAGCTATTAGAATGAAAAATATATTTACTTGTAGACCTTCACATTTGGTCTCATATCACATTTTTATACTTGCAAAAATATTCTACTCCTTCCGAGTGATACGGTGCCAGGATCCTCGCTCTGCCTGAAAATGATGGAATGAAATTGCTCTGGTGTGTTATACTAAATTGATTTTGTGTAGATCATAAAATTCTCAGGGCTGTTACAGAACACCCTCCTATCACTTACAATGTGTAAGATTTAATGCCGGTCGTTAAATAGATTCCCGCTTGTTTGACCTGTGCCCACTTTAATATAATTGATAATTACCAACGTAGTCTACCATTGTAGTGCGGAACGTTATCGGAACACCTGCCTTTCAACGCTCTTCTAAATTCCGAGCCAACAGGCGAATGAAAACCTCATTACTCTTTTATTACTTATTGAGAATGGGCCATGACCACTTTCCCGTGGATGAGAATATTCACTTAAGTTTATTAGCTTGTGGTCCTTCTTTATGCCGTCAGCTCCGGCCAAGTGAGTTTTTAAATCATTTCACATTTTATGGTGAATTTTACCCATGAGTGGAAATAAATAGACATTTGGTTCATTGTATATTATGCCAGAATCTAGCTAGACGGCGCTTGTGCCAACACTTCGTTGTCATTTCTACCACACTGAAACCTTATGTTATTTTATTCCACATTTGTAATATATACACTTTTCTTCTTCTGGGGCAAAATTCATTTTTTTGGGCAGTACAGTAGGTTCCATATGTGGCACGCAAAGCCCAAATTTATTTTATACCCACACCTTCTTTTCACAGGCCGTGCCTGTTTTCCATTGAAATCAGTCTGAGCTCTGACCGAAGTGCACGGACTGGCCGGTGGCTCTCCCGACCCAAGCGTGATAGCTTCATCTATTTCTTTGAAAATGTCAGGAGAAAATTTATGAAGCTATCACGCTCCGGGTCGAGAGAACCACCGGCCGTTCCTTGCATTGCGATCCAATCTCTGACCGATTTACGGATGTCTGACTGCGTCCTACGAGACCCCACCTTATCCAGGAGATTGATATGGATTTACCCCCCTTATAGCCGATCCAATATTACGACTTCTCCTACAATATTCACTTGGCTTGAGATCCTATGATGTATTCTTTGTTGTTATTTCCATCCCACACCACCCAACCATGTACTTATCCTCACAATCTGTCTATTCTTAGGGAATGGTCTGTCCTCCCTTTCTGGCATCGGTGTTGTGGTTGAGCAGGCTGGAAACTCTGCTTTATGTCATAAAAGAGAAGAAAGTAGGCGACGAAAAACTTCTCAACACATATGAGTCATTTTGTTATGATACTAATGGAGAGCAAAGCTTGATAGCGATATTTTTACATAGGCTTTGTTCACACTGGCTTCTGTTTATAATGGAGCAATGCTCGTCCCAACAAAGCCGACAACAGCCCTCCACCTGCCGTATGTTTCTTATGTGGCAAAGGAGATTGGAGCTCATCAGACATTGTGACTGCTATATCTATATTTCCTACTCGGTAGTTCTTTTAGATATATTTATACATATATATATATTTTTTTTTTTTAAATTGGTGTGAATGCTGCTGCTCTCCTGAATCTAAAGGTATTTCTTTTTGCTCCTGAGCCTCTCTGTTCGTGAGATATGGCCTTCTCGTCCCTGTATGTAAATGTAGTAATTTTTGGCCAACTGGGTGTACTTTTTAAGTACAGAACCACATACAAGAGTTTAAGGTCATGCCCACTTGGCTAAAAAGACTAAATTTATATACAGGAAAGAGCAGGCTTTTTCTCAGGAACAGGAGAAAGGCCACGACAAATGTCAGAGACGCACTGATTGTGTGTCTCAAGTATTCACACCAGGGGGAGTGTGGAGGGGGGCAGCAGTCTCGAGTTGGAGGGTGCAGCCTTCGCTGAGTGTATGCCACGTGAAAGCAGGACCTGACGAGGCACGTGACCACTGGGGGAGTGGCCAGAGGTGGAGCTAACACCAGTACAAGAGAGAAAATGAAAGCGGGAGCCGGAAGGGTCGGGAGAGAGGTCAGACTAGCCAAGTTCAGTAACCGGAGGGTAACACAGTGTCCTAGGGATGAGACAGAGGAACGGTGCAATAAAAGCCAAAGTCAGAAGCCAGACAGGAACGCAGTAACCAGGGGCGCAGACAAGGGGGGAGTCAGAGAACTCACCATGGGTCAGAACCGGAGAAATATAAGAGGTACAGAATCACAAGGCAGACACAAAATGGGGGACAAGCCGAGTCATACACAGTACGAGCATAGCCCTCCCCAACCCAAAGAAGGGCCATACAGAGTTAACCCCAACAAGCCCAGGACGGGGAAGGAAATACCGTCCTGAGCCATGACACCAAATTCATGACTGCAAAGGAATTTACATCCGCTCTCCAAAAATGAACAGAAACCTGACAAACCAGACAAAAATGCTAATTTAAACTAAAGTTAAAGGCTGCCCGTCTTTTTTTAAATGACAATATGCCAGCTATATTAGTTGAATTTGAGGTATCAGAGCTAAGCTGCAATACCAGACACAACTGATAGGCAAGAGAGGTGCTGTTAAGAAGAAAAAAAATTCTGCAATCTTATGAACCCCCTGTTAAATATATTGCATATAATGATTCAAATACATCAAATGTTTCTTCCTCTTGACATGCAGATATCACCCATTGCACCGTTTCATGAACTCTAAGGATATAATACGAGTCTCAGATGAAATCCATTGGTGTAGAAATGTTTATAAATATCTTTCCCTCGTTTGTCTTCCACATTTAATGATATCCTCCCAGATTGATTTTTCAGGTGATGTGGCAATTTCTTCCACTTTGTGCCGTTGAAATCTCTGCCCTGTGCACAATGACATTTACTTCACCCATTTGTCTTCATTAAAGGCGGCGGTGCCATTATAAGTTCATTTTATCAATCTAATTGAATAGAGAATTTGTTCTAGACATTTTCACTCGAAAATTGAGAGATGTTCCTCGCCTTTTTTTCCCCCTTCTTTTTTCTTTGCCATGTCAACAGCGTGAAATGTGTCATCTTTCTCCTTCAATCTCTAGAGGATTCTATATTTCTTCCTCTTCGTCTACAAAGATGGAAAATGAAATGAGGTGGAGAACCTGTTCTTGAAAAGTTGTCTGAGAGGTTGCTTCCACCAGGATGGTGTCTACCAGGACCTACTTCAATATCAATGTTAGGGGAAATGCTTGAATGAAAGCTGTTGGGTCATTTTAGGTGGCAGGATGGTGTCTACCAGGACCTACTTCAATATCAATGTTAGGGGAAATGCTTGAATGAAAGCCGTTGGGTCGTTTTAGGCGGCACGATGGTGTCTACCAGGACCTACTTCAATATCAATGTTAGGGGAAACTCTTGCATGAAAGCCGTTGGGTCATTTTAGGTGGCAGGATGGTGTCTACCAGGACCTACTTCAATATCAATGTTAGGGGAAACGCTTGAATAAAAGCCGTTGGATCGTTTTAGTGGGTTATCTCTCCTGAGCTCCGGATCTTCCTCCAGTGGACCACAGGACAGTTCTGTGGATTCTACTAAGGACATTAAACATTTCTATATTTTCTCTTAGTATCTGATGCCCATAGCAGAGCGCTATTGTCTCACACACATGGCTTCCCATAACTACCTCCGTTGGTTACACATCTCTGGGGAGGGAAAGCATCTGCAGAAGAAAGAGCACATTTTTCCAATGCTGATCCCAAGTTCTTTACATCTCTCAGTAGAAGCGTCAATCTGCCATCCCTGTAATGTACTGCAGTGTCACCAGCCATATTTCAGAAGCAGTTTATTTATGTGCGGAGATGTCAAAGTTTCCAGTAAATTGGCAGGTACAGTACTTCATAATTGAAGGCTTGACATTCCTATTTATGTTCCAAGAGATACACAAGGGGTTAATTTTACTAATATATATATATATATAAATATATATATATATATATATTAGCATACATCAGCCTAACGAGTGTGCATTCTCCATTTCATGACTGGTTTATTGCATATATGGGCAGAACTCAAAGGGTGGTGGTACCAACTTTAGGATCAAATGTACCCCCCTGTTGTTGGGTGCCTCTTATTGGTTTTCCAGTACTTTCCGAATAACAGTGGTGATCCTTGACAGATATCAACATCCCAAGCTCCTTTCATTGTAGATAATTGATATGTGTGGCGGAGGCACATTTGCATCGTTCTCACAAGGTTCTAAGATATCAGAACACTCTAAAATGCCCAACTTGTAATGTGTTTTATACATTTTGTAGGCATCACAGGAGGGTTGTTATAATGTGATCCATTAATTATGGCAGGGGTGGCTACATCATGGTGCAGCCTGTGCAGCTATCTACACAGTAGCCCAAGAGATAAGAGGGCCGATTTCCACTTCTATAAGAGGTTGGAGTGTGCATTATGATTAGCTGTTGGACTACAAAGGGCCAATGACTGGTTCATGTACAGTGGTCCCCTTTTTTCTGTGTCTGCCCCGGGATTATGGAATATAATTTGTATGGAGTCTCTAAGGGATATAATGACGGTGGGCTGACAGCTGGTAGACAATAGGGATCAGCAATTTGATTTGGTCTATCCTGGTCCTGCATCCAGTCCGGTCCTCTGGTGCAGCCGGTCTTCATGGCTTCATCAGTCATCCCGGGGGCCTCTGGCCGCTTACTAGACCTTCATAATGTTACATGAGGTTTCACGCCACTAAATGTGTATAGCGCTGCGATATCATAATATTGTGTGGCCTAGTGAGCACCAAAGACGCCCAGGACTGAGGGTGCCAAGCACAGAAGGAAAGTCCAGCTGCCACGGACTGGACTCCAAGTTAGGCAACGGAGAGGACTTGGCACACTTTCTGAAAGTAGATGGACACCAAATCAGGCTATAGAGAGTGCTTGACACACTTTAGAAAAGTAGATGGACACTGGATGAGGTAATACAGAAGACTTGGCACACTTTCTGAATGTAGATGGATGCCAGATCAGGGAATAGAGAAAACTTGGCACACTTTCTGATTGTAGTAGCAATAGAGAGGACTTGGCACGCTTTATGAAAGTAGATGGATTCCAGATCAGGCAATAGAAAGGACTTGGTAAGGAGACGGATGCCGGATCAGGCAATAGAGAGGACTTGGCAAGGAGATGGATGCCGGATCAGGCAATAGAGAGGACTTGGCAAGGGGATGGATGCCGGATCAGGCAATAGAGAGGACTTGGCAAGGAGATGGATGCCGGATCAGGCAATAGAGAGGACTTGGCAAGGAGATGGATGCCAGATCAGGCAATAGAGAGGACTTGGCAAGGAGATGGATGCCGGATCAGGCAATAGAGACGACTTGGCAAGGAGATGGATGCCGGATCAGGCAATAGAGAGGACTTGGCAAGTAGATGGACACCAGATCATGCAATAGAAAGGACTTGGCAAGTAGATGGGATGGATACCGGATCAGGCAACAGTAAGGACTTGGCACATTTTATCAAAGTTGATCGATGCCAGACCAGGCATAGAAAGGATTTGGCACACTTTATAGTTCCCATGCACTGCTTTTGGGTAGTGGGAGGTTGACCACGCGTAATTCATGATCTTTTCTTTGTCAGGACCTATGACCTCATAACTTTTGTGCTGTCCAGATGGCAACTCTGCCCCCTTAACCTGGACACATTAATAAGTGATTCTCAAGTGTTGACCCCTTTCGATTTTAATGAATCTTATGAACATGAACCTGGATCTTCTGAAGCATCCTCTGTTCTTCTGGACCAGTTCAGTCTTTTCTCTTTCAGTTCACCAGCCGGATTACTCTATAAATTAGAATTTGCCACTTTTGGTGGTTTCCATTCTCTAAAGAAAATCTTGGCAAAAGCATTACGGAGAAGCGGAGTGGACCAGGAATGCGCAGCCATAAAGTCTCATTGTATATTAGACTTACCGAAGAACATTTTTTGTAAAACTAATTTTGAAGCGGGATGTGTGTTTTGTTTTTTCTTATTAGATACTTTATTAGAAAACCTCTTATGCTGCATAATAAGCGAAAGTTGCATTGTAAGTTGTATTTTGGCTCAAAGTTATTGCAAAGAATTAAATGAAAATCAGGTATGTGGTTCTGCTGAGGAAGCGGCAAGCTTTGTTGAACAATTAATAGTATAACTTCTCCCAAAAGACGATGCTTAAACTCTGAGCAAAATGAGGTCAAAAGCAAGTACAATGCTAATGTTCTGTACAGCAGGAGTGCACTAGAGCAAGATGGGACTGTATGAGGCGGGGAAGAGAGGCCAGATCTTATACAATCTATCCGAGCATATAGGAGAACTGGACGGTAATCAGTATGTTGCTATTGATAACCGTATATAACAATAACAAGAAAAAGTTTTTGGTAACTCTTCACTTTTTGGATACCGTCGAAAAGACTTACGGTACTTCTAACTCATTGGATTTTGACTTTCTCTATGTTTCTCTATATCAGTCTTTCATTTGCATTAAACTCACCTAAACCAACCAAATTTCCAGAATTGTCCAACCATATATTGTGTATTGGGTTGGGGGTCTACTGACTCTTTCCCAAAGATGTTGGGAGAGAACAGGGTCGGGCATGTTAAACTTAAAGGAAATGCATCAATAGAAAATAAATTACTGTTTAATTCAGATTTTTATGTTAAATGTACTTTAAAAATATATATATATATAATGTTTTTTTGTTGTTGTAATTTTCATATCATGAAAATAAAAATCTCACAATTTTCACACATGTCACTGGGACTTTTCTAAATTCAAATGTTATCTTGTGTCGTCAGCTATGTATAGAGGTATTAAACCCTGCCTGTGATGATAATAAGACTTCTAAAAAGTAAAAGAATAGGAAGTATGAGTCTAAAATAACTCCAGTGGCCAGAGTGAAAATATGTGAGATTCCTATATATTTAAATTTTTAATAGAGATTGTGATATGGAAATAAATATTGCCAAAAAATGAAAGTGACACTGATTATGCATTCCTAATAACCACCCATTCGTTGATTCATCATAGAGATTAGTGATGAGCGAGAATACTCTTTGCTTGGGTTTTCCCGAGCATGCGCTGGTGATCTCTGAGTACTCGTTAGTGCTCGGAGATTTAGTTTTCATCTCGTCAGCTGCATGATTTACGGCTGCTGGACAGCCTGAATACACGTGGGGGTTGCCAGGTTGCTAGGGATTCCTCACATGTATTCAGCCTGTCTATTGGCTGTAAATCATGCAGCTGCGTGGACAAAAACTGAATCTCCGAGCACTAACAAATACCCGGAGACCACCCGAGCGTGCTCGGGAAAACCCGAGCAACGAGTATACTCGCTCGTCACTAATAGAGATCAGACACCAACAGAGGTAACTGGCTGAGGTTTCCTATTGAAAACACATGCATGATCCACAATGTGGAGCATGCATGTTTATGGGAAAGTCAGTAGAGATAGTTGACTGCTATCTAGAGGGTATGTGAACTTCATAAACCGAATTTGATGAGACTTGAATATCTAAATGAACTGGTGTGCGTATATCATCATACAGCCACGTTCAGTATTTGGTGAGTATTTTATCTCAGTATTTGTAAGCCAAAACCAGGAGTGGAACAATCAGAGGAAAAGTATAAGAGAAACACGTCACCGCTTCTGTATTTATCACCCACTCCTGGCTTTGGCTTACAAATACTGAGGTAAAAAACTCATCAAATACTCAGTGTGTGCACGTGGCCTGAAAATCCACTCCATTTTCATTGTGGAAATGTAAAGCCACGTGCACACCTTGAATATTTGATGAGTTTTTTACCTCAGTATTTGTAAGCCAAAACCAGGAGTGGGTGATAAATACAGAAGTGGTGACGTGTTTCTATTATACTTTTCCTCTGATTGTTTCACTCCTGGTTTTGGCTTACAAATACTGAGGTAAAAAACTGACCAAACACTGAGGTAAAATAATGACCAAATACTGAATGTGTGAACGTAGCCTATAACACAGCTTCATGCTTCTCCTTTATTGAGGTTTCCCTAAATTGGATTGTGAAATCCAATCAATGAGATCTCTTCAATTTTTCAGCAAAGTATAGGTCATCCATTGTTGGGTCTTGTTGGACAACCCCTTTAAATACTGAGCTCATAAGCAGCTGTTCTGGTTGCACATATGGAGGTAAATTAATACTGTAGAATTGATATAAAACCTACAATTTATGCCACAAATACAGCTGCACGGGCAGCCGACACCATCCCACACAGGATCCGCCATTGTGTTATCCGACAGTTCAGTGTTTTATTAAAGTGGCGCTGTCGCAGTGCAAACATTATTCTAACCATTCCCTAGACATGGAGCTTCTTCTAATAACGGAGGTCACAGGGACGTGAAAGCATGGTCATTACTCGTGAATGCTGCCATTGTTTTCCGCGCCTCTAAGTGAGTGACGAATGACAGTAATCTTCATGTCCACGTTGGAAGTTCATTCTTCTCTAAAGATGAAATTATGTTCTGCCACAGTGAATGGCTGGATTTACACTCGGATATTATAATGGGCAGCCCAGGAGAGCACTTGAGAGCCTCTAATACTGTCTGGTGAGATGAAGTGTGTCAGGCAGGGCCAACGATGACATGAAGTGGTGGTAAAGAATCTGTAGGATCATGAAGATTAAGGTATTAAACATATTTGACGCAAAAATATCTCTATACTGTAAAAATTGCCATAAATGAACTGAATAAAAGGGGTCTTTAAACAGTATTGATGAAATACCAGTATTATTGACCCAGAATTTGGAGGGGTCATCTATGCAGTGGACACTTCCGTACACGTGTGGTGAGTGTTCTCTCGTAATGCAGCTTAGCTCTTATCCATTTCAATAAGAACAGATCATCCATGGGACAACATTTTCCTACAGATATGTTCAATTTTAATATATTGGAGCAACAGAATCATACTTTTTAGTATAAACGTCTGAGGACAGAGTATTGGTGAACTCCTGTTTTGTATTTTCAATGCTGGCTATCTCATACCACTTATTGTGAGACATGTCATGCCAAAAGAAAAGGTAAAGAAGGGCACATATTTCTAAAAAAAAAAAAGTAGATCCAATATAATTCCCCTTCTTAGAACACTGAAAACTATTGAGACTACAGAAGAACAGTTTGACTGGCACTGCCCTGGTCCTGCATCTATTTCTGTATTACATGGCAGCTGGTCTTCACTTCTACGCTTGGCATTAGATCTCACGCAAAGTCATGATGTTCAACAAGGGGCCTAGTGCAACCCTCTATGAAGAACTAGTCTGGATGCTGGTCCAAGGCAGCACAACTTAAATTGCTCATTGTAATGGGTTCCAAATCATTAACTAGTACTATAGAGAAGAAATATATCGATCTCCAATACCCCACCTAATTACCTTGCCTAAGAGCTGGGTTGGGTTGGCCTTCAGCTGTACAAGATGATCCAGACTCTATCTTTAAAATGGCAGCTAATATACCAAAGGCCCTTCAGACCAGCCCCATTGGGAGTCCGTGACCTGTCAATTTGGTCTACTTTTTATAGGTTGAGTCACAAATAACCTATTCAATTACTTCATCCACTTTTCTTCTGTGGACTACCTGCCAAAAATCCAAGTAGAAAATCCACACCATCTCCATCTCCAAAGCTTAGGGCACATAAGTCCCATGTGGTGGCCACCATGGTAGATTGCCAACATGCCACATTAGTCTGGATATTTAAAAACAACTAGGTAGGCCAAAAGAATATTTGCCACTAACGAAGGGAAAAAGAAATTAATTAGTACTATGAATAAGCTAAAAAGTTCACAGACAATGGCAGTCATAAATACCCTATATGCCGTGTGTACCTTAACATCTCAGTTTACTTGTTTTTTAATGCAGAGATCTCAATATTATCTCAGATGTCTATTTCTGTAATTTAGAAAGGGAAGGTGGGAAGATGCGTCTTCCTGTCTCCCTGGCTATGTAGACGACACCTCATCTGACCCTGTAATTAGGTGATGTACTGGAGAAAGTTACAGTCTAAAAAAAAGTTAGTGTCTAAAAATGTCTCTGTTCTCTGCACTTGGTAAACAGTCTACATCTGTATAACCTTGGAAATTAGCAGAAATTTAAAAAAAAATAATCTGAACCGTTAAAAAAACATTAATATAAAAAAAAAGTTATCAAAATTGGTTAAATGGTAACATAAAATAAAATTGCCTTGTATCCCCATTTTTGCATTCACAGCATTTCCTCAGCATTCCGAAGACTTAGATTAAAATCCGAAACTGCATGTCTGTGTATGGGAGGCCTGGTTAAATCAGGAGGACTCAGGCTAAAATCAATGGTATTTTTTAAGTACGGTACTTGAGTTTTTAGCCAATAAATGAACAAAAATATTTTGTGTTGGATAAATTCTCTTTTTTGAGAGCAGCGCCAACAAAAACACCAAATTGTCATGCTTTCTTGTAAGTCTTCGCTTGAGAAATGTTTTGCTTCCATAAATGTGTGATAAATGCTGTTCCAAACTGTAAGACCCACACCTAAATTGAGAACCAGAACCAGTCACCTACTGCCTGGATTAGAGAGGTTACTGCGCATGTGTGCACATGTGCAGGTCTATCCAGAGTCTTCTTTGGGAGCTTCCAAATGGTGTTTAAGTGACAAAAATGTCCAAGATGGAAATATGCAAATTGTCTCTTCAGAGAGGAAGAGGACTAGAACTCTAGTGCCACCTATTGGAAGTAGCAATCCTAACAGTCAATGTCGACCCTTTAACGAGCCTTGTCACATGACTTAGGATAATAGTCAAACCAGAATCTCAATTTGCAGACACTGTGTTTAGGGGTACTGCCCCTCGTCAGTGCAAAGTGGAGATCTGGTTTGGCTGATTGAGAGGCGTCTGACCGGGATCCAAGAAGTATCATTTCTCCTTGCAGAGAGTGACAAGATGGAAATAGTATTTTAATTTTGAAGCTCTAGAATTCTTGCTAAGCTACAACAACAATAATCCCATGTAAAGTTCCAACTTGAAATCCGAAAATGGACATTTACATGAAGCGTAGAGCATGAAAAACACTTTGGCATGGCCTTGAGGTCCACTAGATCAGGTCAATGATAAATCTTTTCTAACCTCATAATTTTCGATCACACCAGTTAATATTTTTTTGCCTACTCAAATGGTTCATTGGATCTAGATCTTCTGGGTTTTTACAAGATGGTGTTGTGCAAAGGATGACAGTGGACTAGAAGATGACAAGTGTCAGAGACAGGGATTAGAGCCTGGGGAGAGCTATTCTTGATCCTGACTTTCATGTGAGTTGCGATCTAGTTAACTAGTTAATGCTGTAAATGATCCCCAGAAAAACTCTTCTAGATTTTGTAGATAGTACTTTGAGTTGAGTATGGTGCGTTTTGCAGTCTAGTAAACCTCAATAGAAATGCGATAACTGGATTAATTTATGGTCTAAGGTAGAGCTTCCCAACTCCAGTCCTCAAGAGCCACAGAAGATCATATTTTCAAGACTTCCTTAGTAATGCCCAGGTGATAATTCCATCACCTGTGTAATACCAAAGAAATTTCCAAAACATGCTCCATTGGTGGGTCTTGACGACTGGAGTTGGGGAACACTGGTCTAAGGCATAAAGTTTGATAAAGTTTGTGCTGTCTGTGAGACACTTATGTTAGGCAATGCTTTCTGGGTAAAAGAGGTATATAGATAATCTTCCCTAGGAGGAAGAAAGCTGAATCTCTAGTACCATCTATTAGAGGTAGCTTCTCTATAAGTCAATGTACACTCAATGAAGGGTCAATGTTGACTTTTAACATGGCTACTAGTGATGAGCTAGTATACTCGTTGCTCAAGATTTCTCGAGCATGCTCTGGGGGTCTCCGAGTATTTGTAAGTGCTCGGAGGTTCAGTTTTCATCGCGGCAGCTGTATGATTTACATCTGTTAGCCAGCATAAGTACATGTGGGGGTTGCCTGGTTGCTAGGGAATCCCCACATGTAATCAAGCTGGCTAACAGATCTAAATCATTCAGCTGCAGCGATGAAAACTAAATCTCCAAGCACTAAAAAATACTCGGAGGACACCCGAGCGTGCTCGGGAAATCTCGAGTAACGAGTATACTCGCTCATCACTAGTGGATACCTATAATTGATGGCACTAGAGAGTCAGCACTCTACTTCTTGGGAGATGTTATGTTCCAGAGAGCTCTATACACGCCAACACTACTATGCTTAGGGTAAAGATTCAGTTCAGTGCTGTAGACCTGTTTCTAAATATCCTGGCCAAGGCAGAGTTCTTTGTTAGCACCCCTTTAGTGCCTCCAGCCACATGTGCCTCCAGTCTCTGTCCCCTCACTATACTATATACATGGCTTAGTAACTATGCCTTCAATGAGAGAGTCCTGTATGAAATTTATGATATTTTTGCTTTTGAAACTGTTGCATACATCTGATTGTCACCGTTCTTATTTTATGTACTACTGGCTACTACTAAGCCTAATTGGTTTTAACCATTTATCGGATGTTGGTTCTCTATATCATTGACTTTTATATCAGGTCATGTGACAGAATGATATATCGGACACCTCCTATATTGTGACCCACAACATTTTGCCTTTTAAAACCTATTGGAGGTCTACAGTATCACCAATCTATTTAGCCATTGATCCGATACTGTACAATATTTGTTTTAGGCTTCTACCCCTCTTTTTCATACTGTTTCTTGGCAGATATGATCACTAAACAGAATAAACAGGAAACCTTATACTTCTTGAGCAGACGATGTCTAGAATGCCAGTTCTTCCACCTGCTGCGTCCAATGTGTTCTGCAGTTTGAACGCCAAATGTTGTATCTCAGAACATGCAAATCTTACCGACATCCATGTGGATATTCGTAACTACTCCTCAGAGATGTTCATCACCAAGTAACCGAATAGTCAACAGATGAACAAGAATGTATTGTAGTAACCGTCTCTTATGACGAAGCAGTAAATGGAGAATTACTTCACTTGGCTCCATGTGATCCATATAAAAGCTGTGGTTGCACAATGCTCTGTGATAGCCAACTCTGTGGTTTGCGTATAATGGAAGCAGATGATCATAAAAACCTTAGAACATATATTTGATATTTTTTTTAAAGGAAAGCTCTGCTCTTGAATCACAATTTAGTTTTTTTCTATATATATTTATACTGGGGTGTCCATAAACTTTTATGGGCCCATGTGGTACCTTCATTGGGTGGATATTACATATGCATTTGTGATAAAACATCTGGGCATTCCCTATAATAAATTCCCCTCCACTTGATTTCTAGAAAGAAATGGCAGGACATTAGGAAACTACGAGTTGGACGTTCACAGAAAACAGCGTGTTGGACCTTTGCTGTCCAATAATATCTCTGTGACAGAACCTGGTTGCTGCTTTGGATGTGAAAATTGACCACCTTACCTCTTGAGCCCTCATGTAACTGCACAGATTGCACCAATAGTCTGTCTGCTCCTTCTACAGGTGTACAGAAAACATTGTGTAACTTCGGAATTACTTTGCCTCATTTATTTTCTACCATGGTTCTGGTGGAAAGGTGTATACAGTATCAACTTTCTTCTGAGCTTCTGGTACCAGAGGTCAATGCTACCTTCGACTAGAGCTACAAGACCACTTTGGTCAAATACCCAAAAAATATTAGCATGACTGGCTAATTTTTTCAATGAGGAGACAGTGGTACTTAAACAAAAATCTATTTATTTGATTAACGCAATTAAAGTGGTGCCTTTTGTACAGTATCAGTGGATAGCACAAGTTATGTTACAAGGAGAATACAGCAATCCGGATAAACAAGATATAATGCTATGTACATATTATCGTTCAATTATTGCATTAAACAGCTGTTATCGTCAGTAAGGCCTAATACCCCAACCTAATGGGCATCACTGTCATTATCGGGCCTGTCAGCGTCACTGTCTAGGCAACACAGGCCCTAACATGGGTTGACAATACTACCCATTAGGCTAGAAGTCTCAGATTGATGAATCAGCCTCCTGTTGTGAATTCTGTGGCTGAATTCACTCCTGTGGTCACAAGTGGTATTGCAGCCTCTGGGCTTCCTCCCTCAGGTGTTTTGGTGAGCTCGTTGGCTGCCTTGCTATTTAACTCCACCTGAGTCTGTCTTCCTTGCTCCTTGTCAATGTTCCAGTGTTGGATCTGAGCTACTGCATCTTTCCTGTGGCCTGCTGCTCTGCTAGATAAGTGTTACTTTGTTTTTGTTTCCGTTTTTTCTGTCCAGCTGTGCTATTCTCTTTTGCTGGAAGCTCTGAGACGCAAAGGGTGCACCGCCGTGCCGTTAGTTCGGCACGGTGGGTCTTTTTGCCTCCCTTTGCGTGGTTTTGCTTTAGGGTTTTTTGTAGACTGCATAGTTCTCTTTGCTATCCTCGCTCTGTCTAGAATATCGGCCTCACTTTGCTGAATCTATTTCATTCCTACGTTTTGTCTTTTCATCTTGCTAACAGTCATTATATGTGGGGGGCTGCCTATTCCTTTGGGGTATTTCTCTGAGGCAAGTCAGGCTTGTATTTCTATCTTCAGGCTAGTCAGCTCCTCAGGCAGTGCCGAGTTGCATAGGTAGTGTTAGGCGCAATCCACTGCTGCTTTTAGTTGTGTGAGGATAGGTTCAGGTATTGCAGTCTACAGAGATTCCACGTCTCAGAGCTTGTTCTATTGTTTTTGGGTTATTGCCATATCACTGTATGTGCGCTGATTACTGCACACTGTGTTGCCTGATAGCACAGCATAACAGTACAAGGAGCCATACCAATGATTCTCAATAGAGGGAAAAAAGAAGTCCTGACATCATTTTTTTTTTTTCCTCAGCTCTGTCTTCAGTTTTTTTTTTTTCCCCTAGACATTAGAGTGCTTCAGGACACAGGTGTGGACATGGATATTCAGGGTCTGTGCTCTTCAATGGATAATCTCGTTATAAATGTACAAAAGATTCAAGATACAATTGATCAGAAATCTATGCTAGAACCAAGAATTCCTATTCCTGATTTGTTTTTTGGTGACAGAACTAAGTTCCTGAGCTTCAAAAATAATTGTAAGCTATTTCTGGCCTTGAAACCTCATTCTTCTGGTAATCCTATTCAACAGGTTTTGATTATTATTTCTTTTTTGCGCGGCGACCCACAGGACTGGGCGTTTTCTCTTGCGCCAGGAGACCCTGCATTGAGTAATGTTGATGCGTTTTTCCAGGCGCTTGGATTGCTTTACGATGAGCCTAATTCAGTGGATCAGGCTGAGAAAAATTTGCTGGCTTTATGCCAGGGTCAGGATGATGTAGAAGTATATTGTCAGAAATTTAGGAAGTGGTCAGTACTCACTCTGTGGAATGAATCTGCACTGGCGGCTTGGTTCAGAAAGGGTCTCTCTGAAGCTCTTAAGGATGTCATGGTGGGATTTCCTATGCCTGCTGGTTTTAATGAGTCTATGTCCTTGGCCATTCAGATCGGTCGTCGCTTGCGCGAGCGTAAATCTGTGCACCATCTGGCGGTATTGTCTGAGAGTAAACCTGAGCCTATGCAGTGCGACAGGACTATGACTAAAGTTGAACGGCAAGAACACAGACGTCTGAACAGGCTGTGTTTCTACTGTGGTGATTCCACTCATGCTATTTCTAATTGTCCTAAGCGCACTAGGCGGTTCGATAGCTCTGCCGTCATTGGTACTGTACAGTCCAAATTCCTTCTGTCCATTACCTTGATATGCTCTTTGTCATCGTATTCTGTCATGGCGTTTGTGGATTCAGGCGCTGCCCTGAATCTGATGGATTTGGATTATGCTAAACGTTGTGGATTTTTCTTGGAGCCTTTGCGGTGTCCTATTCCGTTGAGAGGAATTGATGCTACACCTTTGGCCAAGAATAAGCCTCAGTACTGGGCCCAGCTGACCATGTGCATGGCTCCTGCACATCAGGAAGTTATTCGCTTTCTGGTACTGCATAATCTGCATGATGTGGTCGTGTTGGGGTTGCCATGGCTACAAACCCATAATCCAGTATTAGATTGGAACTCTATGTCGGTAACCAGCTGGGGTTGTCAGGGAGTACATGGTGATGTTCCATTTTTGTCTATTTCGTCATCCATTCCTTCTGACATCCCAGAGTTCTTGTCTGACTTTCAGGATGTATTTGAAGAGCCCAAGTCTGATGCCCTACCTCCGCATAGGAATTGTGATTGTGCTATCAATTTGATTCCTGGTAGTAAATTCCCTAAGGGTCGTTTATTTAATTTGTCCGTGCCTGAACACACCGCTATGCGCAGTTATGTGAAAGAATCCCTGGAGAAGGGACATATTCGCCCATCGTCATCACCATTGGGAGCAGGGTTCTTTTTTGTGGCCAAAAAGGATGGTTCGCTAAGACCGTGTATTGATTACCGCCTTCTTAATAAGATCACTGTTAAGTTTCAGTATCCCTTGCCATTGATATCTGACTTGTTTGCTCGGATTAAGGGGGCTAGTTGGTTTACTAAGATTGATCTTCGTGGTGCGTATAATCTGGTGAGAATCAGGCAGGGAGATGAATGGAAAGCGGCATTTAATACGCCCGAGGGTCATTTTGAGTATCTGGTGATGCCGTTCGGACTTGCCAATGCTCCATCTGTTTTTCAGTCTTTTATGCATGACATTTTCCGTGAGTATCTGGATAAATTCCTGATTGTTTACTTGGATGACATTTTGATCTTCTCTGATGATTGGGAGTCTCATGTGAAGCAAGTCAGAATGGTTTTCCAGGTACTGCGTGCTAATTCCTTGTTCGTGAAGGGATCAAAGTGTCTCTTCGGTGTGCAGAAAGTTTCATTTTTGGGGTTCATCTTTTCCCCTTCTACTATCGAGATGGATCCGGTTAAGGTCCAGGCCATCCAGGATTGGACTCAGCCGACATCTCTGAAAAGTCTGCAGAAATTCCTGGGCTTTGCTAATTTTTATCGTCGCTTCATCTGTAATTTTTCTAGCATTGCCAGACCATTGACCGATTTGACCAAGAAGGGTGCTGATTTGGTTAATTGGTCTTCTGCTGCCGTGGAAGCTTTTCAGGAGTTGAAGCGTCGTTTTTGCTGTGCCCCTGTGTTGTGTCAACCAGATGTTTCTCTTCCGTTCCAGGTCGAGGTTGATGCTTCTGAGATTGGAGCAGGGGCGGTTTTGTCACAGAGAGGTTCTGGTTGCTCAGTGTTGAAACCATGTGCTTTCTTTTCCAGGAAATTTTCTGCTGCTGAGCGTAATTATGATGTGGGCATCCGAGAGTTGCTGGCCATGAAGTGGGCATTCGAGGAGTGGCGTCATTGGCTTGAGGGAGCTAAGCATCGCGTGGTGGTATTGACTGATCATAAGAATCTTACTTATCTCGAGTCTGCCAAGCGCTTGAATCCTAGACAGGCCCGTTGGTCGTTATTTTTTGCTCGTTTTGATTTTGTGATTTCGTACCTTCCGGGCTCTAAAAATGTGAAGGCGGATGCTCTGTCTAGGAGTTTTGTGCCCGACTCTCCGGGGTTATCTGAGCCGGCGAGTATCCTCAAGGAAGGAGTCATTGTGTCTGCCATCTCTCCTGATTTGCGGAGAGTGTTGCAGAAATTTCAGGCTAATAAACCTGATCGTTGTCCGGCCGAGAAACTGTTCGTCCCTGATAGGTGGACTAGTAAAGTTATCTCTGAACTTCATTGTTCGGTGCTGGCTGGTCATCCAGGAATCTTTGGTACCAGAGAGTTAGTGGCTAGATCCTTCTGGTGGCCATCTCTGTCACGGGATGTGCGTGCTTTTGTGCAGTCCTGTGGGATTTGTGCTAGGGCTAAGCCCTGCTGTTCATGTGCCAGTGGGTTGCTTTTGCCCTTGCCGGTCCCGAAGAGGCCTTGGACACATATTTCGATGGATTTCATTTCTGACCTTCCCGTTTCTCAAAAGATGTCGGTCATTTGGGTGGTCTGTGATCGCTTTTCTAAAATGGTCCATCTGGTGCCCTTGGTTAAATTGCCTTCCTCCTCTGATTTGGTGCCTTTGTTCTTCCAGCATGTGGTTCGTTTGCATGGCATTCCTGAGAATATTGTTTCTGACAGAGGTTCCCAGTTTGTCTCGAGGTTCTGGCGAGCCTTTTGTGGTAGGATGGGCATTGACCTATCTTTTTCCTCGGCCTTCCATCCTCAGACTAATGGCCAGACCGAACGAACCAATCAGACCTTGGAAACATATCTGAGATGTTTTGTTTCTGCTGACCAGGATGATTGGGTGTCATTTTTGCCGTTGGCTGAGTTCGCCCTTAATAATCGGGCCAGCTCGGCTACCTTGGTCTCTCCATTTTTCTGCAATTCTGGGTTCCATCCTCGTTTCTCTTCAGGACAGGTTGAGTCTTCGGACTGTCCTGGTGTGGATTCTGTGGTGGACAGGTTGCAGCAGATCTGGACTCAGGTAGTGGACAATTTGACCTTGTCCCAGGAGAAGGCTCAGCTTTTCGCTAATCGTAGACGCCGTGTGGGTCCCCGACTTCGTGTTGGGGATCTGGTTTGGTTGTCTTCTCGTCATATTCCTATGAAGGTTTCCTCTCCTAAATTTAAACCTCGTTTTATTGGTCCGTATAGGATTTCTGAGATTCTCAATCCGGTGTCTTTTCGTCTGACCCTCCCAGACTCCTTTTCCATACATAATGTATTCCATAGGTCGTTGTTGAGAAGATACGTGGCACCTATGGTTCCATCGGTGGAGCCTCCTGCCCCTGTTTTGGTGGAGGGGGAATTGGAGTATATTGTGGAGAAAATTTTGGATTCTCGTGTCTCTAGACGGAAACTCCAGTATCTGGTCAAATGGAAGGGTTATGCTCAGGAGGATAATTCCTGGGTTTTTGCCTTTGATGTCCATGCCCCAGATCTTGTTCGTGCCTTTCATGTGGCTCATCCTGGTCGGCCTGGGGGTTCTGGTGAGGGTTCGGTGACCCCTCCTCAAGGGGGGGGTACTGTTGTGAATTCTGTGGCTGAATTCACTCCTGTGGTCACAAGTGGTATTGCAGCCTCTGGGCTTCCTCCCTCAGGTGTTTTGGTGAGCTCGTTGGCTGCCTTGCTATTTAACTCCACCTGAGTCTGTCTTCCTTGCTCCTTGTCAATGTTCCAGTGTTGGATCTGAGCTACTGCATCTTTCCTGTGGCCTGCTGCTCTGCTAGATAAGTGTTACTTTGTTTTTGGTTCCGTTTTTTCTGTCCAGCTGTGCTATTCTCTTTTGCTGGAAGCTCTGAGACGCAAAGGGTGCACCGCCGTGCCATTAGTTCGGCACGGTGGGTCTTTTTGCCTCCCTTTGCGTGGTTTTGCTTTAGGGTTTTTTGTAGACTGCATAGTTCTCTTTGCTATCCTCGCTCTGTCTAGAATATCGGGCCTCACTTTGCTGAATCTATTTCATTCCTACGTTTTGTCTTTTCATCTTGCTAACAGTCATTATATGTGGGGGGCTGCCTATTCCTTTGGGGTATTTCTCTGAGGCAAGTCAGGCTTGTATTTCTATCTTCAGGCTAGTCAGCTCCTCAGGCAGTGCCGAGTTGCATAGGTAGTGTTAGGCGCAATCCACTGCTGCTTTTAGTTGTGTGAGGATAGGTTCAGGTATTGCAGTCTACAGAGATTCCACGTCTCAGAGCTTGTTCTATTGTTTTTGGGTTATTGCCATATCACTGTATGTGCGCTGATTACTGCACACTGTGTTGCCTGATAGCACAGCATAACAGCCTCCCCGATGGTGCAATAATCTAATCTATTTTCTAATATATTTTAATTAAAAAATTTTACCATTCCCTCACTACACTATCTAACTGCTTTATTTTTTTTTTTACTACTTCCTCTTTGAGAACATGACCTTCATTTCAAGGGCTGGGCTAGTCCCTGCTCGAATGAGTATGCGTTGTTGATTGTCAAATCTGACATACGCTCAGTAGATGTTTGTTACTCTGCAGTGTTTTTCTCAGTGCACAGTGACAGTGCGCTCACTCGCCGACTTGGATCAGAAGTATAGAGCCAGCAGGAGAGCGCACTGTCATTTTGCATTGTAAGACGATACCTGTCTTGCAGAGACCAGCGTCGCCCCCGTAAGTGACGTCAATCCTTGCAGGCTCTCTGGGTCACCACTCAGAAGTGGTTTTTACAATGTAAGCCTATAGAGTGTCAAAAAGAAGCGTCATAGAGACTTCCGCCGGCTCACGCATAGAGCATGGAGTGAGCCAGCTACTCGGAATTGTGGTGACATCACTGAGAAGTTTACAGAGAACAGTGCTGGATCCAGGAGAGAGCAGTGTTAGGTGAATGTATTAATACACTCCCAATATATTTCATGCACATGTACACACATTTAATAAAAAAATATTGTTGGGTGTGCTTCTTTAAGTTCCTTGACCCCTTTTCCACCATTAACAAGAAAATGCTGACGCTGAGTGTCCCATCTAAGTCTGAATGCCACAGAATTACAATATGAAAGTAAACATCTTCTTCCGAGGAACATGCTTCAAATATTTAATTATTCATGCTCTGCTTTCCTTTAACAAAATAATCAGACCAAAACCACTGTGACGCTTGGAAAAAGTCCCGAGGCCTGACAGTTTACGTGCATGAGATGTGGCTTGCCAGTGTTCATGGCTGCAGGAATTACTGTATGTGCAATACGTATCATTTAGCTGGCATCTTGTCTGCTGGTGCTTAATGGGCATTAAAACCTTATAGTTGGATTTGTTGATGGCTTTAACTTTGAATATTACTGCATGTTATGAACGTTGCACATTAGCATGGCACTGCGGGAAGTAAAGCCTTTGGAAACCAGTTACTGGCCACTACAGGAGATATGTGGTCATCTTACATGGTGTCCATTCAAATGAAAGGTGATTTAGTAATCCTGAGTCCTCATGATCAAGAGCAAAAGAGGTCCATACGCTCTATTGTGACAGATACTTTAATTTTTAAAGGGTAATTAATCTTTTAAAATAGTTTTGATATGTCTTAGCTCCCGTCTAGTAATGTTGATCTTCAGTGAGACACCACCAATCGTGTTAACAAAAACCAATGGGCATAAGCGCCCGGGCTAGCCTCGAGAAGAGTAACATATGGGCTCAATTGAAAATCTGTCAAGCCTAATGGATTCATTTGAATCGAAGCTTTAATTACTTCTGTTAGGGCATCGGTATATCATAGAGAGGATCTACATCTTGGGAACTATCACGTTTCACTATGGGTTCCATCTGAAAAGATCAGTATTTTTTAGTTTTAGTCAGTCACCATTCTTTTGAATGGGTGCCATTTAGAGATGAGATAATTTATTCAGAATAAATTTTTCAAGATTCGACTAACTAATCCAGCAAAGTTGGCGTGAATCGAGCCCTATTTGACCAATAAACTAATCAGTGTTGGGGAAGACCAAAATGGAGACCAAAGAGTAGCATGCAGAAGACCGGGAGCAAGACAGCTGAGTCTAACCGAAGCTGCAAAGCCAGGAAGGTTTATATCATCTTTCAGCTCTGAGAGACTGTTGTAAGCCACATTCAGCTCAAAGAGAGTGTCGCAAGCCTTATTCAACTCTGAGAGAGGGTCGCAAGCCATATTCAGCTCTGAGAGAGGGTTGCGAGCCACATTCAACTCTGAGAGAGGGTCTCGAGCACCATTCAGCGCTGAGAGAGGGTCGCAAGTCACATCTAGTTCCTGCCCCACTCACAACAGTGGCAACCAAAGTCCCCATTACGAGTATAATGATAACCAAAGCTTTTCCACAGAAATGAACCTGAATCATTATACCAAGATCCAATGGTTCCCACAATAACCCCATTCAGTGTTCTCCCACCAAGCGCTCTCACCACACTCACATCAAGCCTCAAGAACCTCCTGTGACAGGTAGTATCATCTTGTCTTTAGCGTGCCATACTTTCATTAATCTCTAAAACCCTAAGACCAGAATTATGTGCATCCAGATCTGCTCTTCAGTGCAGTGCTACTCACAAAATTCGCAATTTTGAGATGTGCTCTTCATTCCCATTTGCTAGACCTGGAGCTAATGCACCAAACTGGCAGACAGCCACAAGCCACAATTCATGGGATTTGCGAGACATGTGGTCCCCGAGCTACAGATTGGGGACACCTGGTCTACACCAATAGAAGAAACTATTTTGGAGGCAGACTGGATATGAAAACACTAATAAAATTAGCCCAAAAATTAAACATATGACATCACTAAAGCACCTCAGTGATGTCATCATAGAAGTATGGTTTCTCAGTGATGTCACTGGCCAGGACTGTAGTGATTGGTTACCTCGATAAAAAATTCCATGTTTTAGCATAGTGAAATGGAATGCGCAGACCGATTGTGTTTCCTTTTCAAGCACAGGCTGAGCTAAATACAGTAGATACACATTTCCTCTTTCTCTTTCTTTTTTTGTCTTCTAAACAGTAGAATAGATGTGTAACGGCATATGCTTCTTTCATTGTCTAAATGATGGGAATGAGGCAAAGCATGACTGTTTTTGTTTCATATGTGGCACTAACGCTGTTAAAAAATAAACTAAACATTGCTTTTCCACCTCGTGGATGCCTAATATTTATTAAAGGCAGGAATAGTAAGTGTGAAGAATATTTATCTTGATAATGTTCTCAGCTGTAAAATGCCTCATTGCATGGAAACAAAGTAAAGAACTAAAGCGCTTATGGAAATGAGAGTGGTGAAAAAACTCATTGCATTAATGTGTCGGAATCTTCTTCTTGTTAAGGCCGTTGGGATTCGGAAGCAGAGGAAATGCTAGAAGATTAGAGGGGGTGTCATTTATTCTACATATTCTTAGACGAAGGCTGCTACACAACGAGACAGTTTCCAAATAAAAATGTAAATGTATAACTCATGTACTACTTACTGCTCAATCATTCATCAGCAGACACTGAAAGCGCTCTACCAGCCATATTACGGAAAATTGATGGCAACTGCAACGACTGTTCAAGCTTTAGTTGAACCTCTCTCCTGCACATTTAATGTTTCCAGCTCTCAAAAAAGTGATTTTACCACCTAGGGGTTCAAGGGAGCTGGATTTAATCAAACTCGGGCAAATTCTACGTGAAAATGTGTTTATTGCTCCTATGTTTGTGGGGTTTTTCTTTTTTGCTTACACTCTTCAAAAGTAGTATTCATTCCCAAAATGAAGAGAAATCCATCCTTACCTTTCCGAAAAGTTAGTTGACCCCAATTTATTGCTTTAGAAGTTAGATGCGCTCTTAAAAAGGCACCTATATCACAAAGAACGCCCAAAAGTATTTTTTTTTAGTTTAAACTTGACCACTCTAGCCTTGAGCCTATATGTCAAATGTAGATGAAATATGCACCATCTGAATCAAGAGGTGTCCACCATTACTTTTTTTGAAGGACTCTTACTATACAAATTAGACGTGTTGTAATGCAGACACATATAGCATAAAGAATGCAAGACAGATTAATTATTTTTCATCAAATCTGTCTTGAGCTTCTATCTTGAGTAAAGAAGAAAGAATGCATCTTCTAAATGAAGAAATATCCACCATGTCTTTTCAAGTCATTATGGACTCCAATTTCTTACAAGTCAGATGCCTTCACACACAAACCTGTATAGCTTATGAATACCCCCTATAGTTATTGCAAAGCGTTTATTTAAAAGTTGGCTTCTTTCGAATGATGAGGAAAGACGAGGGATGAAACATCTTTCTCTTCTGAGCTGGATTGGAGGTATTTTGTTTAGATAAAAAAATGGATATGCCCGAGGCTCAACTGGTCTATGAACAAGACAAAAAAAAACAGCTCAACACAGCCGAAATCAATCGGGAGCACATTTGATGGATGTCAGCTGGTCTACCAGAGGACTTAAGGAGGCTCAAGTTTTCTTCGACAAGGTCCATGGAGCCAAGCAGTAGTCAACCCCATGTGAAGCTATCAACGTAGCAAGTCACTTGCTGTTGGATTTATTATTTTTGGGGATTTTTGTAGAAATTAGAGGTTACCACTTATTGGTTTTGTAGTTCCTTCACCCCTTTACTCATCATAGACATAGTACTTATGGTGTTGTGTAGGCTTTCCTTTACCCTTCGTGTTTGATGCTTCAAGAGTCATCAAAGTAGACATGTTAGGATGACCCCAAACCATCCATTTTATTTGTAGACCCTTTAACAGCTGTATAGTCCACACCATAGCAACTCAATAAAAAATATAGAAGCTTGCAAAGTTACCTCGTTAGTTGGACGTAATTCATTCACATGTCATGATGCTGATTTATTTGTCAAACGCTAGGCGGTTGGCTAATTGGTAGAAAATAGTTAAAAAAAAAGATCTAGAACTATTTCAGCAGAAGAGGCCAAAGGAAAATAATATTCAGGAGAATTATGGGCACCGTGTGGTTGTCATCTACAGTAAAATGTTACATTTTTATTACTCTTATATCAACATTTTATTTGGTGCTCCTCAGCTATTGTGAAATCGACGTCTTTTGGCGCCTGGTGCCGATAAAATAATGACAAGAGGTTTGAAGAACTTCTCCTAGCTGCTGAACGCGGGGGCCATCACTTGGAAAACTTCTTGTTTTGATGTCTGGGAAAGATTTACACAAACAAGCTGAAGAATGCAAGGCGATAAACTAAGACAGAAAGTTTAGTTAGGTTTTTTTTGTTTGCTTTGTTTTGTTTTTTTTCTCAAGATCAAAAGTTAATGATATACAGTATATAGTATAAGAAGCCGGAGCTGCAAGTAACTAATAGACAAGTAAAATTTGTGAAAATTTGTTGATCCTGCGGAGAATTAATGATTGTCCCATATGTCAATTCTGGAGACTGCAAGGTACAATTACCGCTTGTGTAGCTGGCTAAAACGTCACCGTGAAGAAGAAGCTTTTCATTCCCTTTTAGATGTTGATATTGATTTTTTTTATACTATTGTAATTAATGGAGACGTACTATTATAGAATCCGACATGATCTAATTGCCTGATATCTAAATTTCCACAATTAATGGATTTAACCTTATGACTGGTGGTAAAGAAGTATTACCAACTACGACATTTTAGTAAATCTATTTAGCTGTAAGTAATTGTGTATTGGGCAGCAGAAAGAAAGGATGCATTATTGGACTTGTAAAAGAAGGTCATCCATCAACATATCATACTTAGGGCTCGTTCAGACGAGTGTAACGGTCCATGCCACGGTTAAAGATTAGTGATGAGCGAGCATGTTTGGATAAGGTGTTACCCAAGCATGCTCATGTGCTAATAGAGTGTCTTCGGTGTGCTCGAATAATATGTTCGAGTCTCCGCGGCTGCATCTCTTGTGGCTGTTCAACAGCCACAAGACATGCAAGGATTCAATGTTTGTTAGACAATCCCTGTATGTGTTGTGGCTGTCGAACAGCTGGAAAGCGAACATGTTTTTCGAGCACACCAAAGACACTCTATTAGCATACGAGCATGCTCGGGTAACGCCTTATTCAAGCATGCTCGCTCATCACTATTGGGGATGCTTTTTTGTTTTTGAAACGTGTTTTCTTTAGTACTATTTTTCACTTTGATTATGAAGTTTTAACTGTACTAATAAAAAAGTATTAGTTTTAACCCCTTGGAGGATGGCAATACTGGACAAAGACACATATAGAGAAGATGACCGGATGTAGAAACAACATAATGAACGCCTTGCTCTACAGTAAACCCTCATAGACAACTTCCTTTATGTCCATCCATGGATATCGTGATTCCTCTAGATTAGTCCTCAGTGGCGAATGCAGAACATGGCCCTTGTGTGAAGACTGTATATAGGCCATTTGTAGTCCAATAACTCATGATTCCACCTGATTTTATGGTAGAAGTGGGCCAGTTACCACTTGGGACTCTATGGAGCTGCATAGGGTGCACCAATGATATGTCCGACCTTGGTAGTCACGATGTAACAGACATTCAAAATTAGTTTTTATGGTTGGGTCACCTCTCTACCAAACACCAATGCGCGACTTAGGCTACGTTCACATTAGCGTTGCGCGCCGGTGTGTCGGCGACGCAACGGCGACGCAACGCACGACGCACCAAAAACGCGCGCAAAAACGCTACGTTTTGCGACGTGTGCCTCGTTTTTGGATGAAAATCGGACGCACGAAAAATGCAACTTGTTGCATTTTCTTGCGTCCGACGCTAGCGTCGAAAACGACGCAGATGTCGGAAAACGCTACCAAAAAAACGCACGCGTCCCCCATGTTAAACATAGGGGCGCGTCGCCGCTGCATCGCCGACGCAACAGCGACGCACATTAGCGAAACGCTAATGTGAACGTAGCCTTATATATGATATGTCTCTCCCTGATGGGTTAAGTCCAATGTTCACCTACTTTTTACAGTACTTGACAGCAAAGTTTTCATCACATATTTATTCCTTATCATTTTTTGTATTTTTCAGGCAGACAAGAGAGCAAGAAACCCCGCCGGACTTCTTCTACTTCTCAGATTATGAGCGACATAATGCTGAGATCGCCGCTTTTCATTTGGACAGGTAAGACTGATACAATATAAGATACAGGATTTTAAGAGCATTTTTTTATAAGCCAATGGATATACAAACTTCTTATCATCCAGAGACTTGTCTGGCGCAATCTTCATGCATCGTGTCAGCAAGAAACATTCAGTGACATTATGTATTAGCTGGTGCTGTCTTGGGTTGTCAACCACTGATGATGGAGCTTTTTGTAAGCCTCCGTCACGCAGTGTCCATAGTCTCAAGCTTACATCCACACGCAGAGGCTTTTGGAGCAATCTGAATTGCTAGCTGTGTTTTCCAGTCTACTAATGGCAGTATCGGACGTATTGTACCCTTTAAAGAGAACCTGTCATTTGCCATAAACCTGTCATGTTTTTTACCTGGTATAAATACCGCTGTTCTCCTGAGTCCAGCATTGTTTTTCTATTGTTCTTATGTCTCTCCATTCCTGAGATATGGTCCCTTGTTCCGTGTACTTAAATTGAGTCTTTTTAGCTACCAAGGTGTGGCCCTCAGGAACACATCCATAGAGTAGAGTTGAGGATCACGCCCACTTGGTAAAAAAGACGAGCACATACGGGGAAGAAAGGGCCATAACTCAGGAATGGAGAGGCATAGGAACAAAAGAAAAACGGCATCAGATTCAGGAGAATGCTGGCATTTACATCAAGTAAAAAATGTACATATTTTTGTCAATTGACAGATTCTCTTTAAATCCTGATTACTGTATATGACCTATTTTTCTGACAGTTTATATATAATTATTAGGTCTTGCTTGTATTTAAAAAAAATTACAAAACACTTCCTATATTTTCCAATAAATGAGTTTTACCTTCCGATCCACTTCTACATCCCCTTAAATCATAGCTGGGAATCATAAACCCATAACAAGCAAGAAAACAAGCGATTCAGTGCTGAGCAATGTCAATGATTTACAGACTGTGCGGTGAAGAATGGACACATTTAATATAGCCTCGCTGAGCCAAACACAAGCAGATGGAGCTTCCTCATCCAGCGCTCGGTAGGCTTCCTACTTAAAGGGGACCAGATGATAATCTTGTCCATGTAATCTGAAATCAGACGTCAGCCGACACAGATACATGGATAATTGCAGTAGTATATTACCCGAGCCATGAAATGCTAATTAGGGCACCATATGCAGATGAACATGAGACTGGCAATAGACGATTAATATTGCAAAGATATGTTTGTAGTCCGAGATGCAAAGCATATCTGTGTCCCTCATGTACTGAATCTGATGAAATATTTAGACTTACTTGATCTGAATAATTGTCATTATTTCTAATTAAAGAGATTTTTACCAAAGAATGTTTTAGTCTATGATGTAGGATCTGGGGTCTTCTCCAGGGCATACACTTTGGTGGGAGGGTCACAAAGAAAAATAAAGATGAGGCCTTTTCGCCTGACATCTACTTTCTCACACATTTATTTGCACCCTGGTAAATCTAGATTGCCTCAACCTTTAGAGGGTGATGTTTAGAGCCAGTATATATGGCTCAAGCTTAAGATCCAATTTAGGAGAAGCGTTTCACATTAGTAACATTCCCCATGTCTGTTATATGATAAGGGCCAAATGAACTGAGCATAAAGGGGTTCACCTGACTCTGAAAAAAATAAAAACTGCAGCAAATACTATTAAGCAAACAAAAATAAACACTACTCACCGCCTCCTTCACCTGCGGATCTTCCTTCCCCTGTGGATCCTCTTTCCCCTGCAGAGCCTCCATCTCCATGGAGCCTCCAAAGTTCCCCCATGTCTTTTTTTGCAAGAGAAATGCAAGTGATCACTACAGATGATCATGTGCCATAGTGGTTAAATGGGTATTCTCAAGTTTGAAAATGATTCCTTATCCATAGGCCTGGGAATAACTTCTCAATCACTGTGGTTTCCAACAGATGGGACTTCCACTGATCCCGAGAACCAGGGCTCTGAAGAGCCGCAAGTGAATGGTTGTGGTTGATCATACTTTCTTATACTTGAGGAAGTAGAGAGGATCAGCCGTCAAACACTGCGCTCTACTGAACCCAGTAGTCCTATAAATGGAGCAACGGGGAATAATTTCCAAACTTTAAAGCCCACTTTAAAAGGTTTACTGCCTTGATTAAAAGTTCTAACATACCAAGAGTAAAGGAGATAACTTGAGGATTGGTGGGGTCTCACAACAATGCTCCATTAATTCTGTATGGGACTGCCTTAAAAAGCTGAGCCATGTAGACAAAGACCTCTAGAGAATGGAGCAATGATGCATGTACCTGACCACTGCACCATTTTGGCGGGGCTTTTCTGAGCTCCATCTTCACCTATTCTTTAGATACTTAATAACTGGAAATGAGCAAATTACTTCAACATGAATCAAATTGTCCTCAATTTTTCACAAAAAAATGGAATTTACCAAAATTTACATTTTTTACTCTGTTCTTCAAAAAGGCCAGGAAGAGGTATAAAAAAATAATAATACTCATCGGCCCTCAAGTCACTGGTGTGATCTTCACAAGGCCATCTTTGGTGTCTTCTGGTGCCCAACATCCTTGGAGTCTATTGTGATTACTCGTCCACGACATCTTCATGTGCGTCACATTGAGACGCCAAGGATGCCCGGAGACGGAAGATGCTGATGATATCAGGCTCTGGTAGACATGAAAATAACCGAATGAAGACCTCAAGGGTGACTTGACTGAAAGAGACAACTGGAGTGGGGTAGCTGGTGGGCTACAAGTAAAGGATGGTTAAAAATTATTTTTGTATTTTTTTTTTTTATTTATTGTTCTCGGGTATCTTGAAAGATCTTAGAGAGTCAGAAGATATTTTAAGGACATTTTAGGAAATTGGAAGCGGGCAGAATATATATTTTTTTAATTCTATTATTAAAGGTAAACCAGATTTGAAGACCTTTCTTGGCTTTCCATTCCTTTCTTTCTTCTCTTGGCTCGTGAAATCTGCCGTTATTTGCCGTCTCTTTATCTGTTTGTGATTAAGCTGTGGCTGTATTTCTTAAAGGATTAGACGTCCCTTGGTACAAGCCATCAACTTTTATGTCCTTGAAATTGTGACATTGTCAGTGTTGGAAAAAACCTTCGGAATAATGGCCTGTAGTCATCTCCAGCAATAAACGTCCTGCGTTTACTCTTAATATAATATATTAAGCTTTCACATTGCTCCTTGCAGGATTCTGGATTTCCGCCGTGTTCCACCTGTCGCTGGTAGATTGGTGAACATGACCAAAGAAATAAGAGATGTCACAAGGGATAAGAAACTGTGGAGGACGTTTTTCATTTCTCCAGGTAAGAGAAGCTTCGCGTGTGACTGATGTGATTAATACATTGGATTTTACTTGTGTATTTTACAACTTGAGCATTTAGAAGTAACCTGTCCCCTTGGAGGATTACATTTTTTTTCTTGAATGACATGGATCATCTGTGCTTTAAGTGCATGCTTTCCTCAAATAAAAGACCCATGTCTTAGGGAAAAGTTGCCCAATAAATAGTATTTAATGTTCTTTAGTTGCTATTTCCATGTAATGGGGGAGGGATGTCTTGGAAGAAGAACTTATTTTATGAAGTCTCTATGCTCTGGTGTGACAACCCCTTTAAAGTAAATCTCGACCTTGTATTGATTTTTGGGTCCATAATTGTATGATGATTGATTTATTAATGTATCTTCAGTCCAATTTTTCAAATTTGGAGCCTTAAATCCTTTCTATTGGTCTAGAGTTTAATGTTAAATGTCTAAGAGCATGTAGCCACCACTAGAGGGAGCTGATGAGATCAGTGCATACTGGATATACACATACATTGAACTCAATAGTAAATCAGTATGCAGTATGTACTTCAGCTCCCCCAAGTGGTGGCTGTAAGTAGTAAAACTTTGTAAATGAGTTGGAAAGGAACATTTGTCAACTCAGAGGCCTGAGTTAATAAGGACCTCACTTTCCTTAACTTGAAATAGTATTGGAGCCCTTTAAGCAGGAGTTTTCAATATCGTTCTCAGTCCCATTAATCAACGCAGGTCTTTGTAAATTAAAGAAATGGAAATTGTGAACAACCACGTTGAGTTCTTCTTCTAGAGGGGTGAGAGGAAAACAGGAATAGATAGTTGAATTTCAACATGCCCAATCCTTCTGATCTCAGGGAAGAAAAGTCTCCACCAGAGGCAGTAAAATAGCCATACACATTAGATTAATGGCAATTGAACTGCTGGTCTCTGCGAGAGCTGTCAGAGGAAAGGAGGATCAGACACTTGGAGTTCAACATGCCCAATCCTTTTGATCTCAAGGAAGAAGAGTCACCATCAGAGCCAGTAAAAATGGCCATACTGGAAGGACTGGACAGTTGGATTTCAACATGCCCGATCCTTTTGATCTCCCCGAAAATAAGTCATCATCAGAACCTCTAAGGTTGGTCATACGGATTGGATTACTGTCAGCCAAACCACTGATTTCTTCTGGAGGGGTCAAAGGAGGGAAGGATCGGACAGTTGGATTTCAACAGGCACAATCCTTTTGACCTCAAGGAGGAAAAGTTCCTACCAGAGCCAGTAGAAATGGCTATACACAGAGTATTCGATTTATGTTGGCCAAATCACTGATTTCTTCTAGAGGGTTCAAAGAAAGTAAGGATCGGACAGTTGCTTTTCAACATGCCCAATCACTTTGAACCCAGAGAAGAAAAGTTGCTACTAGATCCAGTAGAAATGCCCATATTTATTATATTAATGTTGGCCGAACCAAGATTTGCGAAAGGGAAGAATTAGATTTCAACATCTTTGATCCTTTTTGATCTCGGAGAGGATAAGATTCCACCAAAGGTGCCCGGTTTACTCCCCTTTCACCATACAGATCAAATTCTCCAAAAGAGACATGTATCTAATGTGTACGGGCAGCAAGTATTACGATAGGGAAACCATACTGTGTCAAGGAATAAGAAGATTAGTAAGAAATATACGTTAGATCAAAGTCCTTGTGTGTCCTACATCATTTCGCCAATATGGTCGTTTTAACTGAGCCCTTTAAACTGGAAAAGCAAGGACAAAGAATGTGAAGTCCCGCTCGTAGGCATGATAAATATTACGGAAAGCTGTTTATGCCTCATAATATTAGGCAGGAGGCATATTTCTTCCATTTATCACAGCTACTCAGTTGGGAGCGGCATTTACTCCCGGGACGGCAGTGCCGCGTTTGCGGGTCAGGTCCTTTCTCCATTGTCTTTCTGAAGGAGCGGGCTAATATAATTTTATCCCCTTGAGTAATGATTGAAGATGTTCCAGTGTTGGTGAAGCACTTTCCTGAGCCCGTGCGCTGCTTCTTGAGCGCGCATCCTCTAATAACATGTAATGCGTTTGTCGAGCAGTTGTTAATTACGCCGGCATTAGCATGCAGCCGACCGTTCTATCTCTCCCCGGGAGCTTCCTTATTTATCGGGCCTGAAATCTGCTCCCAGGATTCGATGGTGGACGCAATCCATAAAACCTGGACACATACAAGTATGACAAGGACAATGAATCACATGTTTATAAATAATGTACAGCACATGTCGGGCCGGGGACTGGGTCATCATCTTGGCACCGAGCCTCGGAAATGCATTACGTAAGACGAAGCAGGAGAGAAGTCTGACTAAGGGTTTAAAGGACATGGCTGTAATGGGACTGGGATGAAGCTTTCCGGTTCACTGGATTTCTCAACTTATTCCATCATCAGAAAAAAATACTATTTCTTTAAATCAGATTTTAATCGTACATTTTTTTTCGCACTTTCATAGTTTTAAGGTTGAAAGAAGGGACAAGTCCATCAGGTTCAATGTGTCACCTAACATATTGGTCCAGAGGAAGACAAAAACCCTATAAGGTTGATGCTAATAATCCCATATTAGGGGGGAACTTCCTTTCCTACTCCACACATTTCAATCAGATTATTTCCTTTGATGAACGTCTCATCACAGTATCTAGTGCCCATAACCTGTAATATTATATTTTTCAAGAAAGGCATCCAGGCCCTCCATGAACTTGCTTAATGAATGGACCATTACAACATCATGTGGCAAAGAGGTCCCATAATGTCACTGCTCATATAGTAAAGAATCCATAGTCTCACTGCTTGTACAGTAAAGAATCCATAATCTCACTGCTCTTACAGCAAAGAATCCATAGTCTCACTGCTCATATAGTAAAGAATACAAAATCTCAATGCTTGTACAGTAAATAATCCATAGTCCTACTGCTCGTACAGTAAAGAATCCATAATCTCACTGCTCTTACAGTAAAGAATCCATAATCTCATTGCTGTTATAGTAAAGAATCCATAATCGCATTGCTCATACAGTAAATAATGCACAGTCCTACTGCTCGCACAGTAAAAAATCCATAATCTCACTGTTCATACAGTAAAGAATCCATAACCTCACTGCTCATACAGTAAAGAATCCATAATCTCACTGCTAGTACAATAAAGAATCCATTACCTCACTGCTCGAGAAGTAAAGAATCCATAATCTCATTGCTCGTACAGTAAATAACCCATAGTCCTACTGCTCGTACTGTAAAGAATCCATAATCTCACTGCTTGTACAGTAAAGAATTTATAATCTCACTACTCATACAGTAAAGAATCCATAATCTCACTGCTAGTACAATAAAGAATCCATAACCTCACTGCTCGTACAGTAAAGAATCAATAATCTCATTGCTCGTACAATAAATAATCCATAGTCCTACTGCTTGTACTGTAAAGAATCCATAATCTCACTGCTTGTACAGTAAAGAATCTATAATCTCACTGCTCATACAGTAAAGAATCCATAATCTCACTGCTCATACAGTAAAGAATCCATAATCTCACTGCTCCAACAGTAAAGAATCCATAGTCTCACTGCTCATACAGTAAAGGTTCCACAATCTCACTCATCGTACAGTAAATAATTCATAATCCATAGTATATACAGTAAGATGCAATGGGTTTGACTACTTAAAAGCCATTTTCAACTACCCTATTAGGAAATTCTTATAGCAGGATATTCCCTATTCAGGGTCCTTTAGTTAAAGGAATGTCTCTCGTTCTGGAGGAACCAGGACTTTTATGCGTTACAGTTGGAGTGTAAATGGAAACATATCTCCTGACATGCCAATGTAAAGAGATTTATAGGCCTATTAGTCTCCTTACACTGGCATGTCACTCTCCACAAGGAGAGACATTACCCCTTAGACTGCAGTCAGAGGCCTTTCATACAGCAGAATCAGGTCTCATGCTTTGCGCTGTGGAGGGGCAACATGCCCGAAACACGAGTCTGCAAATTTAGATTTTGGTTTGGCTTTTATCCTAAGTCACACGGCAAGGCTCTTTAAAGGGTCGATATTGACTTTTAGGATTGCTACTTCCAATAGATGGCACTAGAATTCTAATACCCTTCCTCTCAGAAGAGGCAATTTGCATATGAGTTACAATTAAAACCCATTGATTTAAAAGGAAACAATGCAATGCCTAACTTCTCCAGCGGGGGTGCTGCAGATAAACTGATTACTTGCTACCAGATTCCAAACAATTCACAATTTAGCCTTTGAATGGTGCAGATACTCAGACTACCAGGTTATAAGCAGTAGTCACATAATTGGTATTTTTTAGCACAAACTTTAATAGCACGTATATTTCATCTATGCCAGAGCGTAAGAATACAAAGGCCGTCTGAATCCTCAGAAACGCCCCACCTTCATCTATGAATGCGCAGCTTATGCTCCATTGAGCTTTAATGAAATGGCCTTTAATTTGGGCAGTTAATATGAGATCTGCTAAAAACCTTCATTGTGTCTTAAAGGGTCCATTTATCATGTATCTTCACTAATTATAGACAAGAAGAGAAAACTGTGAAAGCATGAACAATATTAATGTTATTAAAGGGGTAATCCACGATATTAAATACCAGCCATGTACCCGTGTAGGATGAATGGGGTCCGACTCCCTGGCACCCCAACCTGTCAGCAGAGCAAAGAAGCTTTGGCGTTCCTTCAATAAAATTGACTAAGCTGCAGTACCATGCACGGCCACACGAGTAGGTATTTCCTGTGGTTAGGTAAACAATGAAAGGGTCAGGAGAGTCAACTAGTCTTCTTTAAAGGGAATGTCACATAAGAAAGTAACCCGCTGTTTAAATCAGGTTTTAAGTTAAATGTATTTTTTTTGTAATTTTTTTTTTATTATTATTTTTCATATCACAGTATGTATTTAAGAAAAGAAAATGAAATCTTGAAATTTTCACACTGGCCATCAGGGCTATTTGTAGACTCCTACATCGTGATCTTTTAGAATTTTCACATGTACATTAGGAGCAATAGACTGGCCCAGCCCATTTCGCATGTATTGAAGCATCTAATGAGCGTGTGCAAGAGTCATTGTGAAGTCAACAGGATCCATTGAGGAATGAGCTGCTCGTGAGCAGCTGTAACCTTGATGAGGTTACTGCTGGTCACTGAGGCTGCGTTCCCAGCCAGACCCCTGAACTGTGGTGACCTCAGCACCTTGAGAAAAAGTTCACCGCAGTTCAAGCTCAGTGAGGTCAACCGTGTGTCATCAGTGTGCGGGACATTTTGCTGTCCATGCTGCTGTAAAAAAATAGACATGTCAGCGTATTTTGCCCGTGGAATCACACTGACATGTACACAGACCCCTTCATTTGCATTGGTCTGACTTCTGAAAGAGCCCTTTGGCAAAATATTCCCAACAGTGTCAGACTGGGGTGCCGAGGGCCATACAGGGGGATTGGGGACCCACCGGGGGATTGCCCTGTTACCCTATGGGCCAGTCCGAGCCTGATTCCCAACGAATTCATCCTCCCCCCCCCCCCCTCTGATACATTTGTAATTATCCATTTTTTCATGAACTCGTGATTTTTTTTTTTGTCCAGAATAATCACTATTTTTTTCAAGCATAAAAAATCTTTTTCCACAAAATAATTTGATCATTTTGCCCTTTTTCCAAAAATGCTTTCACACACCTGTCTTGCATTGGTGACCTGTGTTCATGCTTCTGTGGTGGAATCAAAGCTAAATTTTAGAATCCTGAAAAAAATGCTGCAAAAAGGCAGCAAAATCTGCTTTTTGGTAATCAGCTTATTTACGGCCAAGAGAACAGTTTTTGCCTGCAGCAGCAAAAACGCAAGGTGTGAACATAACCTAACGGAGGAACAACATAGTTTTATGGGGATAAAAATTCTCCAGATCTGATAATTTATATAAAATGCAAGTATTTAGTAAAAACAGAGTAGAGCGGACATATCTTTTTTTTATTAATAATAATAATAATAATATCTTTAATAGAAAAAAAAAACTGGACCTTTGGACCTTTTGTGTATGAAGTGTTTATACCGCCATTCCTGAGTTCTCATGGTCTGATTGATGTGCTGGGTAACAAGAATGGCAGAAAATACATCGAAATTGTCACCCCTGGTTTGCACACTTTTTAATTGGCATATGCATCTGCATCTTTCCTTTTCCCCTCCTGCCGCTCCACCCGGTTGCCCGCTACTTTCCATACATGAAGCAGGAAGATCAGTAGCGGTAATGCAGTATCATCATGCTGCCATCATTGAGCCCCCTATAGGGCAAGTTCAAAAGAAAATTCTTCTTCCATGTGACTTTAGCTTTAAATATTAGAAATCGATATACCTAGTGGAGATCCAGAGGGCACAAAGCATGGCGTAACAATGCAGGCACAGGGTGGTGCTCCGTCGGCTCCGAAATGAACAGGGGAAGAAGAATACCTTGACATTTTAGAAGTAGCGCTGACTCTGCTTCCTGAGGGGCTTGTTATAAATCTTCCAAGTTTTTATCTCCGTACATAGGCTGGTGGTGGGCGCCTCATCATTTCTCATGTATTTAATTAGGCTTTTTCTGCACGTGCTTGACTCCAGAGAAGATGGAAAAAGGGGATATGGAAACCTCTGGTGTCCTGAAGACCAGGAGGAGGGAAATAGAGATCTGCCCATAATGATGTTTTTAGGTCGTTATGGTTCTTAACGAGTCCCAGAAATTCTCTGTATTGAAGGTGATTTATATATCAGCAGGTCTAATGGAGATGTGGACTCATCGGGGTGATAATAGATGGGACCTTGGGCTAAACCAGGCAGTGAATGCTCAAGATTTTTAATGAGAAAATGCTTCTTGAAACGCTTCTTTTTTTGGAGGAGAGTTTTGGAGAAGTTTTAATTTTTCCTTCAATTTTTGCATTTTTCCTTCATGATGCGCCTTCAGAGAGTAACAAACACTTTTGTTTGGCTAACCTTTTCAGAAAACAGCGAAAAAAAATCTCATATGAACTACAAAGGAGTTTGCTCAAAGAAGTGAGTAGGAAAAATTTTCCAAGTCTTTTTAGGTTATGTCTTTTTCAGGCTCGTTTCGCCCCGGAAACCATCTGAAAAAGCACCACAAAAACACCGCAGTTAAACGAAGTGACATGCTCATTTTTGGTGGAAGTCACCCCCTCTCTACACTTAACAGTTTAGAGAGAAAGTCGCCTCCAATGGAATCAACGCAAGGGTGAGGGCAAAGCCACCGGCGAAACGCTTCAGGAAAATCATCACCATCGGTTTCCTGAAGCGGATTCACCTTGGAAAACTCAATGGCTGCATCTGAGTATAAATGATGCCTTAAATAATTTTTTTTTTTTTAAGAAGGAATTTTGCTTAAAAAGACAACAAAAACTCAGAAATAAAAAAAACAGTGTGAACATAGTGTTCACAATGAGGTTTTGTTTTCATATTTGGAGCAGAACCGCCTTAAAATCTTTTTTTCTTAATTACTCCTCAAAAAATACTGCTGAAAAAAATACTTAAAACCATTTGGAAAATGATTCCTTTTTTATTGGGAAATCGACTTTGCCGTTGAAAAACGTCTGGTTATAGGAGAAATAGGCATGTTACTTCTGTGGAGTAGATCCCGATGAAATCTGCTTTCGACTAGGTACTGCCTAAGCTACAAAAAACTCTTCTTGAGAAAATGCTCCCAGGAAAGAAAAGCTCCTTCCTTCTGGAGGACCTGACCTGTCAGACAACCCATTAGATTGGACGGGCAATGTGTAATACTCAGTTTCTCCTGCGGAGGTGCTGCAGGGAAACGGAACACTTACATTCAGATTTCCATCCGTATTACGGCTGATTGTTGTACGTCCCAACAAGGGGATAAGCACACATTGTTATCTGATTATTCTTAAAGGGGACCTTCTAACAAGCTGGCATTAGCAGAGAATGCCTTTAAGGGCAAGTAAAGTGGATGATGAAAATTTGCATGAAATTGGTGTTATTGTAATTCCGATTTTCTTTGCTTTCAGCTTCGTAAAACAGGCTTAGAGGGCAAATCTGATAACCGTGCGCCCGGTGAAAGGATCCATTGAGAGTGCACAATTCCGATCATTGTCCTTTGTCTTGTGTGTGCACAGATCACATGTATTTTCCGAGAAGCGTAGATCGGCCATCGGTGGGATGAATGTGCCTTTTGTATTGACCACCGAGTACGAACCCTAGGAGCTTATTACTGAGATTCTATAGCTTTCATCCATATGGATGAACGTGCCGAGAACGACACAATACCTGGATCCCAACCGATCCCATTGACTTTAATGGGACATTTCAAGTTTTCATCACTTTGGATATAATGTCAGGTCGGGACAGAAAAGCTGTAATCATCTATAGTTGTATCTGTAATTATATAGTCAAGTCTCCTGGCATCTGTATTAGATATCATCACAGTCTAGGAATAGAACTGTCAGACACTTGGTGGTCCGCCCTGGTGGTATACCTGCCATAGAGGCTGGTGCCACGAACAGAACTGCACCATCACAGACTAGAATGCATGTGTTACTTGCAGCTGCCACTAGGGGGAGATCATTTACCGCATATAGCTGGTGTATTATGGACCTGTATGCATCTGCACTCAGTGAGCTCCACCTAGTGGTGGCTATAGGTAGCTTGAATTTTTACTATTTAAAGGGGTTATCTGGATTTTTAAAATTGATGGCATATTCCTAGGATCAGTCATTATATATTACATCAATGGGATCTGACTTTAAGAAGCCCACTCATCAGCTGTTTTAAGGGGATGTCATCCATTGGGTTTTTGTCTGATTTGTATACACTTGCCAATATTTTTGTATCTGTTGATTTGATCCGGTGTGAAACTCCATGTAAACAATGAAGAGGCCAAAATTCTCCCTTGATCTAATCTTGCTTGCCTCTCCTAATGAGAGGATATCTGTTTTAACAGCCTGGATAACCCCTTTAATTTTTTGGGGGAAAGCTTCATTCTAATCTTGACTTTCTTTGTACTCCTCTGGTTAATCAATATTGTCAGCGGTATCATTTCTAAATGGCAGGGTAGCGCTTATATTTACATGGGGATGCACAATAGCTTTAAATGAAATTGGTCATCACCAGATTTCAGAACGCAAACTGCATACATTATGATATAGATAGTTTAGACCTGATGAAGCTGGTGTACTTACTTTGAAAATCCTTGCCAGAATGGTCTGTATAATCCTTTATGAAAGTTTTATTGCCTGATATTAATATTAATGTTAATAACGTTCACATCAGGATCGTACTATTCTAAAATGGATTTTCACAGTAGGAACACCAGCCTCATCAGGTCCAAGATATCTGTGTGATAATATATGTAGTTTGTCTTGTGATATCTGGTGACAGATCCGCTTTTGTATACTATACCTTCACAAAGCTGGAGGACATTGTCCTTACTTATAGAATAGGCAGAGAATTACAGCACTGTACAAGAAATATGTAATATCAGCTGCAATAATAATTCATCTTAAAGGGATTTGCCCGTAAACAACATTTACCACCAGATGATAAATGTTTACCTGCCAAGGGTCTAGCTACTGAAACCCCAGCCGATCCCGAGATCAGGGAATGCAAAGTCCCCTTTATGAATGGAGTCGTACTGAGCATGTGCAAACACTTGTCTTGTAGAAAGTGAATGGTGCAGAGGTTGCTCACTACAGCTCCATTTACACAGGTGTTCTTGTGATTGGTCCACGTCCCAGCTGTCTGACATCCAACAATTGTAAATTTATTAATAAAATAAAAAAAACAGCTGCACTTCAATAATCCAGTAAAAAAAGAGTATGTTGTAGAGTTAGTCTCCTATAGTAAAGTGCAACGTTTCTGTTCCACATAGGACCTTTTTCAGACATCAACATCGTATAACAATCAGATGTAAAAAAAGTAGAAGCCTTAATTTATTTTTAATCGATTAACAAAATACAAAATGAATGAGCAAAAGAGAAATCTAAATCACATCAATATTTGGTGTGATCGTACTTTGCCTCCAAAACAGCACGAGTTCTTCTAGGTACTTACATGCTGGTTTTGAAGGAACTCAGCAGGGAAGTTGTTCCAAACATCTTGGAGAACTAACCACAGATCTTCTGAGAATGTCACTTGTGTAACACCTTCTGTCTCTTCATGTAATCCCAATCAGATGCTGTGATGTTGAGATCAGGGCCCTTTGGAGGCCATATTATCACTTCCACGACTTCTTGTTGTTTTTTTATGCGGAAGACAGATCTTAAAAGGAATCTTTCAGTAAGATCAATCCTTCTAAGCCGTCTATATGGACATGCACGTCATAGGAAGCTGAATAATATGGTACCCTGATATCTGCGATCCGATGTTTTATTCCCGAGAAATCTACGTTTTTCATATTATGTAAATGAGCTGGTAAGATCTATGGGCCGGACATAGATCTCTCAGAGAATCTGCTTCCAGAGCTTAGTATAAATGATAGGGGATGTTACCAATTTAGACATGTGGATCAGGAGAGCAGGCTGTTAGTCATTAAATGTGTCATTACTCTGTTGTCGGGTGTCTCGGGACCAGGGACTCCTTCCCTGTCCTTAATGCTAGGGGCGCCCTAGCTCTGCCTGTTTCTCCAATTATTTATGATGTGGAAGATGAAGGGGTCATGTACCTTGCCTCAGCTCCTGAATCCACCCTCAGCCAGTTCTCTTGTCCTACCCAGGGAAGAGGAGAGTAGTAGTGTACCGTAATACACCAACCAGACTAACAAGGTAATATGAACAGGGATAAAGGAAAACAACAAATAAACAACAGAGGTAAACACCGGGAAGTGGAGGATGGTGTAAAACCAAAGTAGGAGAAGAAGGGAAATTAGCACATAACCAAAACTTAGCAACAGTTACAGATAAATCCTCCAAACGCCTTCTCTAACAACAACAACAACAAACCACCATCTCCTAAACCATGCACCATGAGGCTGGCTCTGGCACTGAGTGCTTGCCGGGGCCTTGAATACATAGGATATATTGGAGAGAGGAGTGGCCAACAGTGAACAGCTGAGAGCCTTAATGCAGGAAAGCTCCAAGAGCTCTCTACTGAGCAGATTAACCCCTGCACTGCTAAATGAAACCTGCAGAGTTTAATATGAAGGTGAAGCGCTTCAAAACAGGAGTAGGAGAAGTCAGACACTGCCTTCTTCTGGCTCCTCTCTGTTACAATATGTCTCACATTGTAACACCCCCTTTCATTTATAATAATCTCTGGAGGCATATTCTCGGGGAGATCTATGTCCGGCCCATAGATCTTAACAGCTCATTTACATATTAAGAAAAACATAGATTTCTCGGGAATAACACATCGGATCGCGGATATCAAGGTGTCATTTTATTCAGCTTCCTATGACCTACATGCCCGTATAGACAGCTTTAGGAGTGTTGATCCTACTGACGGAGTCTCTTTAATGACAATGGCTGTATGTTTGGGGCGCGGAATAAATTTCGAGCCAATCAGACGCCTTCCTGATGATATTACACACCAATATACTGTATAATGGAAATTATACCATGCACTGTCCATAAATACTGCATGATCTAATACATACTGGGAGTAAGAATAAGCCAAGCAGTGCTGTGCAGTGGTCCTACAGACAGGCAGCGGCACGTGAACCGGCACAAACGCCGCCCGCCAGACCAGGTAATTTTCAGTTTGGATTAGAATTATCCAGAGCATTATTGTAAGTATACACTGCAGTTTTGTTGAGACATCACAACACATAGGAAGGACATAGATTTCATCTGAAGTACATAACCAAGCAGGAGAACGTGCGAGATTCCTCCTCCTAACAAATGGAATATATTGTGCTCATGTGAAGATGGAATTTGAATCAGATGGAAGCGAGCCTCCTTCCCTTCCCTTCTCTCCTTTAGAAGATTTCCTTATAAATCATTTATTTTTATCACAAGGGACGCTGCTGTGAAAATGAAATAAAATTGTTATCACACCAAGCAAAGAGGCTGCTGGAGAATGTGCCCTGCCTTAAAAGCAGATGGTCCTGCTGGTTATTAAGCATCTTTTAAATTGCTTTTATCTGTCTCTCTTTTAAAAAAATTATATATATATATATATTTTTTTTTTTTACCAAAGTGGGAATTCTTTTATATGAGGCATCTCTGGCTCATATCTATCTGCATATCAGAGCCGATTTATACACCACTTGTTTTAGTTGCTGATGTATGTAAAAAAAAAGACAAAAAAAAAACACTTAGACCTGTTGAGAAAGGAGTTGAAAATAATCAGGTTATGTTGCAATTGATGGAGAAGTATGATATTAAAAAAAAAAGTATTTTTTTTTTCCCAGAAACAGCGCCACTTTTGTACAAAGGCAGAGTCTGGTATTGCAGTTAAAATTAATGGGGTTGAGTTGCAATACCTGACCCAGCCTGTGGAAGAGGGTGGCGCTGTTTCTGGAAAAAAAAAAAAGGTGTAGTTTTTTTTTTAACTAATCTAGTAAATATCCTATTTATTTTATGTTGTTTATAGAACACCAATATATTCTGCAGTTCTGTATGGAGAATGTCACCATTCATGTTAGTCCCTGTCTAGAATGGGGCTCGCAATATTTCCTATTTTATAAAGACGCTAGGGTTAATTTGATAAGCAGCCAATTATGTCTCTTAGTATGTTAAGCGGGGGAGGAACCGTACAAGCTCAATGCAGACGTCTGATTGGTCGAATATAAAAGGAACCTACTGCTGCACTTTAAAGAAGAGATACCTCCCTCAAAGTGAATAATGTTATTGTGCTGAATGCCGCTATCGCCCTGTGGTTCTCATTGCAGCTATATTAAAGTTTGCCTAAAGTCTGTTCCTCGGGGGCGGGACCTATTAATACTCCACCTGCTTATAACACATTATTATGACTACTATCTCTATAATTCTACCTATGATAGTGGCAGACATTGCTTTGAAACCTACGAGGAAGGAATGTCAAGGTCAATTTAGCTTCACGTCTTTCTCAGGGATAGGAGCAACACCTTTCCTTTGGACACTAGGCTTTATTTCTACTTTAATTGTCTGTTGTTTCAGGGAGTTCAAGTGTACATTAGCCGCAATGGTCAGACCTCCTACACTATCTTTTTGTATTGAGGCATCTAATGAGCATGTGCAAAGGTTAATGTGAAGGGAGGAGGAGCAGGTAAGCTGTGAATCGCCTATTGTGATTGGTGGACCCTGTGTAATCAGCTGTGTGCACAGGTGTTAGCTGTCAATGTAATCCTGCCTTTGGTGATATGGAAACTGCTGAGAACTATTCCTGTAAGGACAGGATTTCGGAGACTGGAATAAACTCAGTGGCCAGTGTGAAAATTGCAAATTCTTATTTTCAATAAAGATCATATGAAATACATGTACCGGTAACATGAAAACCTAATTTACACAATGGATCATTTTCTGACTACACGTTTTTTTTAAGATCCATGTGAGCACTACATACTGGTATTATTTAGGAACTCTATGGTGCTGTTATTTAGCGCAGTATGGTGGTATTATTTAAGCACTTTATGGCACAGTTTGGCGCAGTATGGTGGTATTATTTAGGCACTTTATGGTACCGTTGTTTGGCGCAGTATGATGGTATTATTTAGGCACTTTACGGTACCGTTGTTTGGCGCAGTATGGTGGTATTATTTAGGAACTCTATAGTGCTGTTATTTGGTGCAGTATGGTGGTATTATTTAAGCACTTTATGGCACAGTTTGGTGCAGTATGGTGGTATTATTTAGGCACTTTATGGTATAGTTGTTTGGCGCAGTATGGTGGTATTATTTAGGCACTCTATGGTGCTGTTATTTGGCACAGTATGGTGGTATTATTTAGGAACTCTATGGTGCTGTTATTTGGCCCAGTATGGTGGTATTATTTAGGAACTCTATGGTGCTGTTATTTGGCGCAGTATGGTGGTATTATTTAAGCACTTTATGGTACAGTTTGGCGCAATATGGTGGTATTATTTAGGCACTCTATGGTGGTGTTATTTGGCGCAGTATGGTGGGATTATTTAAGCACTTTATGGTACAGTTGTTTGGTGCAGTATAGTGGTATTATTTAGGCACTCTATGGTGCTGTTATTTGGTGCAGTATGGTGGTATTATTTAAGCACTTTATGGTACAGTTGTTTGGCGCAGTATGGTGGTATTATTTAGGCACTCTATGGTGCTGTTATTTGGCGCAGTATGGTGGTATTATTTAGGAACTCTATGGTGCTGTTATTTGGCGCAGTATGATGGTATTATTTAAGCACTTTATGGTACCGTTGTTTGGCGCAGTATGGTGGTATTATTTAGGCACTCTATGGTGCTGTTATTTGGTGCAGTATGATGGTATTATTTAAGCACTTTATGGTACCGTTGTTTGGCGCAGTATAGTGGTATTATTTAGGTACTCTATGGTGCTGTTATTTGGTGCAGTATGGTGGTATTATTTAAGCACTTTATGGTACAGTTGTTTGGCGCGGTATGATGGTATTATTTAAGCACTTTACGATACCGTTGTTTGGCGCAGTATGGTGGTGTTATTTAGGCACTCTATGGTGCTGTTATTTGGTGCAGTATGGTGGTATTATTTAGGCACTCTATGGTGCTTTTATTTGGTGCAGTATGGTGGTATTATTTAGGCACTCTATGGTGCTTTTATTTGGTGCAGTATGATGGTATTATTTAAGCACTTTATGGTACAGTTGTTTGGCGCAGTATAGTGGTATTATTTAGGCACTCTATGGTGCTTTTATTTGGTGCAGTATGGTGGTATTATTTAAGCACTTTATGGTACAGTTGTTTGGCGCAGTATGGTGGTATTATTTAAGGCACTTTACGGTACCGTTGTTTGGAGCAGTATGGTGGTATTATTTAGGAACTCTATGGTGCTGTTATATGGCGCAGTATGATGTCATTATTTAAGCACTTTACGGTACAGTTGTTTGGCTCAGTATTGTGGTTTAATTTAAGCACTTTACGGTACCGTTGTTTGGTGCAGTATGTTGGCATTATTTAGGCACTTTAAGGTACCGTTGTTTGGTGCAGTATGGTGGTATTATTTAAGGCACTTTACGGTACCGTTGTTTGGCGCAGTATGGTGGTATTATTTAGGCACTCTATGGTGCTGTTATTTGGTGCAGTATGGTGGTATTATTTAAGCACTTTATGGTACCGTTGTTTGTTTGTACTATGTGGTGGAAATGTTCAGGCACGCTATGGTACTATTATTTTTCAGTGTATACATGTATTTAGGTACTCAACATTAAAGTTGTATGGCACTGTATGATGGAAAGATTTGGGTCCTTTATAGTACCGTTATTTGGTGCAGTACAGTGGTATTATTTAGGCACTCTATGGTACTATTATTTTTCATTGTATGTTGGTATTATAGCTACACTTTATGGCATAATTATGACACTTTTTAACAGTCTTATTTAGTGTTCTTTGGAACTTTTTGGTCCTATTATTTAGGCACTCTATGGTATTGTTATTTTTCATTGAATACATGTACGGTGTATAAGCACTCAATAGTACAGTTATTTGGCATTGTATGATGGAAACATTTAGGTCTTTTATGATATTGATATTTTGCAAGGTACAGTAGATTTGTAATATGTAGACACTCTATGGTGTCATTATTTTTCATTGTATAGTAGTATTATATTGGCACTTTGTGCTGTCACTATCTGACACTTTATGGCAGTATTATTTAGCGTTATATGAAACCTTTTGGTGCAATTATTTAGGCACTGTATGGTACTGTTATTTGTCATTATATGGTGGTATTACTTAGGCACCCTATAGCATTATTCTTTGGCACGTTATGGTACTGTTATTTTTTCATTATATGGTGGTATTATTTATGCACTCTATAGTACCATTATTTGGCACTATGGCAAAAATCTGCTGGCACTGTATGGTACTGTTATTTTTCATTATAAGGTGATAGGCACCTTATAGTACCGTTCTGTGGCATGTTACGGTTGTATTATTCAGGCACTATATGGTACTGTTATTTTTTATTGTATGGTGATATTACTTAAGCACCATATAGTACCGTTCTGTGGCACATTATAGTGCTATTATTTAGGCACTTTATGGTACTGTTATTTTTCATTGTATGGTGGTATTACCTAGGTACCATATAGTACCATAATTTGACACGTTATACTGCTATTATTTAGGCACTTTATGGTACTGTTATTTTTCATTACACAGTGGTATTATTTATGCACTCTATAGTACCATTATTTTTTGGCACTAGGACAATAATCATTGGGTACTGTATGGTACTGTTATTTTTCATTATAAGGTGATATTACTTAGGCACCCTATAGTACCGTTCTGCGGCACGTTATGGTTCTATTATTCAGGCACTGTATGGTACTGTTATTTTTCATTATACGGTGGTATTATTTATGCACTCTATAGTACCATTATTTGGCACTAGGGCAATAATCGTCAGGCACTGTATGGTACTGTTATTTTTCATTATATGGTGGTATTATTTATGCACTCTATAGCACCTTTCTGTGGCACTTTTTGGTACTGTTATTTTTCGTTGTGTGGTGGTATTATTTATGCACTCTATAGTACCATTATTTGGCACTAGGGCAATAATCTTCAGGCACTGTATGGTACTTTTATTTTTCATTATATGGTGGTATTATTTATGCACTCTATAGCGCCTTTCTGTGGCACTTTTTGGTACTGTTATTTCTCATTGTGTGGTGTTGTTATTGGTGTACTATCCTGGCGGTAATACATGCTCATTTCCCGAAACGTCTAGAACAATAACACAAAATACATCAGCTTCTGAGATACTCGGCATCCATGAATACGCAGAGGAGTAATTTTACTTATTTACTTCCTCAGACTGTGCAATGACAACGTCCAATTCACTTAAAGCAATTCAGGTGCTTCTTTTATGGATGTTTCCATCTAAAACCAAGCAAAATATCACATTACTCCCATCCCAAAAAAATGACACAGGGAACTATTATTCATATATTCAGAGTCTACGCTGCCAAAAAGCCATAATAATTTGCAATTTTGCCTCCTCTGCTGGCTGATCATCCTTCAGCTTGGCTGATAAAGTTCCCTTCCTGTGAAATCTGTCAATATTTTTATTCAATATTCAGTAATGTTCTGTATGGGGATGGTTAGGCGGCACTATGAAATTCAATCTGGGACTCGGTTTTCTCTATAATTCCAATGCATCAGCATTTTGATTTCGTTAAGTGTGGATTATTTTCACCGCTCCCCATTTATCTGTTTTGTAGACCCCAGGAATTTGTTTAGCGACGGTCCAGAGGCGCGTCAGGCTTTTATCTGTAATCTCCTTAGTTTACGGATGAAATTTAATTTTTTTTTTTTTTTTGTTTCTGACTAGCTTGACTTGTGGCATTTATTAGGAGGCAATTAAACTCGTAGCCCTGTCTATGAATCGAGCGGGGAGAGCATAAATAATGATTAAATTAGATTTATCAACAGTATACTGCTGCCCGCGGCATAATGCGCGGAAAATTCAATACGGTTAATTAATATGGAGATACTTGTACAATAATAAGACCTCAGACATGAGACGTTGTAATATAGTATATGTATCCTAAAAATCAGAAATCGTCTATAAAATGATAAGTATCCACAAATATCCACTGAAATTAGCTCATGCTATCGCCAGGATCACAGATTTCTACTTTGGGTTTGGCGGGTAGAGCCTCCTCCTGAATATCTAAATGATTGGACTGCTTGACCCTTATGTCCCCCAACATCATTACTCGTGGACCCGTACATACTGTATTAGGCTGTTGACCGATCCTGCCTATATCGAAATGTTTAGCCCACTTTAGTCTAACGTTTAGGCTCCCTTAAAAATGAAGGGCCCAACAAACGTGACAATAGAAGCTTAGCCTCAGTCCCCTGATGAAGCCAGTCATGGCGAAACTTGTCAAGGAGGCTATGAGGGAGTTTTAGCCAGCTCTGACATTTATACACGTCCTTGGAAAGTCTATCCTAGCGGGTAAACTCCAGCCACTAATCTAGGTAGGCGATATATTAGATTTAGGAGAGTGATAGCCCATAGAGGAGTCCCAAAGAAATGCTATACAGCAATACCACCCGTCATTTTCATCTTTATTTATTAGACCATATTAATTACAAGTTTTAATCACATCATCTCTTAAGTTGGGTCCATTTACCCTCAGGGTATGAGATTACAACAAACGTAACACAGAATATTATAGTCAAAGGCTTCTGCCTTGCGGCTCTCCATCAATTTGTTTTTTTTTTCTGTCCCTAATACAGAGCTAAAGAACAGATTTGACAACATAGGTTTTAACCCGGCCGTTATAAACCCTTTCATTTCTGATTCATACTTGTTTAGATGACAATATTAAAATGGTAAAATTTTTGACTCCGTATTGTGCCCCCAAAAAATCCAGATTTCCCATGGGTATGCTAAACCGCAAAGATAAAACAACCGCAAACATAAAACACAACATATAAACAGAAACCGCAAACATAAAATGTATACAGAAAACAAGCCATTAACATGAATCACAAACATAAAACACAAACATAGAATATGAACAAAAAACACAGGCATACAAAATAAACTGAAATCTTAAAACACAAACATAAAAGATATAGAAGCATAAACCCAAAAACATAAAAAGAAATCGCAAACATAAAACAAAACCATAAAATATGAACAAAAAACACAGACATTAAAAAATAAACTGAAATCTTAAAACACACGCGTAAAAGATAAGCATAAACCCAAAACATAAAAAGAAATCGCAAACATAAAACAAAAACATAAAATATGAACAAAAAACACAGACATTAAAAAATAAACTGAAATCTTAAAACACACACTTAAAAGTTAAGGATAAACCCAAAACATAAAAAGAAATCGCAAACATAAAACAAAAACATAAAATATGAACAAAAAACACAGACATTAAAAAATAAACTGAAATCTTAAAACACACACTTAAAAGTTAAGGATAAACCCAAAACATAAAAAGAAATCGCAAACATAAAACAAAAACATAAAATATGAACAAAAAACACAGACATTAAAAAATAAACTGAAATCTTAAAACACACACTTAAAAGTTAAGGATAAACCCAAAACATAAAAAGAAATCGCAAACATAAAATATGAACAAAAAACACAGACATTAAAAAATAAACTGAAATCTTAAAACACACACTTAAAAGTTAAGGATAAACCAAAAACATAAAAATAAATCGCAAACATAAAACAAAAACATAAAATATGAACAAAAAACACAGACATTAAAAAATAAACTGAAATCTTAAAACACACACTTAAAAAATAAGCATAAACCCAAAACATAAAAATAAATCGCAAACATAAAACAAAAACATAAAATATAAACCAAAAACGCAAACATAAATCATAAAGCGCAAACATAAAATGTAAAGCGCAAACAAGAAACATAAAGTGCAATCTTAAAACATAGATTGCAAACGTAAATATGAATCGCAATCGTAAAACACAAACATAGGATATGAACAAAAAACGCAAACATAAAAAATAAACTGCAATCTAAAAACACAAGCATAAAATATAAACATAAACCCAAAACATAAAAAGAAATCGCAAACATAAAACACAAACATAAAATATAAACCAAAAAAACGCAAACATAAAACATAAACCGCAAAACATAAAAGATAAACTGCAATGTTAAAACACAAACATAATAAATAGATAAAACTAAAACTGCAAACAAAAAAAAACAAAAACTCAAACTGCAAACATAAACGTAGATTGTTTTGCCCTATATAGGACAGTTCATAAACTTCAGGTATGATTTCAGGAATAGTCGATGAGATGATTGATAAGAATCCCCATTGTTTAGAAAAATAAAGTCAACATGGTTACAATGTGACCACTTTCATCCAGAAGGAATTCCTATCTCGACCAATGGATACTACAAATGTGATGACAAAACTTGGGCGAACTACCGATGGACCTTGACGTTGACCTGAGTCTGGATATTTCGTTGACTGTATTTTCTTCTTACTGTTCATATTCTGCCACTGACTCTAAGTCATCGTTTGTTTTTCTTACAGCAAACAACATTTGTTTCTATGGAGAATGTTCTTACTACTGTTCAACAGAACATGCTCTCTGCGGAAAGCCCGATCAGATAGAAGGATCCTTGGCTGCTTTCCTTCCAGACTTGTCCTTAGCAAAACGGAAGACGTGGAGGAATCCGTGGAGACGTTCATACCATAAACGCAAAAAAGCCGAGTAAGTCCATATTATTCTATTATTGTACGGGTCGTGCACTGTGTATTTAGTACATATGTATATCTGTGTCAAAAATGGCTTCATTGAATCATGAATAGACGAGTGATTTCTACAGCCCCCGTTTATTTCCACAAAGACAGGCCATACTTGTGTGTACTCCTTCTCTCTAGTATTCATGGTTTTGTTTTATGGCCAGAATTACGATTATTTATTACAAATAATCAGCCTACTTAGTGCCTTATCAGTGTCATACGCTTTAGTTCCTAAATAATAAATGTCATAAATTAGTAAAATTGCACTAAAATAAATCGCTCTATCGTACCACATGAGTCAATAGTACTAGTGATGAGCGGACATGCTGGGATAAGGTGCTATCTGAGCATGCTCGGTGCTAACCGAGTGACTTCGGCGTGCTCAAAAAATATATCCAAGTCCCCACGGCTGCATGTCTCGCGGGTGTTCGACAACCACAACTCTTGCAGGGATTGGTTTGAATTTTAGTGTAGGGATTCACAAAACAATGAGGTCCCTTGAAGTGGGTTGCGATGGAAATTTTGACCTAACTATCGACCGATGCCTCATTCATCTTTTACATTTTCATCGTTGCACATTTTTTCATCTTTTGTAGGGTGCAGCCAGGTCCTTTAGTGTTAGCTTTGAGAATATGGCGTCTGTCCTTGTGTGGTGCACTTAAACAGTTTTGGGCAGCTGCCTGGTCTAACAGTATGGTCGTCACTAGTAGACTGTAAGCCAGAAACTGCGCGCTACTTGTATCTGTGTGACTGGCGCCCTATACAAGCTTCATCTCTGTGTTCAAGAACAGTATCTGGGCCTCTCTTTGTGTCTGTATCAGGACCTTCTTGTTGATTTAAAGGTAAAAGTGGCCCCCTTACCACTTGGGCCCTTGCGCGGCTGCATATTTTGGACCAATGATATATCTAGCCACTGCATTTATAATACTAGGCGACCACCTCCACCATGAATGGTCAGTGTGAGTGGTTGTTTCACCATTATGTTGTCACTGTGCTACCTTTGCCTTTTTCATGGGAGGCGCTGCATCCTGCAGTGCATTAATATTGCGACCTAGTGACGAGTGATCGTGATCGGATAAGGTGGTACCTGACCATGCTTGAGTGCTAACCGAGTGTCTTCGGCAAGCTCGAATATTATGGTGGGGGTCTGACTTGTCATCCGGTCGGCTAACTGTTTAAAGGGTTGAAAACATCACAAGTAGTGATGAGCCAATGTGCTGGGATAAGTTGGTACCTGACCATGCTCGGGTGCTAACCGAGTGACTTCGGGGTGCTCGAAAAATATGTTCGAGTCCCAGCGGCTGCATGTCTCACGGTGTTCGACAGCCACAACAGATGCAGGGATTGCCTGTTTGTAAGACAATCCTTGCATGTTTTGTCTACCGGCCGCGAAACATGCAGCCGCGGGGACTACAACATATCTTTCGAGCACACCGAAGTCACTCAGTTAGCACCTAAGCATGCTGAGGTACCAACCCATCCCAGCACGTTGGCTCATCGCTACTTGTGATGTTTTCAACCCTTTAAACAGTTACAAGTCAGTCCCCCACCAAAATGTTGGCCTATCCTAAGGAAAGACTTCCCATTCTACAGAACAGGCAAACGCCTAAATATCTTCAGCCGACCATCCATAAATATGTCTAAAAGCGATTTCATTAATAACCCTAAATTGTCATTTACGGAGTCTTCTTCCATCAGCTCGAAAAGCCGCTCTTCTATCGACTGTCATAACTCCTAATAGTCTTTGTACTGTTGCCTTCACTTTGCTATTGTGCGTATTAGGATCTGTCACTTGTCATTGTGACACTAAAAGAACCGCATTTATTCTGATTTTCTTTTCTTTCAGCCTCTACTTTGTGCCATAGCCGGATGTTTATCCGGCGTAAACTGCGATAAATGCATGTGAGCGTGATAAACCGCATCATAATGTATTATATTCTTCTTAAATTTGCAGAGTAGATTATATTTTATGGCTCCATTTACTCTCTAAAAAGCAAATCCTTTGGGCGACCTTATCGCGAAGTACACCATTCGGCATTTTGGAAGAACCCATGAAAATGTTCTGTATTACATGAAGCCTTTATATTAGCACTGGATAAGGCCGTAAGGAAATTGATAAATTTCCACCTTTATGGATATACGGCACCTAATGCACTTCTGTTTATGGATTTCTAAAAGCTTATCAGGCCGGCGCGCTACGTCTATTGCATTACACGTCTGTATTCTGTTCATTTATCATTCCTGGCAGCTATGTGGATATGATTTCCGAAGACTTATCCCTTCAGATCTTATTAGAGGGGAGGATGGAGCAGAGCAGTGGGTTGGCTGGGCTGATGTGTCATCAGATAATTGCTTGATTACCTTCTCCCGGCGTAGCATTAACCCTTTTATAGATCCGCTTAATCCGTCTTGTTAAGGAGACACTGAACCTAATGTCTCTTATCTGAATTTCCTGTGCCGTTGACTACGATCTATTATTTCCCGAACTCAGCCATATTGAGACCCGTGAGAACCAGAATGGAGCAAGGTCAAACGTCATATGCACATCCCCGTCCCATAAAAAAGGGGTCTGATAACACTGCAAAAATACAAAAATTAAAATTGGAAGAAGAAAGACTGGAACACCGTCCTTTTAAAAGAATTGTATGCTCGAGGAAGGGACTTATGGTCCAGACTAGTAGAGGTAGGAACATCAGAAACACAAAAGAAAATGAAGGGTAGGTCTTACTGCAGGGTACATTTCTTTTAATCTGGAAGGGAGTCAAAAACAGATATGATCCAATGTTTTGACTGGGAAAGGTCTTTATCAATTACATCTGCTGCAGGTGCAGGTGGGCAAAATTTAGTAGAGCAATAACGTAAAACATAAGATGTCAACGAGAACCTGTGTGGAGCATGAGCCCGGAATCAAGAAATGCGGCAAGCAGGGTGACAAAGACCGTTCCCGGTCAAAACGTTGACCACATCTGTTGTTGACTCCTTGCCGGATCAAAATAAATTTACTGCTGGAAGACCTACAGTCTCATTTACTTTTGTGGTGCCGAGTACCTCTTCTACAAAAATGAAGTCATATCTACATAACTTAAATCAGTGCATGAAAGTAGGGATCCTTGGGTCACCAGAGGAAATGATTCTGAAGTCCATCAGCTCTTAAGCCCCCGATACAGAAGGGAAAAGTCAGCTAAATTCATTGGGTTTGCTGGACTAGCCAACCTTTATGTATAAAGGTGTCTTGACTGATGCAATCAGGGAAAAGAAGGGTCATACATGTGGAACTCACATCCATATTGTTGGTCTGGGAGATGAGATACTGCAAGAGGTTCTTGGCAGCAGCTTACTCAACTTTCTTCATTGGAGATGCATGCGTGTACGCTCCTCTGAACAGGGGAGATGATGAGATAGCACAAACGACCTAGGTTCAAATGGAGTTGTCTTCTGTACAGCTCTTTTGTTGGAGCTCATTATAGAAACAGAGCTCGGGTCTTGTCTCCAGCCAGTCCCTAAGATGGAAGCTTGCAACCCACCAACCAATGTAGAGTAAGACTATCCAATGAAAGACGCTCCAGTGGGCTAGGTTCACCTGTCCTGGCTGAAAGTAATTTACAGTGGGTTATTGGAAAGTAACCTATCGATTAAATCAGTTTTTTTGTTTTACATGTATTTTTTTATATTTTGCAATGGCTTTTATTCATATCTGTGTATAAATAACTAAATTAGAAAAACTGGAATTTTCACACTGGCTACTAGGGCTATTTTAGACTCCTGTGTCCTATCCTTTCAGTAAGAGTTTTCAACAGTTTCCTTATCAGCAGAGGCAGGATTATAATGGCAGATAATGCCTCTATACACATCTGATAACACAGGATCCACTTATCACAGCAGGTGATGTCACAGCTCCCATGTTCCCTCTCCTTTCGCAGTTTGCACATGCTCATTAGATGCTACCATAGAAAAGATAGGGTTTGGGGTCTAACCATTGTGGCTATGTACATGTTTTGTTTCCTGAAACATCAGGAAGTTAGAGTATAAAAAATCCCCTGTGGCCAGTCCGAAAATTGTCACATTTCATTCTTTTATTTTTAATAAAGATGGTGAAAACAAAAAATAACCAAAAATCGAAAATAAACAATGCAAAAAAACCCAATTTAAACAACAGTTCATTTTCTGATGGTGCAATTTCATTGAAGAGGTTGTCCATTACTTTTACATTGATGCCCTATCCTCGAGATAGGGCATCAATGTCTGATCGTACGGAGTCCGGTACTCAGCACCTCCGCCGATCAGCTGCTTCTGATGCTGGTGGCGGAAGTACTGACTTGTGGAGCTTGGCCGTCTACTTGTAGTGGCTGCCACCGGGTTCAGCACATCCACCTCCTATTCAATTCAATAGCTGGCGGATGTGCAATAAAAAGCCCCAGCCATTACAAGTAGATGACCAAGCTTAGCAAGTAAGTACTTCTGGCCTGCTGCCACCACCGTCTGCACCGATAACGGCTGATCAGTGGGGGTGCCAAGTGCCGAACCCCGGCTGAAGCCCTATCCTAAAAATTGAACATTAACGTAAAAGTAGTGGACAACCTCTTTAAGGGTAACAACTTGCTTAGTAAAAGATCAGAAAATAATGAACCCTTACTAAAACATGTACCTAGAGAAGCATAGAGCTATATGACGAGTCCCTCGCTCTTACTAAATTGTTCCTGCGCTGGGACCATCTCTTGCAAATGCATAACTTGAAGGTTGTGGGCTCCAGTGCAAAATGTTAAATGGGGCCCCCAACTATCACAGGTCTTTAATATTAATAGTCTTTTAAAATGGCCAAAGGGACTTTTTGGGCCCTCTTACACTCCAGGTCCAGGGTGCAATTGCAGCCTCTGCGCTTACTATAGTTACACCCTTGTCCTCTTGGATATGTCCACCACCAATGATCTATAGATTGGATTATTGATAGATAGAACTCTAAGACTCTCATGAACCATTTACCTTTCTCGCTGTATTGAGCATCACCTTTATTAGCTTTCCTCTTTCAGCTTAGTGTTTCTTTAAAAAATAAATCACAAGCTCTAATTTTGCAGACCCACGTCTCACCTAGATGAGAAATAATGTATGGTCCATGACTTCAGCAACTGTTAACAAAGGAGCAGACTGACTGCCGTGCTTACAAATATCACTGCCTTAATTAGACAGAATGTAAAAATAACTCAGAGGGGACAACATGCTGCAGAGAATTCTTCCATGCATTAGTCACTTTGGTTTCCGAATAAATAAAAGCGGTGGATGAATTATACAATGAAAAGAGATCTAATGCTGCAGACAAATGCCTTTAAATGCACATAGAAACGGCTGAAGATGTTTCCTTCAGATGTGGCTTTTATTGACGGAAAGTGCGGTTGAATAGAAGCCGCTTCTTTGTATCAGCGGGAAAGAGAACTCCTGATCTTTGCTTTACATGGACTGACTTCTTTCTGAAATCGCTGTTGCTATACCATATAGTCTACAGCGGGGGTACTCAACCTCTTTTAGTAAAAGTCTTCTCACGAAAGTCTGAGCTAAACACTAAATAAAGTTGTCAGCTTGGTAATGTTTCGCCAACTTTGTGATTATTCGTCATCATTTCATAGCTCAGAAGTTTATGGATATTGTGACAGAGTCACTGGCGCTGTATGTTAGGGGAGATATGTGTCACGAAGGTTGCTAGCTTTTGTGATGTGAAATACATAAGTTTCTCTGCAGCATGCTATGTGCTGATGGGTAAACCAGCCATTACAAGGGTTTGGTTTTTTTGCGAGTAGGTGTAAGAGGACGCCTACACACCATATCTCCACCTCAAAGGTGTGGTTGGGAATGTTAAATGTCCAACTGCTAGGTTCTCTGTTGGGTGTTTGGAGAGGGAAGTCTCCAGACGTGGCTCTAGGTGGAGCTGAAGACTTATGGGGTTCTGAGCGGGCGAATCCCGCAAATATAAGGACTCTGCTATAAATTATCTTTTGGTTTGTCATTATGCCGGAAAAGCAATGTTTATTTTGTTAAATTCTGCCAAGGTTTATGTCATACTTAATAAGCCAGCAGGTGTTTGAGCCCAGAAACGTTCCTTTGTCTACCTCTGAAAGCAAGCTAGTGAGTCAACCGGCCACAATAATTATGTTGTAAAACTTTTTGTGTTTTGTTTTATAAAGTTCTATACCACTACTACGTCGCAGTGTTATATGTTAAACGCATCGGCTTTAGGTTAGAAACGTACATAAGAATGAAACACTAAATCTCAGTTTTCTTGTCACGTGGGCAAAGTTCATGTTCACATAGCGTGAATGGCTACGATGAACAGACTTGGTGCTTGCTATTTCGTATTCCAGATCCCTGGGGTTGACCTGGCCTTTACCCATTAACCCTTATCCAGGCATCTGGACTTACACAGGGACTAAATGAGCAGAACCAGGGAAGTTCGGGTTCTGGTACCTGATCTGAATTTTACTCCAAAGTTTGGTTCAAGAACCAGAACTGTATTCGAACGTGAACCAGAACTCATCTGGAAAATTCTCTCTCTGTCTCTATAACGGACTTTCCCCGGAACTTTGAAGATTGCAACGGACTTCTGGGAGAAGTCCATGTTGAGCATTTAGCACAAGATGCCAACTGTCCGGTACGAACCCCGAGCTTAAAAATTTGAGTTCACTCATTTCTAACAGAGATTACTAGGCTGGGCCATGGAGTCAGCTGATGTTTGCTAATGCAAGCTGGCAAGAATAAGAGTCAGACAGCCGGGTCAGAACTAAGAAGTGCAAAATTGTAAGGCAGGAGAAACATCAATAAACTAGAAATAGCAGAGGTCAGAGAACGGGAATAATCAGATCAAATAGGACCACAACACAGCAAGATAAACCAGGACAGCAACCCTATTGACTGGCAGTGGGAGTCAGAGCTTCAGGGGGTTAAATAGCTGACTGCCCCAAGCAGGGCTCCCAGGAAAGAGTGCTTATATATATAGACTAAAATTAACCCCTTATATCCCATAAAAAGCAACACCAAAAGTCCTAGGACAAGAATAGTATTGGCGCTATCAAATGTCGCAAGCAATAAAGGCGTACCCCTGCCCAAAGGCCAAAGCAGAAATAAAAGAGGCATGAATTGGCCCAGTTGTTACATTTTCCACTTGATCTGCTAGCCCTGGCTTATTGCATTTACTGTTTTGCAAGAGTAGCTTATAGGTACCGGTACCTGTCTCCACAAGGACATTGATTGCTTGCATGGCTGAAAGTCACTAGTCTTCTGCAGCAGAGTGTATCTTTAATTGAAGGGCTGTGCTTGGCCTCATCGGGCAATAATGGAGCAGCAATGATGGGGGCTAAGTCATTCTCTTCCAAACCTATACTATGCGAGGTACTGATGCCTCATACAGTTCACCTGTGAGCTGCTTTCCACGTAGAAGTTGTGTTCTTTGAGCCTTCGCACTGCTTAAAGAGGACCTGTCACTTGCCAGAAATTACATATTTTTTTATCTGTTCTTCTGAATCTGGCATTGTTTTGATTTTGTTTTTGAGCTTTTCTGCTCCTGAGATATGGTTGCTTCTTCATTGGTGGTCAACTCTTCTCTGTGTTGCCTCCTTGACTATCAAGTTCATACAGGTATTTGAGGGTCATATCTCAGGAACGGAGAGGCACTGGAACTAAAAAAAAAAAAAAGCGCCACATTCAGGAGAAAAGCGTTATTTAAAAAAACAGGTCCCCTTTAGTGCTGCTTTTTTGTCTACTCTCACTCATTAACTCTTTGCTTCTTTTCTCTCATCGCTGCTTTTCACCACTCTTTCCCTTCTGCTCGCCATATTCCACATTTATTCCTCTTGCTTCTTTCCCTTGTCCTCCCAGTTTGGACAGCAGGGGTCTGGATGGCTTACCTCCAAGTTTAGTGAACCTTTTTTTAGCGCTGATTGACTATATTACAAATTGGCAATGGTTTAATTCCCTTTTACATGGGCAAATTATAAGGGGATTGAATAATTATTTATTCAATCGTTTGGTCCCATTTCTTCTTCTTAATGATGTGATGACTCCTATAAATTATAGAGTTAACTGATGATTGGGTGGTTTGGTTTATTAATAATTAGCCAATAATCGGCCCAAATAAAAGGTTCTTTGGTGACCATGCTGATGGCCACATGACCTACCTAGACTTGGACCCCTTGTTGTAAGGGTGCTGTCACATTGCTTTCTGTGTCCTCGTCTGGACATACTTCAGAAATCCCCCACAAAATGGGGTGTGGACGCCTGTGCCAATGGGGCCGTAGACTGTAATGGTGACGGCAAAGCGAACATGAGCTATACCGTGCACTTTTTTACGAGTGTACACCTACAGGATGCGGACACTCAAAAGTAGTAGACTCCCGAAAAAAGGTGTCCATTCTCGAAAAAGTGCACGGCAGAGCTCACATTCACTGAGCCGTCACCATTACAGTTTATGTCTACATCGGCGCGTGCCTCTGGACCGTTTTACAGGTGGATTCGGGGGACACAACGCAATGTGAAAGCACCTTATCAGCAGGGATGGGCACAGGCCCATACAAGAGCACGATATGGGTCTCTTGTTCTGCAAAAGTGCACGGCAGTGCACACGTTCGCTCTGTCGTCATCATTACAGTCTATGGCCCTGTTGACGCATGTGTCTGTAACTCGTTTTGCGGGGGTTTTATAATGTATGCTCTAACGGGATAGGGTCCCCATAGAAGAGCATGATATGGGGCTCTTGCTCTGCAAAAGTGCACGGCAGTGCTCACGTTCGCTCTGTCGTCATCATTGCAGTCTATGGCCCTATTGGCGCATGCGTCTGTAACCCGTTTTGCAAAGGATTTATGAAGTATGCTCTAAAGGGGAGAGGGTCCCCATACAAGAGCACGATATGGGTCTCTTGTTCTGCAAAAGTGCACGGCAGTGCTCACGTTCGCTCTGTCATCATCATTACAGTCTATGGCCCTGTTGACGCATGTGTCTGTAACTCGTTTTGCGGGGGTTTTATGATGTATGCTCTAACGGGATAGGGTCCCCATACAATAGCATGATATGGCGCTCTTGCTCTGCAAAAGTGCACGGCAGTGCTCACGTTCGCTCTGTCGTCATCATTACAGTCTATGGCCCTATTGGCGCATGCGTCTGTAACCCGTTTTGCAAAGGATTTATGAAGTATGCTCTAAAGGGGAGAGGGTCCCCATACAAGAGCACAATATGGGTCTCTTGTTCTGCAAAAGTGCATGGCAGTGCTCACGTTCGCTCTGTTGTCATCATTACAGTCTATGGCCCTATTGGCGCATGCGTCTGTAACCCGTTTTGCAGAGGATTTATGAAGTATGCTCTAAAGGGGAGAGGGTCCCCATACAAGAGCATGATATGGGGCTCTTGTTCTGCAAAAGTGTGTGGCAGTGCTCACGTTCGCTCTGTCGTCATCATTGCAGTCTATGGCCCTATTGGCGCATGCGTCTGTAACCCGTTTTGCAAAGGATTTATGAAGTATGCTCTAAAGGGGAGAGGGTCCCCATACAAGAGCACGATATGGGTCTCTTGTTCTGCAAAAGTGCACGGCAGTGCTCACGTTCGCTCTGTCATCATCATTACAGTCTATGGCCCTGTTGACGCATGTGTCTGTAACTCGTTTTGCGGGGGTTTTATGATGTATGCTCTAACGGGATAGGGTCCCCATACAATAGCATGATATGGCGCTCTTGCTCTGCAAAAGTGCACGGCAGTGCTCACGTTCGCTCTGTCGTCATCATTACAGTCTATGGCCCTATTGGCGCATGCGTCTGTAACCCGTTTTGCAAAGGATTTATGAAGTATGCTCTAAAGGGGAGAGGGTCCCCATACAAGAGCACAATATGGGTCTCTTGTTCTGCAAAAGTGCATGGCAGTGCTCACGTTCGCTCTGTTGTCATCATTACAGTCTATGGCCCTATTGGCGCATGCGTCTGTAACCCGTTTTGCAGAGGATTTATGAAGTATGCTCTAAAGGGGAGAGGGTCCCCATACAAGAGCATGATATGGGGCTCTTGTTCTGCAAAAGTGTGTGGCAGTGCTCACGTTCGCTCTGTCGTCATCATTACAGTCTATGGCCCCATTGGCGCATATGTCTGGAACCCATTTTGTAAGGGATTTATGATGTATGCTCCGACAGTGATAGGGCCCTTTTGGCCCCCATACAAAAGCATGACATGGGTCTCTTGTTCTCCAAAAGTACAGAGCTGACCTCATGTTTGCTCTGTCGTCATCATTACAGTCTATAGCCCTGTTAGCACATGCGTCTGTTACCCGTTTTGCAGGGGATTTATGACGTGTGCTCCAATGAGGATGGGGTCCTAGGGGCCCCCATACAAGGGCATCATATGGGTCTCTTGTTCTTCAAAAGTGCACAATTGCGCGCCCTTGTGTGCATCACAATTTTTGTCAGTTGGAAACTTCATTTTTGGATTCATTGTGATATATCTGTGCCCAGCCAGGGCTAAAATACCGACATCTCCACCTGTACTAGACCAGGCATTAATGGATATGTTGCCATACAGAATCGTAGCCTTACTATTATCCCCAGTGCACAGAAAGGCCCACGCTGACAGAATTAACGAGCATCATTTCTACGAAGAGGGCTGATTTTTATTATTCGGCGAGATTGGAAAGAATGATAATGGCCGCTCTTTGCCTGTTCTGTTCTCTAAGACGTATTTGTGCCGCGCATTTCCTCAACGTGGGGTAAGATGAATTCTAGGTATAAAAATATCAGATCAGTCTTTGTTTTGGTCTGTGAATGCGGCTCCTACATGAGAGGGCACAGCGCACCGTCCTTTGAGCTGAAAATGTTCCGTGCTTAATAAAAGGAATCTCGCACTAGGGGCTTTCAGACAGATATGGAAAATGCCTCATCATCCAGCTGATGGATTCGCTACGCTGAATAAAATGCAGAGTATCTCATTATTCAAGGACTGGGTGCAGTTCCAGCCAAGGCCCTAATGCAAAATTCATTCACACTGCTTTCTTAAGAGCCAAGTGCTTATCCAGGGGTTAATAAAGCAGCACAGTGTTTGCCTGTAAATCCTCTATCGGAGCAATTAATTCAGGCTATATTTACCGAGATATTCTGGAAAGAGCTCCCCTGTATGCTACATATCAGCAAATGCATCTGCACCAATTCTGCAATTATGCCAGAGCTCAAAATATACAAAACAAATGTATCAATAACGACATTAAATTAGAAAACAACACTTTTATGGATCAAATGCATCTAAAATAAATAGTAAAGTAACTATGTAGATAGTCTTGATAAAAAAAACAAACTATTGACCTATGTGCTGAAGACAGACTAAAGGAGCAAAATTGCGATTCATCACTGCAGAGTCAGATTACACAGGACGACTCCACTCCCAGGAGCCTCCAACACTGACCGTGCAGGACCTACAGCACACAGGCTACTCAGTGCCAAAGCCCAACCATGTGCTATTCAGGAATTCCCAGGATTTCCAACACAGGCTTCCAAGGCCTTGCACTTGGACCACTCAGATCCAAACACAGGAACCACACAGGAACATGTGACCCACACCCTGGTCACATTACATACCCGTAACCACTTCCCTGGGTGGGAGTGTGGGTGTGTGTGGCTAGTTTGTCCCGCCCATCTCACACAACTAGCCCTGCCAATCTCCCATTAGAACTTACACATTTACATGTGGGACAACAGGTCCCAGACCACAACATAACTTTAGATTGACAGCGCAGAGTGTCCTCCTCTGCGACACACATACTGGCCATCTACAATTCTGCCAGTCACTGTTTCATCACATTTATGCCTCCAAGCGCATCTTGAAGCACACACACAGCGCTGCCTGGCTGTAACACTGGTCACTGCACCACAATATATATTGTGGTAGATCGGCTCACTCGGCTGCACACGGAGGTAGTCTATAGAACACTGCGTCTTTTAAGCTTTTAAGGATGCACTTGGTTTACTAGTACCGCATAAACCAAGTTGTGGTAAAGAAAATATAGCCCTCTGGGCAAAACAGCAAAACAAAATGGTAGCACTTCGTGCAGTCCTTGCACTAGTGGGGGTCAGCCCACTCAGGGTTAGCAATGCCCTTGCACAAGCACTATGTGCACAAACACTCTCCTGAAGTCTTCCTCTCCAGGCCCTCAACAGCCCAGACTAACCCTGGAGTTCAGTTAGTTAAAGCCAGACCATGTGACTCTCCATCATGTGACTGATCACATGATCCTGACATCACACAGGTCCTCCTTCCTCCCGCTCTATGCAGGTCCACTAAAACAAGCCCATAATATAACTTTCAATATACCAACCAAACACATAGTGTGCTGGAGGAAATGATTCTGGTTTTACTTCACTGACGCAATCATGCGCAGTGACACGTATCTCCCCTCCATCACATCACCTCACCACTGACTCTGTCACATAATATATCTACTATATAATTGTCTAAGGGTCACTTCCGTCTTTCTGTCTGTCTGTCCTTCTGTCTGTCACGGATATTCATTGGTCGCGGCTTCTGTCTGTCATGGAATCCAAGTCGCTGATTGGTCTCGCCAGCTGCCTGTCATGGCTGCCGCGACCAATCAGCGACGGCCACAGTCCAATTAGTCCCTCCCCTGCAGTCAGCGCCCGGCGCCCGCTCCATACTCCCCGCAGTCACCGCTCACACAGGGTTAATGCCAGCGGTAGCAGACCACATTTTGCTGTGGGTAACTCACTCCGTTACCGCCGCTATTAACCCTGTGTGACCAAGTTTTTACTATTGATGCTGCCTATGCAGCGTCAATAGTAAAAACATCTAATGCTAAAAATAATTAAAAAAATAAAAAATCATTATATACTCACCTTTCGCGATGCTCCGGTGACCGCTCCATGCAAGCGGCAGGTTCCAGTGCCAACGATGGTATGGGAGAAGGACCTGCCATGACGTCACGGTCATGTGACCGCAACGTCATCACAGGTCCTGCGCGCCTGCGCGAGAAAGACCTGCCATGACGTCATGGTCATGTGACTGCGACGTCATCACAGGTCCTGCGTACCTGCGCGAGAAAGACCTGCCATGACGTCATGGTCATCTGACTGCGATGCCATCACAGGTCCTGCGCGCCTGCGCGAGAAGGACCTGCCATTACGTCACGGTCATGTGACCGAACTACAATGGGCCCTCGGAAGGTGAGTATATGTTTATTTTTTATTTTTTAACCTGTGACATACGTGGCTGGGCAATATACTACGTAGCTGGGCAATATACTACATGGCTCTGTGCTGTATACTACGTCACTGGGCAATATACTATGTAACTGGGCAATATACTACGTACCTGGGCAATATGCTACGTGACTGGGCAATATACTACGAGGCTCTGTGCTGTATACTACGTCACTGGGCAATATACAATGTAACTGGGCAATATACTACGTAACTGGGCAATATACTACGTGCTTGGGCAATATACTACGTCACTGGGCAATATACTACGTGACTGGGCAATATACTACGTCACTGGGGAATATACTACGTCACCGGGCAATACGTGGCTTGGCAATATACTATGTGGCTGGGCAATATACTATATGGCTGGGCAATATGCTACATGGCTGGGCAATATACTACTTGGCTGGGCAATATACTACGTGGCTGGGCAATATACTACGTGGCTGGGCAATATACTACGTGGCTGGGCAATATACTACGTGGCTGGGCAATATACTACGTGGCTGGGCAATATACTACGTAGTAGGGCAATACACTACGTGGCTGGGCAATATACTACGTGGCTGGGCAATATACTACGTGGCTGGGCAATATACTACGTGGCTGGGCAATATACTACGTGACTGGGCAATATACTACGTGGACATGCATATTCTAGAATACCCGATGCATTAGAATTGGGCCACCATCTAGTATATACTGTATATATATATATATATATATATAAATATATATATATATATATATATACAGTGGGGCAAAAAAGTATTTAGTCAGTCAGCAATAGTGCAAGTTCCACCACTTAAAAAGATGAGAGGCGTCTGTAATTTACATCATAGGTAGACCTCAACTATGGAAGACAAACTGAGAAAAAAAAATCCAGAAAATCACATTGTCTGTTTTTTTAACATTTTATTTGCATATTATGGTGGAAAATAAGTATTTGGTCAGAAACAAACAATCAAGATTTCTGGCTCTCACAGACCTGTAACTTCTTCTTTAAGAGTCTCCTCTTTCCTCCACTCATTACCTGTAGTAATGGCACCTGTTTAAACTTGTTAGCAGTATAAAAAGACACCTGTGCACACCCTCAAACAGTCTGACTCCAAACTCCACTATGGTGAAGACCAAAGAGCTGTCAAAGGACACCAGAAACAAAATTGTAGCCCTGCACCAGGCTGGGAAGACTGAATCTGCAATAGCCAACCAGCTTGGAGTGAAGAAATCAACAGTGGGAGCAATAATTAGAAAATGGAAGACATACAAGACCACTGATAATCTCCCTCGATCTGGGGCTCCACGCAAAATCCCACCCCGTGGGGTCAGAATGATCACAAGAACGGTGAGCAAAAATCCCAGAACCACGCGGAATGAACTGCAGAGAACTGGGACCAATGTAACAAGGCCTACCATAAGTAACACACTACGCCACCATGGACTCAGATCCTGCAGTACCAGACGTGTCCCACTGCTTAAGCCAGTACATGTCCGGGCCTGTCTGAAGTTTGCTAGAGAGCATTTGGATGATCCAGAGGAGTTTTGGGAGAATGTCCTATGGTCTGATGAAACCAAACTGGAACTGTTTGGTAGAAACACAACTTGTCGTGTTTGGAGGAAAAAGAATACTGAATTGCATCCATCAAACACCATACCTACAGTAAAGCATGGTGGTGGAAACATCATGCTTTGGGGCTGTTTCTCTGCAAAGGGGCCAGGACGACTGATCCGGGTACATGAAAGAATGAATGGGGCCATGTATCGTGAGATTTTGAGTGCAAACCTCCTTCCATCAGCAAGGGCATTGAAGATGAAACGTGGCTGGGTCTTTCAACATGACAATGATCCAAAGCACATCGCCAGGGCAATGAAGGAGTGGCTTCGTAAGAAGCATTTCAAGGTCCTAGAGTGGCCTAGCCAGTCTCCAGATCTCAACCCTATAGAAAACCTTTGGAGGGAGTTGAAAGTCCGTGTTGCCAAGCGAAAAGCCAAAAACATCACTGCTCTAGAGGAGATCTGCATGGAGGAATGGGCCAACATACCAACAACAGTGTGTGGCAACCTTGTGAAGACTTACAGAAAACGTTTGACCTCTGTCATTGCCAACAAAGGATATATAACAAAGTATTGAGATGAAATTTTATTTCTGACCAAATACTTATTTTCCACCATAATATGCAAATAAAATGTTAAAAAAACAGACAATGTGATTTTCTGGATTTTTTTTTCACAGTTTGTCTCCCATAGTTGAGGTCTACCTATGATGTAAATTACAGACGCCTCTCATCTTTTTAAGTGGTGGAACTTGCACTATTGCTGACTGACTAAATACTTTTTTGCCCCACTGTATATATAATGTATTTATGGATATATATCTATATACATATCATGCCATTATACGCATCACACCATTATATATACTGTATATATATATATATATATATATATATATATATGTATATTTATATATACATATATGTTCAGAGGCTTCGGAACATTCTCCTTCCACTTTGCTTATACAGTTTCTGCACAGACCTATCTGTCTCCATGGTTACAGACTACAAATAAACCTCATGTGTAGTCTGATTGATTTATTAATGTATTTATTTACTTTACTCCTTACTTTGATCCTAGACTTAGGTATTAGATACTATTAGGGGCTGTCTGGGACTAATATAGTGATGACTTTTCCGTGGAATAGGCCATCAATATCAGATCGGTGGTGAATCGACACCCGGCACCTCCATTATATACTTTGTGCTCTGGCGGCAGCTGAATGTAAGCAATGTACTGAGTGGGAGCAGCACATGAACATACAGGGTTTAGTGACAGCTCCAGAGTGCAACACAAGTAGATGGAAGTTAAGGTGCAGTACCTAGAAATGGCCACTAAGTGTTTTCGGAGCCATGGTTTTACAGCTCCATAGAGACACAATATTCTGTATCGGAGCTGTGCACACAAAACATTTTTAATCACGATTATTTGCAAAATTAAAGGAACCAATCCACGGACATCATGAATGAGACACTGACTCCACATTGATGTCTCGGGACCTGCAAATCAACTAGACCAGGGCAGGGAGAAGGAGGCATATGTTCCCCGTCTCTCAGGGTATTTTTACTCTGAATTTAAGAGTAAAATATATACGGCTCCAATGGCGCAGCCGGTGTCCGATTCACGATGCCCCAACCAAATCTAATGACCAATTCCCCTTAAATAGTTAATATCCTCTATTAAATTATTGCTTTGTCTGCTCCTCATTTTGATATTGGCCACATTTGCAAAAACTTCTGTTCACAATCTTAAAAATTTTACAAAAATAGTAATTAAAATTCACGTTGTCTTCCAGGTGGGAAGTTGACAGTGACTACTGTGAAGGGGTGAAACAGACGCCACCATATGACGGCGGCACCAGGCTTCTGGAGGTCATCGATATGACAGTGTTTGACTTTCTCATGGGTAAGATATAAGTTCTGATTGATGTAAAGTGCATCAAAACGTGCATTAAAATGCATTAAAACTGTTTTTTTTCTATTGAATATAAGAATAATTTAAGGCAACTGAAAGACGGTGTTTTCCAAATGCGGAAAAAAAAATTAAACAAAAGTTAAGATCTGATTGACTTCCATAAATGACACCAAAACACCTCCATGCGTATTACAACTAGCCCAATGATTTAAATCAGCACCATGTAATGCTCAGTTCTCCCTGCGGAGGTGCTGCAGAGAAAATGAACGCTTGCTTTTTGGTTCTCCCATAAATTACAGCTTCCTGCAGTGGAAGAAATCTATGATCACATACTGCTAGGGACTCATCCTTCAAAAAGGCAGTGATTGACTTCCAAGTGAACATACAGTTGTATAAATCTTCCCTTTTATTCCTCTACAGGTAACATGGATCGTCACCACTATGAGACCTTTGAGAAGTTTGGAAATGAGACATTTATAATTCACTTGGATAATGGAAGAGGGTAAATATCTTTATTGCAACAATGGCATCTTATCCTGCGTATACGTAGTCAATTCACGTAGTGGTCAATTCTACATTGCTTTTTTGTCTTTTTCTAGAGATGTTGACTTTTTTGTTTACTTGATTTGCACCTTTCAAGGCGTTGACCACTACTAGGACAATCCCTTCTCAATCTGAACGTTTGCCCCCCGTTAAAGTAAAGACACCTACGTTCTCCTAGAGTGCCTTGCGCCTTTCCATCGGCATCGGCACTCTCATTCCCGGGACTCACGTGAGGTTGTTACGTCATATGAGCCCTACGCCCCATGAGCGCTAGCTATGAAAATCTAAATAAAGCACTTTTTCCATAGTCTTTCTTTTTGCAATCCATTTGGGAGGGGTGTGCGGCACACATTCAAAGGAAACAGTACCAATGATACCTGGGCCCCCTTTCACCGGGGACCATGACAGTCACTTGTTAGAACTGCTACTCGTTGAGTTCATCTTTTCGAATGTGATTTCTCCATAGGAAACTCAGTGGTAAATGAAGTCTACAAGTCCCACAAGTATAGTCGTATTCATCTGCTTCCCCGCTATTCTGAAAACTTTATTATTATCGTTACGCGGATATTGTGTCTGCGGTTACCATGGTTTTAATACCACTTTGTGTCAGCGGATAAAGAAAGATTTATTTCGACCTTGAAAATGTCTAATGTTGTAAAAGCTCATGTCTTTTGAATGCCGTGTAATATAGGAACCGCGGAACGATGACGGTAAAGGAAAAAATGTACAATGTGTTTAAAATCAAATAACCGGAACCATTCTGTATTTTGCGGGGGAGAAACATAATTTGGGAACGGATGGCATAAGAGTAAAGCAACTAGGATCCACTATTCCACCTTCTTTGCCCTAATGTTAGTATTATTTCATTATTTTTTGACCTTCAGGTCGGTCTCGGGCCATGGCAACTTTATGGATGAACGCTCTGTAGGAAGATCAATCTTGTGCAAGCTTAGATAGGTCCACCAGGGTCTTCTCCATCATTATTTTGATAGTATCAAGCCACCGGGTTGCTGGTCTTCGTTTTAACCTTGTTCCTGTAAGAAAAGTATAGTACTTTTTTTTTTTATTTTGACACTCCGCTAATGAATTTACTCATTAAATTTGAGTAATTGGTCATATATAAGTATATCAAAAGAAGTAACCAGCTTGGGAATTATTTGCATGGAAATCCAAACACTTGCTGACCTCCACAGATTACACTTGATTCCTGAGTGTCCCAGCAGTGGGACTACCTGTGATCGACTTCTCCAAAGAGAACCCCTTTAAACAAATACATATATTGAGACGTAACATGGAGTTCAGGGGTTCCAAAGCAAAATATTTACCAGGAGACCACCAGGACATTTTGTGCCTCCCACCCACACCCTAGTCACCAGATAAGTCACTCAGTGAACCATCTCTCGCCAGTCCCGCACTAATTCTGCTGCCTCATGCCATTTGGCTACTTCTCCTGGTCTTCTTTGGTGCCCTGCTCCACACTCATCTCTGACCTCCTACCAGTATAAAGGAACGCACCTTATAGCAATCTTTACCCCCTTCCTGATTTTCCCAGATCTTTTCTCCTGGATGCCAGTTCCCGTCTGGTATTGTCTTCTAGAAAAGGCTACATGTCTTGGATATGGCCGCCTCGGGGAATAATAATAATCTAATATATAATTGCCTAGAATACTACTTCCTGCAATTTGTGCCAACTTCCATGGCTTTGTCCGGAGCTAATGTCCGGAGCTAATGTCCGGAGCTAATGTCCGGAGCTAATGTCCGGAGATTAATTGCCTAGAATACTACTTCCTGCAATTTGTGCCAACTTCCGTGGCTTTGTCCGGAGCTAATGTCCGGAGCTAATGTCCGGAGCTAATGTGCGGAGATAATGTCCGGAGCTAATGTGCGGAGATAATGTCCGGAGCTAATGTCCGGAGATAAGTGACGTCAACAGTGTCCAGTGTCTGATTGGTTGCCGCCTGCTGCGAGCGACCAATCAGAAACGTGCCGTACTGTGACACACTCCGCCCGCCATTTTGGTGTGATTTTTGAATTTTTACCTCACAGCAAGTTTCTATTGCGTGGAGGCGGGCCCAGTGACGTTGCTCTTCAAGCTCCTGCCGAATTTCGTCAAAAAAATGATAATACCATTTACCAAAACTATATATATTTAGTTGTGAAGTGGTTCAGTGACATTTTCACACCAATTTTGAACTTTTGTTTGGTGTTTTCTCCATATACTGCCTATTATTTTTGTTCTTTCTTACTATTATTTATTAATTGTATTATTCTTACATTTGAATAAATAAAGTATATATGGATTCTAGACTCCCGATTCTTTAGAATCGGGCTGCCATCTAGTAATAATAATATTGACATGGTGGCTCATTAAGGTGGTTTCACAAGTATCAAATGGCACATTGGAGATCATTTTGGGAGAAACTGCAAGTGTTTTTGTAGTGCTCTTTTGGCCACGTGACTCTTATACCATGCAGCCAAAATTCTTTTTCTAAATTGCTGCAGTTTGTGGTGAAAAAAAATTATAATTGCCTTTACCCAAAACTAAAAAGGTACAAAACACCCTTAGGCCATTTTCACACTTCACTTCCACGTGCGGATCGCAGTTTTTTTGGCATAGCCGAATGGCTCCTAACTCAAACTGAAGAACCTCATAGACAAACACGTATGAGGCTGTTTGGTTGAAGTCAGGAGACCCTCAGATGTGCCAAAAATGGCAGTGGTGTCACGTGTGGTCTCACCCTTAGGACTCGAGCAGACGACAAACTAGGCATCGAATGGCACCCGGACCAATGTTATTCTATGGGGCTGTTCATACGTCAGATTTTTTCCTTGGAAAGAGCCTGTCAGATCCGTAAATCTGGATCGCACTCGGCCATGCAAGAAAATCGAAGTACACTATGATTACACTGTGATCAAACTCAGATAAGGAGATGATGAGGAAAGGAAAAAAAAAATCTCCATCTTCTCCATTCTGTCAGTCCGTGAAAATTGGACTACAATCTGATTATTTTCGACAGACCCATTGCCTTGCCTGGCCAAGAGCGATACGATTTCTGGATGCAAATTGTGCATGCTGTGATTTTTTTTTCCTCGGACTCTGTTCAAGGAAATAATTGGACATGTGAGCGGCCCCATAGAATAACATTGGTCAGATTGTGATCTCATGTTTTGTCGTATCGCAAACGAACCGAAAATACGGTCATCTGCACGAACCCTAATCAGTCTAAGGGAACAGGTGATGGTAGAATTTGATGGTAATATATAAAAACATGGCAAAATTGCGATGTTCAAAGGTTATTTTTGCATAACCCGGCAAAGTTGTGTAATTGATCCACTTGATAGCACTGTTGATCGTGTGCAAAAATAATGGATTATTTATTATTACTCTTCATTCTCCAATATCTTATTCAGTCTAAAAAGGGAATAATAAAGATGAGAGAGTCGGAGTTTGCTTTTCTGGGACTTCCGAGTCCCATAGGCGCATTCCCACAATTCATAGGATGAAAAGGTCTAAACTCTCGGAATAAAACATCTCTCACATTTCACAGGGAGATTTCGGATGTCAGAAGATAAAAGATTTTTCTCGCAATAACTGTTTTACGGTAAATTGTTTGCTGCAAAATAGACTCAAGACAGATATTAGGCTGACATCTAACAGGTTTTAGGAATCATCTCGACAGGTTGATGATATTTGGACACGGTTGGGGTATGAGTATTGAAATTGTTTTGTTTTGCTTTTAACAGGTTTGGAAAATATTCTCACGACGAGCTGTCGATCTTGGTGCCGCTAAACCAGTGCTGCAGGTATCGCTACGTACAAAATCACTGCGGCTCCTAAGTGGACCGCAAAAAAGCTATTGTATATTGTTCACACTGATAACGAATGTTTCCATATCAAATAAAAGGCCAAAATCAAATAATATAAACATTTTGGGGTATTTTTTACGTCCTCTTTACATCACAGTATAATGCAGATTGCAGAATGAGTTATCAGTGAGACCACTGTATCTCTGATCTCTCTTCTCCTGAACCATCTTCTAAGCTTCATGACCAAGTGAAAGTTGATCTTTGATGTGGTCCTAAGTCAGCATAGAAGATGGCTAAAAAAAAAGAAATCCTGTCTTTAGTTTACTAAGGAAAATCCTGCTGACAGTATCAGGTTGGTACCATTACACTGATTAACATGATACCTTGGTTGATGAAATCAGTCTTGTGGTTGTTGTTTAACCTTTATTTGCAGTTTTCAGTTAATGAGATTCTCATGCTCCGTAGCGGCCTGTGGGTGGGGCTGTGGGCAGCCTGTGGGTGGGGCTGTGGGTGGCCTGTGGGTGGGGCTGTGGGTGGGGCTGTGGGCAGCCTGTGGGTGAGGCTGAGGGCATCCTGTGGGTGAGGCTGAGGGCAGCCTGTGGGTGGGGCTGTAGGTGGCCTGTGGGTGGGGCTGTGGGCGGCCTGTGAGTGAGGCTGAGGGCAGCCTGTGGGTGGGGCTGTGAGCAACCTGTGGGTGAGGCTGAGGGCATCCTGTGGGTGAGGCTGAGGGCAGCCTGTGGGTGGGGCTGTAGGTGGCCTGTAGGTGGGGCTGTGGGCGGCCTGTGAGTGAGGCTGAGGGCAGCCTGTGGGTGGGGCTGTGAGCAGCCTGTGGGTGAGGCTGAGGGCAGCCTGTGGGTGGGGCTGTGGGTGGCCTTTGGGTGGGGCTGTGGGCAGCCTGTAGATGAGGCTGAGGGCAGCCTGTGGGTGGGGCTGTGGGTGGCCTGTGGGTGGGGCTGTGGTTGGCCTGTAGATGAGGCTGAGGGCAGCCTGTGGGTGGGGCTGTGGGTGGCCTGTGGATGGGGCTGTGGGCGGCCTGTGGGTGAGGCTGAGGGCAGCCTGTGGGTGGGGCTGTGGGTGGCCTGTGGGTGGGGCTGTGGGCAGCCTGTAGATGAGGCTGAGGGCAGCCTGTGGGTGGGGCTGTGGGTGGCCTGTGGGTGGGGCTGTGGGTGGCCTGTAGATGAGGCTGAGGGCAGCCTGTGGGTGGGGCTGTGGGTGGCCTGTGGGGGAGGCAGAGGGAAACCTGTGGGTGCAGCTGTGGGTGGCCTGTGGGTGGAGCTGTGGGCGGCCTTTGGATGAGGCTGAGGGCAGCCTGTGGGTGGGGCTTTGGGTGGCCTGTGGATGGGACTGTGGGTGGGGCTGTGGGTGGCCTGTGGGTGGGGCTGAGGGTGACCTGTGGATGGGGCTGTGGGCAGCCTGTGGGTGGAGCTGTGGGTGGCCTCTGGATGGGGCTGTGGGTGGCCTCTGGGTGGGGCTATGGGCGGCCTCTGAGTGGGACTTTTTGTGAAGCTCTGCTTATCTATTCATCCTTATGGGCTTATGACAAATCACTGGTCTCTCACTGACATATAATATTGTTGATGTTATTGCTGATAATGCATATAATATTGTTGGCTTTTGTGAGGCTTAGAAAAAAAATTAAATCCAGCAAAATGGCACCAACAGCGGCACCCGCGTAGTAGCATCTATCTCTTACTGATATGTGCTACTGCGTGAGCGACGACTCCAGCGCCATTGTGCTGCAGCCAAATTGTTTTTCCCTCCAGCAAAATGGTGCCGGCGGTGCATGCGCAGTAGCATCTATTGCTTGCCTATAGATGCTACCATGCAAGTGCCGCCACCATTTTGCTGCAGCCAAATTTATTTTCCTTCAGCAAAATGACGCCACCAATGGCGCTTGCGCAGTAGCATCTATTGGCAAGTGATATATGCTACAGCACATGCACCGCCGCCTTTTTGTTAGAGGAAAAAAATTGCAGCAAAATGGTGTCAGCGCCTGCGCAGTAACATCTAACGGTAAGAGAGAGATGCTACTCGCAGGCACTGTGGTGCCATTTTGCTGAATGCAAATATTTTTCTAAGCCTCACAATAGCCAACTACATCATATGCATTATCAACAATAATATCAACAATATTATATGCATTATGTAAAATAAGGGGTAGATCAGTGACCTTTCAGAAGCCCATACAGATGCATATGTAAGCAGAGCACCACATAAAGCCAACCCACAGGCCGCCCTGGAGCACTAGCATATAATTAACTGAAAACTGCAAATACGAATTAAACAGCAACCACAAGACGGATTTCATCACCCAGGTATCATTTTAATCAGTATAACGGCGCCAACCTGACACTGTCTGTAGGTTACTGTGCACAATCCTGACAGGTTCCCTTTAAATAGAGGAAATGGCATAAACTAAAAGAACCAATACTCACCTGATGAAACTGCTTCTGGCACGTTGTCACTTCAGGGATCTCCATCAGTCTTTGTCTATTTTGCTTCCTTGATAACCTCTCTCTCCCCCACTGCTTCCTATCATTGGTCTCAGCTGTTTTGTGCTGTACTGCACCGAGACAAGTGATTGGCTGAAGTGGTCATGTGAGTAGACAGGGACGTCATCTCTGCAGCAAGGCAAGCAAAGATCTTCAGGAGCACTATTAATTGTAAATGTAATTTTCTACACATCCTGGAAAACCTCTTTAACCAACTCATTGACTTAAAGGTAATCCGTCACCATGCTCTTGCTGTGTAATCTAACAGCAGCATGACTTAGGGTCAGAAACCCTGATTCCAGCGATGCATCACTTAGTTGACTGGGTGTCGTAGTTGTGATAGAATCAGTTTATTCTGATCTAGCAGAGCCTTGCGCATCAGTGATTGGCAACTTTTCTGTGCAATGTGTCATGCCACAGAGGAGCCAGAAGACCGCAGTGTCTGATTTCTCCTACTGCAGTGATTAGAAGCACTTGACCTTCATATTAAACAGTGTTAATTTCTTTTAGCAGTGTAGGGGTTAATTTGCTCAGTTGAGAGCTCCTGGAAACTTTCCTGCATTAAGGCTCCCAGCTGTTCACTGTTAGCCAATTTCTCTCCTCTTCTGTTTCCTGTCCCCTCTCTCTGCATGCGGTCTCACAGACACAATGAGACAGATGTTCTTCAGCAGCACCTCCCCCTCTGCCATGTCTTCTGTTTACTCTGTTCCTATAGGCACGGTTGTTGAGGATGGAGGTGGTTTCTGAGCATTTACCAATTGGATGTGGATATGAGCTAATTTTATGCTTATTTCTAGGGATGAGCGGACCCATGGAAGTCCGGGTTATGGTACCCGACCAAACTTTTGTCCAAAGTTCGGTTTGGGTACCAGAACTTGAACATGAACCCGAACCCCCTTTGGAGATGGAAAATCTCTCCCTTTCCCCCTCCCTCTCTCTCTCGTCATGTTCGGAGTTTAGCATCCTGTTCGGAACCCGGATTTTTAAGTTCGGGTTCGCTCATCTCTACTTATATCTACTCAATGATGATTTGTCTCAGAACCATCATACATTGCTTTTATCTTCTGGGACCATATTCTTGCCAGAACTCTGTATCCCGATTTGATTGGTAGACCATCATTCATGTATATTTGTACACAAAAAACATCAATTCTATTTCCTCCTCCTTCAACAGAATTAAGAAGTCTACGTACCTGCGACTGCAACTCCTAGCGAAAGAAGAATACAAGTTGAGTGCGCTCATGGAGGAGTCACTTCAGATGGACAAAATCGCTCCGATCCTCTACCAGCCACACCTGGAGGCGATGGACAGAAGACTTCGGATTATCCTCAAAGCCGTCAACGACTGCTTAGAAAAACTTAGCTACGACAACGTAGTCGAAAATGATCTAGACTCTGATCTGAACAACAAGACGACTAAGAGGTAGTGACGCGGAATCACTATCCCCCCCCCATCCAAGAAGACATAGTCTTGCTGAAGACTGCGAATTTCTTCTCCGTGAATTCAGTGAATTCAGATTTAAGATGAAATTACCCCACTGTAGACAAGTTATTTAAAAAAAAAAAAAAGAAATAAGAAAGGATTAGATGAAATGTCTATAGGTTTATTGTTTGTGGGTGAACGCGAGATGAAATGGTCAAAGACCTACGGAATCGGTGTTGGGTGGTAATCATATCCCGATCTTTTTTTGTACAGATAGGAGGCCTTTATTTAAAAAAAAAAAAATTATGAAAAATTTTGTATTTATATATAAATATATGGTATAATATTACAAAATGATGACCTACCTACCACTTTTTTTGGGGAAAAAAAAAAATAAAATAAAAAGGGACAGTATAGTTTTGTTTACCTGTGATGCTGACTTGACTACACCACATCGACGCCTTCGAAATCACTTCAATCCCTTAACTTGAGTCTACTGTATCTCCTGCAAGTTGTATTTCTGGAGGTCATAAATCCAAAGTCTTAAGAGTCAGATGGTTTTCAGGACGACTTAATCATTTCCGACGGTGGAAGCTTTACTTGAATGTTCGGCATCGAGAGGAGCTGCTTTAATCGCTAAACTCAAGATCAGAGGTTGGCGACTTGTTGCTCTTCGCTTGTGGTCAAACGCTTCCGAAAAGGGTTTGTTATTTTTCAGGAAGGGGTTATTTAGGGTTATTAATGGACTGCAGCATTTTTGCCTTGGACCTTTCTCGTCGTTTGTAGCCAGGTAGCTGCCTTCCCATGTTTCGCTTTTACTATATCTTGTGTAAATACTGTATATACGTTACATGGATGACGGCTGTGTTCTGCAGCCGTGAGCTTCATTTTTGCAACGTTTTTTGTGATTTGTTTGCAGCGTGGTAAAAGTGCAATAAAAGATACAGCAAATAATTATCCAAAACATCTCTATGCTTTATTGTTTAATAGTTTGGCATTACCTTTATGAGTATTCGTTATCCACCCTGTTGTCTTAAAATGGATTGGTAAAGAATATAAGAAAGGTCCGCTTTTTTCCCTCTGGAAACAGCGCCACCTTTGTCTAATGGCTGTACCTGATATTACAAGGTCATAAAGTTAAAAAGAGCAAAGTGTACAGGTAGTGACAATGGTTGTTCCAGGTTCTTCTTGTGAAGATCTGCAGTACCAGACACAGTCCATGAGCAAGAGTGGCGCTGTTCTTAAAAGGCTTTATTGTTTTACAATCACATGCTACTATCAAAAACTTTTTTTTTTTCCAAGGGAATCTGTCACCATGTTTTTGCTACCTTATCTGAGACCCTGATTCCAGCGATGTGTCACTTCCTGGGCTGCTTGCTGTTGTTTTTTATAACAATCAATGTTACTAATAAACCTGCTGCCATGTAATCCTCCATATTTATGAGCTCTGTATTACCCTGTCCCCACCCCCTGATTGGCAGCTTTCTGCATATGCACTGTGTACACAGAAAGCTGCCAATCAGAGGTGTGGGCGGAGTTATACAGAGCTCAGCATTCAGAGAACTGCCTGATCTGCAGCAGATAAAGCAGCGATTTTATGAAAATTACGGAAAGCAGCCCATTAAGTGACACATAGCTGGAATCAAGGTCTCTATCCCTACATCAGGCTGCTAACAGGTGATAATATGGTTCGTCATTGAAGCCGCATAAGCACACACACACCTATGGGTTATAATACTGACCCACATGCACTTACTAGAACAAAAAAAGATAGCATTAAAATACAGAATTTTAGGGTGTGCATATAGCAATGTTGGCATGTATACTTTATAGAAGGGGGTCCCCAACTGAAACCCCACTATTGTAGGCAGTGTAGGGAACTCTAAAAACAGTATTATGCAATTTACCTATGAAGGATACACTACAGATACATGTTGAGATGTAGCAGAGCTGAATGAATTGTCATTTATTTATTTCTAGAAGTCTATGCAATCTCTAACTACCGGTAAATCATTCACTAGCAGAGCCAAGGATACAGCACTATCTGGGCCTACATAAGTACTATTTACACCCACAACATGCCTATATCATTTCCATGGAGATACAAGAAAGCAGTGCTATGTATGCATACAACACTTAAAGTAATTGCTCATGCAGGCAATCATGTAAGTCAAATGTGTGATGTCCGATTTTTGATTAGATAGCACCCTCTTCAGATGAACAATTTTTTTCTCGGCCCAACTGTCCATGAAAAAAAAATCACAGCAAGCACTGTTCTCTTCTGAGTCTCTGGGAGCGAAAAAAAAAATTGGATCTGACTGCCATCCGATTTTTCTTTGTACATTTCTGTTATAAAGTTAGTAAACTTTATATGATCATGTCCATTTTTTGCAGTTGCATGAAAACGCGTCGCACACAGATGTTAATCGGAGAAAAATTAGATGAAAATCATCTGAGTTTTCTGGATGAAAATGGTCAATTTTTCATATGTTTGTCTGCTGCCGGCATAAAAAAAAAAGGAGTGTTGTCTCCCTATCGGTACCTATAGTATTTATAAAAGAAACAGGGAGGCAGTACTATCTGTGTTTCTCCATTTACAGGAAAATACAGGGAGGCTGGATTGTGTCCCCATTAAATTACCAGAGAGAAGCTAGCAGTTAGTACTATACTATACACCAGGGAGGAGGAACTATTTGTAGCTTTATCATTTTTCGGAAGAGGCAGGAAGGCAGTGCTCTATATACTTACATAATTTGCAGAAAGAAACTAGGAGACAGTACTAGTGTCATTCTGTAGCCAAAATAATGCACTGCATCATTTCCGAAAATAAAGTGTTCAAGCCTGAGGGAAAAAAAAGGCACACGCCCGTTCACAGGGCAATGTCGGGCATGGGTTTTGGCCCCATGGTGAAAACTTCTCACCTGGTCAGGCAGTGCTTCAAACAATCAATCAATGCATATAGAAAAATCTCTGTTACTCCTGCCTGCTCGCTGGTTGTTGCCATCGTTCATTGCAAGAGAAAGCAAAAAAAAAAAATACGGGCTTGACTGATCTGTTCTTTTAAATCAGGTGAGCGCGATTATACAAATGGAGAGACTGATCCAATCTGGAAATGTGTTGACGTGTATTGTGTAAGGGCTCAAATACCGAAAAAGAAGGTGGCAGTCATATCTCACTGTGGAGCCGAGCCAACCTCCTTTTATTCTTTCCTCCTTCAAAGGGACAGCCCATGCAGAGCTCCACAATCTATCACTGACCACGCAGAGCTCCACAATCTATCACTGACCACGCAGAGTTCCACAATCTATCACTGACCACGCAGAGCTCCACAATCTATCACTGACCACGCAGAGCTCCACAATCTATCACTGACCACGCAGAGCTCCACAATCTATCACTGACCAGGCAGAGCTCCACAATCTATCACTGACCACGCAGAGCTCCACAATCTATCACTGACCACGCAGAGCTCCACAATCTATCACTGACCAGGCAGAACTCCACAATCTATCACTGACCACGCAGAGCTCCACAATCTATCACTGACTAGGCAGAGCTCCACAATCTATCACTGACCACGCAGAGCTCCACAATCTATCACTGACCACGCAGAGTTCCACAATCTATCACTGACCACGCAGAGCTCCACAATCTATCACTGACCAGGCAGAGCTCCACAATCTATCACTGACCAGGCAGAGCTCCACAATCTGTCACTGACCACGCAGAGCTCCACAATCTATCACTGACCACGCAGAGCTCCACAATCTATCACTAAAAACACAGAGTTCCACAATCTATCACTAATAACACAGAGTTCCACAATCTATCACTAAAAACACAGAGTTCCACAATCTATCACTAATAACACAGAGCTCCACAATCTATCACTGACAACGCAGAGCTCCACAATCTATCACTAAAAACACAGAGTTCCACAATCTATCACTAAAAACACAGAGTTCCACATTCTATCATTGACCACGCAGAGCTCTACAATCTATCACTGACCACGCAGAGCTCCACAATCTATCACTGACCACGCAGAGTTCCACAATCTATCACTGACCACGCAGAGTTCCACAATCTATCACTGACCACGCAGAGCTCCACAATCTATCACTGACCAGGCAGAGCTCCACAATCTATCACTGACCACGCAGAGCTCCACAATCTATCACTGACCAGGCAGAGCTCCACAATCTATCACTGACCACGCAGAGCTCCACAATCAATCACTAAAAACACAGAGTTCCACAATCTATCACTAATAACACAGAGTTCCACAATCTATCATTGACCACGCAGAGCTCCACAATCTATCACTGACCACGCAGAGCTCCACAATCTATCACTGATCACGCAGAGCTCCACAATCTATCATTGACCACGCAGAGCACCACAATTTATCACTGACCACGCAGAACTCCACAATCTATCACTGACCACGCAGAGCTCCATAATCTATCACTGACCACGCAGAGCTCCACAATCTATCACTGACCAGGCAGAGCTCCACAATCTATCACTGACCACGCAGAGCTCCACAATCTATCACTGACCAGGCAGAGCTCCACAATCTATCACTGACCACGCAGAGCTCCACAATCTATCACTGACCAGGCAGAGCTCCACAATCTATCACTGACCACGCAGAGCTCCACAATCTATCACTGACCAGGCAGAGCTCCACAATCTATCACTGACCACGCAGAGCTCCACAATCTATCATTGACCACGCAGAGCTCCACAATCTATCACTGACCACGCAGAGCTCCACAATCTATCACTGACCACGCAGAGCTCCACAATCTATCACTGACCACGCAGAGCACCACAATTTATCACTGACCACGCAGAGCTCCACAATCTATCACTGACCAGGCAGAGCTCCACAATCTATCACTGACCACACAGAGCTCCACAATCTATCACTAAAAACACAGAGTTCCACAATCTATCACTAATAACACAGAGTTCCACAATCTATCATTGACCACGCAGAGCTCCACAATCTATCACTGACCACGCAGAGCTCCACAATCTATCACTGACCACGCAGAGCTCCACAATCTATCATTGACCACGCAGAGCACCACAATTTATCACTGACCACGCAGAACTCCACAATCTATCACTGACCACGCAGAGCTCCATAATCTATCAATGACCACGCAGAGCTCCACAATCTATCAATGACCACGCAGAACTCCACAATCTATCACTGACCACGCAGAGCTCCACAATCTATGACTGACCACGCAGAGCTCCACAATCTATCACTGACCACGCAGAGCTCCACAATCTATCACTGACCACACAGAGCTCCACAATCTATCACTGACCAAGCAGAGCTCCACAATCTATCACTGACCACGCAGAGCTCCACAATCTATCACTGACCACGCAGAGCTCCACAATCTATCACTGACCACCCAGAGCTCCACAATCTATCATTGACAACGCAGAGCTCCACAATCTATCATTAACCACGCAGAGCTCCACAATCTATCACTGACCACGCAGAACTCCACAATCTATCACTGACCACGCAAAGCTCCACAATCTATCACTGACCACGCAGAGCTCCAAAATCTATCACTGACCACGCAGAGCTCCAAAATCTATCACTGACCACGCAAAGCTCCACAATCTATCACTGACCAGGCAGAGCTCCACAATCTATCAATGACCACGCAGAGATCCACAATCTATCACTGACCACGCAGAGCTCCACAATCTATCACTGACCATGCAGAGCTCCACAATCTAACACTGACCACGCAGAGCTCCACAATCTATCAATGACCACGCAGAGCTCCACAATCTATCACTGACCACGCAGAACTCCACAATCTATCACTGACCACGCAGAGCTCCAAAATCTATCACTGACCAAGCAGAGCACCACAATCTATCACTGACCACGCAGAGCACCACAATCTATCACTGCCCACGCAGAACTCCACAATCTATCACTGACCACGCAGAGCACCACAATCTATCACTGACCACGCAGAGCACCACAATCTATCACTGACAATGCAGAGCTCCACAATCTATCACTGACCACGCAGAGCTCCACAATCTATCACTGACCACGCAGAGCTCCACAATCTATCACTGACAACGCAGAGCTCCACAATCTATCACTGACCACGCAGAGCTACACAATCTATCACTGACCACGCAGAGCTCCACAATCTATCACTGACCACGCAAAGCTCCACAATCTATCACTGACCACGCAGAGCTCCAAAATCTATCACTGACCACGCAAAGCTCCACAATCTATCATTGACCATGCAGAGCTCCACAATCTATCACTGACCAGGCAGAGCTCCACAATCTATCACTGACCACGCAGAGCTCCACAATCTATCACTGACCACGCAGAGCTCCACAATCTATCACTGACCACGCAGAGCTCCACAATCTATCACTGACTACGCAGAGCTCCACAATCTATCACTGACCACGCAGAGCTCCACAATCTATCATTGACCACGCAGAGCTCCACAATCTATCACTGACCACGCAGAACTCCACAATCTATCACTGACCACGCAAAGCTCCACAATCTATCACTGACCACGCAGAGCTCCAAAATCTATCACTGACCACGCAGAGCTCCAAAATCTATCACTGACCACGCAAAGCTCCACAATCTATCACTGACCAGGCAGAGCTCCACAATCTATCAATGACCACGCAGAGATCCACAATCTATCACTGACCACGCAGAGCTCCACAATCTATCACTGACCACGCAGAGCTCCACAATCTAACACTGACCACGCAGAGCTCCACAATCTATCAATGACCACGCAGAGCTCCACAATCTATCACTGACCACGCAGAACTCCACAATCTATCACTGACCACGCAGAGCTCCAAAATCTATCACTGACCAAGCAGAGCACCACAATCGATCACTGACCACGCAGAGCTCCAAAATCTATCACTGACCACGCAGAGCACCACAATCTATCACTGCCCACGCAGAACTCCACAATCTATCACTGACCACGCAGAGCACCACAATCTATCACTGACCACGCAGAGCACCACAATCTATCACTGACAACGCAGAGCTCCACAATCTATCACTGACCACGCAGAGCTCCACAATCTATCACTGACCACGCAGAGCTCCACAATCTATCACTGACAACGCAGAGCTCCACAATCTATCACTGACCACGCAGAGCTACACAATCTATCACTGACCACGCAGAGCTCCACAATCTATCACTGACCACGCAAAGCTCCACAATCTATCACTGACCACGCAGAGCTCCAAAATCTATCACTGACCACGCAAAGCTCCACAATCTATCATTGACCATGCAGAGCTCCACAATCTATCACTGACCAGGCAGAGCTCCACAATCTATCACTGACCACGCAGAGCTCCACAATCTATCACTGACCACGCAGAGCTCCACAATCTATCACTGACCACGCAGAGCTCCACAATCTATCACTGACTACGCAGAGCTCCACAATCTATCACTGACCACGCAGAGCTCCACAATCTATCATTGACCACGCAGAGCTCCACAATCTATCACTGACCACGCAGAGCTCCACAATCTATCATTGACCACGCAGAGCTCCACAATCTATCACTGACTACGCAGAGCTCCACAATCTATCACTGACCACGCAGAGCTCCACAATTAATCACTGACCACGCAGACCTCCACAATCTGTCACTGACCACGCAGAGCTCCACAATCTGTCACTGACCACGCAGAGCTCCACAATCTATCACTGACCACGCAGAGCTCCACAATCTATCACTGACCACACAAAGCTCCACAATCTATCACTGACCAGGCAGAGCTCCACAATCTATCACTAAAAACACACAACTCCACAATCTATCACTGACCACGCAGAGCTCCACAATCTATTACTGACCACGCCGAGCTCCACAATCTATCACTGACCACGCAGAACTCCACAATCTATCACTGACCACACAGAGCTCCATAACCTATCACTAAAACATAGAGCTCCACAATCTATCACTGACCACGCAGAACTCCACAATCTATCACTGACCACGCAGAGCTCCACAATCTATCACTGACCACGCAGAGCTCCACAATCTATCACTGACCAGGCAGAGCTCCACAGTCTATCACTAAAAACACAGAGCTCCACAATGTATCACTGACCACGCAGAGCTCCACAATCTATCACTGACCACGCAGAGCTCCACAATCCATCACTGACTACGCAGAGCTCCACAATCTATCACTGACCACGCAGAGCTCCACAATCTATCACTGACCACGCAGAGCTCCACAATCTGTCACTGACCGTGCAGAGCTCCACAATCTATCACTAACCACGCAGAGCTCCACGATCTATCACTGACCACGCAGAGCTCCACAATCTATCACTGACCACGCAGAGCTCCACAATCTATCACTGACCACGCAGAGCTCCACAATCTATCACTGACTACGCAGAGCTCCACAATCTATCACTGGCCACGCAGAGCTCCACAATCTATCACTGACCACGCAGAGCTCCACAATCTATCACTGACCACACAGAGCTCCGCAATCTATCAATGACCACTCAGAGCTCCACAATCTATCAATGACCACGCAGAGCTCCACAATCTATCACTGACCACGCAGAGCTCGACAATCTATCACTGACCACGTAGAGCTCCACAATCTATCACTGACCACGCAGAGCACCACAATCTATCACTGACCACGTAGAGCTCCACAATCTATCACTGACCACGCAGAGCTCCACAATCTATCACTGACCACGCAGAGCTCCACAATCTATCACTGACCACGCAGAGCTCCACAATCTATCACTGACCACGCAGAGCTCCACAATCTAGCACTAACCTCGCAGAGCTCCACAATCTATCACTGACCACGCAGAGCTCCACAATCTATCAATGACCACGCAGAGCTCCACAATCTGTCACTGACCACGCAGAGCTCCACAATCTATTTCCAGCAGAACCAACACCTTGCACCTCACCTTCACTTCCAAAATGGCAATCCACTTTGGAATTCAGGCCATCAATATTTTCCCTATGAACAAGCTCAGGCCTAACAGCCACATCAGCCAAACAATGGTTCTACAGACACCACGTGTAGACGAACTTCACTCAGTTCTTAGTGGCTGAACCACTTTGTTATGTTCTTCTCTCCTCCTATCCATGTGTGGTACAATACTCTACATGCCAAATTTCCTATATGTCAATAGAGGATCTCCCTGTGCTTATGCTGGAACTGATGCCTGTTTGCTGGCAGATGATAAACTAGCATTCTGATTTGGCATGGTAGCTGACAGATATGGCGACTTCACCACCCAGGACCTAAAGGTGCACAGTTAATTCAGAATTTACCTTTTCAAAGTAAAGTACAACACATATACAGTAGGATACATTTTTATAACTATAGCATAACTATATTGCGATATATTTTTATAACCCATCCCTGCTTTACTCTTCTCCACAACTTTATCTCTTACCTGTCTGGTGTGTTCCTTGGTTTTCATGATGTTGTTAGATCCATAATGTTCTCAAATAAACTTCACAGAAAACGTGTACAGTAGTTATACTGAGATTACATTACTCACAGGTAGACTCAATTTATTAAATATGTGACTTCTGGAGGCAATTGGTCACTAAGGATTTTATTTCGGGGTATCAGACTACTGGGGGGCTGAATGCATATGCACGCCACAATTTTCAAACATTTATTTTTAGAATATTTAGAAAAAAATATATAATTTATTTTACACACAATCACAAATACTTGCTACTTTGTTTTTTTATATCACATAAAACCCCAATAAAATACATTTAAGCTTGTGGGTGTAATGAGAAAAAATGAGGTGTGAATACTTTTTCACGTCACTGTGTATACATTTCATTATATGCACAAAGCAACAAAATCTTTAATAAAACAACAATTATAACATCCCCCCCCTTTCAATGCTGACAATCCCAAAGCATAGTGATCGTAAACACTGATCTCACACAAGATGGTGCAGTGTAACTGTCCTTGGGTCCATGTAAGTACTTAAGGTACTGTCACATTTAGCGACGCTGCAGCGATCTAGACAACAATGCCGATCGCTGCAGCGTCGCTGTGTGGTCGCTGGAGAGCTGTCACACAGACAGCTCTCCAGCGACCAACTATGTGAAGTCCCCTGGTAACCAGGGTAAACATCGGGTTGCTAAGCGCAGGGCCACACCTAGTAACCCGATGTTTACCCTGGTTACCAGTGTAAATGTAAAAAAAACCAAACACTACATACTTACATTCCGGTGTCTGTCCCCCGTCGCTCTGCTTCTCTGCACTGTGTAAGCGCCGGCCGTAAAGCACAGCGGTGACGTCACCGCTGTAATCTGCTTTACGGCTGGCCGGCGCTGACAGTGCAGGGAAGCAGAACACCGAGGGACAGACACCGGAATGTATGTATGAAGTGTTTTTTTTTACATTTACACTGGTAACCAGGATAAACATCGGGTTACTAAGCGCGGCCCTGTGCTTAGTAACCCGATGTTTACCCTGGTTACCAGTGAAGACATCGCTGAATCGGCGTCACACACGCCGATTCAGCGATGTCTGTGGGAGATCCAGCGACGAAATAAAGTTCTGGCCTTTCTGCTCCGACCAACGATGTCACAGCAGGATCCAGATCGCTGCTGTGTGTCAAACACAACGATATCGCTATCCAGGACGCTGCAACGTCACGGATCGCTAGCGATATCGTTGTGAAGTTGGTCAGTGTGAAGGTACCTATAGTAAATAATAGTTATTCAGCTGGTGATAAAGGCATAGAGTACAATAAAAAACAGTTTGCCTGAGTCTTTCCTGAAGATAACTATAGTCCTGTAAACGTACAGGTAAGATATTGTAGTGAAAAGTGCCAATAAACTCATTTGTGCAGCAAAGTGGTCAGACAAGCTCCCCTAGATGTTGCCGAGTATAGGACTTTTGTCATTTCACAATTTGTGGAGTTTTGACCTTTCTTAAAGCTGAAAACTTAAAGGTCTATTTACACCGAAAGATTGTATACTCTCGTTCATGATAATCTTGCAGTCTGAACAGGCTGATGATCATCCGAAGAATGAGCAAAAAACTTCGTTCATCGGGTCTGGCCTCACTCAATTCGCTTGCATTGAGGGAGGCAGCACACGTCTAGTCAGCATGTGACTGCATATATACAAACCACATGCTTGTAGTTGTAAATCATGCACCAAGGGTGTTGTTAAAGGTACAATCTATAACGGGAAAGAAAAGAACCAATTTCCTAACAGTCCACTTTCTGTAACTCTTTTACTTAGTAATGAAGATATTCCTACTCGGTTTTGATAAGCACCCAAAGAGAACACATCAAACAAACATTTCGCCAGAAGGCTATATCCCCTGTGCTGAACAGCTCGGCACCCAAGATAACAGTTTCTGCTATATTCTCTACGTAAATTTACCTGTTGGAGTGCCTGTCTGAACTGGCCGCCTGTTACTTGGTTACACTCTGAGAAAAACTGGATTAATTAAGTGAGAGCAAAGCATGGGCTCGCCTGCGGTTCAGCACGGCTGTTCACAATCTTAAGAATATATACTTCTATTCCTATTTCCCAACCAAATATTCCCCTCCTGTCATCTTATAATCTCATGAAACTAGAGGAAAATTCCATCCTCGACTTTATTGCGAATATTCCAAAATTAACCATATATATACATATCAGCGAAGGTACCGTGAACAAAATCTATTGGAGCTGAACCACTGCTCCATCTTATATTGTTCCACAAAGACTCCCCTTCCAGCAAACAAAGAGGAAACACAAGTCTTGTCTGGGGTTAGCTGCGTGCTGTTTCAGCACCAAAGTGTAGCATAGAATCCTTAGTTACTGAACCGCAAGAAAACGTGGCAACAAATCTGAGGTTTCTGGCCCCAGATTCCAGTAGGAAATGTGGTACGTAAAGTCAATATACCTAACTAACCATAGGCTTTATTCCAGCCTTGTGTCTCTTGGCGCCAAAATACAATTTGATGTATGCACGTTTACTTACTGCAGCATTTCAGTGAGCTTTAGTATTCTAATCATGGGGTCAAAACAATCAGTACATGCAGGCGGATGTGGAGCTCCTCCAGCCGGTGAGCAATACCAAGGATGCTTGTGGTTTAACTCTTCCACGGGGTGCATCACCTCTCACTTCAGGTCCCGGTCTCTCCTGTTCCTTAACAACTATTAGGTCAGGAATCCCCTGGACAGGTTTGGATCCCAGACCAGTTCAGCTTCAATCTGCCGCTGCTTTTAACTCAGTGGGGTGCTGTCATGGGAGGATGTCATCGGATCCCTCTCCAGTACAGCCTCACTCACCCCTCATTCCTGCACACCCTGCTCAAGATGGCCACACTTCCTCTTCCTGTATTTCACTTTTACAATCCCTCCTCTCACATCTTATAGGCATATCACAGTCTTTTAACCATGTTCAAACAACTGCAACATCTTGTGGACAGTTAACAACATTATCTATAAAGAAACAAATCTATTTACAACAAATACAGAGATCATTCAGGTGTGAGTACAAGTGTCCTCAATTTTACCGCCCTGGTCAGCCAACACACAGCTCACACAGTCATGCTGGTACCATAGAACCTTGACGGTGCATGGATTCACAAATCTGTAGTCACATAGAGTGATCACAGACTTACACCCTAAGGCCGGACAAGTAAAATTAGGCAGAGGACAGTGCTTATGACCGTATAGGTAAATGTGGTCTGTGCATGACAATCTGAGGGTGTGGTAGGTGGGGGTCACTGTGACTCTATTACCAAAAGGCACACATATTTCTTGCATCAGTCTTGGGCTGAGGCAAGGATATCTAGGACTGGAAGGCCCATAAAATTCTTTTCTCCCATCCCTTGTTTTTTTCACATCCCTCTGTTCTACTCTCCCAACCCTCAATTGAATTTGCTGAAAATATATATATTTTTTCAACCGTACTATTTAATCTGGGAAAACACGCTTCACAAGCTGTGGTTGGAGTAGACACAGGAATCACAATTACTCTGCAGCCAGGGGGTCCGCAAACACCTGATGCCAGCTTTGGTCAGAGTCCAGTGCCCAATGAGCTTGGTGCACCATAACAATCCAGCTGGACATGCTCTACCATACATACCAACTATTCAACAAGAAGGGGCGATCTCCTGGACTTCCAGAAGAGTCAGTAGTCCTTGTCGTACTTCCAGAAGAGTCATCTTTCGGTCCTCTCCAAATCTGTACAAAACCTCTTGGAAACCGAGAAGTTTCTTCATTCAGGAAGATGGGGAACATAGGCATGAAAAAAGACTTAACGGGGTATAGCTTCAGTAAAAGGGACCCATCTGGTTGCTTGCCTCTAGAAGTTGGTATGCTGCTCTACCCATGACAAGCTGAGGCTGGAATAGACAATGGGATCACTATAAAAAAGAGGGCCCATAAACATGGCGACAGTCTTTGTGCAAGACTATAAATGAATTTTTCTTACAATTATAAGAGTACCGGATTCCAACTTATCATACTTTATTATTACTTTAGCTCGGTACAGAAAAAAACACTTCACTATTGTTCTAGATCCTTCATTCAGAGAATAATATCTGCTTGTTTCACTTATTAATTATTAATTACCTTCATTTCATGCAGCAAAGCTCAATTTGCCCATCTTTTCTGTTTCCCAACAAATCTGAGATGTGATACCTCTGTTGCATGGAACATTAATACTATATTCTCTGCTGGATCATTCTCTTTGAAATATAATGACTATTAGTCTGGTAATTCAGAAGCAATCATCGTTTCCCAGAAGACACAACATTCTCCTCTCATCAGCACAGGCCTGGCCTGATGATCTACATTTGCTCGGGAAGTAGTCTAGTTTTGATTCACATAATGAAACAAGGGATGAAAGTAAATGTTGGAGGAATCCATGTTTTGCTTTTAGTGAGCAGTAATGGTTGATGTCTCTGATTCATCTTCTCAGGAATAGGAGGAGAACCATCTAAGAAGAGACCCTTGATTAGAAGGTCATTGAACTGTGCTACAAGCTGATCTCCAAGTGAGCCAAACATTGATGGTCCAATGGTGCAGCTGATTGTAAGAATGCTCCATGGAAATCCGACAAGTGGGTGTTTATTTACACAAAGAAGTTAAAACCAAGCTTGGATTGGCTCATCAGAGGACCATGTGACCAAAAGGGCCCAGATATCAGTGGATTATTGGAATTACTTTACAAATAACTTCATAGCCACTGAGTAAAAAAGTGAGCTCCTGTCTATTGCCCCCTCAACTTCACACGAGTATCATTTTAACCCAAATAGTAACATAGTAACATAGTTAGTAAGGCCGAAAAAAGACATTTGTCCATCCAGTTCAGCCTATATTCCATCATAATAAATCCCCAGATCTACGTCCTTCTACAGAACCTAATAATTGTATGATACAATATTGTTCTGCTCCAGGAAGACATCCAGGCCTCTCTTGAACCCCTCGACTGAGTTCGCCATCACCACCTCCTCAGGCAAGCAATTCCAGATTCTCACTGCCCTAACAGTAAAGAATCCTCTTCTATGTTGGTGGAAAAACCTTCTCTCCTCCAGACGCAAAGAATGCCCCCTTGTGCCCGTCACCTTCCTTGGTATAAACAGATCCTCAGCGAGATATTTGTATTGTCCCCTTATATACTTATACATGGTTATTAGATCGCCCCTCAGTCGTCTTTTTTCTAGACTAAATAATCCTAATTTCTCTAATCTATCTGGGTATTGTAGTTCTCCCATCCCCTTTATTAATTTTGTTGCCCTCCTTTGTACTCTCTCTAGTTCCATTATATCCTTCCTGAGCACCGGTGCCCAAAACTGGACACAGTACTCCATGTGCGGTCTAACTAGGGATTTGTACAGAGGCAGTATAATGCTCTCATCATGTGTATCCAGACCTCTTTTAATGCACCCCATGATCCTGTTTGCCTTGGCAGCTGCTGCCTGGCACTGGCTGCTCCAGGTAAGTTTATCATTAACTAGGATCCCCAAGTCCTTCTCCCTGTCAGATTTACCCAGTGGTTTCCCGTTCAGTGTGTAATGGTGATATTGATTCCCTCTTCCCATGTGTATAACCTTACATTTATCATTGTTAAACCTCATCTGCCACCTTTCAGCCCAAGTTTCCAACTTATCCAGATCCATCTGTAGCAGAATACTATCTTCTCTTGTATTAACTGCTTTACATAGTTTTGTATCATCTGCAAATATCGATATTTTACTGTGTAAACCTTCTACCAGATCATTAATGAATATGTTGAAGAGAACAGGTCCCAATACTGACCCCTGCGGTACCCCACTGGTCACAGCGACCCAGTTAGAGACTATACCATTTATAACCACCCTCTGCTTTCTATCACTAAGCCAGTTACTAACCCATTTACACACATTTTCCCCCAGACCAAGCATTCTCATTTTGTGTACCAACCTCTTGTGCGGCACGGTATCAAACGCTTTGGAAAAATCGAGATATACCACGTCCAATGACTCACCGTGGTCCAGTCTATAGCTTACCTCTTCATAAAAACTGATTAGATTGGTTTGACAGGAGCGATTTCTCATAAACCCATGCTGATATGGAGTTAAACAGTTATTCTCATTGAGATAATCCAGAATAACATCCCTCAGAAACCCTTCAAATATTTTACCAACAATAGAGGTTAGACTTACTGGCCTATAATTTCCAGGTTCACTTTTAGAGCCCTTTTTGAATATTGGCACCACATTTGCTATGCGCCAGTCCTGCGGAACAGACCCTGTCGCTATAGAGTCACTAAAAATAAGAAATAATGGTTTATCTATTACATTACTTAGTTCTCTTAGTACTCGTGGGTGTATGCCATCCGGACCCGGAGATTTATCTATTTTAATCTTATTTAGCCGGTTTCGCACCTCTTCTTGGGTTAGATTGGTGACCCTTAATATAGGGTTTTCATTGTTTCTTGGGATTTCACCTAGCATTTCATTTTCCGCCGTGAATACCGTGGAGAAGAAGGTGTTTAATATGTTAGCTTTTTCCTCGTCATCTACAACCATTCTTTCCTCACTATTTTTTAAGGGGCCTACATTTTCAGTTTTTATTCTTTTACTATTGATATAGTTGAAGAACAGTTTGGGATTAGTTTTACTCTCCTTAGCAATGTGCTTCTCTGTTTCCTTTTTGGCAGCTTTAATTAGTTTTTTAGATAAAGTATTTTTCTCCCTATAGTTTTTTAGAGCTTCAATGGTGCCATCCTGCTTTAGTAGTGCAAATGCTTTCTTTTTACTGTTAATTGCCTGTCTTACTTCTTTGTTTAGCCACATTGGGTTTTTCCTATTTCTAGTCCTTTTATTCCCACAAGGTATAAACCGCTTACACTGCCTATTTAGGATATTCTTAAACATTTCCCATTTATTATCTGTATTCTTATTTCTGAGGATATTGTCCCAGTCTACCAGATTAAGGGCATCTCTAAGCTGTTCAAACTTTGCCTTCCTAAAGTTCAATGTTTTTGTGACTCCCTGACAAGTCCCCCTAGTGAAAGACAGGTGAAACTGCACAATATTGTGGTCGCTATTTCCTAAATGCCCAACCACCTGCAGATTTGTTATTCTGTCAGGTCTATTAGATAGTATTAGGTCTAAAAGTGCTGCTCCTCTGGTTGGATTCTGCACCAATTGTGAAAGATAATTTTTCTTGGTTATTAGCAGAAACCTGTTGCCTTTATGGGTTTCACAGGTTTCTGTTTCCCAGTTAATATCCGGGTAGTTAAAGTCCCCCATAACCAGGACCTCATTATGGGTTTCAGCTTCATCTATCTGCTTTAGAAGTACACTTTCCATGCTTTCTGTTATATTTGGGGGTTTGTAACAGACCCCAATGAGAATTTTGTTACCATTTTTCCCTCCATGAATTTCAACCCATATGGACTCGACATCCTCATTCCCTTCGCTAATATCCTCCCTTAAAGTGGACTTTAGACAAGACTTTACATAGAGACAAACCCCTCCTCCTCTCCGATTTTTACGATCCTTTCTAAACAGACTGTAACCCTGTAAGTTAACTGCCCAGTCATAGCTTTCATCTAACCATGTCTCGGTTATTCCCACTATGTCAAAGTTACCTGTAGATATTTCTGCTTCTAGTTCTTCCATCTTGTTTGTCAGGCTTCTGGCGTTTGCGAGCATGCAGTTTAGAGGATTTTGTTTTGTTCCAATCTCCTCACTGTGGATTGTTTTAGAAATGTTCTTACCTCCCTTCTGAGTATGTTTTCCTGGGTCGTCTTTGTTCGAGTCTAATGTTTTTCTTCCCGTCCCCTCTTCTTCTAGTTTTAAATGTCCTTTAAAACTACTGGGCCACTGCCTATGCCATGGTTAACTTAGAGCTGGCATGAGCTTTGGATGGAGGCAATGTACCCCAGGTCATTGCTATGAACAACAGCAAAATGTAAAATGGGCATCACGATATACAGGTTGGTCCATGCATATAGATACACTTAAATAAAATGGGAATGGTGACAGTTTTCTCGCGTAAGATGTCTTGCATTGAAATCTGCTGCAATGACCCGGGTACTGCGTTCACCAGACATCAACACAATTTCTATCCGCTCCTCACGTGTTATCCTCTGTGACATGTCAATGGCTGTAAACAAAGAGAAACTTGGAAATAACTCATGAAAGAATAAAGTTACATTAAAACCAAGAACACCATTGTTTTTCTTGTGAAATTCTCAATAAGCATGATGTGTCACATGTCCATCTTCCCATTGGAAAAAATAAAGTTGGATCCAAAATGGCCGACTTCAAAATGGCCACCATGGTCACCACCCATCTTGAAAAGTTTTCCCTCTCCCATATACTAAAGTGCCACAAACAGGAAGTTGATATCACCAACCATTCCCATCTTATTTAGATGTATCCATATATATGGCCCACCCTGTATATAAAACTGACATGAACAACCTCTAAGATCTGTCATTGTAGGGTGTTTCCCAGTCAACAATGTAAACATTTTACAGTCACTTTATCTTATTCATTATGCGAGGTTGAGATGGTTGCATATGCATATTGTAACATCTCTACCTGGAACTGCCGCAGTGATATCTGCCTCTGCTGCCAGGTGCCGCCATATTTAGTTTGGTGATGGAGAAGATGTCATCATGACTAGAATATCTGGCACTGCATACACAGTCATTTCAGTATTAGTGTTGTTGAGGTCTGTGGTGCTGCCCAGGCAAATTAATAGGTCTGTGTGCTGTCCAGCAGCCCAACTGTAATCAGCTCTCTGCTGTGGGTAATGTGGCAGTGCCACACCCTACTTAAACTCCCAGCTAGTGATGAGCGAGTGTGCTCGTTACTCGAGTTTTCCGAGCATGCTCGTGTGTTCTCCGAGTATCTTGGGCGTGCTCATAGATTATGTTTGTGTCTCAGCAACTGCATGATTTGCAGCTGCTAGACAGCCTGAATACATGCAGGGATTGCCTTTTGTTAAGGAATCCCCACATGTATTCAGGCTGTCTAGCAGCCACAAATCATGCAGATGCAGCGACACAAACAATCTACGAACATGCCCAAGACACTCGGAGAACACTTGAGCATGCTCGGAAAGCTCGAGTAATGACACTCATCACTACTCCCGGCATATTGCTCAATATTTTCAAATATTGCTTGATTTGTCCTTGCGCTATGTTGCTAGTACTGTAAACCTCATCACATCCTGACCCAGTTTGTGTCCTGACTATGTTCATTCTCTTAGTAACCTCTTTAACCTCGGCCTGTATTTTTTTATTTCTCCTGATATTTTACTTCGGCTAATACGCAGACTATAGTTTTGTTTGACCATTCTTGCCTCACTTCACTGACCAGCAGCCACTCCGTGGAGCCAATCCGGTGGACCCCACACTATGTCCAGATCCCCTTATAGGGGGTAAAGGGTGAACAATGGAGTTTCTCTAGGATCTGCTAAATGGAGTGATGTGAACCAAGTCTGTCTGAAGTAGCCTTTTTTTGGCTTTTGGCTTCTGTTTTGCAAGGACTTTATCGGGGCCACGCAATTTATTCATTATTCTCTTTGGAGTTGAGAGGTGTGTATCATGCTGCCCACATTTCTTCCAGTCTGCTGCGCATCTTGCCTTGAGAACTGTGAATGGTCACTTTTGCGTTGTGTCGTTAGTTGCATATTTTTGACGTTGTATTCTCACTGTACGCTATAGTTATGCAGTTCATATGCTATAGTGTCAACTGTGGACACTAAGCCCCAATGTGGCACTGTTATTCTATTGGGTAAATTGTAGTTTATAGAATTGTTTGAGTCCACATGGTGTGATAGAAAAGCCTGTTGTGCCTGAGTAACCTGTGTGATGACGCTGGTACTCTGCACCACCAAGCACATGATATATAGCTGCTGATATATATTGTTTCGGAGTTATTCACATTGGATGGTTACATTGAGGGATTAGGTGGCAAAGAAAACTGTAGGTCCTTGTTCAAGAAATTGGGTGCAAGCGGTGGATAGTGAACAGTGAATGAAGAGGGGAACACAAAGTCACTTAATGAGTATCACCTGCCGTGTGAAAAGTGACTACCACTCCTATAGAAGCTGAGCGGTGAACCGTGGTTGCAACCAAGGATCATTATCAAACTTCAGGGCGCACAAACCTTTCCCTGTGTCAAATGCTAGAGCCATGGTAAAACTGTCACGGGGTCCCCAAAATGTAACAGATTGTAATTTGTGCCCTACTGAAACCCCCAAGTGTTTGTGCCTCTCCTGAGTGTAACCATCAGAAGTATTGCCTCTACTGAGAAACCTTCAAGATTTCACTTGCTTCCATTTTTTTCCTTGATTTGCCATATCTCTACGGACTAGATAATTCCAGACCACTCATTTTATCCCATACCCCCTACTCGGCAATATTAAGCACAAATTGCCGAACACAAATGAAGATAAATGGTGATGAAAAATTTACTTAAAATCAGCGAAAAATACAAACTGAACATCCTTTGTCCAGGTAAAGTGTCAATATATTCTCAGAGTGGAAAATAAATGTAGAGCAAAAACAGCGGTTGTGCAATTTGTGGACATTAATTGTGACAATAAACCAAGAAAATGAAACAACAATTCAATCTGAAAACTACACAGGGATTACAGGAGTGTAAAGGAAACGTGAATCAAAATAGCTGGAAAATAGCATTCATATTCCCCGGCATTAAGGAATGGATTTTTCTTCTCTAGAACGATACTGCTGGGTCATTTAGACACATGTTCATTTTTTTCTAGTCAATTCAAACCAAATTACTACGTCCCCCTAAAGCTACTGCATCTTTATATTCAGTCTCCGAGCCTCCGAAGGTTTTTTTTCACCCTTTCCCTTGGGCTGTTATAATAAATTACATTTTAAGCTCTAATAATAAAACTACAAAAACAAAATCTGTACTCCAAAATATTACACTGCGGATCTTACTCCCAAAAGGACATTTTCCAAGCGATAGCGAAATCCCACGTTCACTAGAAGAAAGTGACAGACACCATTAACACTGGAAAAAAAATCAGCAGTTTTACTGTTTTCTTTGACAGAGGTGGTAGTTAGGATCAGTGGTGGGACCCTGGCAGGGAGGGCTCGAAATGAAGCCCCATTTTAGTGCCGTGTTTTCTCCCTCAGGGCAGAAGATCCCATTCGCACATAAAAATACACCAGTATAATTAACTACACGTGTAATTGGTGTGGCCCATTGCATTGGGGCCCAACAACTTAAAGTGATATTCCAGCAATCACATTGTTAGGCCTCATTCACACACCAGCTCTTTGGATAAGTGTGTCATCCGTGTGTCCATTTTTACCATCAGTGTGTCATCCATGTCTCCATTTTTACCATTTTACCATCAGTGTCATCCGTGTCTCCATTTTTACCATCAGTGTCATCCATGTCTCCATTTTTACCATCATTGCGTCATCCGTGTCTCCATTTTTACCATCAGTGTCATCCGTGTCTCCATTTTTACCATCAGTGTCATCCATGTCTCCATTTTTACCATCAGTGTCATCCGTGTCTCCATTTTTACCATCAGTGTCATCCGTGTGTCCATTTTTACCATCAGTGTCATCCGTGTGTCCATTTTTACCATCAGTGTCATCCGTGTCTCCATTTTTACCATAAGTGTCATCCGTGTGTCCATTTTTACCATCAGTGTCATCCGTGTGTCCATTTTTACCATCAGTGTCATCCGTGTCTCGATTTTTACCATCAGTGTCATCCGTGTGTCCATTTTTACAATCGGTGTCATTCGTGTGTCCATTTTTACCATCAGTGTCATCCGTGTGTCCATTTTTACCATCAGTGTCATCCGTGTGTCCATTTTTACCATCAGTGTCATCCATGTCTCCATTTTTACCATCATTGTGTCATCCGTGTGTCCATTTTTACCATCAGTGTCATCCGTGTCCCCATTTTTACCATCAGTGTCATCTGGGACATAGTACTTCTGGTGCATTCTCACTAATACTTTTCGGCTCTGCTCACAGTTGGGCAAAGCATACTGCACACACGCGAGAGGCCATTTCAATGCGCACCGTGGCAACACTACGGTGTTGTGAATTCCGTTCTGGTGTTCCCTCCTGTGGTTGCTAATGGTATTTTTGTGAGTTCTGCCCTTGGGCTCCCTCTGGTGGTTTCGAGTGGAACTGCTGCTCCTTTAGGTAGCTGTAGCAGCTGCCTTCACTAATCGCCTTGCCTGGGTTTGTTATTTAAACCTGCTCTGGGCTTTAGTCCATGCCTGCTGTCAATGTTCTTGGTTGGATTTTGTTCTCTCCTTGGAATTTTCATATGACCAGTCCTTGTCTGCAAAAGATAAGTTTTTGCTAGTTTTTGTTTGTCCATTTGTTTGGACTCTATTGCTTTGCAAATATGTCTCTTTTTGTCCAGCTTGTCACTATGTCTTATTCAGGCTAGCTGGAAACTCTGGGAAAGCAGATTTGCCCCTCCACACCGTGAGTCGGTGTGGAGTTCATTTTTGTAAACTCTGCGTGGATTTTGTAGTTTTTTTATACTGACCGCACAGTATCCTTTTCTCTCTGTCTATCTAGTTTAGTATTGGCCTCCTTTGCTGAATTCTGATTTCATTTCTGAGTACGTCATTTCCCTCTCCTTTCACAGTCAATATTTGTGGGGGGCTATCTTTCCTTTTAGGGGTTTTCTCTGAGGCAAGATAGCTTTCTATTTCCTTCTTTAGGGGTAGTTATTTCTTAGGCTGTGAAGAGGTGTCTAGGGAGAGTCAGGAACATCCCACGGCTATTTCTAGTGTTGTTGTTAGGATTAGGGACTGCAGTCAGTAGAGATACCACCTTCTCAGAGCTCGCTCCATGTTGCGTTTTAGCCACCAGGTCATATCAGTGTGGCCTCTTAACCACCAGGTCATAACACTACGGGATCTGTGATATTCACAGATCACAATACGTACAACAAGCCGAGGGGTGGAGAAGGAGAATAAGCCCTGCCCATCGGACCGAACCGAGGAGATTTACATACACCGCAGGAGAGCTAAGAATGGTATTTATGCATCAAAGTTGGGGAGTCGGGGTATCAAAGTACTGCTATAATGCTTATGTGAGACTAAATTGAATGATATTTTTACATCAAATCACAAAAAATGGGTGACAGATTCCCTTTAAAATGTGGTGTCAGAACTGTCCTCTTTGGACCCAAATACATAAAGCATTTGATGCCATGCGGAAGACAAACGCGACTCAAGATAATATCTGATCTGGAATAAGGAAACCACCAAAGGTACATTTTCAATTCGAGATGTTGCACAAATTCTAGACGTATTTTCTTATATATTAGAAGAAAATGGGATAATTTTACATTATTAGCTTTTTTTTTTTACATTCAGCAAACATTGAGTAAAATGAACTGGAGCTGTGGCTTGAATGGCTCTTGTAAAAGATGTCAGGTTTTATAGGATGTGCGATTTGTCTTGCGCATGCACCGGGTCCTGTTTTCCTCAGTACCGCACAATGTGCTGGAGCTGTATAAGTAATATATAGTAACAGAATTAAAAAAAAAGGAGATGGAATCGCTCATAACTCACTGTCAACTGGGAAAGTAGATGAAAGCGCCATCTGCGGTGACCATTTTTAGAATAATTGCTGCCGGGGATGACCCTATGCTAAAGAAAAAAATCCCTTTCTTGACATACCCTTGCATTGCTCATGTATAGTTGGCTTTGGATAACGCTAGCAAGCGGATAAAAAAATTCAGAAATGTAAAACTAATTTCCCTTTTTGCTGAAATGTTTCTTACGGCTCTAAAGCTTTTACCATAAAAAAGTGACTTTCTAAAAGCAAATTGTGTTTACAAATACCAATGTACACTGTTGCTAAGGGGATGTTTGTGTTTTCATGGTTACAGACTACAAATAAACCTTGTGTAGTCTGATCCTGCAGGGAATGACATCTGCCTCCTACAGGTGCTTCTCAAAAAATGAGAATATCATCAAAAAGATAATTTATTTCAGTTCTTCAATACAAAAAGTGAAGCTCATATATTATATAGAGTCATTACAAACAGAGGGATCTATTTCAAGTGTTTATTTCTGTTAATGTTGATGATCATGACTTACAGCCAATGAAAACCCAAAAGTCATTATCTCGGTAAATTGGAATACTTTATAACACCGGCTTGAAAAATGATTGTATAATCTGAAATGCTGGCCCACTGAAATGTATGTTCAGTAAATGCACTCAATACTTGGTCGGGTAAGAAAAAAAAGTGGACAATCCCATATGCGTGAGATGAATTGAGCCTGAAACAGATGAAGCACGGGATCAGGCTGTACGGGATATGCCATGGAGATATTCATTGTCTATGGGATTGCTCTGCTATTTCCGGCAATCCCATAGACAATGAATGTAGCAGTGGATATGGATATGCCCTAAGCTGTCCCCTTCCTCACCCAGGGAAGTTGGGAGGAACAGTGTATGTAAATACACAAACCAGACCAACAAGGAAGAACGTATAGGGATAAATGAAAATACCAATGATACAAAATATGCACTCACAGTCAGAGGGAAACACCAGACAGATAAGGAACATAAACAAAATAGGAGATGATGCAGACTATTCACACAGCCAAGCCACAGTCACAGAGCAATTCTCCAAGCAGTACAAGACTTAACACTGGCGATCTAGATTTACAGAGGCAAGTATGTACAGGAAAGGGGAATGGTCAATACTGAACAGCTGAGATCATCCAAGCTGGAAGCATCAGAGACTCCAAGCTGAAATAGATTTAATATGAAGGTGAAGTGCTTCTAATTGGTGCAGGAGTGTGTGAAATCAGACGCTGCGGTCTTCTGCCCCATTTCTGTTGCGGTAAACCCGTGACTCTGCAGAACCTTATTTTCAGGATCATTGGGGGTCCCAGTGATCTGCAAGTTAACCACCTTCCTATGCATAGAGGGTAACTTACAATTCTGGGATTAATAAACAAGAAATTTTATGGAAAGGACATCTGTCTATACAAACTTACTTACGAAATAATTGGATATTTTCTTTACTTCCCATTGGTTAGCATATAGGATTGAAACCTGGAAAACTTCTTTAACAAAAGTTGAACTTATTACTTTAGAAATTTGATGGTGAAAGACCACACAAGGACTTACATGTGTAGGCAATTTGCAGGTAAAGAGAAAAATTCTGTTGGATGGAAAATATCTATCCAGCGAAGGATTTCGTATTAACATTCACTGGTCGGTACGTTATCCCGCTGCAGCACTTACTTACAGAAGGTGAATTTACCATTAGGACTATATGTACATTTCTTTTGCCTTTGGGGTATTTTGCTACTTTACTTCTGGCATTTGTTTCATCGTTGCTGGACTGCAGATTTATTTCCTCCTGACATTTATCCGCATGGCTACATCTGCTGTCTTCACTGCAGGACATTAGTTTGTCATTTCTAGAATATGATGTTCTCCTCTTGCTAATTTGTTTAGGCTGAATATCAGACTATAGTCTTACTGCACAATAAGTACCAATATAGGCATCTGGTTTATTTATCCCGCTGTACTTTTTTTTAATTATTTTATTTTTATATTCTAGTGCCATTCACTTTCATTCATTTCCAGCTATTATACTGGGGGAATTCGGAGGGAATAGTGAAGATCCCGCCCAATCATGAGAGCAGAGAGTTGCTACATGTTGCATGTCTCTCTATGAAGGAATCAGCATGTTAGAATATGAATTACCTTCCTTCAAATAATATAACATCAGTGACGTAATGGATGGCCTTTGTCCTGTGATGTCTTGTTATGCTTAGTTACTTGTGATGATGCCATGATATATTTTATATAGTATATACTGTATATATATATATTATACTTATGGATAGGTGATGCTTAATGCTATGGTTTATTGCATTTACAGTGCCTTTAAAGGTAACCTGTCACTAGATTTAGTCAGTGCACAATCGGATTGCGTTTTCCAGTACCTCTGCTCCCTGTCTGTAGTCTCCCAGATGTCTCTTTTTTGCCTGTAGATTCCAGTACCTCTGATAAGTGTCTGCGATCTCCCAGACATCTCTGATCTGCTTGTGGCTTCCAGTGCCTCTGCTACCTGCTTATGGATTCCAGTTCCTCTGCTACCTGTATGCGGTCTCCAGGATGTCTCTGGTCTGCCTGTGGTTTCCAGTACCTCTGCTACCTGTCCGTAGTCTCCTGGATGTCTTCAGTCGACTTGAAACTTCTAGAAATTCTGCTACCTGTTCCCGGTCTTCCAGAACTTCTGCTACCTGTCTGCAGTCTCCTAGACGTCACCAGTCTGCCTGCGGCTTCCAGTGCCTGTGCTACCTGTTTGCAACCTGTTTGCTGATTCCAGTACCTCTGCTAAATGTTTGTGGCCTCCAGGACGTCTCCTGTCTACCTGCAGCAACGTAGTTAGTAGTGAAGAACAAGACGTGCACTCTTGCTAAGATTGGTGCAGACTGAACATGGAGGGATTCTCCAGAATGTAGTCAAGAACATCAACAGTCGCACTCAAGAAAAGATATCTTCAGAATATTGTGAGCCAAACATGTGTTTTTTTAATTATTTTGAAACACCAAAAATAGAGGTATCACCGCAGTGTTGTAAGGTAACGTTTCGACCCTCTGGGTCTTTTTCAAACCTTACTTAGGATAGTAGACATGGAAAGGAGGGCACAGATCCCTGGAGAGGAACACACCACCACCGCAGACACCAGCAACCGCCAAGTAATAGCCCCTAACGGGACTCCTGCACCTCTCCAGGGATCTGTGCCCTCCTTTCCGTGTCTACTATCCTAAGTAGGGTTTGAAAAAGACCCAGAGGGTCGAAACGTTACCTTACAACACTGCGGTGATACCTCTATTTTTGGTGTTTCAAAATAATAAAAAAACCACATGTTTGGCTCACAATATTCTGAAGATATCTTTTCTTGAGTGCGACTGTGGATGTTCTTGGCAACGTAGTTAGTAGCATAGTTTTTAAGGTTGAAGGAAGACTTTAAGTCCATCTAGTTCAACCAATAGCCTAACCTAACATGCCCTAACATGTTGATCCAGAGGAAGGCAAAAAAACCATGTGGCAAAGAGTAAGCTGCAGCTTCCAATACCTCTGCTAACTTTTTCCCTTGTGCTTCATCTGCCTTCTGCACCAACATCTAGTGACTGCCAAGCTCTGTGCCACAGTTGCCCTCATTTATAGACTGAAACTGCTTTGCAGCTTCTCAGTAAATTTTGTCTTTATTCTGGTGTGATATCATTGATTTCAATTAGAAGAGAACAGTGTAATGTTTTATTTCATCCTTGATGGTGCTGCAGGAGAATTGAACACTGACTCAAACATTTCTACAAATTGTAGCTGACCACTAATGGATCTAGTAGTGTGAACCATTTATCTTTGGGAGATGTTTCTAATAAAAATGATTGTCCAAAAAATAGGTACAATTTTGTACAATTTAATTAGCTTAATGAGATCCTGATAGATTTCCTAACATATATGATTTAGCAAATTCTTGTATTTCTGAAGGAGCGGTTAATATGGAGCACTTTTTTTTATATAGAAGTCTGTGCAGTGTATTTCCTTTGATATTATTGCCATCCATGCATGCTTTTGGCATTTTCATCCTCCTGCTGCTCGTTTGCATCACTTCTGCGACGTACCAACAAGGTGGAACTCCACCTTGCGTATTCTGGACAGACTGTGCGAGCAGCAGAAGGTAGTATTGGAGTTTCAGCTGTGGCAGGCATGAGTGAGTTGCTGTGCGGAACAACACCACTTCATGACCACCGAGATGTGGGATGTGTCTACTGTGTTACGCTGCTTCGAGTACTCCACGAACATGGCCAGAGCTGATGACGCCATCATCAGCGTTGCTATCCCACTTCAATAATTCCTTGAAAAATAGTTGGTGCCATGATGGATGAGGTAATGGCACAGAAGGAAGAGCAGGAGGAAGAGGAACCATTATCAGACCAGTCATCCACACATGCTCTGAGGGTATTTTCCTGTACCAATGGTGGCCAAGTACATAACTATTCAGCCAAGGGACAGTTTTGGAGGATGAGGAAGGGGAGGAGGAGAAACTGTGATCACTCAAAACAGCAAACGGGCATAATTGGAGAGGGGTTGGGGGATACAGAACACACATACAATACACCTACCACCCAGGAAAGCTTTTGTTGCCTCTGGGCACCCTGGCACACATGATGCAATACATGCTGCTGTGCATGCTCAACGACCAATGAGTTGCCCGGATTGTTACCAGTGCTGATTACTGGGTGGCCACAAACTTTGGTGGAGTATAACATTGACTGGCTGCGGCTGGTATACTTCTCTAGTCAGCCAGAGGAAAGAACAAGCCCTGTGGGATCCACTTCTGGCTCATTTTAATAAATGTGTGCTTGCCCACGTTGGCTGTGGACATGCCTGTCTGTGATCACATCCCCTGCTGTGCAAAGCACATGTTCTGACAGTACACATGCAGGGCAAGACAGTACCTCCAAGTAGGGTTGAGCGACTTTTACTTTTATAGGATCGGGTCGGGTTTCACGAAACCCGACTTTTTGAAAAGTTGGGTCGAGTGAAATCGGCCGATCCTATAAAAAAGTCGGGGTCGGGGTCGGCCGAAACACGAAACCCAATGCAGTGCATTGGGTTTCCAATGGTTCCCAGGGTCTGAAGGAGAGGAAACTCTCCTTCAGGCCCTGGGATCCATATTAATGTGTAAAATAAAGAATTAAAACAAAAAATATTGCTATACTCACCCTCTGACGCGCCCTGGTACTAACCGGCAGCCTTCCTTCCTTAGAATCAGCGCGTGAAGGGCCTTAGATGACGTCACGGCTTGGGATTGGTCGCGCGACCGCCCATGTGACCGCTCGCGCGACCAATCACAAGCCGCGACGTCATCTAAGGCCCTTCACGCGCTGATTCTAAGGAAGGAAGGCTGCCGGTTAGTACCAGGGCGCGTCAGAGGGTGAGTATAGCAATATTTTTTATTTTAATTCTTTATTTTACACTTAAATATGGATTCCGATACCGATTTCCAATATTGCAAACATATCGGAACTCGGTATCGGAATTCCGATACCAGATTCAGAAGATCGCCGACCTCATGGCCGACCCCACACAGGGGTCGGGTCGGGTTTCATGAAACCTGACTTTGCCGAAAGTCGGCGACTTCTGAAAATGGCCGACCCGTTTCGCTCAACCCTACCTCCAAGGCATAAAGGGCAAGCTCAGACCATGTGTCCAATTTGGAGACCCAGAAGATAAATGGGGAAGACCCATCACCCAGTACGTGGAGATGTGTGGACACGTACTCTTCCACCATGTTGTTGAAACACTGCCTCCTGCTAGTACAGAGCATATCAGATGATGGTGCTAGATATTGTGGCGTGCTGAGGAAGGTTTTCCACATTTCAGCCAGGCTAACACTTCCTTCCAAGTTGGTGCCGGTGCCCAAGCTGTGTTATTGACTTCGTTCTCCTCCTTTGTTTTGTGATTCCACAGAGTCCCCGCTGTTAGGTGGCAATGCCGTCATTTTTGTGTCTACCAGAGTGTGCTTGTATTCCGGCATTTTCCGATCCCACTTCAGTGACGGAAGTAAGTATGATGCATTGTCCTTGTGGCAGAGTTCCAGCAGGGTGGCTACCCAGTAATCAGCACCAGTAACAATCCGGGCAACTCAGTGGTCGTTGCACATGCACAGCAGCATGTATTGCATCACGTGTGCCAGGCTGCCCAGAGGCAACAAAAAACTGTCCTCGGTGGTAGATGTATTGTAGGTGTGTTCTGTATCCCCTTGCCACTCTCCAATTATGCCCGTGAGCTGCTTTGAGTGCCACCCTGCTGTGATCACGGTTTCTTCTCCTCCTCTTCCTCATCCTTCAAAACTGTCCCTTGACTGGACAGTCGTGTACTTGGCCACTGTTGGTACAGGAAAATACCCTCCGAGCATGTGTGGACGACTGGTCTGATATTGGTGTGAATGGTCCCTGTTCCCCCTGCGGATTGTAGGTTCTTGACTTACTGCCTAGGAAACTGGCCACCGCTGATCTGCAACCATAAACAATGAAACGAAAAATTTCTTGACAACATAAAATATTTTTAATAAAAAGTAAATTGCAAAGTTGCTTGCCTCTGCAAGCACTTTTACCTATTTAATATTTAGAGAAAACCCCTTTTACAGACCTAGAGAAGCGTGACCTGAAAAATTAAGTGTTGCAAGGCAGTGTACTGGGCTGACGGCAAAGCTTCTGGGGATATTATTAAAAAAAAAGGATTAAATGTTTGAAAAGCCATCCTGACAAGATTTGATTGTTCCTTCATATAGCGTCTGCCTGAAAAACAAACACTGAATAATTGTGCTTGCCATCGTGGCATTATCAAGGTCTGCTGGGAAGACTCGTAGACAAGGTATACTGTCATCCTCAGCTGTTGGTTATATAAGCAGAAAAACAAGTTATATTATGTAATGAAGGCAATATCGGAACACAACTAAACACAAAAGGGAGAGTGTCCTGTCATCCTTCTACCTTATTATTAGTGGCCCTATAATGGGTTACATTGTCATAGGAGAAAGTTCATATTCTAAATCAGGTGAGCGAAGGAACATCACGAACCTACTGATATTGCAAGCAAATTTGATTACAGCAAAAAGTATTACAGAGCCCTGCTCTGAGGATCAGCGGGGGTCTCACCTACTGATAAATTATATCTTTCAATGTTGGCATTAACCAAGTGGTTGTCCTAAAGCGAAAAACCTGGCCTTATGATCTTTACAGAGTGCAAATATGAGCATTAATGTAACCTTACAGAAGCAACTGCACATTATGCACACATTAGTAACATATACATAATACACACATATATAAAAAAACACACATTCATTAAGCAAACATGTACACACATATACGGTACATAGTAAACACAATGTACACATAAAACATAGCTCTCTCACTTCTTCCAAGTGTATGTGATACGTCTAAAGGCGCGAAGAGCAAAGTAACCGCTGATTGGCGATCCCTGGGACATCCAATGCCCACACAAGAGGAACGGTGCCAGCACCAGAGAGAGTTGAGTAGTATTATTTATTATTTAATGGCCTTCAGGCTCAATCTCTAGTTATGGCGACTTGAAGGGTGCAGGATCTGTAGGAATATCAATCTTGTGCAAGCCTAGATAGGTCCACCAGGGTCTTCTCCGCCATTACCTTAATAGTATCAAGCCATTGGGTTTCTGGTCTTCCTCTTCACCTTGTTCCTTCTATTCTTCCGACCATGATTTCCTTCTCCACTGATTGCTCTCTTTGTATGATGTGTCTAAAGTAGGTAAGTGGTAGCTCGATGATCCTTGCTTCGAATGACATATCTGACTTAGTATGTTTCAAAAAATAACTTGTTGTATTCTCCTTGCCATCCATGGTATTGATAAAATCCTACTCAACCACCACATTTTGAAGGTGTTAATTCTTCTTCTGTCTCATTTCTTTATCATCCAGGTTTCACATCCGTATCTTACCATAGAAAAGACCAGGCTAAGTGCGAACCGTGTTTTTGTCACCAGTGAAATGTTGAAGACTTTGTCCAATGACTTCAATGTTGATTTATCTACTGCTTTTCTCCTAAGGACTTCTGGTGTTGTTGCTGCATCTGGAGTGATCATCGATCCGAGTGGGTTGAAGTCCTTTACAACTTCCACTTCGTCTTCGTCCATCTCAAATGTGTCCTGGTCATATCTGGCAGTAGTCAATGTATTTGTCTTCTTTGTGTTGAGTAGCATTCCTATGTTTGAGCTTTCCATCTTTGCACGCCGTAATAAATCTTTGACTCCACCTACACTTGTGGCTATCAATGTTGCATCGTCTGCGTATTTAAGATTGTTGATGATCCATCATGCAATTTTGATTCCTTCTTTGAAGATGAGTAGAAGTATTATTATTTTACCGGGGGGTAAACATATTGATTAAGAAGGAGTTGTCTAAGTAGTGGACAACCCTTTTAGGGCTGTACTTGAGGAATACTGTGTTTTGAGTATTGTGGTGCTGACATATTGCGTTTATTGTTGGTTGTGTTGAAGACTAAATGGACCACGCTAGTACTTAATGTTCACACTACTGTGATGTTTTTCTAAAATGAAGTCAGGGCGTAGTATGAAGTACAGAGTCTGAGCAGATTTCAGGTACCTCTGCGTTGTGGTACATTAGCGGCACCATGACTATCTCTATTTCTTCATAAGCCTTATTCATACAGCCATCTATTATTGAATTTCTTAACAAGGCTTAGCGTGAAACCGCAATGTATTTTTTATGATGGAAATGTTTACGTTCACGTTGCATTTAACCTCTTCCAACCTGCCAGTAGCGTGTTACTGAGCTGTGAATAGCTTGTCCCTCAGGAGCTGGAATTACTGTAACCGAAGGAAACAACTTCATAGATGTTTAAACAGCTGACACTAACTAATACCAGGCAAAATCAAACCTAACATTGATTTGTTGTCAGAATGCAATCAATAATACAGAATGTACAGTTGATATAAAATAAAGGGGACAGAATTTAATGATTACCAGAATTTCAATATTATTATAAATTTGTTTTCTAGAAACCTCCTTTAGGGGGTAAGGTGTAATTAGGTATAATACATTATTTCACTGTTTGAATCCTCATCTTAGTCTAAAAGTTATAATTTTGAATATTTGACTTGAAAATGTGTTTATCATAGAATAATGCTAATTATTAGTGATGAGCGACTGTACTCGTTGCTCGGGTTTTCCAGAGCACGCTCGGGTGACCTCCGAGTATTTATGACTGCTCGGAGATTTAGTTTTCATCGGGGCAGCTGAATGATTTACAGCTACTAGCCAGCTTGATTACATGTGGGGGTTGTCTGGTTGCTAGGGAATCCCCACATGTAATCAAACAGGCTAGTAGCTGTAAATCATTCAGCTGTCGCGATGAAAACTAAATCTCTGAGCAGTCATAAATACTCGGAGGTCACCCGAGCTCATCACTACTAATTATACATAAGAATATATACACCTCAGAAAACGCCAACAGAGTATAACAAGCTAAAATAACTATTATTTAGATTGTGCTGTGACTTCCTGCTGCGAGAGGGGCAAAGAGAGTTATTCCATCAAGTGTGTGTGCCCAAGGTTCCCCAATTTGCTTCAACTCAGAACACTCACTATAAAATACTGGTAAAGGAAAAAGTGACACCTGATTTTGAAGAACTGAGACCATTCCCTAAATTTATTATAAGCAATGAGTTTCTCTTTAATCTCGTTAAAGTCTTAAGCAAGTGCTGTACTCTGAATGGAGCTGTGACATCCATGCCGTGATGACAGCCCCCTTCGGATGGACACTTCAGAGCTCCAATCTCACGTTTGTTGAGAGTCCAATGGTGGGATCCATATCAATCAGCAAGCTATCAACTATCTTTTGGATAGGTGATATCTTTCCCAGTTTGTACAGCCACTTTAATTGAACTTTCATAGTTTTATAGTTTTAAGGTTTAAAGGAAACACAAGTCCATCAATTTCAACCTGTAGCCTAACATTTTGATCCAGAAGAAGGCAAAATCCTCAAGAGCTAGATGCTAAATTCCACATATTAGGGGAAAAATTCCTTCCCGACTCCACATACGGCAAGTTCACTGGTTCAACGCACCATCACAGAATCTAGAACCCATAACCTGTCATGTTAAATTTTTCAAGAAAGGCATCCAGATCTCTTGAACTTGTATGGATACAACATCAAATGATTAACTCATATGTGAAATACAATGGTCCCTCCCTAACCGTAAAGCAAAATGTGCGAAAACAGACAAATAAAAACTTAAAATCACAGGTGGAAAAATCTTTTTCGGCATATAAAAAGTACACACTTGAGAGCAAACAAGGATTGGCGCTATTTTTGGAAACTTTTTCTACTTCAACATGGATGACCCTCCTATCAACGCCATTGAGATCTCCATTGTCAATGACATTTATCTCTCTACTTCCTCTTGCAAAAATAACATGATAGCAAACAGGTTATTTTAATTTTTAGTGGTTGTCCAACTCAGGACAATTTGTCCTTTATTGCAAAAGTGCCTAGATAAAATATAAAAAAGAAAGAACACCTCCCAGATTGGCGCCGTTCCAGAGAAGTTGGTGTTGTGTCTTCCAGTCGTCATGTCTTGTTTGTGACCGCTGCAGCTAATTAAAGGCAGCTGATCGTCTGCAGTCCTAACAATTCTGTCAAACAGAACTGTTTCATCTGATAGAACTGTGAAGGCTGCAGCCTATCAATGGTTACTGATGAGCAGCAGTGGTCACGTGACATGATAATCAGCGATTGATTCACTGTCTCCTTCTTCGGACATAATTGATTTCAGGAGGAAGTGAGAGCCACTACTGCTCTCTCACTTCCTCCTCATGTCTGATTTGTCGGAAAGAGGGGACAGTGTAGCGCGCAATGACTAAGAGCACATAACGTGTTCGAAACGCGTCGGAATTGTTTCCTTTTCCATGTGCTGGATGATTTTAATTTTTCTCTGAAATATTGTAAAAGGTACTGGATTTATCACATTTTTTCCGGCTGTGAGCAACGTCGTATCGAATCCGTGCACCTCTCTTCTTGATGAGCTTCATTAAAGAAGCCCTCCCATCAAAGTTTTTATGATCTTAATTTTTCAGTGATCATATAATTTAATAACTGCAAAGAAAGGAGTGCATTTGTTTTGGCCCTACCTCACTTCTGGGTGTTAGATCTAATTGACCTCCTATCAAAAGTACCGACAGCAGATGTGGTGGTGCAAGAGTTTGGCCCTTTCTTCTGAAGTCTAGAGGGAGATATGGAGAAAGGCGAGTCAACAACTCGACGGCAAGATCCACTTATATCCTTGGGCTTCTCTCAACCTGTTTTTGTCTGGATAGGGTCACTAAATAGAAAGATGGTGTAAGCTACCTTCTATACTTAGGGTAGTTGATTACCCGAGGCATGTGCCCCCATAATTCACCAATACTGACACACTTTATTATGGTGTTGCAGTCCCTCTCCCAGTGCAACCAGTCATCAACAGTTAAGACTTAACATTTTCTGACCCTATTATAAGCTGAAAATTGTATAAATGAAATAACATAATAAAATTATGTAAAATGAGTCACACTTGGCGAATCTCTAACTTTTTATGGACATCCTGGAAAAAGTAGTTCAAGATAATGACCACCCAAAGAAACCTCATAAAGTCTTTTTTTTTCGAGCCCGAGATGCAATGTGTGGCTTTATGAACCTGAAGAGCCAAATCGCATCAACACTACCCTTGACTGTGAAAAGCCATACCTTCTTCTTCTTGCCCAGTCTTCGTCTTCTTGCCCAGTTATGGAGATTTCGGAGATATGTTCCGCTTGAGATCTGGACACCTCCGCAACCCACTTATTGCATTAAATCTTCCAGTCATTTAGTGATAACTTTGTGAAATTCTGAACACTAATGGCCTCTCTAAATAGCTTTCTGGGTCAAATAATTGCTGATAAAGGCATTTTACATATCGTAGAATAATTAATAGCCAGACCTTCAAGCTGATAGGTATATTTGTATTACTGCGTTATATTGAGTGCCTCGTGTTACATTCATTTCTATGGCTCACTTCTCCAACGAGGAGGGGGCTCAATATGCTTTTTTGGGGGGGAAATGGAAGCCATTTCCTACAGTCACTGAACAATTACTTCATTTTACTCTTCCCTGCAGGCAACCACCCTGCTAAAAGGTTTTACAGTAAAAAAATTACGAATCTAGGAAATGAAAAGCAAGGTAGTAGCGTAAAGCTAAAGATCCCCTCCTACCTGAGGGACCATATCTTAAGCCATACCGGTGTAGATCCTGAGGCAGATTAGCCTATGAATGATTATATTTTATGGCATATACTTCTTTTCCATTGCATAGGTCACCTTTTCACCTTTTGTTTGTGCCAACTTTCCTTCAGCAAAAGTTTCGTTTGCTGTGATATCAGCAGGAAATCGGCAAATGAGCCATAAAAGCATTGAATATATATACACATCAATCAAACCTGAGAAGTGGCTTAATGCGTCTGATCTTTTGATGGAATGATGATGACTTGCTTCAATTGGCTTTTCGAAATTGCTGATGGGTGAAGAATCACCCAGACAAAGCTCCGGAGAGATCCGTCGGAAAAGAAAGATCTGTATAAGGAGGCTCCTTATCTGGATTTTGTATCTATTTTTTCCAACCGTCGGTAGAACTAGACTCATCACCAAGTATCTAATAACCCTACTTCTCAAGGGAACCGAATTCCAATTAGTAGATATGAAGGAAACTCCATGAGGGGACAAAGGATGGTTACCTACCTGCCACCATCAGATCTATTTTTGTTCCTATAGAATACACATTTACAATAACTGTTGGGTTTCAATGACATTTATGCAATTATCCAACATCACAGGCAATGGAAGTAGATGGTAGCCTTTCATCCGTTCCCCTAGAACATTAATATTATTGGCAAGTCAGTGGGAGAGCTTAGCTATAGACCCAATTATATTTTCATAAAAAGGAATTTCCCAGAAAGCGTAATTGGAGGGTTAGAGTTGAATGTACGGTAGGAGAAGGAGGAGAGTAGTACAGGTCATTCGGAAAGGCTGAGTAGAACAAACAAATGTCAAATCTATATACCACAAACCATGGAGAAGGTTTTTTTTTTACACATTAAATGTATACGTTAGTGGCATATTACTGGAATACCCCCGGAATACTTTTTATACCAGTGTTTGTATTCCTGTTGTACTATACTTGCTGGCCCAGATGGTATATTTTAGTAATAATCTAATAATTTGTTCTTAAAGAGGCGATCTCGGTATCTAAAATCGCTGTATAATGTTGCTGACCATCCCGCAGAGATATGACACACCAAGAAACAGAGCAGAAAACGTTGGTATTGCTACTGCAGAGCTCAAATTTTATTTACTCAGAGGTTAAAATGTTTGGTGATTATATAGCTCAGGCTCAGGCCCTTGGCGGATAAATAATAAAAGGGGCATTCGTTCACTTTGTGGTTACACAGTACAGGCTCAGTCTCTTGGGGGCTACACAGTAAAGGCTCAGTCTCTTGGTGGTTACACAGTACAGGCTCAATCCCTTTGCGGCTACACTGTACATTCTTGGTGTCTACACAGTACAGGCTCAGTCTCTTGACGGTTACACAGTACATGTTCAGTCCCTTGGCGGTTACACAGTACATGTTCAGTCCCTTGGCGGTTACACAGTACATGTTCAGTCCCTTGGCGGTTACACAGTACATATTCAGTCTCTTGGCTGTTACACAGTACAGGCTCAGTCTCTTGGCGGTTACACAGTACATGTTCAGTCCCTTGGCGGTTACACAGTACATGTTCAGTCCCTTGGCGGTTACACAGTACATATTCAGTCTCTTGGCTGTTACACAGTAAAGGCTCAGTCTCTTGGTGGTTACACAGAACAGGCTCAATCCCTTTGCGGCTACACTGTACACTCTTGGTGTCTACACAGTACAGGCTCAGTCTCTTGACGGTTACACAGTACATGTTCAGTCCCTTGGCGGTTACACAGTACAGGCTCAGTCCATTGGAGATTTCACAGTACAGGCTCAGTCACTTGGTAGTTACAAAGTACAGGCTCAGTTTCTTAGCGGATAAACAGTGCAGTCTCAGTCTCTTGGCGATTACACAGTACATATTCAGTCTCTTGGCTGTTACACAGTACAGGCTCAGTCTCTTGGCAGTAACACAGTACAGGCTCAGTCTCTTGGCAGTTACACAGTACAGGCTCAGTCTCTTGGCGGTTACACAATACAGGCTCAGTCTCTTGGCGGTTACACAGTACAGGTTAAGTCTCTTGGCGGTTACACAATACAGGCTCAGTCTCTTGCAGGTTACACAGTACAGGCTCAGTCTCTTGCAGATTACACAGTACAGGCTCAGTCTCTTGGCGGTTGCACAGTACAGGCTCAGTCTCTTGGCGGTTACACAGTACAGGTTCAGTTTCTTGGCGGTAACACAATACAGGCTCAGTCTCTTGGCGGTTACACAGTACAGGCTCAGTCTCTTGGCAGTTAAACAGTACAGGCTCAGTCTCTTGCAGGTTACACAGTACAGGCTCAGTCTCTTGGCGGTTACACAGTACAGGCTCAGTCTCTTGGCGGTTACACAATACAGGCTCAGTCTCTTGCAGGTTACACAGTACAGGCTCAGTCTCTTGGCGGTTACACAGTACAGGCTCAGTCTCTTGGCGGTTACACAATACAGGCTCAGTCTCTTGGCGGTTACACAGTACAGGCTCAGTCTCTTGCAGGTTACACAGTACAGGCTCAGTCTCTTGGCGGTTACACAGTACAGGCTCAGTCTCTTGGCGGTTACACAATACAGGCTCAGTCTCTTGCAGGTTACACAGTACAGGCTCAGTCTCTTGGCGGTTACACAGTACAGGTTCAGTCTCTTGGCGGTTACACAATACAGGCTCAGTCTCTTGCAGGTTACACAATACAGGCTCAGTCTCTTGCAGGTTACACAGTACATGTTCAGTCTCTTGGCGGTTACACAATACAGGCTCAGTCTCTTGGCAGTTACACAGTACAGGCTCAGTCTCTTGCAGGTTACACAGTACAGGCTCAGTCTCTTGCAGGTTACACAGTACAGGCTCAGTTTCTTGCAGGTTATACAGTACAGGCTCAGTCTCTTGGCGGTTACACAGTACAGGTTCAGTCTCTTGGCAGTTACACAGTACAGGCTCAGTCTCTTGCAAGTTACACAGTACAGGCTCAGTCTCTTGCAGATTACACAGTACAGGCTCAGTCTCTTGGCGGTTGCACAGTACAGGCTCAGTCTCTTGGCGGTTACACAGTACAGGTTCAGTCTCTTGGCGGTAACACAATACAGGCTCAGTCTCTTGGCGGTTACACAGTACAGGTTCAGTCTCTTGGCGGTTACACAATACAGGCTCAGTCTCTTGGCGGTTACACAGTACAGGCTCAGTCTCTTGCAGGTTACACAGTACAGGCTCAGTCTCTTGGCGGTTACACAGTACAGGCTCAGTCTCTTGGCGGTTACACAGTACAGGCTCAGTCTCTTGCAGGTTACACAGTACAGGCTCAGTCTCTTGGCGGTTACACAGTACAGGCTCAGTCTCTTGGCGGTTACACAATACAGGCTCAGTCTCTTGCAGGTTACACAGTACAGGCTCAGTCTCTTGGCGGTTACACAGTACAGGTTCAGTCTCTTGGCGGTTACACAATACAGTCTCAGTCTCTTGCAGGTTACACAGTACAGGCTCAGTCTCTTGCAGGTTACACAGTACAGGCTCAGACTCTTGGCGGTTACACAGTACAGGTTCAGTCTCTTGGCGGTTACACAATACAGTCTCAGTCTCTTGCAGGTTACACAGTACAGGCTCAGTCTCTAGCAGGTTACACAGTACAGGCTCAGACTCTTGGCGGTTACACAGTACAGGCTCAGTCTCTTGGCAGTTACACAGTACAGGTTCAGTCTCTTGCAGGTTACACAGTACAGGCTCAGTCTCTTGCAGGTTACACAGTACAGGCTCAGTCTCTTGCAGGTTACACAGTACAGGCTCAGTCTCTTGCAGGTTACACAGTACAGGCTCAGTCTCTTGGCGGTTACACAGTACAGGCTCAGTCTCTTGCAGGTTACACAGTACAGGCTCAGTCTCTTGGCGGTTACACAGTACAGGCTCAGTCTCTTGCAGGTTACACAGTACAGGCTCAGTCTCTTGGCGGTTACACAGTACAGGTTCAGTCTCTCGGCAGTTACACAATACAGGCTCAGTCTCTTGCAGGTTACACAGTACAGGCTCAGTCTCTTGGCGGTTACACAGTACAGGCTCAGTCTCTTGCAGGTTACACAGTACAGGCTCAGTCTCTTGGCGGTTACACAGTACAGGTTCAGTCTCTTGGCGGTTACACAATACAGGCTCAGTCTCTTGCAGGTTACACAGTACAGGCTCAGTCTCTTGGCGGTTACACAGTACAGGTTCAGTCTCTTGGCGGTTACACAGTACAGGCTCAGTCTCTTGCAGGTTACACAGTACAGGCTCAGTCTCTTGGCGGTTACACAGTACAGGTTCAGTTTCTTGCAGATTTCACAGTACTGGCTCAGTTTCTTGGTGGTTACACAATACAGGCTGGGTCTCTTGGCGGTTACACAGTACAGGCTCAGTCTCTTAGCGGTTATACAGTACAGGCTCAGTCTCTTGCAGATTACACAGTACAGGTTCAGTCCCTTGGTGGTTACAAAGTACAGGCTCAGTCTCTTGGCGGATAAACAGTGCAGGCTCGGTCTCTTGGTGATTACACAGTACAGGTTCAGTCCCTTGGCAGCTACACAGTACAGGTTAAGTCTCTTGGCGGTTACACAATACAGGCTCAGTCTCTTGCAGGTTACACAGTACAGGCTCAGTCTCTTGCAGATTACACAGTACAGGCTCAGTCTCTTGGCGGTTGCACAGTACAGGCTCAGTCTCTTGGCGGTTACACAGTACAGGTTCAGTTTCTTGGCGGTAACACAATACAGGCTCAGTCTCTTGGCGGTTACACAGTACAGGCTCAGTCTCTTGCAGGTTACACAGTACAGGCTCAGTCTCTTGGCGGCTACACAGTACAGGCTCAGTCTCTTGGCGGTTACACAATACAGGCTCAGTCTCTTGCAGGTTACATAGTACAGGCTCAGTCTCTTGGCGGTTACACAGTACAGGCTCAGTCTCTTGGCGGTTACACAATACAGGCTCAGTCTCTTGGCAGTTACACAGTACAGGCTCAGTCTCTTGCAGGTTACACAGTACAGGCTCAGTCTCTTGGCGGTTACACAGTACAGGCTCAGTCTCTTGGCGGTTACACAATACAGGCTCAGTCTCTTGCAGGTTACACAGTACAGGCTCAGTCTCTTGGCGGTTACACAGTACAGGTTCAGTCTCTTGGCGGTTACACAATACAGGCTCAGTCTCTTGCAGGTTACACAATACAGGCTCAGTCTCTTGCAGGTTACACAGTACATGTTCAGTCTCTTGGCGGTTACACAATACAGGCTCAGTCTCTTGGCAGTTACACAGTACAGGCTCAGTCTCTTGCAGGTTACACAGTACAGGCTCAGTCTCTTGCAGGTTACACAGTACAGGCTCAGTTTCTTGCAGGTTATACAGTACAGGCTCAGTCTCTTGGCGGTTACACAGTACAGGTTCAGTCTCTTGGCGGTTACACAGTACAGACTCAGTCTCTTGCAAGTTACACAGTACAGGCTCAGTCTCTTGCAGATTACACAGTACAGGCTCAGTCTCTTGGCGATTGCACAGTACAGGCTCAGTCTCTTGGCGGTTACACAGTACAGGTTCAGTCTCTTGGCGGTAACACAATACAGGCTCAGTCTCTTGGCAGTTACACAGTACAGGTTCAGTCTCTTGGCGGTTACACAATACAGGCTCAGTCTCTTGGCGGTTACACAGTACAGGCTCAGTCTCTTGGCGGTTACACAGTACAGGTTCAGTCTCTTGCAGGTTACACAGTACAGGCTCAGTCTCTTGGCGGTTACACAGTACAGGCTCAGTCTCTTGGCGGTTACACAGTACAGGCTCAGTCTCTTGGCGGTTACACAGTACAGGCTCAGTCTCTTGGCGGTTACATAGTACAGGCTCAGTCTCTTGGCGGTTACACAATACAGGCTCAGTCTCTTGCAGGTTACACAGTACAGGCTCAGTCTCTTGCAGGTTACACAGTACAGGCTCAGACTCTTGGCGGTTACACAGTACAGGCTCAGTCTCTTGGCAGTTACACAGTACAGGTTCAGTCTCTTGCAGGTTACACAGTACAGGCTCAGTCTCTTGCAGGTTACACAGTACAGGCTCAGTCTCTTGCAGGTTACACAGTACAGGCTCAGTCTCTTGAAGGTTACACAGTACAGGCTCAGTCTCTTGGCGGTTACACAATACAGGCTCAGTCTCTTGCAGGTTACACAGTACAGGCTCAGTCTCTTGGCGGTTACACAGTACAGGCTCAGTCTCTTGCAGGTTACACAGTACAGGCTCAGTCTCTTGGCGGTTACACAGTACAGGTTCAGTCTCTTGGCAGTTACACAATACAGGCTCAGTCTCTTGCAGGTTACACAGTACAGGCTCAGTCTCTTGGCGGTTACACAGTACAGGCTCAGTCTCTTGCAGGTTACACAGTACAGGCTCAGTCTCTTGGCGGTTACACAGTACAGGTTCAGTCTCTTGCAGGTTACACAGTACAGGCTCAGTCTCTTGGCGGTTACACAATACAGGCTCAGTCTCTTGCAGGTTACACAGTACAGGCTCAGTCTCTTGGCGGTTACACAGTACAGGCTCAGTCTCTTGCAGGTTACACAGTACAGGCTCAGTCTCTTGGCGGTTACACAGTACAGGTTCAGTTTCTTGCAGATTTCACAGTACTGGCTCAGTTTCTTGGTGGTTACACAATACAGGCTGGGTCTCTTGGCGGTTACACAGTACAGGCTCAGTCTCTTAGCGGTTACACAGTACAGGTTCAGTCCCTTGGTGGTTACAAAGTACAGGCTCAGTCTCTTGGCGGATAAACAGTGCAGGCTCGGTCTCTTGGTGATTACACAGTACAGGTTCAGTCCCTTGGCAGCTACACAGTACAGGTTCAGTCCCATGGCGGTTATACAGTACAGGCTCAGTCCATTGGTGATTTCACAGTACAGGTTCAGTCTTTTGGTGGTTATACAGTACAGGATCAGTCTCTTGGTGCTTACACAGTACATGTTCAGTCTCTTGGCAATTACACAGTACATGTTCAGTCTCTTGGCGGTTACACAGTACAGGCTCAGTCCCTTGGCAGCTACTCAGTACAGGTTCAGTCTCTTGGCGGTTACACAGTACAGGATCAGTCTCTTGGCAGCTACACAGTACAGGCTCAGTCTTTTGGCGGTTACACAGTACAGGATCAGTCTCTTGGCGGTAACACAGTACAGGCTCAGTTTCTTGGCGGTTACACAGTACAGGCTCAGTCCCTTGGCAGCTGCACAGTACAGGCTCAGTCTCTTGGCAGTTACACAATACAGGCTCAGTCTCTTGGCGGTTACACAGTACAGGCTCAGTCTCTTGGCGGTGACACAATACAGGCTCAGTCTCTTGGTGGTTACACAGTACAGGCTCAGTCTCTTGGCGGTTACACAGTACAGGCTCAGTCTCTTGCAGGTTATACAGTACAGGCTCAGTCTCTTGGCAGTTACACAGTACAGGCTCAGTCTCTTGGCAGTTACACAGTACAGGCTCAGTTTCTTGGCGGTTACACAGTACAGGCTCAGTATCTTGGCAGTTACACAATACAGGCTCAGTCTCTTGCAGGTTATACAGTACAGGCTCAGTCTCTTGGCAGTTACACAGTACAGGCTCAGTTTCTTGGCGGTTACACAGTACAGGCTCAGTCTCTTGGCGGATACACAGTACAGGCTCAGTCTCTTGCAGGTTATACAGTACATGTTCAGTCTCTTGGCAGCTACACAGTACAGGCTCAGTCTCTTGCAGGTTACACAGTATACAGGCTCAGTCTCTTGGCGGTTACACAATACAGGCTCAGTCTCTTGCAGGTTATACAGTACATGTTCAGTCTCTTGGCAGCTACACAGTACAGGCTCAGTCTCTTGCAGGTTACACAGTACAGGCTCAGTCTCTTGCAGGTTACACAGTACAGGTTCAGTCTCTTGGCGGTTACACAGTACAGGTTCAGTCTCTTGGCGGTTACACAGTACTGGCTCAGTCCATTGGTGATTTCACAGTACAGGCTCAGTCTCTTGCAGGTTACACAGTACAGGCTCAGTCTCTTGGTGGTTACACAGTACAGGCTCAGTCTCTTGGTGGTCACACAGTACAGGCTCTGTCTCTTTGCGATTACACAGTACATGTTCAGTCTCTTGGCAGTTACACAGTACAGGCTCAGTCTCTTGGCGGTTACACAGTACATGTTCAGTCTCTTGGCGGTTACACAGTACAGGCTCAGTCTCTTGCAGATTACACAGTACAGGTTCAGTCTCTTTGCAGTTACTCAGTACAGGCTCAGTCTCTTGGCGGTTACACAGTACAGGCTCAGTCTCCTGGCGGTTACACAGTACAGGCTCAGTCTCTTGGCGGTTACACAGTACAGGCTCAGTTTCTTGGCGGTTACACAGTACAGGCTCAGTCTCTTGGCGGTTACACAGTACAGGCTCAGTTTCTTTGCGGTTACACAGTACAGGCTCAGTCCATTGGCAATTTCACAGTACAGGCTCAGTCTCTTGTAGGTTACACAGTACAGGCTCAGTCTCTTGGCGGTTACACAGTACAGGCTCTGTCTCTTGCAGATTATACAGTACATGTTCAGTCTCTTGGCAGCTACACAGTACAGGCTCAGTCTCTTGGCGGTTACACAGTACAGGCTCAGTCTCTTGGCGATTACACAGTACAGGCTCAGTCTCTTGGCGGTTACACAGTACAGGCTCTGTCTCTTGCAGATTATACAGTACATGTTCAGTCTCTTGGCGGTTACACATTACAGGCTCAGTCTCTTGGCGGTTACACAGTACAGGCTCAGTCTCTTGGCGATTACACAGTACAGGCTCAGGCTCTTGGCGGTTACACAGTACAGGTTCAGTCTCTTGGCGGTTACACAATACAGGCTCAGTCTCTTGCAGGTTACACAATACAGGCTCAGTCTCTTGCAGGTTACACAGTACATGTTCAGTCTCTTGGCAGTTACACAGTACAGGCTCAGTCTCTTGCAGGTTACACAGTACAGGCTCAGTCTCTTGCAGGTTACACAGTACAGGCTCAGTTTCTTGCAGGTTATACAGTACAGGCTCAGTCTCTTGGCGGTTACACAGTACAGGTTCAGTCTCTTGGCGGTTACACAGTACAGACTCAGTCTCTTGCAAGTTACACAGTACAGGCTCAGTCTCTTGCAGATTACACAGTACAGGCTCAGTCTCTTGGCGATTGCACAGTACAGGCTCAGTCTCTTGGCGGTTACACAGTACAGGTTCAGTCTCTTGGCGGTAACACAATACAGGCTCAGTCTCTTGGCGGTTACACAGTACAGGTTCAGTCTCTTGGCGGTTACACAATACAGGCTCAGTCTCTTGGCGGTTACACAGTACAGGCTCAGTCTCTTGCAGGTTACACAGTACAGGCTCAGTCTCTTGGCGGTTACACAGTACAGGCTCAGTCTCTTGGCGGTTACACAGTACAGGCTCAGTCTCTTGGCGGTTACACAGTACAGGCTCAGTCTCTTGGCGGTTACATAGTACAGGCTCAGTCTCTTGGCGGTTACACAATACAGGCTCAGTCTCTTGCAGGTTACACAGTACAGGCTCAGTCTCTTGCAGGTTACACAGTACAGGCTCAGACTCTTGGCGGTTACACAGTACAGGCTCAGTCTCTTGGCAGTTACACAGTACAGGTTCAGTCTCTTGCAGGTTACACAGTACAGGCTCAGTCTCTTGCAGGTTACACAGTACAGGCTCAGTCTCTTGCAGGTTACACAGTACAGGCTCAGTCTCTTGCAGGTTACACAGTACAGGCTCAGTCTCTTGGCGGTTACACAATACAGGCTCAGTCTCTTGCAGGTTACACAGTACAGGCTCAGTCTCTTGGCGGTTACACAGTACAGGCTCAGTCTCTTGCAGGTTACACAGTACAGGCTCAGTCTCTTGGCGGTTACACAGTACAGGTTCAGTCTCTTGGCAGTTACACAATACAGGCTCAGTCTCTTGCAGGTTACACAGTACAGGCTCAGTCTCTTGGCGGTTACACAGTACAGGCTCAGTCTCTTGCAGGTTACACAGTACAGGCTCAGTCTCTTGGCGGTTACACAGTACAGGTTCAGTCTCTTGCAGGTTACACAGTACAGGCTCAGTCTCTTGGCGGTTACACAGTACAGGTTCAGTCTCTTGGCAGTTACACAATACAGGCTCAGTCTCTTGCAGGTTACACAGTACAGGCTCAGTCTCTTGGCGGTTACACAGTACAGGCTCAGTCTCTTGCAGGTTACACAGTACAGGCTCAGTCTCTTGGCGGTTACACAGTACAGGCTCAGTCTCTTGCAGGTTACACAGTACAGGCTCAGTCTCTTGGCGGTTACACAGTACAGGTTCAGTCTCTTGGCGGTTACACAGTACAGGCTCAGTCTCTTGCAGGTTACACAGTACAGGCTCAGTCTCTTGGCGGTTACACAGTACAGGTTCAGTTTCTTGCAGATTTCACAGTACTGGCTCAGTTTCTTGGTGGTTACACAATACAGGCTGGGTCTCTTGGCGGTTACACAGTACAGGCTCAGTCTCTTAGCGGTTACACAGTACAGGCTCAGTCTCTTGCAGATTACACAGTACAGGTTCAGTCCCTTGGTGGTTACAAAGTACAGGCTCAGTCTCTTGGCGGATAAACAGTGCAGGCTCGGTCTCTTGGTGATTACACAGTACAGGTTCAGTCCCTTGGCAGCTACACAGTACAGGTTCAGTCCCATGGCGGTTATACAGTACAGGCTCAGTCTCTTGCAGGTTATACAGTACAGGCTCAGTCCATTGGTGATTTCACAGTACAGGTTCAGTCTTTTGGTGGTTATACAGTACAGGATCAGTCTCTTGGTGCTTACACAGTACATGTTCAGTCTCTTGGCAATTACACAGTACATGTTCAGTCTCTTGGCGGTTACACAGTACAGGCTCAGTCCCTTGGCAGCTACTCAGTACAGGTTCAGTCTCTTGGCGGTTACACAGTACAGGATCAGTCTCTTGGCAGCTACACAATACAGGCTCAGTCTTTTGGCGGTTACACAGTACAGGATCAGTCTCTTGGAGGTAACACAGTACAGGCTCAGTTTCTTGGCGGTTACACAGTACAGGCTCAGTCCCTTGGCAGCTGCACAGTACAGGCTCAGTCTCTTGGCAGTTACACAATACAGGCTCAGTCTCTTGGCGGTTACACAGTACAGGCTCAGTCTCTTGGCGGTTACACAATACAGGCTCAGTCTCTTGGTGGTTACACAGTACAGGCTCAGTCTCTTGGCGGTTACACAGTACAGGCTCAGTCTCTTGCAGGTTATACAGTACAGGCTCAGTCTCTTGGCGGTTACACAGTACAGGCTCAGTCTCTTGGCAGTTACACAGTACAGGCTCAGTTTCTTGGCGGTTACACAGTACAGGCTCAGTATCTTGGCAGTTACACAATACAGGCTCAGTCTCTTGCAGGTTATACAGTACAGGCTCAGTCTCTTGGCAGTTACACAGTACAGGCTCAGTTTCTTGGCGGTTACACAGTACAGGCTCAGTATCTTGGCGGTTACACAATACAGGCTCAGTCTCTTGCAGGTTATACAGTATACAGGCTCAGTCTCTTGGCGGATACACAGTACAGGCTCAGTCTCTTGCAGGTTACACAGTATACAGGCTCAGTCTCTTGGCGGATACACAGTACAGGCTCAGTCTCTTGGCGATTTCACAGTACAGGCTCAGTCTCTTGCAGGTTACACAGTACAGGCTCAGTCTCTTGCAGGTTACACAGTACAGGTTCAGTCTCTTGGCGGTTACACAGTACAGGTTCAGTCTCTTGGCGGTTACACAGTACTGGCTCAGTCCATTGGTGATTTCACAGTACAGGCTCAGTCTCTTGCAGGTTACACAGTACAGGCTCAGTCTCTTGGTGGTTACACAGTACAGGCTCTGTCTCTTTGCGATTACACAGTACATGTTCAGTCTCTTGGCAGTTACACAGTACAGGCTCAGTCTCTTGCAGATTACACAGTACAGGTTCAGTCTCTTTGCAGTTACTCAGTACAGGCTCAGTCTCTTGGCGGTTACACAGTACAGGCTCAGTCTCCTGGCGGTTACACAGTACAGGCTCAGTCTCTTGGCGGTTACACAGTACAGGCTCAGTTTCTTGGCGGTTACACAGTACAGGCTCAGTCTCTTGGCGGTTACACAGTACAGGCTCAGTTTCTTTGCGGTTACACAGTACAGGCTCAGTCCATTGGCAATTTCACAGTACAGGCTCAGTCTCTTGCAGGTTACACAGTACAGGCTCAGTCTCTTGGCGGTTACACAGTACAGGCTCTGTCTCTTGCAGATTATACAGTACATGTTCAGTCTCTTGGCAGCTACACAGTACAGGCTCAGTCTCTTGGCGGTTACACAGTACAGGCTCAGTCTCTTGGCAGCTACTCAGTACAGGTTCAGTCTCTTGGCGGTTACACAGTACAGGATCAGTCTCTTGGCAGCTACACAGTACAGGCTCAGTCTTTTGGCGGTTACACAGTACAGGATCAGTCTCTTGGCGGTAACACAGTACAGGCTCAGTTTCTTGGCGGTTACACAGTACAGGCTCAGTCCCTTGGCAGCTGCACAGTACAGGCTCAGTCTCTTGGCAGTTACACAATACAGGCTCAGTCTCTTGGCGGTTACACAGTACAGGCTCAGTCTCTTGGCGGTGACACAATACAGGCTCAGTCTCTTGGTGGTTACACAGTACAGGCTCAGTCTCTTGGCGGTTACACAGTACAGGCTCAGTCTCTTGCAGGTTATACAGTACAGGCTCAGTCTCTTGGCAGTTACACAGTACAGGCTCAGTCTCTTGGCAGTTACACAGTACAGGCTCAGTTTCTTGGCGGTTACACAGTACAGGCTCAGTATCTTGGCAGTTACACAATACAGGCTCAGTCTCTTGCAGGTTATACAGTACAGGCTCAGTCTCTTGGCAGTTACACAGTACAGGCTCAGTTTCTTGGCGGTTACACAGTACAGGCTCAGTCTCTTGGCGGATACACAGTACAGGCTCAGTCTCTTGCAGGTTATACAGTACATGTTCAGTCTCTTGGCAGCTACACAGTACAGGCTCAGTCTCTTGCAGGTTACACAGTATACAGGCTCAGTCTCTTGGCGGTTACACAATACAGGCTCAGTCTCTTGCAGGTTATACAGTACATGTTCAGTCTCTTGGCAGCTACACAGTACAGGCTCAGTCTCTTGCAGGTTACACAGTATACAGGCTCAGTCTCTTGGCGATTTCACAGTACAGGCTCAGTCTCTTGCAGGTTACACAGTACAGGCTCAGTCTCTTGCAGGTTACACAGTACAGGTTCAGTCTCTTGGCGGTTACACAGTATACAGGCTCAGTCTCTTGCAGGTTACACAGTACTGGCTCAGTCCATTGGTGATTTCACAGTACAGGCTCAGTCTCTTGCAGGTTACACAGTACAGGCTCAGTCTCTTGGTGGTCACACAGTACAGGCTCTGTCTCTTTGCGATTACACAGTACATGTTCAGTCTCTTGGCAGTTACACAGTACAGGCTCAGTCTCTTGGCGGTTACACAGTACATGTTCAGTCTCTTGGCGGTTACACAGTACAGGCTCAGTCTCTTGCAGATTACACAGTACAGGTTCAGTCTCTTTGCAGTTACTCAGTACAGGCTCAGTCTCTTGGCGGTTACACAGTACAGGCTCAGTCTCCTGGCGGTTACACAGTACAGGCTCAGTCTCTTGGCGGTTACACAGTACAGGCTCAGTTTCTTGGCGGTTACACAGTACAGGCTCAGTCTCTTGGCGGTTACACAGTACAGGCTCAGTTTCTTTGCGGTTACACAGTACAGGCTCAGTCCATTGGCAATTTCACAGTACAGGCTCAGTCTCTTGCAGGTTACACAGTACAGGCTCAGTCTCTTGGCGGTTACACAGTACAGGCTCTGTCTCTTGCAGATTATACAGTACATGTTCAGTCTCTTGGCAGCTACACAGTACAGGCTCAGTCTCTTGGCGGTTACACAGTACAGGCTCAGTCTCTTGGCGATTACACAGTACAGGCTCAGTCTCTTGGCGGTTACACAGTACAGGCTCAGTCTCTTGGCGGTTACACAGTACAGGCTCAGTCTCTTGGCGGTTACACATTACAGGCTCAGTCTCTTGGCGGTTACACAGTACAGGCTCAGTCTCTTGGCGATTACACAGTACAGGCTCAGGCTCTTGGCGGTTACACAGTACAGGTTCAGTCTCTTGGCGGTTACACAGTACAGGCTAAGTCTCTTGGCGGTTACACAGTACAGGCTCAGTCTCTTGGCGATTACACAGTACAGGCTCAGTCTCTTGGCGGTTACACAGTACAGGTTCAGTCTCTTGGCGGTTACACAATACAGGCTCAGTCTCTTGCAGGTTACACAATACAGGCTCAGTCTCTTGCAGGTTACACAGTACATGTTCAGTCTCTTGGCGGTTACACAATACAGGCTCAGTCTCTTGGCAGTTACACAGTACAGGCTCAGTCTCTTGCAGGTTACACAGTACAGGCTCAGTCTCTTGCAGGTTACACAGTACAGGCTCAGTTTCTTGCAGGTTATACAGTACAGGCTCAGTCTCTTGGCGGTTACACAGTACAGGTTCAGTCTCTTGGCGGTTACACAGTACAGACTCAGTCTCTTGCAAGTTACACAGTACAGGCTCAGTCTCTTGCAGATTACACAGTACAGGCTCAGTCTCTTGGCGATTGCACAGTACAGGCTCAGTCTCTTGGCGGTTACACAGTACAGGTTCAGTCTCTTGGCGGTAACACAATACAGGCTCAGTCTCTTGGCGGTTACACAGTACAGGTTCAGTCTCTTGGCGGTTACACAATACAGGCTCAGTCTCTTGGCGGTTACACAGTACAGGCTCAGTCTCTTGCAGGTTACACAGTACAGGCTCAGTCTCTTGGCGGTTACACAGTACAGGCTCAGTCTCTTGGCGGTTACACAGTACAGGCTCAGTCTCTTGGCGGTTACACAGTACAGGCTCAGTCTCTTGGCGGTTACATAGTACAGGCTCAGTCTCTTGGCGGTTACACAATACAGGCTCAGTCTCTTGCAGGTTACACAGTACAGGCTCAGTCTCTTGCAGGTTACACAGTACAGGCTCAGACTCTTGGCGGTTACACAGTACAGGCTCAGTCTCTTGGCAGTTACACAGTACAGGTTCAGTCTCTTGCAGGTTACACAGTACAGGCTCAGTCTCTTGCAGGTTACACAGTACAGGCTCAGTCTCTTGCAGGTTACACAGTACAGGCTCAGTCTCTTGCAGGTTACACAGTACAGGCTCAGTCTCTTGGCGGTTACACAATACAGGCTCAGTCTCTTGCAGGTTACACAGTACAGGCTCAGTCTCTTGGCGGTTACACAGTACAGGCTCAGTCTCTTGCAGGTTACACAGTACAGGCTCAGTCTCTTGGCGGTTACACAGTACAGGTTCAGTCTCTTGGCAGTTACACAATACAGGCTCAGTCTCTTGCAGGTTACACAGTACAGGCTCAGTCTCTTGGCGGTTACACAGTACAGGCTCAGTCTCTTGCAGGTTACACAGTACAGGCTCAGTCTCTTGGCGGTTACACAGTACAGGTTCAGTCTCTTGCAGGTTACACAGTACAGGCTCAGTCTCTTGGCGGTTACACAGTACAGGTTCAGTCTCTTGGCAGTTACACAATACAGGCTCAGTCTCTTGCAGGTTACACAGTACAGGCTCAGTCTCTTGGCGGTTACACAGTACAGGCTCAGTCTCTTGCAGGTTACACAGTACAGGCTCAGTCTCTTGGCGGTTACACAGTACAGGCTCAGTCTCTTGCAGGTTACACAGTACAGGCTCAGTCTCTTGGCGGTTACACAGTACAGGTTCAGTCTCTTGGCGGTTACACAGTACAGGCTCAGTCTCTTGCAGGTTACACAGTACAGGCTCAGTCTCTTGGCGGTTACACAGTACAGGTTCAGTTTCTTGCAGATTTCACAGTACTGGCTCAGTTTCTTGGTGGTTACACAATACAGGCTGGGTCTCATGGCGGTTACACAGTACAGGCTCAGTCTCTTAACGGTTACACAGTACAGGCTCAGTCTCTTGCAGATTACACAGTACAGGTTCAGTCCCTTGGTGGTTACAAAGTACAGGCTCAGTCTCTTGGCGGATAAACAGTGCAGGCTCGGTCTCTTGGTGATTACACAGTACAGGTTCAGTCCCTTGGCAGCTACACAGTACAGGTTCAGTCCCATGGCGGTTATACAGTACAGGCTCAGTCTCTTGCAGGTTATACAGTACAGGCTCAGTCCATTGGTGATTTCACAGTACAGGTTCAGTCTTTTGGTGGTTATACAGTACAGGATCAGTCTCTTGGTGCTTACACAGTACATGTTCAGTCTCTTGGCAATTACACAGTACATGTTCAGTCTCTTGGCGGTTACACAGTACAGGCTCAGTCCCTTGGCAGCTACTCAGTACAGGTTCAGTCTCTTGGCGGTTACACAGTACAGGATCAGTCTCTTGGCAGCTACACAATACAGGCTCAGTCTTTTGGCGGTTACACAGTACAGGATCAGTCTCTTGGAGGTAACACAGTACAGGCTCAGTTTCTTGGCGGTTACACAGTACAGGCTCAGTCCCTTGGCAGCTGCACAGTACAGGCTCAGTCTCTTGGCAGTTACACAATACAGGCTCAGTCTCTTGGCGGTTACACAGTACAGGCTCAGTCTCTTGGTGGTTACACAGTACAGGCTCAGTCTCTTGGCGGTTACACAGTACAGGCTCAGTCTCTTGCAGGTTATACAGTACAGGCTCAGTCTCTTGGCGGTTACACAGTACAGGCTCAGTCTCTTGGCAGTTACACAGTACAGGCTCAGTTTCTTGGCGGTTACACAGTACAGGCTCAGTATCTTGGCAGTTACACAATACAGGCTCAGTCTCTTGCAGGTTATACAGTACAGGCTCAGTCTCTTGGCAGTTACACAGTACAGGCTCAGTTTCTTGGCGGTTACACAGTACAGGCTCAGTATCTTGGCGGTTACACAATACAGGCTCAGTCTCTTGCAGGTTATACAGTATACAGGCTCAGTCTCTTGGCGGATACACAGTACAGGCTCAGTCTCTTGCAGGTTACACAGTATACAGGCTCAGTCTCTTGGCGGATACACAGTACAGGCTCAGTCTCTTGGCGATTTCACAGTACAGGCTCAGTCTCTTGCAGGTTACACAGTACAGGCTCAGTCTCTTGCAGGTTACACAGTACAGGTTCAGTCTCTTGGCGGTTACACAGTACAGGTTCAGTCTCTTGGCGGTTACACAGTACTGGCTCAGTCCATTGGTGATTTCACAGTACAGGCTCAGTCTCTTGCAGGTTACACAGTACAGGCTCAGTCTCTTGGTGGTTACACAGTACAGGCTCTGTCTCTTTGCGATTACACAGTACATGTTCAGTCTCTTGGCAGTTACACAGTACAGGCTCAGTCTCTTGGCGGTTACACAGTACAGGCTCAGTCTCTTGCAGATTACACAGTACAGGTTCAGTCTCTTTGCAGTTACTCAGTACAGGCTCAGTCTCTTGGCGGTTACACAGTACAGGCTCAGTCTCCTGGCGGTTACACAGTACAGGCTCAGTCTCTTGGCGGTTACACAGTACAGGCTCAGTTTCTTGGCGGTTACACAGTACAGGCTCAGTCTCTTGGCGGTTACACAGTACAGGCTCAGTTTCTTTGCGGTTACACAGTACAGGCTCAGTCCATTGGCAATTTCACAGTACAGGCTCAGTCTCTTGCAGGTTACACAGTACAGGCTCAGTCTCTTGGCGGTTACACAGTACAGGCTCTGTCTCTTGCAGATTATACAGTACATGTTCAGTCTCTTGGCAGCTACACAGTACAGGCTCAGTCTCTTGGCGGTTACACAGTACAGGCTCAGTCTCTTGGCGATTACACAGTACAGGCTCAGTCTCTTGGCGGTTACACAGTACAGGCTCTGTCTCTTGCAGATTATACAGTACATGTTCAGTCCCTTGGTGGTTACAAAGTACAGGCTCAGTCTCTTGGCGGATAAACAGTGCAGGCTCGGTCTCTTGGTGATTACACAGTACAGGTTCAGTCCCATGGCGGTTATACAGTACAGGCTCAGTCTCTTGCAGGTTATACAGTACAGGCTCAGTCCATTGGTGATTTCACAGTACAGGTTCAGTCTTTTGGTGGTTATACAGTACAGGATCAGTCTCTTGGTGCTTACACAGTACATGTTCAGTCTCTTGGCAATTACACAGTACATGTTCAGTCTCTTGGCGGTTACACAGTACAGGCTCAGTCCCTTGGCAGCTACTCAGTACAGGCTCAGTCTTTTGGCGGTTACACAGTACAGGATCAGTCTCTTGGCAGCTACACAGTACAGGCTCAGTCTTTTGGCGGTTACACAGTACAGGATCAGTCTCTTGGAGGTAACACAGTACAGGCTCAGTTTCTTGGCGGTTACACAGTACAGGCTCAGTCTCTTGCAGGTTACACAGTACAGGCTCAGTCTCTTGCAGGTTACACAGTACAGGCTCAGTCTCTTGAAGGTTACACAGTACAGGCTCAGTCTCTTGGCGGTTACACAATACAGGCTCAGTCTCTTGCAGGTTACACAGTACAGGCTCAGTCTCTTGGCGGTTACACAGTACAGGCTCAGTCTCTTGCAGGTTACACAGTACAGGCTCAGTCTCTTGGCGGTTACACAGTACAGGTTCAGTCTCTTGGCAGTTACACAATACAGGCTCAGTCTCTTGCAGGTTACACAGTACAGGCTCAGTCTCTTGCAGGTTACACAGTACAGGCTCAGTCTCTTGCAGGTTACACAGTACAGGCTCAGTCTTTTGGCGGTTACACAGTACAGGTTCAGTCTCTTGCAGGTTACACAGTACAGGCTCAGTCTCTTGGCGGTTACACAATACAGGCTCAGTCTCTTGCAGGTTACACAGTACAGGCTCAGTCTCTTGGCGGTTACACAGTACAGGCTCAGTCTCTTGCAGGTTACACAGTACAGGCTCAGTCTCTTGGCGGTTACACAGTACAGGTTCAGTTTCTTGCAGATTTCACAGTACTGGCTCAGTTTCTTGGTGGTTACACAATACAGGCTGGGTCTCTTGGCGGTTACACAGTACAGGCTCAGTCTCTTAGCGGTTACACAGTACAGGTTCAGTCCCTTGGTGGTTACAAAGTACATGCTCAGTCTCTTGGCGGATAAACAGTGCAGGCTCGGTCTCTTGGTGATTACACAGTACAGGTTCAGTCCCTTGGCAGCTACACAGTACAGGTTCAGTCCCATGGCGGTTATACAGTACAGGCTCAGTCTCTTGCAGGTTATACAGTACAGGCTCAGTCCATTGGTGATTTCACAGTACAGGTTCAGTCTTTTGGTGGTTATACAGTACAGGATCAGTCTCTTGGTGCTTACACAGTACATGTTCAGTCTCTTGGCAATTACACAGTACATGTTCAGTCTCTTGGCGGTTACACAGTACAGGCTCAGTCCCTTGGCAGCTACTCAGTACAGGTTCAGTCTCTTGGCGGTTACACAGTACAGGATCAGTCTCTTGGCAGCTACACAGTACAGGCTCAGTCTTTTGGCGGTTACACAGTACAGGATCAGTCTCTTGGCGGTAACACAGTACAGGCTCAGTTTCTTGGCGGTTACACAGTACAGGCTCAGTCCCTTGGCAGCTGCACAGTACAGGCTCAGTCTCTTGGCAGTTACACAATACAGGCTCAGTCTCTTGGCGGTTACACAGTACAGGCTCAGTCTCTTGGCGGTGACACAATACAGGCTCAGTCTCTTGGTGGTTACACAGTACAGGCTCAGTCTCTTGGCGGTTACACAGTACAGGCTCAGTCTCTTGCAGGTTATACAGTACAGGCTCAGTCTCTTGGCAGTTACACAGTACAGGCTCAGTCTCTTGGCAGTTACACAGTACAGGCTCAGTTTCTTGGCGGTTACACAGTACAGGCTCAGTATCTTGGCAGTTACACAATACAGGCTCAGTCTCTTGCAGGTTATACAGTACAGGCTCAGTCTCTTGGCAGTTACACAGTACAGGCTCAGTTTCTTGGCGGTTACACAGTACAGGCTCAGTCTCTTGGCGGATACACAGTACAGGCTCAGTCTCTTGCAGGTTACACAGTACAGGCTCAGTCTCTTGGCGGTTACACAATACAGGCTCAGTCTCTTGCAGGTTATACAGTACATGTTCAGTCTCTTGGCAGCTACACAGTACAGGCTCAGTCTCTTGCAGGTTACACAGTATACAGGCTCAGTCTCTTGGCGATTTCACAGTACAGGCTCAGTCTCTTGCAGGTTACACAGTACAGGCTCAGTCTCTTGCAGGTTACACAGTACAGGCTCAGTCTCTTGGCGGTTACACAATACAGGCTCAGTCTCTTGCAGGTTATACAGTACATGTTCAGTCTCTTGGCAGCTACACAGTACAGGCTCAGTCTCTTGCAGGTTACACAGTATACAGGCTCAGTCTCTTGGCGATTTCACAGTACAGGCTCAGTCTCTTGCAGGTTACACAGTACAGGCTCAGTCTCTTGCAGGTTACACAGTACAGGTTCAGTCTCTTGGCGGTTACACAGTACAGGTTCAGTCTCTTGGCGGTTACACAGTACTGGCTCAGTCCATTGGTGATTTCACAGTACAGGCTCAGTCTCTTGCAGGTTACACAGTACAGGCTCAGTCTCTTGGTGGTCACACAGTACAGGCTCTGTCTCTTTGCGATTACACAGTACATGTTCAGTCTCTTGGCAGTTACACAGTACAGGCTCAGTCTCTTGGCGGTTACACAGTACATGTTCAGTCTCTTGGCGGTTACACAGTACAGGCTCAGTCTCTTGCAGATTACACAGTACAGGTTCAGTCTCTTTGCAGTTACTCAGTACAGGCTCAGTCTCTTGGCGGTTACACAGTACAGGCTCAGTCTCCTGGCGGTTACACAGTACAGGCTCAGTCTCTTGGCGGTTACACAGTACAGGCTCAGTTTCTTGGCGGTTACACAGTACAGGCTCAGTCTCTTGGCGGTTACACAGTACAGGCTCAGTTTCTTTGCGGTTACACAGTACAGGCTCAGTCCATTGGCAATTTCACAGTACAGGCTCAGTCTCTTGCAGGTTACACAGTACAGGCTCAGTCTCTTGGCGGTTACACAGTACAGGCTCTGTCTCTTGCAGATTATACAGTACATGTTCAGTCTCTTGGCAGCTACACAGTACAGGCTCAGTCTCTTGGCGGTTACACAGTACAGGCTCAGTCTCTTGGCGATTACACAGTACAGGCTCAGTCTCTTGGCGGTTACACAGTACAGGCTCAGTCTCTTGGCGGTTACACAGTACAGGCTCAGTCTCTTGGCGGTTACACATTACAGGCTCAGTCTCTTGGCGGTTACACAGTACAGGCTCAGTCTCTTGGCGATTACACAGTACAGGCTCAGGCTCTTGGCGGTTACACAGTACAGGTTCAGTCTCTTGGTGGTTACACAGTACAGGCTCAGTCTCTTGGCGGTTACACAGTACAGGCTCAGTCTCTTGGCGATTACACAGTACAGGCTCAGGCTCTTGGCGGTTACACAGTACAGGTTCAGTCTCTTGGCGGTTACACAATACAGGCTCAGTCTCTTGCAGGTTACACAATACAGGCTCAGTCTCTTGCAGGTTACACAGTACATGTTCAGTCTCTTGGCGGTTACACAATACAGGCTCAGTCTCTTGGCAGTTACACAGTACAGGCTCAGTCTCTTGCAGGTTACACAGTACAGGCTCAGTCTCTTGCAGGTTACACAGTACAGGCTCAGTTTCTTGCAGGTTATACAGTACAGGCTCAGTCTCTTGGCGGTTACACAGTACAGGTTCAGTCTCTTGGCGGTTACACAGTACAGACTCAGTCTCTTGCAAGTTACACAGTACAGGCTCAGTCTCTTGCAGATTACACAGTACAGGCTCAGTCTCTTGGCGATTGCACAGTACAGGCTCAGTCTCTTGGCGGTTACACAGTACAGGTTCAGTCTCTTGGCGGTAACACAATACAGGCTCAGTCTCTTGGCGGTTACACAGTACAGGTTCAGTCTCTTGGCGGTTACACAATACAGGCTCAGTCTCTTGGCGGTTACACAGTACAGGCTCAGTCTCTTGCAGGTTACACAGTACAGGCTCAGTCTCTTGGCGGTTACACAGTACAGGCTCAGTCTCTTGGCGGTTACACAGTACAGGCTCAGTCTCTTGGCGGTTACACAGTACAGGCTCAGTCTCTTGGCGGTTACATAGTACAGGCTCAGTCTCTTGGCGGTTACACAATACAGGCTCAGTCTCTTGCAGGTTACACAGTACAGGCTCAGTCTCTTGCAGGTTACACAGTATAGGCTCAGACTCTTGGCGGTTACACAGTACAGGCTCAGTCTCTTGGCAGTTACACAGTACAGGTTCAGTCTCTTGCAGGTTACACAGTACAGGCTCAGTCTCTTGCAGGTTACACAGTACAGGCTCAGTCTCTTGCAGGTTACACAGTACAGGCTCAGTCTCTTGCAGGTTACACAGTACAGGCTCAGTCTCTTGGCGGTTACACAATACAGGCTCAGTCTCTTGCAGGTTACACAGTACAGGCTCAGTCTCTTGGCGGTTACACAGTACAGGCTCAGTCTCTTGCAGGTTACACAGTACAGGCTCAGTCTCTTGGCGGTTACACAGTACAGGTTCAGTCTCTTGGCAGTTACACAATACAGGCTCAGTCTCTTGCAGGTTACACAGTACAGGCTCAGTCTCTTGGCGGTTACACAGTACAGGCTCAGTCTCTTGCAGGTTACACAGTACAGGCTCAGTCTCTTGGCGGTTACACAGTACAGGTTCAGTCTCTTGCAGGTTACACAGTACAGGCTCAGTCTCTTGGCGGTTACACAGTACAGGTTCAGTCTCTTGGCAGTTACACAATACAGGCTCAGTCTCTTGCAGGTTACACAGTACAGGCTCAGTCTCTTGGCGGTTACACAGTACAGGCTCAGTCTCTTGCAGGTTACACAGTACAGGCTCAGTCTCTTGGCGGTTACACAGTACAGGCTCAGTCTCTTGCAGGTTACACAGTACAGGCTCAGTCTCTTGGCGGATACACAGTACAGGTTCAGTCTCTTGGCGGTTACACAGTACAGGCTCAGTCTCTTACAGGTTACACAGTACAGGCTCAGTCTCTTGGCGGTTACACAGTACAGGTTCAGTTTCTTGCAGATTTCACAGTACTGGCTCAGTTTCTTGGTGGTTACACAATACAGGCTCAGTCTCTTAGCGGTTACACAGTACAGGCTCAGTCTCTTGCAGATTACACAGTACAGGTTCAGTCCCTTGGTGGTTACAAAGTACAGGCTCAGTCTCTTGGCGGATAAACAGTGCAGGCTCGGTCTCTTGGTGATTACACAGTACAGGTTCAGTCCCTTGGCAGCTACACAGTACAGGTTCAGTCCCATGGCGGTTATACAGTACAGGCTCAGTCTCTTGCAGGTTATACAGTACAGGCTCAGTCCATTGGTGATTTCACAGTACAGGTTCAGTCTTTTGGTGGTTATACAGTACAGGATCAGTCTCTTGGTGCTTACACAGTACATGTTCAGTCTCTTGGCAATTACACAGTACATGTTCAGTCTCTTGGCGGTTACACAGTACAGGCTCAGTCCCTTGGCAGCTACTCAGTACAGGTTCAGTCTCTTGGCGGTTACACAATACAGGCTCAGTCTCTTGCAGGTTATACAGTACAGGCTCAGTCTCTTGGCAGTTACACAGTACAGGCTCAGTTTCTTGGCGGTTACACAGTACAGGCTCAGTCTCTTGGCGGATACACAGTACAGGCTCAGTCTCTTGCAGGTTATACAGTACATGTTCAGTCTCTTGGCAGCTACACAGTACAGGCTCAGTCTCTTGCAGGTTACACAGTACAGGCTCAGTCTCTTGGCGGTTACACAATACAGGCTCAGTCTCTTGCAGGTTATACAGTACATGTTCAGTCTCTTGGCAGCTACACAGTACAGGCTCAGTCTCTTGCAGGTTACACAGTATACAGGCTCAGTCTCTTGGCGATTTCACAGTACAGGCTCAGTCTCTTGCAGGTTACACAGTACAGGCTCAGTCTCTTGCAGGTTACACAGTACAGGTTCAGTCTCTTGGCGGTTACACAGTACAGGTTCAGTCTCTTGGCGGTTACACAGTACTGGCTCAGTCCATTGGTGATTTCACAGTACAGGCTCAGTCTCTTGCAGGTTACACAGTACAGGCTCAGTCTCTTGGTGGTCACACAGTACAGGCTCTGTCTCTTTGCGATTACACAGTACATGTTCAGTCTCTTGGCAGTTACACAGTACAGGCTCAGTCTCTTGGCGGTTACACAGTACATGTTCAGTCTCTTGGCGGTTACACAGTACAGGCTCAGTCTCTTGCAGATTACACAGTACAGGTTCAGTCTCTTTGCAGTTACTCAGTACAGGCTCAGTCTCTTGGCGGTTACACAGTACAGGCTCAGTCTCCTGGCGGTTACACAGTACAGGCTCAGTCTCTTGGCGGTTACACAGTACAGGCTCAGTTTCTTGGCGGTTACACAGTACAGGCTCAGTCTCTTGGCGGTTACACAGTACAGGCTCAGTTTCTTTGCGGTTACACAGTACAGGCTCAGTCCATTGGCAATTTCACAGTACAGGCTCAGTCTCTTGCAGGTTACACAGTACAGGCTCAGTCTCTTGGCGGTTACACAGTACAGGCTCTGTCTCTTGCAGATTATACAGTACATGTTCAGTCTCTTGGCAGCTACACAGTACAGGCTCAGTCTCTTGGCGGTTACACAGTACAGGCTCAGTCTCTTGGCGATTACACAGTACAGGCTCAGTCTCTTGGCGGTTACACAGTACAGGCTCAGTCTCTTGGCGGTTACACAGTACAGGCTCAGTCTCTTGGCGGTTACACATTACAGGCTCAGTCTCTTGGCGGTTACACAGTACAGGCTCAGTCTCTTGGCGATTACACAGTACAGGCTCAGGCTCTTGGCGGTTACACAGTACAGGTTCAGTCTCTTGGCGGTTACACAGTACAGGCTCAGTCTCTTGGCGGTTACACAGTACAGGCTCAGTCTCTTGGCGATTACACAGTACAGGCTCAGGCTCTTGGCGGTTACACAGTACAGGTTCAGTCTCTTGGCGGTTACACAATACAGGCTCAGTCTCTTGCAGGTTACACAATACAGGCTCAGTCTCTTGCAGGTTACACAGTACATGTTCAGTCTCTTGGCGGTTACACAATACAGGCTCAGTCTCTTGGCAGTTACACAGTACAGGCTCAGTCTCTTGCAGGTTACACAGTACAGGCTCAGTCTCTTGCAGGTTACACAGTACAGGCTCAGTTTCTTGCAGGTTATACAGTACAGGCTCAGTCTCTTGGCGGTTACACAGTACAGGTTCAGTCTCTTGGCGGTTACACAGTACAGACTCAGTCTCTTGCAAGTTACACAGTACAGGCTCAGTCTCTTGCAGATTACACAGTACAGGCTCAGTCTCTTGGCGATTGCACAGTACAGGCTCAGTCTCTTGGCGGTTACACAGTACAGGTTCAGTCTCTTGGCGGTAACACAATACAGGCTCAGTCTCTTGGCGGTTACACAGTACAGGTTCAGTCTCTTGGCGGTTACACAATACAGGCTCAGTCTCTTGGCGGTTACACAGTACAGGCTCAGTCTCTTGCAGGTTACACAGTACAGGCTCAGTCTCTTGGCGGTTACACAGTACAGGCTCAGTCTCTTGGCGGTTACACAGTACAGGCTCAGTCTCTTGGCGGTTACACAGTACAGGCTCAGTCTCTTGGCGGTTACATAGTACAGGCTCAGTCTCTTGGCGGTTACACAATACAGGCTCAGTCTCTTGCAGGTTACACAGTACAGGCTCAGTCTCTTGCAGGTTACACAGTACAGGCTCAGACTCTTGGCGGTTACACAGTACAGGCTCAGTCTCTTGGCAGTTACACAGTACAGGTTCAGTCTCTTGCAGGTTACACAGTACAGGCTCAGTCTCTTGCAGGTTACACAGTACAGGCTCAGTCTCTTGCAGGTTACACAGTACAGGCTCAGTCTCTTGCAGGTTACACAGTACAGGCTCAGTCTCTTGGCGGTTACACAATACAGGCTCAGTCTCTTGCAGGTTACACAGTACAGGCTCAGTCTCTTGGCGGTTACACAGTACAGGCTCAGTCTCTTGCAGGTTACACAGTACAGGCTCAGTCTCTTGGCGGTTACACAGTACAGGTTCAGTCTCTTGGCAGTTACACAATACAGGCTCAGTCTCTTGCAGGTTACACAGTACAGGCTCAGTCTCTTGGCGGTTACACAGTACAGGCTCAGTCTCTTGCAGGTTACACAGTACAGGCTCAGTCTCTTGGCGGTTACACAGTACAGGTTCAGTCTCTTGCAGGTTACACAGTACAGGCTCAGTCTCTTGGCGGTTACACAGTACAGGTTCAGTCTCTTGGCAGTTACACAATACAGGCTCAGTCTCTTGCAGGTTACACAGTACAGGCTCAGTCTCTTGGCGGTTACACAGTACAGGCTCAGTCTCTTGCAGGTTACACAGTACAGGCTCAGTCTCTTGGCGGTTACACAGTACAGGCTCAGTCTCTTGCAGGTTACACAGTACAGGCTCAGTCTCTTGGCGGATACACAGTACAGGTTCAGTCTCTTGGCGGTTACACAGTACAGGCTCAGTCTCTTACAGGTTACACAGTACAGGCTCAGTCTCTTGGCGGTTACACAGTACAGGTTCAGTTTCTTGCAGATTTCACAGTACTGGCTCAGTTTCTTGGTGGTTACACAATACAGGCTCAGTCTCTTAGCGGTTACACAGTACAGGCTCAGTCTCTTGCAGATTACACAGTACAGGTTCAGTCCCTTGGTGGTTACAAAGTACAGGCTCAGTCTCTTGGCGGATAAACAGTGCAGGCTCGGTCTCTTGGTGATTACACAGTACAGGTTCAGTCCCTTGGCAGCTACACAGTACAGGTTCAGTCCCATGGCGGTTATACAGTACAGGCTCAGTCTCTTGCAGGTTATACAGTACAGGCTCAGTCCATTGGTGATTTCACAGTACAGGTTCAGTCTTTTGGTGGTTATACAGTACAGGATCAGTCTCTTGGTGCTTACACAGTACATGTTCAGTCTCTTGGCAATTACACAGTACATGTTCAGTCTCTTGGCGGTTACACAGTACAGGCTCAGTCCCTTGGCAGCTACTCAGTACAGGTTCAGTCTCTTGGCGGTTACACAGTACAGGATCAGTCTCTTGGCAGCTACACAATACAGGCTCAGTCTTTTGGCGGTTACACAGTACAGGATCAGTCTCTTGGAGGTAACACAGTACAGGCTCAGTTTCTTGGCGGTTACACAGTACAGGCTCAGTCCCTTGGCAGCTGCACAGTACAGGCTCAGTCTCTTGGCAGTTACACAATACAGGCTCAGTCTCTTGGCGGTTACACAGTACAGGCTCAGTCTCTTGGCGGTTACACAATACAGGCTCAGTCTCTTGGTGGTTACACAGTACAGGCTCAGTCTCTTGGCGGTTACACAGTACAGGCTCAGTCTCTTGCAGGTTATACAGTACAGGCTCAGTCTCTTGGCGGTTACACAGTACAGGCTCAGTCTCTTGGCAGTTACACAGTACAGGCTCAGTTTCTTGGCGGTTACACAGTACAGGCTCAGTATCTTGGCAGTTACACAATACAGGCTCAGTCTCTTGCAGGTTATACAGTACAGGCTCAGTCTCTTGGCAGTTACACAGTACAGGCTCAGTTTCTTGGCGGTTACACAGTACAGGCTCAGTATCTTGGCGGTTACACAATACAGGCTCAGTCTCTTGCAGGTTATACAGTATACAGGCTCAGTCTCTTGGCGGATACACAGTACAGGCTCAGTCTCTTGCAGGTTACACAGTATACAGGCTCAGTCTCTTGGCGGATACACAGTACAGGCTCAGTCTCTTGGCGATTTCACAGTACAGGCTCAGTCTCTTGCAGGTTACACAGTACAGGCTCAGTCTCTTGCAGGTTACACAGTACAGGTTCAGTCTCTTGGCGGTTACACAGTACAGGTTCAGTCTCTTGGCGGTTACACAGTACTGGCTCAGTCCATTGGTGATTTCACAGTACAGGCTCAGTCTCTTGCAGGTTACACAGTACAGGCTCAGTCTCTTGGTGGTTACACAGTACAGGCTCTGTCTCTTTGCGATTACACAGTACATGTTCAGTCTCTTGGCAGTTACACAGTACAGGCTCAGTCTCTTGGCGGTTACACAGTACAGGCTCAGTCTCTTGCAGATTACACAGTACAGGTTCAGTCTCTTTGCAGTTACTCAGTACAGGCTCAGTCTCTTGGCGGTTACACAGTACAGGCTCAGTCTCCTGGCGGTTACACAGTACAGGCTCAGTCTCTTGGCGGTTACACAGTACAGGCTCAGTTTCTTGGCGGTTACACAGTACAGGCTCAGTCTCTTGGCGGTTACACAGTACAGGCTCAGTTTCTTTGCGGTTACACAGTACAGGCTCAGTCCATTGGCAATTTCACAGTACAGGCTCAGTCTCTTGCAGGTTACACAGTACAGGCTCTGTCTCTTGCAGATTATACAGTACATGTTCAGTCTCTTGGCAGCTACACAGTACAGGCTCAGTCTCTTGGCGGTTACACAGTACAGGCTCAGTCTCTTGGCGATTACACAGTACAGGCTCAGTCTCTTGGCGGTTACACAGTACAGGCTCTGTCTCTTGCAGATTATACAGTACATGTTCAGTCCCTTGGTGGTTACAAAGTACAGGCTCAGTCTCTTGGCGGATAAACAGTGCATGCTCGGTCTCTTGGTGATTACACAGTACAGGTTCAGTCCCATGGCGGTTATACAGTACAGGCTCAGTCTCTTGCAGGTTATACAGTACAGGCTCAGTCCATTGGTGATTTCACAGTACAGGTTCAGTCTTTTGGTGGTTATACAGTACAGGATCAGTCTCTTGGTGCTTACACAGTACATGTTCAGTCTCTTGGCAATTACACAGTACATGTTCAGTCTCTTGGCGGTTACACAGTACAGGCTCAGTCCCTTGGCAGCTACTCAGTACAGGCTCAGTCTTTTGGCGGTTACACAGTACAGGATCAGTCTCTTGGCAGCTACACAGTACAGGCTCAGTCTTTTGGCGGTTACACAGTACAGGATCAGTCTCTTGGAGGTAACACAGTACAGGCTCAGTTTCTTGGTGGTTACACAGTACAGGCTCAGTCCCTTGGCAGCTGCACAGTACAGGCTCAGTCTCTTGGCAGTTACACAATACAGGCTCAGTCTCTTGGCGGTTACACAGTACAGGCTCAGTCTCTTGGCGGTTACACAATACAGGCTCAGTCTCTTGGTGGTTACACAGTACAGGCTCAGTCTCTTGGCGGTTACACAGTACAGGCTCAGTCTCTTGCAGGTTATACAGTACAGGCTCAGTCTCTTGGCGGTTACACAGTACAGGCTCAGTCTCTTGGCAGTTACACAGTACAGGCTCAGTTTCTTGGCGGTTACACAGTACAGGCTCAGTATCTTGGCAGTTACACAATACAGGCTCAGTCTCTTGCAGATTACACAGTACAGGCTCAGTATCTTGGCTTTTACACAATACAGGCTCAGTCTCTTGCAGGTTATACAGTATACAGGCTCAGTCTCTTGGCGGATACACAGTACAGGCTCAGTCTCTTGCAGGTTACACAGTATACAGGCTCAGTCTCTTGGCGGATACACAGTACAGGCTCAGTCTCTTGGCGATTTCACAGTACAGGCTCAGTCTCTTGCAGGTTACACAGTACAGGATCAGTCTCTTGCAGGTTACACAGTACAGGTTCAGTCTCTTGGCGGTTACACAGTACAGGTTCAGTCTCCTGGCGGTTACACAGTACTGGCTCAGTCCATTGGTGATTTCACAGTACAGGCTCAGTCTCTTGCAGGTTACACAGTACAGGCTCAGTCTCTTGGTGGTTACACAGTACAGGCTCTGTCTCTTTGCGATTACACAGTACATGTTCAGTCTCTTGGCAGTTACACAGTACAGGCTCAGTCTCTTGGCGTTTACACAGTACAGGCTCAGTCTCTTGCAGATTACACAGTACAGGTTCAGTCTCTTTGCAGTTACTCAGTACAGGCTCAGTCTCTTGGCGGTTACACAGTACAGGCTCAGTCTCCTGGCGGTTACACAGTACAGGCTCAGTCTCTTGGCGGTTACACAGTACAGGCTCAGTTTCTTGGCGGTTACACAGTACAGGCTCAGTCTCTTGGCGGTTACACAGTACAGGCTCAGTTTCTTTGCGGTTACACAGTACAGGCTCAGTCCATTGGCAATTTCACAGTACAGGCTCAGTCTCTTGCAGGTTACACAGTACAGGCTCAGTCTCTTGGCGGTTACACAGTACAGGCTCTGTCTCTTGCAGATTATACAGTACATGTTCAGTCTCTTGGCAGCTACACAGTACAGGCTCAGTCTCTTGCAGGTTACACAGTACAGGCTCAGTCTCTTGGCAGTTACACAGTACAGGCTCAGTCTCTTGCAGGTTACACAGTACAGGCTCAGTCTCTTGGCGGTTACACAGTACAGGCTCTGTCTCTTGCAGATTATACAGTACATGTTCAGTCTCTTGGCAGCTACACAGTACAGGCTCAGTCTCTTGGCGGTTACACAGTACAGGCTCAGTCTCTTGGCGATTACACAGTACAGGCTCAGTCTCTTGGCGGTTACACAGTACAGGCTCTGTCTCTTGCAGATTATACAGTACATGTTCAGTCTCTTGGCGGTTACACAGTACAGGCTCAGTCTCTTGGCGGTTACACAGTACAGGCTCAGTCTCTTGGCGATTACACAGTACAGGCTCAGGCTCTTGGCGGTTACACAGTACAGGCTCAGTGTCTTGGCGATTACACAGTACAGGCTCAGTCCATTGGCGATTTCACAGTACAGGTTCAGTCTCTTGGCAATTACACAGTACAGGCTCAGTCTCTTGGCGGTTGCACAGTACAGGCTCAGTCTCTTGCAGATTACACAGTACAGGCTCAGTCTCTTGGCGGTTACACAGTACAGGCTCAGTCTATTGGCGGTTACACAGTACAGGCTCAGTCCATTGGCGATTTCACAGTACAGGCTCAGTCTCTTGCAGGTTACACAGTACAGGCTCAGTCTCTTGGCGGCTACACAGTACAGGCTCAGTCTCTTGACGGTTAGACAGTTCAGTTAATCAGATCATTTTTTTATTGAAAGGATGAATTTTGTTTTCTTCCTGCATGATGCTGCCTGCTTACGATTGGTCAGCGTCAATCAGGTGAAAAATCTTTATAAAAGAAAAAACAAAAAAACACAACCTTTTATTCAGCTTTCAGCTACTATTCCATGATGTGGTGAGTTTAACATGCACAAATTGGTGAAAGGTCCTCTTTAAAAATGGCAAGGATGATTTTATGGAATGAAGTGATGCATACTTACTAGCCAACGTTTTTCGATCTAGCGCTGACCCATTTGGTGGTTGTAGAACTCAGTGTGTAGTTTTGCTTTAAAATGACATTTGTTTTTATTCACAAACATCAATTCGTTATTTTCTACTGGAAATAACCAATCTTGATCATTTTTAAAAGCCTGTGATGTGTTTTGACAACCGAAACTATTCATCCTTTTAAAACTGTGAACGTTACATGACCGATGGCTATGAGCTGTAACCTTTAACATGGGCATTTGCAGGGATTGACAGGAAGTGGCACCGAATGTGGAAGGGGGCAGATCTAGTTCAGGGTTTCTTGCTCATCAATTTTGACACAGGGACTGGGATGAAACACACAGGGATGGACAGACATAATCCTGCATCAAATTGTAATATTGAGTGCCAGTCTTCTATTGCATGACCACCTTCAGCAGTATGCGAGCTCACAACATGAAAGCTGGAGATTCTGTTCATCCGCAGTGTCTGTTACTGCAATGTGAAAGCACCCTAATAATACCCATAAAGCCGCAATTAGGATTTTTCAAAATGAGGTTTATTTTGAAATATTTACCATTTTTCTGTTGTTTGCACAAAGCCAATCATATCAGAAATAAAAATCTCAAGGCAACTAAAAGTATGTCCAAAAACACCCCAAAATGCCACATCTAACAAACATAGACATTCAGTGTTTAGTATGCGCTTGCTGTGAAAACTGAAACCTAAAACTAGATCTCTTAAAGGGATCTGTGTTATGAAAGGTAATTCAGTACCACAATGGACATAGAGGTCAGCGCACATACAGTGACCTGGCAATAACCCAAAAAACAAGAACGAGCTCTGAGACGTGGGAACTCTGTTGACCGCAATCCCTAATCCTCTCCAACCACACTAAAGGCAGCCGTGGATTGCGCCTAACGCTCCCTATGCAACTCGGCACGGCCTGAGAAACTAGCTATCCTGAAGATAGAAAATAAGCCTACCTTGCCTCAGAGAAATACCCCAAAGGAAAAGGCAGCCCCCACATATAATGACTGTGAGTTAAGATGAAAAGACAAACGTAGAGATGAAGTAGATTTAGCAAAGTGAGGCCCAACTTTCTGAACAGAGCGAGGATAGGAAAGGTAACTTTGCGGTCAACACAAAACCCTACAAAAACCACGCAAAGGGGGCAAAAATACCCTCCGTACCGAACTAACGGCACGGAGGTACACCCTCTGCGTCCCAGAGCTTCCAGCAAGCAGAAAAAAACAAATTGACAAGCTGGACAGAAAAAAAACAGCAAACAAATAGCAAAGAGGAACTTAGCTATGCAGAGCAGCAGGCCACAGGAACGATCCAGGAGGAAACAGGTCCCATACTAGAACATAGACTGGAGGCCAGGATCAAAGCACTAGGTGGAGTTAAATAGAGCAGCACCTAACGACTTCACCACATCACCTGAGGAAGGAAACTCAGAAGCCGCAGTACCACTTTCCTCCACCAACGGAAGCTCACAGAGAGAACCAGCCGAAGTACCACTTGTGACCACAGGAGGGAGCTCTGCCACAGAATTCACAACAGATCTGTCACCAGATTTTTGCCACCTAATCTGCAAGCAGCATAAGGTAGAGACTGAGACCATGATTCTGGAAATGTGTCACTTACTGGGCTGCTTGCTGTAGTTTTTTGATAAAATCAATGTTTTATCAGCAGGAAATTATCATAAGAGGGCTAGAAAACCTGCTGCCATATTGTCCGCCATATTCATGAACTAGGTATAACCTCGCCCCCATCACTGATTGGCAGGTTTCTACCTATGCACAGTGTACTCAGAAAGCTGCCAATCAGTGGTGTGGATTGGGTTGTACAGAGCTCAGCATTCAGAGAAATGGCATAAAAAGCAGATAAAACTGTAATTTTATAAAAACAACAGCACCAAGACCAGTAAGTGATACATCACTGGAATAGGCCCAACTGCCCCTACATTATGCTACTCTCAGACTGGTTTAAAAAAAGGACAGAGCACTGAGGCACAAAAGACTGGTGGGAACCAAGTTGTAAAACCCTTTTTATTAGCAGATTAATAGCCATAAATCCTATTAATTTTAGATCGGTGACTATCTGCAATTGTGGGCCAGTCAAGTGACAATGAGGAGCAGAAAGGTCGGAGAGGCAAGTGGTGAGTATAACATTTTATTTTATTTTAATCTTTCTAAATATTATGTCTATTTTGCTCTGGGGTCTAGAGAGATCCCAGCGCATAATAAGGTACATTCAATTTGTGGAGAATAACCGGCTCTCCCGGAGATTGCGTGACACTATGTCACATGATTCCTGCGGCCAATGAGCACCGGCTTTGTTCTCGCTACACCTTCAGAAAAACAAATACATCTATTTGTGATTTGTCCATGGGTAGGGTGAGAGATATCAGTGCTGATTGGCCGCAGAGATCTAGAGGGATCCCAGTGCATAATAAGGGACATTAAGTTTGTGGAGAATAACCGGCTCTCCCGGAGATTGCGTGACACTATGTCACATGATTCCTGCGGCCAATCAGCACTGGCTTCGCTCTCGCCACCTTTAGAACAACAAATACAGCTATTTGCGATTTGTTTGGAGGTGGGGTGAGAGATATCAGTGCTGATTGGCCACAGAGATCTAGAGAGATCCCAGTGCATAATAAGGGACATTAAATTTGTGGAGAACAACCGGCTCTCCCGGAGATTGCGTGACACTATGTCACATGATTCCTGTGGCCAATCAGCACTGGCTTCGTTCTCGCCACCTTTAGAACAACAAATACAGCTATTTGCGATTTGTGTGTAGGTGGGGTGAGAGAAGTCAGCGCTTATTGGCCACAGGGATCATGTGACATAGTGTCACGCAATCCCTGGGAGAGCCAACTCCCACACCACTGTAATGATGTCAACAGTGGAGGTAAGTATAAGTCTTATTATTTTACAATGGGGAACCATAGGAACATATGGATTGAGAAGGGGTTGTCTGAGCAGTGGACAACCCCTTTAATAACAATAATAAAAGTGTGGCGTTCCCATTTCACCTTGTGTACTCCAAACCATCTTCCATATTTGGCTTTTCTTCTATATACCATAAAGCCTAAGGCCGGTTTCGCACATCTTAGTTTCCTGGTCCATACCCAGACTGCACATACTGGCTGCAGGCCTCCTGAACTCAACTCGGCAGCCCCATTTATGATCCATGGTCAGTCGGTAGATCACAATCCGAGACCGGACCTTGAAACACGGATGTGTGAAACAGGCTTAATGACTGCTTTGCTGTGTGGTGAGTATGATGACATGCCAGGCTGCAAAATCATGGATCGCAGACAGCAGCCGTTCATTGCCACCTGCCCTAGCGTGGTCTGATGTTTGCTCAGCGCTGACACACCTGAGAGTGTAAACAGCCCATATGAAGGTAATACCTGAGTACACTTAAGTGGATTATCGCTCCGGGGCATGGTAGCTAATGAAAAGTTCATGGCAATTGTTAACAATATTAATAATGCAAGCGCTAACCTGGTGTTCATGCAAAAAAAAAATACAGTCTATATACTTTTTTTCACTCTTTGCTTTCAAAGAGACATACGGTAACTTTTTTTTTCTGTCGAAATAACTTTACGAGACCCCAGAGCATAATAAGGAACATTCAATTCACTGAGAATAACCTCGATGCAAATCGAATTTCCCTGTAAAATCTGTGTGATTTGGCGAATTAGAGCCTTGGTAGAATTGATAATCTCTACAATATAGGCAGTATTGTGCAAAAGTTTTAGACAGGTGTGGAAATACTGCTACAAAGTAAGAATGCTTTAAAAAAAAAATAGAAGTAATAATAGTTTATTGTTCTATTAACAAAATCCAAAATAAATGAACAAAAGAGAAATCTAAATCAAATCAATACTTTGCTTTGTCTTAAAGTAGCATGAAACATCAATTCTTCTAGATACTTGTATTTGCACACATTTGTTGAAGTGACTCGGCAGCGAGGTTGTGCCAAACATCTTGGAGAACTAACCACAGATCTGTGGATGTCGCATGCGCAAATCCTCCTGTGTCTTCATGTAATCCCAGACAAACTGGATGATGATGAGATCAGAGCTCTGTAGAAGCCTTATCATAAATTTCAAAACTAATTGTTCTTTACGCTGAAGATAGTTCTTAGTCACATTGGTTGTATGTTTCGATTCGTTGTTCTGCAGTAGAAAAAAATTGCCGTCAATCTCTGATGATATTGTATCACCCCAGGGTCCTGGTTGTTACAGTGGCATTGCTTTCTTCACGGGAAGAGTGGTGTCATGCTTGGAAGCAAGGGAAGATCTCTTCTATCAGGTAAACACAAACATGCAACATGTTCACACACCAGGCCAGAAGGGGGAGCTCTGAACCTGGTTTCCAGGGGAATTTCCCTTGACATATATTGTGGCTGGAGGGTAAGACAGTGGGCAGACTGTCAAGGGGACAGAGGAGAGAGCAGGCGGACAGTGAGTGTCGGAAGGACTGAAGGGGTCGTGCAGCCAGAGTTGCTGCAGCTCCTGGTGAAAGAGAATAACAAAGGAAAGAACAGAGTGTAGAGAGTGTGTAGGAGAGCAAAGTGACATCTGGGAAGGATAGCTGTGACTGGGCTACTTCCCTGGCAGAGCGCAGATACCGGTAACCGGACAACCGAGGTTATGTCAGACTCTAGGAGGCACAGCAGAAACCGGCAAGACAGCTGGACTATAAGTTACCTGTCCACCCTAATACCCAGGAGACACAGTGGAGCATAGAGCCCGGGTTGTGATAGAGACCCTGTGAAAAGGCTTGAGCCACCTGTCATATGGGTTTGTGTCCCACCTTTATGGGGGACAGAGAGAACTTTGAGGACCTTGCTAGAAGCCATAGGCAGTAAGGGACTACAATACCACCGCACTATGAGGAAGGCTTTCATCTCCACCTGGTAAAGGGGACTCTGAGCTTCCTTCCAAGCTGGCCGGACCCTGCCTGTCCTGTGAGCTGGTGCCCTGGACTGTGGATACCTGAAGTCTCCTGTAAACCAGGTAAAGAGACTGCAAACCTGTATCCACATTCTTTACTGCACCATTCACCATTTCATCTACACACCGGGAGCCCTGGGGACCTACTTCACCTGTGGGAAGTTATACTATCCAGCTGCCATAACATCACCCCAGTGGACCCCTTTAAGAAGCGTCGGTCCCCACTGACCGAATACCACAGGTGACGTCACGAACAAACTTTTTCTCAAAACCCCTTTTAAGTCATTCCCTTTAACATGGGTGCTCAGGGCCACAGACCAGGTCACTGCCACCGTGGCATACCCCTCTGAGTACCGGACCCGGTACCGAGTACCCCACGGCCCTGGCAGGTGACTCAGTATAACATGATGGATAATATTTGCCTGTATTTCTCATTTTTGAGGACATCATTAATCCTGACCAAATCCCCAACTCCATTTTCTGAATTGCAGCCCTCAAACTTGGAGGACCCAATAGGTTACACTGTTTCGCCAAGGCCTCATTATTGGACAACGTGCCTTCTGATAGCCAAATATTTCACATTTTAGCTCCTCTTTTCAGAGCACCTGCTGCCATTTTTTCTGCATCCCTATACTTTTGTGGATAGTTGAATCTCTTGGCTTAGTTTCCATGTCGAATGTATGCTTTTTGGGCACAATTCTTCCATGAAGGCTTCTTGTCGGACTTCTCCGAATGATGGTTGTAGCTGGTCCCATTGGTTGCTCCCTGTTCTAAGCTAATGATAATACTGAACATCTCACGATTTCATTGTCTTTCACCTTCTACACTTGTCTATAGTCCGCTATGGACAGGAAACCTCGATACAACTGGGAATCCCCATCCTCATAAACTGGTCGGCCATGGATAGGAGTAGAAGAGGAGATGATGGTATGTTAATCTTTGAGATGCTATGGCACTCTCTCTCCAAAATTTCAATTTTTGACTTGGAATCCTCACTGATCTATCACTTACGGCCTAAATGTATCACTCTAGAACATTCTTCTCCAGGTATAACAGGTGTGACAATAAAAGAGTAGCCATGATAACACATAGATAGATCTGCACACCTGTCATTACACGGGTTCAATAATATTTGAGATCTGAAGGAGGGGCGACTATATTACTCGTCTGTCACTCTGACCTTCGCACTTTCTTTGTGTGAATTAGGATTACCATAGATCTTCGTTAAAGAGTAATTCAACTTTTATTTTGTTTTTTATAATTTTGGTCATCTTATAAAGTTATGATTCTTTGCAAATCACTTTATAAAAGGTATTTGACTTCCTCCCTGTAAGGAAAATGACAAGTAAGTGGCTTTGATTCAATTTTGGTTGGTGCCTGTTCACACTAGTTTAGATGTGCTGGTCCTTTTTTTTTCTATTGAAGAAAGTGGATTTAACCCCTTTATCCCATATGACAAACTATCCCATCGAGGTAACTTGGGACTTAATTCCCAGTGATGGAATAGTACATCATAGGCAATTATTACAGCTGACACCAGGCACGCTCCCGGCACATTAGCCCCCGGAACACTGCGATCAAACATGATCACAGCGTTCCGGCGGCATAGGGAAGCATCGCACAGGGAGGGGGCTCTCTGCGTGCTTCCCTGAGACCCTCGGAGGTGGCTTTCAAGCCCCCCTTCATCGCGCCCTTAGTTAGGGAAAAATAATAAAATTTTAAAAAATGTATTTATTTCCATTTTCCCATTAAGGTTAGTGTTATTGTTGGGGCTAAAGTTAGGGTTAGGGTTGGGGCTAAAGTTAGTGTTAGGGTTGGGGCTAAAGTTAGGGTTAGGGTTGGGTCTAAAGTTAGGGTTAGGGTTGAGGCTAAAGTTAGGGTTAGGGTTGGGTCTAAAGTTAGGGTTAGGGTTAGGGCTAAAGTTAGGGTTAGAGCTACAGTTAGGGTTGGGGTTAGGGTTAGGGTTGGGGCTAAAGTTAGGGTTAGGGCTGGGGCTAAAGTTAGGGTTTGGATTACATTTAAAGTTGGAATTAGGGTTGGGATTAGGGGTGTGGTTAGGGTTATGGTTGGGATTAGGGTTAGGGGTGTGTTTGGGTTAGGGTTTCAGTTAGAATTGGGGGGTTTCCACTGTTTAGGCACATCAGGGGCTCTCCAGATGCGACATGGCATCCGATCTCAATTCCAGCCAAATTCTGCATTGAAAAAGTAAAACAGTGCTCCTTCCCTTCCGAGCTCTCCTGTGTGCCCAAACAGGAGTTTAACCAAAGATATGGGTATCAGCGTACTCAGGACAAATTGGACAACTTTTGGGGTCCAATTTCTCCTGTTACCCTTGGGAAAATACAAAACCGGGGGCTAAAAAATAATTTTTGTGGAAAAAAACGGATTTTTTATTTTTACGGCTCTGTGTTATAAACTGTAGTGAAACACTTGGGAGTTCAAAGTTCTCACAACACATCTAGATAAGGTCCTTGGGGGGTCTAGTTTCCAATATGGGGTCACTTGTGGGTGGGTTTCTACTGTTTAGGTACATCAGGGGCCAGGGCCGTAATTAGAGTTTCTGCTGCCCTAGGCACTTTTCGTGCTGCTTCTCCCATTGGTGAGTATGACTAATGCAGACACTATCGGCAGTGACTTAGGCTACTTTCACATCAGCGATTTTTGACATTTGCGGCAGATCCGGCAGTTTTTCCGCATCCGTAATGGATCACTTATGGCAACACTGTGTTCGGCCTCATTCATTCCCTATGGGACTTGCGGCACTTGCGGTTTTGCTGCGATCCGGCAAATGCAGTACTTGCAGCAACAAGAAAAAATGCTGCTAGCAGTGTTTTTTTTGTCTCACCTCAAGTGCTGCACATGTCCGCAAGTCCCATAGGGAATGAATGAGGCCGAACGCAGAGTTGCCGGCCTGTAAGTGATATGTTACACGACAGAGGCGGAAAAACTGCAGTATCTGCCGCGAACGGAGAAAATCGCTGATTTGAAAGTAGCCTTTGCAAACCTTTCCATTAGTTGTCATGTGAGAATCTGGTGGATCTCATACACAGTACATGGTCAGTTGATTCTGCCACGGTTGCAAGGTTTGGCTGACAGGTTTTGAAGGGGAACCTGTCAGTCGATTCATACTACCAAAACCACGGGCAGCATCACTCAGACTGCAAACAGGGAAGTTTATCTCTGCAATGCTGGGATGTTTCAGAGAGGATAGTTTAAAGAGCTGGATGGGTAATTTAGTGAGAGAACGGACTAATCTGTGGGCTTCTCACTCCATGTCTCTAGATCAGGGGTGGGCAATTTATTTTCCCGAGGGGCCAGATGAAAGACCATGACTGTTGTGGAGGCCGAACCAATAGCATGAAAATAATTCTACTCAATATTAATTAATATTAATTGTATCACTTAATATTGAGCAGAATTAAGTATGCTGACACCCCCTATATATCTTTAAACCCCCCACAGCCCCTTAAATACAGCATGAGCCCCACACAGCCTCCCCATATACAGCATGAGACCAGCCTCTCATCTCCTCTCCTTTCCAGCCTCTCCTCTCCTTTCCAGCCTCTCATCTCCTTTCCAGCCTCTCCTCTCCTTTCCAGCCTCTCCTCTCCTTTCCAGCCTCTCCTCTCCAGCCTCTCCTCTCCAGCCTCTCCTCTCCTTTCCAGCCTCTCCTCTACAGCCTCTCATCTCCTTTCCAGCCTCTCCTCTCCAGCCTCTCATCTCCTTTCCAGCCTCTCCTCTCCTTTCCAGCCTCTCCTCTCCAGCCTCTCCTCTCCTTTCCAGCCTCTCCTCTCATTTACAGCCTCTCCTCTCCTTTACAGCCTCTCCTCTCCAGCCTCTCCTCTCCAGCCTCTCCTCTCCTTTACAGCCTCTCCTTTACAGCCTCTCCTTTCCAGCCTCTCATCTCCTTTCCAGCATCTCATCTCCTCTCCAGCCTCTCATCTCCTCTCCAGCCTCTCATCTCCTCTCCAGCCTCTCCTCTCCAGCCTCTCATCTCCTCTCCTCTCCAGCCTCTCCTTTCCAGCCTCTCATCTCCTTTCCAGCCTCTCATCTCCTCTCCTTTCCAGCCTCTCATCTCCTTCCTCTCCTTTCCAGCCTCTCATCTCCAGCCTCTCCTCTCCTTTCCAGCCTCTCCTCTCCTTTCCAGCCTCTCCTCTCCTTTCCTGCCTCTCCTCTCCTTTCCAGCCTCTCCTCTCCTTACCAGCCTCTCCTCTCCTTTCCAGCCTCTCCTTTCCAGCCTCTCCTCTCCTTACCAGCCTCTCATCTCCTTAACAGCCTCTCCTTTCCAGCCTCTCCTCTCCTTTCCAGCCTCTCATCTCCTTTCCAGCCTCTCATCTCCTCTCCAGCCTCTCATCTCCTCTCCAGCCTCTCATCTCCTCTCCAGCCTCTCCTCTCCAGCCTCTCATCTCCTCTCCTCTCCAGCCTCTCCTCTCCAGCCTCTCATCTCCTTTCCAGCCTCTCATCTCCTCTCCTTTCCAGCCTCTCATCTCCTTTCCAGCCTCTCCTTTCCAGCCTCTCCTTTCCAGCCTCTCCTTTCCAGCTTCTCATCTCCTTTCCAGCCTCTAATCTTCTCTCCTTTCCAGCCTCTCCTCTCCTCTCCTTTCCAGCCTCTCCTCTCCTTTCCAGCCTCTCCTCTCCTTTCCAGCCTCTCCTCTCCTTCCTCTCCTTTCCAGCCTCTCATCTCCAGCCTCTCCTCTCCTTTCCAGCCTCTCCTCTCCTTTCCAGCCTCTCCTCTCCTTTCCTGCCTCTCCTCTCCTTTCCAGCCTCTCCTCTCCTTACCAGCCTCTCCTCTCCTTTCCAGCCTCTCCTTTCCAGCCTCTCCTCTCCTTACCAGCCTCTCATCTCCTTACCAGCCTCTCCTTTCCAGCCTCTCCTCTCCTGCCTCTCAGCTCCTTACCAGCCTCTCGTCTCCTTTCCAGTCTCTCCTCTCCTTAGTAGCCTCTCATCTCCTTACCAGCCTCTCCTTTCCAGCGTCTCTTCTCCTGCCTCTCAGCTCCTTTCCAGCCTCTCCTCTCCTGCCTCTCAGCTCCTTTCCAGCCTCTCCTCTCCTTACCAGCCTCTCATCCCCTCCCCTCACTCACATCAGCAGACTCCCATCTCCTCTCTGCAGCTTCCTCTCCTCTGAGTCCTCACACACTGCCCGACCGCCTCCTCCTCTCCCTGCTCACCGCCAACTTCAGTATCTTCTCCCACAAACATTACCTGCTTCTCTGCAGTCTGCTCCAGTGCTTACAGTAAGAAGAGCGCGCAGCGTGTCACATGACCGGCGTCAGGAGAACCATGATGCACTTGGGCTGCTGCTGCTTAAAGGTACAGCACCCATTTCTGCCCCATACAGTAGTCAGGGCAGCAATGCCCTGATGGTGGCCTTGCGCTTGAGACCCCCTCCCCCCGCAGCAGCTGGGAATGAGGTGGGTGGGCGGGGGGACCCCCGGACTTAAAAAAAAAAATAATATTTTTTTTTTTTAAACTTGCTCAGGTGCCGCCCCCCTGCATTGTCCCCGCCCTAGGCACATGCCCTCAAGTGCCTAGTGGCAAATACGGCCCTGTCAGGGGCTTTGCAAATGCAACGTCATGCCTGCAGACCAATCCATCTAAGTCTGCATTCCAAACGGCGCTCCTTCCCTTCCGAGCTCTGCCATGCGCCCAAGCGGTGGTTCCCCCCACATATGGGGTATCAGCGTACTCAGGACAAATTAGTCAACAAGGTTTGGGGTCCAATTTCTCCTGTTACCCTTGGGAAAATACAAAACTGGGGGCTAAAAAGTAATTTGTGTGAAAAAAATGATATTTTATTTTCACGGCTCTGCGTTATAAACTGTAGTGAAACACTTGGAGGTTCAACGTTTTCACAACACATCTAGATAAGTTCCCTAGGGGGTCTTCTTTCCAAAATGGTGTCACTTGTGGGGGGTTTCAATGTTTAGTCACATCAGGGGCTCTCTAAACGCGACATGGTGTCCTATCTCAATTCCACTCAATTTTGCATTGAAAAGTCAAACGGCGCTCCTTCCCTTCCGAGCTCTGCCATGCGCCCAAACAGTGCTTTACCCCAAATATGGGGTATCAGCGTACTCAGGACAAATTTCACAACAACTTTTGGGGTCGAGTTTCTTCTGTTACCCTTGGGAAAATAAAAAATTGGGGGCGAAAAAATAATTTTTGTGAAAAAATATGATTTTTTATTTTTACGGCTCTACATTATAAACTTCTGTGAAGCACTTGGCCGGTCAAAGTGCTCACCACACATCCAGATAAGTTCCTTGGGGGATCTACTTTCCAAAATGGTGTCAATTTTGGGGGGTTTCAATGTTTAGGCACATCAGGGGCTCTCCAAACGCAACATGGCGTCCCATCTCAATTCCAGTCAATTTTGCATTGAAAAGTCAAACGGCACTACTTCCCTTCCGAGCTCTGCCATGCGCCCAAACAGTGGTGTATCCCCACATATGGAGTATCAGCGTACTCCGGACAAATTTTAGAACAACTTTTGGTGTCCAATTTCTCCTGTTAGCCTTGGTAAAATAAAAAAACAAATTGGAGCTGAAGTAAATTTTTTGTGAAAAAAAGTTAAATGCTCATTTTTTTTAAACATTCCAAAAATTCCTGTGAAACACCTGAAGGGTTAATAAGCTTCTTGAATGTGGGTTTGAGCACCTTGAGGGGTGCAGTTTTTAGATTGGTGTCACACTTGGGTATTTTCTATTATATAGACCCCTCAAAGTGACTTCAAATGTGATGTGGTCCTTAAAAAAAATGGTGCTGTAAAAATGAGAAATTGCTGGTCAAATTTTAACCCTTATAACTCCCTAACAAAAAAAAATGTTAGTTCCAAAATTGTGCTGATGTAAATTAGACATGTGGTAAATGTTACTTGTTAAGTATTTTGTGTGACATATCTCTGTGATTTAAGGGCATAAAAATTCAAAGTTGGAAAATTGCAAAATTTTCAAAATTTTCCCCAAATTTCCTTTTTTTCACAAATAAATGCAGGTAATATTAAATAAATGTTACCACTATCATGAAGTACAATATGTCACTAGAAAACAATGTCAGAATCACCGGGATCCGTTGAAGCGTTCCAGAGTTATAACCTCATAAAGGGACAGTGGTCAGAATTGTAAAAATTGGCCCGGTCATTAACGTGCAAACCACCCTTGGGGGTTAAGGGGTTAACACCTCTGTCTATTTACACGTCTTAAGCTGCATTGATATCAGTGCTCATTTGGAGTACAGATGATGGCAGTGAAAATGTCAGTTTAGCCTCTGTGTCCCACTAAATCTGGGGATAACCTGCTGCAGGAGATGGTTCTCATAGGCACAGCACTCGGAGGAGGGACAGGGGCTGAGCTAATCCTTACACTGCCATCATCTGTACTCCAAATGAGCACTTTGTGATGTCAGTGTAGCTAAAGGTAGGCAAATAGACAAAAAAAAGCTTTTCTAAGTTTAGCTTTTCTGTCTTTAGATTTTCGTTCAGGAAGCAGCCACCATTGTCTGCTGTATTAACTATTCAATTAGTTATCAAATATATTATTTCATTATAAATTCAAATATCAAGCGGCCAGGCAGGACATAACATGAAATCAATGTCAGTGTTCTCCCATGCCAGCGGCAAGAGCGGGCAGTCACGTGACCACAAATATGCTCTTTGCTTAATTCCGGCCACATTCCGACTAGACGTGCATTGCTTCACTCAATGCAAGTGAACTGAGAACGTCTAGTCGGCATGTGTCCACCTGATCATGCTGACGTCACAAGAAAATCCTTACAGCATGTAGTGCGCTGTGAGGATTCAAAAGCCTACAGTCACATAGGATGACTGCAGACTTTCATCTTGCCTTGCGCACGCGCAGTATGCTTTGCCCAACTGCGGGCAAAGCCGAAAAGCATTAGTGCGCATGCGCCGGTGCACTATATCCTGGAACTATTTCGCTGTGTTCCGGGACATAGTGCGCCGGCGCATGCGCACTAATGCTTTTCGGCTTTGCCCGCAGTTGGACAAAGCATACTGCGCGTGCGCAAGGCAAGATTGCCTTGCGCAGGCGTGTACTACGGAGGACAGAGAATGAACTTCAATCCAATATTGCGGCCAGCATGCAGCCAGCGGGTAAGGAAAGGGTGAACCAAACACCCGAAAACTCCGCCCATATGACCGAAAACCGGTCCCGCCAAATTCAGGTGACAGGTTCCCTTTAAGGCCTGTTATGGATACTTGAAGAGCAGAACTGAGATACAGCGCTCACAAAAATAGCTGCACAGATGATTGAGCAGGCATTGCTCAGGTGCCCAGCTGTCCAACTCAGCTGGATATCTACAAGTGAAGGCAGAAAAGGTAATTTACCATCACTTCACACACTGTGCTCAAAATAACACAATATCCAATGTAGGCAGCTGAAAGGCAATGGCATTATTACCGAAAAAATATTATAGCACAAAAAAGTCATGAAATTTTGAAGTCCACCAAAGCTGTTTTTAACCATTTCATTTTAAGTTTGCATTAAATCCAGTGTTGTATAGAATTAAAATTAGAATTAAAGAGAAATTGTCATTAGATTCAAGCTGTTAAATAACAGGCAGCATAAAGAATGGCCTCACAAAAATATAGTTTGGAAAGCCGGACAGGCACTACAGGGGGAGACCGGATTAGTTCGGCGTAGCCCCCACCCGGCTTTTACCCACCTTGCTCCAGTTGATTGACAAGTTTCTTCTATTTACACATGAGAGAGACCTGTCAATCATTTAAAGTAAGGTGTGGCTTTTCAAACTGCGTTTCCTGAAATGCGTTTCAGAGTAAAACATACTTGACCCTGATTCCAGCGATGTGTCACTTACTGAGCTGCTTGCTGGCGTTTAGATAGAATCGCTGTTTTATCCACTGCAGATCTAGCAGTTCTCTCAATGCTGAGCTCTTCATAACCCCGCCCACATCACTGATTGGCAGCTTTCTGTGTCCACAAGCAGAAAGCTGCCAGTCAGTGGTGAGGGCGTGGTTATACAGAGCTAATGAAAATGAAGGACTGCGTGACAGCAGGTTTACTAGTCCTCTAGCGATAATCTCCTGCTGATAAAACAATACACATTGAGAGAGAGAGGGGCGGGTTGAGTCTAATGAATATGGGGACGTTTATAGGAGAGAGGAAACATGGAAGTGTTAATTCTTCAAATTGTTCCTATGACCCACTGTAAACCCTGGCAGCATTAAAACAAATGTTCTGCCCAGTGTTGACATCTCCTAGGGTGATGATGATGACCCTTATGTTGGAGGTACTTCTGTATTTTTTAAAGGTTCAGAAAATCACTTTAATGATTACTATTAAAAAAGTTAGAAGACACTCTTCTATATAAATGTTTACCATGATTAAGACGTTAACAGGTCGAAACGCGTTGGTCACATCATGTACTCCATTATTTGCTGTACCACTATGAAACAAGGAGTTTAATGGATTTGTCTAAATAAATTGAACTTTTATCCAAGTTTCACGCTGGGGATTTACTTCCTTTTTTTCTAAAGTATATAAATGTTATCTCTTTCTGAAAAATTCAATCTCTGCTATAAATCAGGCCGACGCGTGGATGTTTAACAAAGCGAAACACGGGTAAGAAAAAGTAAAAAAAACAAACAAAAAAAACAAAAACAAAATGATTTTAACTGAAATGCCTGCGAATGCCCTCGGTACAGGAGTAATAATTCTATGCCAATCAATATTTGGGAACGGAAAAGGGCATTTAGCCTCATCAATCTATGTCCTAAGCCAAATCATTTGTAGAGATGCAAGGAAATGGGAAGGGGGCAAAATCGAAGGCCGGGTAATGCGATCTAAACTTCTTTCTGGAAATCAGGTAATAGTAATTTGATTCTCTGTGATTTATTGTCCAGCCGCGGTGCCGTAGGATGTGCATTCATCTATTATTTTATTGGGAAGGCATTATGCAAAAGCTGTTACAGTGCCGAGTTATATGATGAAGACCTTACAGCGGTCAGGCCTTTATCAACGCTAATATGACATTATGAGAACTTCAACTAGGAATTTATGGAACTTGTGCTCGAGAACTTTTCTGATGTATAATGTGGTTCGTTATTGAATTTCTGGAAAAGGTAGTAAGTAATCCAAAAGCTTGACATGATTTCCAGATGAAGGACATAACAGGACAACGTAAAGGTCTTAACGAGAGGTGGTTTTGGCAAGGGAGCTCAGAAGACTCCAAAGCTTATGTCGGATTCTTTTTTTTTTTCTGTACCCAGTTACTACAACAGAATTAATTTTGCAGCAATTTAGTAACAAAGGACAATTGAAAAATTTGTATTATGGCACCTGGAGCCTAAAGAGAACCTGTCACCATGATTATGCAGTCCGCTCTTCAGGCATCATGTTGTAGAACAAGAGGAGCTGAGAAGATTTATATATAGTTTTGTTGGAAAAAGATTTAATATAACCTGGGTTTTAGTCATTTGAACCACTGCTCTTTCTGGGATTTTTAGTCCGGTGGGCGGTCCTATCAGTGACTGAAAGCTTTCTTTGTATAAGTGTGCATGCAGAGACAGCTTTCAGTCACTGATAGCACCGCCCACTGGACCCAGAAACAGCAGAGGATTAAATGATGAAAAGACAAATTATACAGAATCTTTTCTCTCCAAACTATATATCCATCCGCTCAGCTCCCACTGCTCCATAACATGATGCCTGCAGATTGAACTGTATTTCCATGGTGACATTTACCCTTTAAGGGGAAACTATTATCAGAAAATAATCTATTGTTTAAATCAGGCTTTTGTATTCCAAGTTTTTAACATTTTTAAAATTTGTTAACGCATTTGGGCATTTTTTTTTTAATTATTAATCTTGCAATTTTCACAGTGGTCAAAATGTTTTTTTTTTTCTAGACTCAGACTACTGTCCTTTCAAGAAGCGTTTAAAGTAGTTTCCTGGTCATCAGAGGTAGGATTAGAATGACAGGTAACAGCTGATAACACAGGATCCACCAATCACAATACGCGATGTCACAGCTGACACTGCCCCTCCTCCTTTCACAATGATCTTTGCACATGCTCATTAGATTCTTCAAAACAAGATATAGCATTGAGGTCTGACTGTTGTGGCTATGTACATGTATTGTTTCCTGAATTACAAAAAGTTGTGAAAAAAGTTCATTTTATAGACAAACTAGATTTGAAAAATATGTCATTTTCTTATGATAGCTTCCCTCTAAAAATGTACACTCTCGTTCCATTCTACTGGTCAGGTAGTAGAAGAACAACTCCCTATAACCGGGGCAAACATACTATATGTTCAACCTGGAGCGAGTAGTCAAGAAGGCCCACTAGTAACGTACATCATACACCAGGAGCTCTCCCTAGGTCAAGAGGACTATAAATATAGCAGAGCACAATACCATCTGGTACTGCCATTTTAGCAGAGACAATATACATATTGGTTACAAGGAAGAAAATAGAATACACAGAATCAAAAATGTACAACCCAATCTCTGTTGCATTCACACAGACCACACTCACTCTGTGCGGCCTCACACAGTCCCACTTTACTTTGCTCTGATCCCACCATATGTCAGTCACTTTCACAGTCCCTACACATAGGGCTCTATGCCCTCCAGGATCTTGTCTCACCTTCGTCGATGTCCCTCTGTTTTAGGCCACAATGATTTGGTTCCATGCAACAGTTCCCTGAATGTCAAGGGTTTCACAGTTTTAAGGTGCTTCTGTTCTTCTGTTACAGCACCCTGTTTTCAGACTGTCTCTCACCGATTTCCTCATTATTACAACCCACCAGCTAGTCTCACTACAAAACATCCAAACAACACTCAAGGTCATCTTCATACACTCAATCTGAAAACTAGGTATCATCCACCAAGACAACCAAGGCCAAGTTTCAGACCTCAATATACTGTCGTTCCTAATGTCCCAGATGGATTCACTCAGTCCAATTACAGGAGTCAACCAATTACAGGAGTCAAAAATTAGACGAAAGTCCACCCAAAATTCTTTTAGGCAAGCTTACAATATGACACTATAAGGAGATGAACTATAGAGTGATTTCCACCGTTTGAGGCACAATACAGTGTTGGCAAACAAGGACCATCATCTGCTGGTCAAATGTTGTAGGACAAGAGAAAGTAACAAGAACTTCACCAGCCGGAAATGTAGGGCAAAGTACATGGTTCCTTAGGGGAAGAAGATTGGAGGAGACACAAGGTCAGGTGTCAGCTGTGGTGCAGTTACTAATTAAAAAAGGCTCAGGAGAGTAAAGAAGAGGAAAAGTCGATGCTTGGACCTGTAGCAGGAAGGATGTGCAGTGCAATGGAGCTGGCTTATAGCCGTCCTTGCGAGTACCCAGACCTGAGTGAAAAACCAAATAACCAGAACCAAGTAATCAGGTCTGACTTACTTGCTATCTGTGAAAATCTCCTCCTTGCACACTCACCCAGTATGAGGCCTTGTCTGTCACATTCTCTGTGTCTGGCTTCACTCTCCCTAATTCACTGTTAACTCCTCTATCCAGAAACTAACTCTTTTCTTGTTACCCAACATGTTTCAGTGCACAGGTATTCCATATGCTGAATCCAAAAAAACAATATGTAAGCCCCAAAACACCAGAAATGTTCATTTTAATGCAAATTAGCATAAATTTAGGTTTAGCAGTCCATTTTGCTTGACATTCCCCAAAACAAATGACTTGTTTGATAGTCTTCCGTGGAAGCCATGCTCCTAAGGAGGATAAGTTCGTAGTATAGTACCATAGGGCGAAACACAAAATCCTTGAGGTTTTTATAAGTGTAAGTGGAGCGCCCCCAGACACAGGGCCACGAGTTCTCGGTACAGGGCCTCTCTGATTCAGTTCCGAGGCTGTCACGGTGGCTAGACCCGGTCCGTGACCCTGCTAAGGGGCGTCCAATAAAAGGTGATAGGAGTCTGTCAAGGTTTCTTGTCGCCACCTGTGGTGTTCGGTCAGGGTGACCGACGCTGCTGTGGGGTCCGCTGGGGTGATGGAATGGTAGCTGGATGGTATACCTTCCCACAGGTGAAGTGTGTCCCCAGGGCTTCCCAGTAAGGTGGATGGTGATGGTGTGAGGTGCAGTCAATAACGAGGACACAGGGTTGCAGTCTCTTTACCTCTGTACTGAAGACTTCAGGATCCACAATCCAGAGCACGCTTAACAGGGCTATCTGAGACCGGTCAGTCCGATGGGCACTTCCAGAGTTCCCTTTGCAGGTGGAAATCAGTGCCTACCACTAGCGCCTGTGTGTTGTAGTGCTACCCTGCTGAGCATTCGGAATAGTCCTCACAACTGCTGTTCTCGATCGTTCGTTCTTTCTAATTCTCTCTCGCTTGTTCCAGATGTTACTAGTTTCTCGTCCCCCAGTATGTTATGGCTAGGACGCACCCGTATGACGGGAAGGCTCGGAGCTCTTCCGGAACCCTAGAGACGCCCGTTTCCACGCGTTGCCCCCTATGTCTTTGTAGGAAATTTAAGGTAGACAGCCAACCTATAATTAACTGTCCTGCGGAGTTCGAAGTAAGGCCTAGAGTCAGTTACTCCCGCGGTGTTCCGGCCACCGGCTACGCGCCTCAGTAGGATGTTGCCTCGGTCTCACGGCACGACTCTTACTGGCTCTCCTTTGTGCTGATCTCGTTTACACTGTTCCACAATATTCTTCCCTTCGTGTCTCTCTCTCAGGATACCGCCGCGGGGTGTGCAGGCGCGGTTCCGTTACGTTCTGCTCTGTTCGCTAGGCACCTGCTAGTTTCCCACGCCTGACAGGGACCCCCCTGTGTCTTCTCCCTGCAACACCCCCTGCCACGGGTGTTGGCTGAATCCAACCCAGTCAGCTTCTGACTAACTTTCTATCCAACCCCTAGTTTTACCAGTGTGAGGAGTGGCCCAATAAATAAAGCCTTTTTCTCCCCCTAGAGGCCGGAGTGTGAAGTGTAATGTGTGCTGGTGATACCTGGTCAGTAGAATTCCTTCAGTGCCATCAGACGTACCATCACTCCCCTTAGTGGCAGAGTGCCATACTGCAATGACCAGATCTCTGGGGCGCTGCATAAGGACATGTCCATATTTTGCATTTTTGCAGCATTTTTTGTGCTGGAAACTAATCTGCGTTTTACAGTACACGCAATAACTATGAGGTCTCTGAAATCTCATTCATGTGTTTTTCCCTGAATTTGCCCACTGCAGCAACTTTTGAGAATCTGCAGCTTGTTAATTCTTTTCTGCGTTTTAGCAGCTTATTTTTTACCCAATGAAATTAACGAGAAACGTTAAAAATGCTGAAATACCGAAGCATAACATATGTGCTGCATGTTTAGCTAATAAAACTAACAGGTTTTATTAACATATAATGAAAAATAAAAACGCACTGGAAAAAAAATGCACCAAAAACAGCAGCAAAAAAATGCAGTAAATATGCTGCAAATAGCAACATTTTATACACTGAGTTCTTGCTGCCAAAAATGAAGGTTATGGCTGCAGAAAAACAACGCTGCAAAAATGTTTGGAGTATTGCTGTATGGGCATAGGGCTCAATCTAGACTATCGGCTGCTAGGTATGCTACATATTGTAAAATTGGTATATTTTTCGCGAAAAATAATGGCGCCAATTCATCAAGACCCCAAGTTTGCAGTATGCCAGTCTTGAGCGAGTACAAGATGCCGAATTTATTACGTTAATGAATCTGGCACCTCTACTAAGTTTGTGCGCCTTTGTGTGCTGCGTCAGAAATGCTACTCCAGTCAGGGACTAGAGTAGAATTTTTGAAATAGCAAATGCCAGCAGATTTGATGGCCGGTCTTGGTCCTGCTCCTCCATTTTGGCGGCCCTGATCCAAAGTGGTGTAAAATTGTCAAAATTTGCTACGTTCTTGCGCAACTTGTTAAATTGTGCAAAAATTTTCAACTTTTCAATGTTTTTGCGCTCCTTTTTTTTTGGTTAAAAGCTTTGAAGAGTCGGTCCCAATGAGTAAAAAATCAGGAATGGGGCTTGAAATCAGGCAAAATTGTGTTGCCACGGTGAGGAAGAACGCACATGGGAGAATATTGGAGGGAGGGAAGAAAATCTGTGCATAGTGGCTAAATGTAGAGCAAAAACCACCTAGCCATCTAATCTAATGGGATTAAGCAGTATTGGCGGAAATGAAAGGCTTGCTTTAAAAATGCATTAGCGGGCTCCTGTCTGCTTGCGTGTTCATCCATAATTGACAAGTACATATCTCCGAAGAAGATTTTTGTTTTTGTACCGGCGAACACGTTCTGCATAGCGTTTTTAAAACAAACGTGAAATTTTCAATGAATGTTTTATCACAAGCTCTAAAAAGGGAGCGAGACTCAGGCAAAAAAGCGTCCCAGGGATCATTTTTATCTGTTGCGTAACCCAGAAAACTAAAGCATGGCTAATGCCGAACCACAAGACAGGCTCGCAATATAATCTCCCTCTGTGTGTGATGAAGCCTATTTCCAGCGTCATAGTCAGAAATGGTATAAAAAGAGCTTAGACGCATTTGAATACAGCGTTCGGCGGAGCTTTGAATGAATGAATGAATGAATGAAATTAAATAGAATTATTAAAAAAATTCAAAAACATGGAAAATCTTAAAGGGGTTGTCAGTTGAGTAGCCTATTAATTTCTGACGATCGAATCAACCTAATAAATGAAACATGTAGGCACAGTCTTATTTTTAGATAGCCTAGTTTACGGTTTTCAGTGAATTCTGATCATATTTCGCCATCTAGAGGATATATTGAAAATTGAGTCATTTCACGCAGACAGAAAAGGGCCCCTGCACAAGAACAATGGGCCCTTTGCAGGCCAAGAGCTCCTAAAAATGCAAAATTGCACCTGCTCTGGAGGTAGAAATGGGACCTCTTACCTCTTGAGTCCTTGTGGGGCGGCACAGGTTGCACCAATGATATGTCCGTCCCTGGTTTACGGAGTCAATTCATCCTTCTATAAGCGTAATGTATGAGAAAAGTTATGCAACTTTGACTCAAGTTCCTAGAATTTGTAAGATCACCACTTGCAGTCACTGAATGCAAAAATTGTTGATATGTTCTTGAAAAGTATCGGCATAGGTGAGCAGACATCAACCTAAAGTTATTGCTTTCTTTGGCATTTTTATGACGTTGGCATTTGAGAGATTTCCAGATGAGTACCATGTAGAACATAGCCAAGAAATGTAGGATGTATCTACGTCCCCTTTTGAAGACCATGTCGTTTCATGCCCATTCCACTACCATTTTTCAACACTTCAAAACCACATACCCTGTTTCCTGGAGAAGCCAGGGCGTAAGAAAACCCAAATTGTCTATGCCTGGAGGTTTTGATGTAGACCTGGTAATTTTATGATCCTTTCACAAGTCTGTGAGGTCCAGGAGCTTCAGGCATGTTCTTTGGAAGAGTTTGCAAGTATGATGGCAATTTCGAAGTCTACCACGGGTCTTCTACCTCAATCTAATAGTTGGTAATTTGGGAGACCCATGGTTGGTCCAGTAATCATGGTTCATACATGGATCATGAAACGAAGATGTGCGAAGCCAACTTTAGGGTCAAAAAAAGTTGTGTGTTGTTTTGGTTGACTAGCAAAAGACTATCTGCCGTACATTGGGGCAAAGTCATTGAGGAAAGCATACCACAAAGCCAGCTTTTGCAGCTATGGACCATCGTTGAGTGATCTTACCTCCATTTTAATGAATGGTAAGAATCTGCTTATGGATACGGTCTACAGTTGATATAAGAAAGTCTACACACCCCTGCTAAAATGCCAGTTGTTTTTGTCACGTAATAAAAATCATATCATGAAGAATAATTTCAGAACTTTTTCTACCTTTAATGACATCCATATTCTGTATAATTCAAATGAAAAACATATTGAGATCTTCCAGGTGGAAATTTTTAAATAAAGAACTAAAATAATGATATTACATAAATCTGCACACCCTTAAACTAACACTTTATTGAAGTACCCTTTCAGTTTATGACAGCATTCAGTCTTTTTGGATAGGAGTCTTTCAGCATGGCACATATAGAGACTTGGCAATCATTGCCCACTCTGTCTTGTAGTAGCTCCACATCTGTCTGATTGCGAGGACATCACTTGTGTACAGCGCCCTCTTTTGGTCACCTACAGATTTTCAATTGGATTCAGGTCTGGGCTCTGGTTGTACCATTCCAATTTTTTTATCTTTTTGCAAATCATGCTTTTGTTAATTAGAGGTATGCTTAGGGTCGGTGTTGTGCTGAAAGGTGAAATTTCTCTTCACCTTCAGGCCTGAATGTTTTGAATCAAAATTAAATGATATTTGTAACTGTTTCTAATTTCTCCACCTTGACCGAAAAACATCCCCAAAGTATAATGCTGCCTCCGCCATGTTTCACTCTGGGTGTGTTTTTTTTTTATGACATGAAGTTTTGGCTTTGCGCCAAACACACCTTTTGGAATTATGGCCAAAAACTTCAACCTTGGTATCACCAGACTATAACACATTTTCCCACATGCTCTTGGTAAACTTGATGTAGGCTTTGGTACAAAATAGCTGGGCTTGGATGTTTTTCTTTGTAACAAAAGGCTTCTGTTTTTGCACCCTACCACACAGGCCCAGCATAGGAAGAATACAAGATATTGATGTTGTCAAGGTGAAAATATATATCTTTATACACTTTTGTACTTTTATATTTTCTAATGCTGTGAAACAATAAGTTTTTTCCCTTCGCTTGCTAATGCAAATGTAACTGTATTTAACATGGCTGCCAGTATTCACCTTTGCCCTAATTTTGCTTCTGCTAAAGAAGCAAGTTTCACATTCCAGAAACTAAGTATCATTTCTGTTGAAGTCGAAACTTAAAGTGACGTGGAGAAAGGAGGATCCATCAGATGACATCAGGACCAACCAGAAAGACTGAATACTAGATATATTGCTTAAACCCCGCCTAACCCCGCCCTCTGCACACCTTCCCCCAATAGATCATATAATGTTGTGTATCAGGAAATAAAGTCAGTTGCTGTGACGTTGCTACACCTTGTAGACACACGAGCATGCACTGAGTTTGAACCAGCCTTTGTCTGACTCATTCTTATCCGGTACCAATGCTCTTATTCTGATTTGGAATGACTGGTGAAGGAAGGGTATTGTCGTGATGACCCCGACAATTTGGCGCAACCAACGTGGGGCGTGGCCCGCGATCCGAGACCCCCTGGACCCATGCCTGGACGTCCGTGGACGACACCCGTAGTGGCTGACCTCGAGGACTGACCACCCTCCAAACACGGTAAGTGGAGATCACATACTATGTATGTGTCACACTTGCTAGTGTTTCAGCCATTATTGGTTTGTCTGTGGTCTCCTTGGGTCCGAGGAGTGACCGGTCGAGTGGTGAGACCGAGCACGATCCCGTGCCACGCTTCGAACCAGCAACTGAGAGACGTCGCACTCTGCGCATCCTCGTGTACACCACACCTCCTCCACCGGTCATTGTACTCCATTCAACCACCCTACCCGTGACTATTGCCTAGTAGTGATAGAGTGAAAGATTGAGAAGTTTGTGGATTGGGGGCAGCTTAGAGGAAGGGATAGGAGACGCAGCCTCTGTGATATTGTCCAGATAGGTAATTAAGACGTCCCGAGAGGGGACCACCTACATTTCCAGGGAGGACTCTCACTAGGAGACCGCCTCCCAACGTTTAGAATATCGTGACAGGGCAGACTGTAATCACTGGTGTTCAGGTTAGGGAAAAATATTGAGCGCGAGGCTCTTTATTCCTAATACGTTGAACGAGAGGCTCCATATTTTAGGACCCAGTGTTGTTGTCGCTGTCAGCGATCCTGAGCTGCAGCAGGGCGTAGTATTCTGTGAGTCATGTTGCGTCTCTTAAAGAAGAAGTCCGTGCCCCACAGGTTAAGTGAGGATGCTGTGGAAGTTAAGACAATAGTAGAGTCACGGGAGGGCAAGAAGGCAGTCAAGAATGTTGAGAGGTTGTACAAGCATGTAGGATTGCTCTCGTCAGGGAGATTGCAGCCGTCTACATGGCACAATCTCATAGAGAACAAAAGGGGCATGTTGAAAGACAAAGGATTGTTAGAACAAGCGCAAGCTCATCTGCGAGTTGCGCGAGGTTTAAAGAACGAGGGATGGAAAGAGGTTGATGGAGAGGGAGGATCAGAGGATGCAGAGCCCGTGTTTGGTTATAAAATACCTCAATCATTGGTTTTTCTAAGGTGTTCTGGCATATGAATTGTGTGAAGGTTTTGTAGAAATTAATTGAGTCTGAGAACTGCTGTGTTCCGTTACTGTGTGTGGATTTCCGAGACACCCGATGGGAGGGGGGAGTCAAACAGCTGCATTGTTGTTTTTCTTCTTTCTGTGTTGAGGAATGCTGTGATGTTCTTATCTGTTCTGTGTTTCTGGTATGGAAGGGGCGAGTCGCTGCGTCCTCTCGGAATTTTCTATCCTTGATGTAGTATGTGCAATAGTACAATATTGTCTTGAAGTAGAAAGAATTATTGTAAGTTTAAAGTGAAATATGGTGTCTTGTTTTAGAAGGAAACTTGTAAGAGATTGTTTGGTTATCAGTGTAATTGAAAGATTGGTAAAAGATTCATCTGCTTCAAGTTGAGTGGTTGATATATATAGCAAATTAAGGATTAACAGAGGACGTGAATTCGGATCTGTTTTTGTTACGTTGAAAAAAAAAAGGAAAGTTGTCTATTACTATGACAAAAAAACTGGATGTTTGTGGTGCAGGAAGGAACTGAGAAAGTGACTGAGATTAATGTGTTGGGAAAGCAAACAATAAGAAATTTGGTACAGGGGGGCACCCTGTTAGGTAATATGGTCCCTCCCCAGGAAATTAAGCCTCTTCTCACGACTGTAAGCCCTATGTCCCTTAACCCCAAGGCACCAATATATCCTGGACTGCCGAGAAGTTCTATGGGCGTCTTATGGTAGTGTTTAAAGATTTGGGGTTTTCACTGTATAATAAAGCCCATTCACACCTTTTTGTGGCAGCTTTGATGTCCGGCCTTAAACCTGAATTGAAAGAGGCAATAATGTCAGTTAGACCTGACATCGAGAATTCCACTCCGGACGATGCATTGAAAGGAAAAAAAAAAAAAAAAGTAGTACAAAGTTTTCAGAAGAACTTAACCCATTCTGTATCAGCAGTAAAATTAGAGGTTAAATCAGCAGCTGCAGTGATTTTTTTTTTTTTTTACTCACTCTCTAGCCCCAGCTTCAAGGACACAGCTCCCTTCCTTATCAGTGGCCCAGGCTCCAGCTCCAGCCCCCCTCCCTTACACAAATCCAGTCTCATACTCCAATATCCATTTTAACCCTATGTCTGGGAATCTCCCTCCCAAGCCCTGCCATGTCAATTCTCAGATCAAGAGCTTGTTTTAAGTAGAGTAGATGGCAGACCCAATAAATATACTCTCACAAAACCCATCCCTGTGGGACCTTTCCCTGAAGTTACTGCTCAGTTCGTAATCTCTCCCTCATGTCCGGTAAATTTACTGGGGGCAGATTTATTATCACAGTTCCGCTCCAGAGTATAATTCCAAGATGATGGTCAAATGGTATTTATGCTATATAACCCCTATGCAGATGAATATAATGAGATGTGTATCTTACACGCCCTTTCCCAATCAGTTTGCAAAAAAAAAAAAAAAAATATGGGCGAGTGTCTTTAACCCTGTCAGTTAGAATATTCTTATGTCATGCTGCTTCAGTATGTGGGTTAATCTTTTGTTGTGTGCACGGACAGAGCAGGAAGCCATTGTTGCCACTGTTGGCCTTCGCAAGTATCTGGCAGATCTGAACTGTCGGGTTTCGGCCTCGAAGCTTCGGTTCTGCCTTGGTCAAGTGATATTTTTGGGTCACTGTCTCCTTCAGGGTGCCAGACACCTCACAGAAGAAAGAAAAATAGCAGTCAGCTACAAAAGATGAGACTGAGCTCCAGCATTTCCTTGGACTATGTACTTATTGTTGTCAGTGGATACCGGACGCATCCCGCATAATGCAACCTCTCTACAATGCCCTGAAAGACTGTTCAAGATATGCTGATGATTTTGGCAGATTCCACACCGGATACGCTGTTACTATGGAAGACACTGTAGTGCCCGGAGCTGCACTCCCTCCCTCCCTCCCTCACTGTCAGGACAAGAAGCAGAACATCAGGCTCTGTCTACTGCATGTGTTCTGGCCAAAGACAGTTGGGCCAATATATACACGGACTCACAGTATGCATTTGGTATTGCTCATGATTTTGGAGCTCTATGGGCCAATCTAGGGTTTTTTACTACCGCCGGGACTCAGTGAAGAATGCTGAAGCTGTTAAAACCCTCATGGACTTAATCAAATTACCTACTTAGGTGGCCATTATCAAAGTTAAGGAGCACGGTCCTAGGAACAGTCCACAGACTGTTGGTAACACATTTGCGGATATGCAAGCAAAAGCTGCTGCTCTACTACCCGTTGAACTGACCATACCAGCTATGGTGACCACACGCTCTCAGCGTAAACAGTTACAAGAAACACTGACTCTACAGGAACCTGATGATCTATGCCAGACTGAGGTTTTCTGCCGGACCCCGCGAAACTGCTTAATGACAATGCAGAGAATATCTCCAAAGGAAGAAGTGAAGCAGTGGAAGGCTGATGGAGCACGTATGGACAATGGTCTCTGGAAAAAGGACCAACTTGTGTGTTTCCCTAAGCGGATGTACCCTGCTATTGCCACGTGGGCACATGGGCCCACACATCGAGGAAAAAAAAAACCAGGCCCTTGACCTGGTACAAAAATTCTACTGGACTCCAGGTATTTCTACAGTCCTGACAGCACTTAACCGTGCATGTAATATCTGTCAGACCTGCAATCCCGGTCAACTTCAACGTGTACCCCCTAAGCATCTTGCTAAGCCCGACTATCCTTTCCAAAAGCTCCAGGTGGACCACCTCACGTTGCCTAAGTCTGGTGGTTGTCGACATGTTCTCCAGTTGGCCAGAAACATTCCCCGTTACCAACGTGACTGCAAAGACCACAGCAAAGAAACTGGTGATGGAAGTTATATGCAGATATGGTGTTCCAGAAGTTGATGAAAGTGACCAAGGCCCGGCCTTTTCTTCTCATGTGTATCAGGAGGTTCTGACAATGCTTGGATCCACTGTAGCCCTCCATACTCCATACCATCCACAATCCAGTGGGAAAGTTGAGAGGCTGAACAGCACACTGAAGGGACAATTGACCAAATTGATGCAGGAGACTACGGCTCCATGGCCAGGGCTCTTACACATTCGTACAACCCCTATTGCAAGACATGGCCTGTCCCCATATGAGATATTGTTTGGTGCTAGGTTCTCAGTTGCAAATTTCAGTCTCAGTAGTTGTCAGAAGAAACTGATCGTGCTGTTCAATATGTTATTCAGCTTAGTAAAAAATGTTGCTAACACCCATGTTTTAGTTTCTTCTTCCCTTCCAGATTCAGCAGAAACCGACACTTGTCACAATTTGAAGTCTGGTGGTTTTATGGTCGTGAAAAGCCATGTCAGAATACACGGACTAGAACCCTTGTACAACGGTCCTTACCAGGTCCTCCTCATTACTCCTACTGTATGTCAGTAAAACTTGAAGGAAAGAGCACCTGGATCCACGCTTCACACTGTAAAAGAGACCGGACCAGCGCTTAGTCACAGCAGTGATTGAAGGGAGATGTTGTTGTTTTTGGTCCTGGGGCCAGGGGCTATCCTCGCCCCTACCTTTTCGGCCCCTATTGTAAATAAGAATTCCGGTGCCACCATTCTCTGGGTAAACCTAACGGCCCCGGTAAATATCTGGCGATTTGATTTCTGCGATGTAGTCAAGTGTCCCGAGACTCAACGGGTGGTAGAGGGAATCATCCAGTATTATATATGTGTTAGAAGTCTTCTCCATAGAAACACAAACAGCCCCAAGGACAAATTTATGGTTAGAATGGGTAAGATACAATGTAAGAGTCCAGAATATCTCTGTAGGATGTATTGCTTGTGCTGCAGCGAATACACATCTATACACACATGCATTGTCTTTTCCTGATGACAATACCACTGTCTGTGTTATAAATCTATTGAAGGGTCTAAAGCCCACTGATTGCTCAGACTATGTCCCACTAATTCATGAAGAACCCAAACTAAAGGTCCCAGGAGGGATAACCGTATTAGCTGATAATTATACCTGCTATAATTCCCACGACACTACAGGTACACCAGTAGGGATCTTCGAGACAGGTGTCTGCAATGAGAACAGTTCCCTAGATACTGACTTGCTAGCTAATCATACACAGTACATGTACGACATTTATTGGTTATGTGGAGATGGTAAGCTCCGTCCTAGGTTGCCTAATGCCTGGACAGGTCAATGTACCCTTGTTAAACTAGCTATGCAGTTCAAGATTTTACCTTGGGATCCAAAGACACCTGATGAACATACCAGAAAAAGGAGAAGTCTCGATCAGCTCCACATGAGTTATGAAGAAGATCCATTAGTATATGTTGATGCTATTGGAGTGCCAAGGGGGGTGCCTGACCAATTTAAAGCCCAGAACCAGATCTACGCTGGCTTTGCTTCCATAATCCCACAGGTGCAGATTAATAAAAATGTTGATGGGATCAATTACATATATTACAGTGAACAAAGGTTTGTCAATTTTACCTGTGATGCTTTCCAGGATATAGTAGAGGAATTAGGCCCTAACACTAGAATGACCCTTCAAAACCGACTCGCCCTTGATATGATTTTAGTTGAGAAAGGAGGAGTCTGTGGGATGGTGGGAGAGGAATGTTGTACCTATATCCCTCAGAACTCTGGGGTAAATGGAAAGACCATGATAGCCCTTAAAAAGATAAATGGGTTAGCAGCAGAATTAAAAACTAATGCTGGAGTAGATACATCTTTCTTTTCCGGCTGGTTGGGTGGGCTCAAAGGATTCCTTCAACAAGCTTGTCTGGTACTGATTGCCCTCCTTGTAGTTGGATCAATAATTCTCTGTTGTGTTATTCCCCTGTATAAAAAGGTTATTGCTGAGGCAACTCCGACTGGCACCTTCCTCAACCAAGAAGTAGACCCACCAGAGTGCGATGGCACTGATCCAGGGGAGATCCCTAAGTATGTCCCCCTCAAGAAGTTAGACAATACCCTCTACTCTCAGATGATGCTAAGAGATTTAGTCTAGGGACAGTAGGAGAACTCCATGTGAAGCTAGTGAAGGGTTCAGCTGCCTGGAGGCCTCTCACAAGGGGAGAGCTTCTGAGGTGTCTGGATGAAGAAATCCACCTCCCCTTTCCCCATCACATGGGCAGTCTTGAAGGATGTTTCTTTTTAGGTAAAAACTTAGTGTTTAGGGGGGATTGTCAAGGTGAAAATATATATCTTTATACACTTTTGTACTTTTATATTTTCTAATGCTGTGAAACAATAAGTTTTTTCCCTTCGCTTGCTAATGCAAATGTAACTGTATTTAACATGGCGGCCAGTATTCACCTTTGCCCTAATTTTGCTTCTGCTAAAGAAGCAAGTTTCACATTCCAGAAACTAAGTATCATTTCTGTTGAAGTCGAAACTTAAAGTGACGTGGAGAAAGGAGGATCCATCAGATGACGTCAGGACCAACCAGAAAGACTGAATACTAGATATATTGCTTAAACCCCGCCTAACCCCGCCCTCTGCACACCTTCCCCCAATAGATCATATAATGTTGTGTATAAGGAAATAAAGTCAGTTGCTGTGACGTTGCTACACCTTGTAGACACACGAGCATGCACTGAGTTTGAACCAGCCTTTGTCTGACTCATTCTTATCCGGTACCAATGCTCTTATTCTGATTTGGAATGACTGATGAAGGAAGGGTATTGTCGTGACGACCCCGACAATGTCACATGCAGTACACAACCAGTACTTTCCAGAAATTTCTGCAGCTTTTTTTAATGCTGCTATATGCCTCTTGGCAGCCTCTAAGTGGTCTTTATACTGTATATTAGTGCTATGTTTGCAAAGTGTATGGATAATCTATTAGAATCAGGAGAATGGGATGAAGGCACCAGCACCTTTTTGGTGTTTTAACGATATTCAAGAAGGTTCTATGGACTTGTACCTGTTCAACAAAATAGGAAATAAAGCTGTGCTACTTCTTGTAAAAATCCACCTTCTGGTAGCCACACACAATAGATCGAAGGAAGGTAATGATTAAACTACCAAAAATCAAAGGATCATCAGGAAAATTATCTTTATGCTAACATTGTCATGCTAAGCCATAGCTATACCATGTAGCCACAGTGACACCAGAAGGTCGAATGATCTTCTAGAAACGTTTTGAAAATTTAGCACACAAAAATATTTCTTTTCAGATGATGATGGTGGTGAGTCACCAGCTAAAACGATAGTTCATTCTTAAATTCCACCCAATGAACATTTACTGTGTTGGATCAATTACTTTATAAGTTTATAAACGTTTTTCACAACTTTTCAGTATTTGAGGTCTTTTTGTAAATACTCTTTTTTCTGTTTTAGGATCCATCTCTTGTGTTTTTCTTCCCATTTTCAAGTACCTAATAATGAACCCCTTTGTTGCCATGCCACACTTTCTGTCAATGACGGACACAGACAGGGAAGGACCCCTGCGGAAGAACAATATATGGGCCCTTTGCAGTCCAATAGCTCAGCTTAATGCACAATTCCACACCTTTGGGGGGTAAAAGTAGGGCCCCCTTATCTCTTGGGCCCTTACTTGTCTGCACCGTTTGCACCAATGATATTACAAGTGTGTGGAGAGTCACCTTAGAGCTGCATAGCAATGCTTGAGGCCAGGAACCTTAATGCAGCAGAGTAGAATGTGCAGCTGAGAGTTTTAGCATATGGGAGCCGGCGTGGATGCTGCGGGACCTGAATACTCAGGCAGCATGCAGCTGCCCGAACAAGCCTTAAAAGACCTAGAGGAGTGACATCAGAGGTGCCTGCTGACTCACCAAGGGAGACAGTCACAAGGGAAGAAAGACACAGAGCCCGTACTGGAGCCAGGACAGGAGAGTAATGTAGTAAACAAATATGATTAGAAAAGTTTGGCATATTTGAGAATCCAAATGAATGGTCCTAAGTTAACAGGTGGCGAAAAGCCCCTTTAATCTATGTATATAGTCCCTTTTTTTACTGAGTAACAGAAGTTTTGCATGTTGATGTTCATCCTCCACTCGAATTTCAGTCAATTTGGCAATTTAGAATGAAATATAGGACATATAAAAATGAGTAGGATAACTACACAGGGTTAATTTATAGTCTGTATTTACTGGGACACGCAGCTCTATTTAAGACTATTGCCAGCGCTCCTACATTGTTCGCCTTCCCCCTCCATACAGTGACGCTGGCATGCTCACTGCTCCGGCCCTGTGGCATGATGCCCTTCTGCTGGCATGTCTCCTACTTGTGCATGCCACACTTAATTGTAGCACATCTAGTGCGCGCGTGTGCTCCACCGTCCTTAAAGGGGCAGAGTGTGCACATAGTAAAATGCCCCCATCAAATGGCTGGGAGACATTTAGTATCAGAGTACACCTGCAAGATGGCTCGCAGCCAATATCTCAGAGGTATCGTGTATAAAACACACCCTCTCCCCTAGGGAGTCACTGAAACAAAATATCATTAACATGTCGTTTCTCCTACCAGTGAGTGGAGAGGTAACCCAGTTCTGTGTGTGGCAAGTTTTCTGAACTCAAATAGCTGATCCTGGTATGGCCTGTCCAGAACCCGAACCCCTGGTCCATGTGCGGCCTATGTCCTGAATCTGCTCCACTGGTTCTTGTGCAGACAGTCCTGTTGCCGAAGTCCCCTGGTCTCGATGCATGCAGTCTAAAGATGAGTGAATATACTCGTTACTCGAGATTTCTCGAGCACGCTCGGGGGTCCTCCAAGTATTTTTTAGTGCTCGGAGATTTAGGTTTTCTTGCCACAGCTGAATGATTTACATCTGTTAGCCAGCATAAGTACTTGTGGGGGTTGCCTGGTTGCTGTCTGTCTCCACGATTAGGAGCACCAGTAAACACCTGGTAGCCGTTTAGCTACGCCCCTTCCTAGGCAAACAAGGCCCTGTCGAACAGTGGGTCCACAAATCCTCTTGTGCCACCTTTGGAGGTAACACTTAACATAGGAGCTTCAGTCACAAGCTAATAGAAAATCAATAGAAATGTATAGAATAAAAAAATTGTTGCAAAATTGCCTTGCTTTCTATTGTAGATGTATTGCAGCAGGAAATAAATGGTTGTAAAGTTGGGCATACCTTTAAAGATTAAGGCCAACCACATGACACTGTAACTCTCCCATAAAATAAGAATAACAATTTAAATATTCCACCAGAAAGGTGTTTTCCTAATGACTACGTTTCGAGTCTCGACGATCCTTCTTCAGAAAATTTGATTTATTAGAGCAGACATTTATCAGGTAAATCTGAAAAAAACCTGAGGTCCAAGACATTGCACCTATTCTGGACCCATCTTATGTCAAAGACTGAAATATATCCCAGCATCTTCATTTTGGGGCTGGTGTTTTAACTTTTTCAATAGCTAATCCAGCCTAATCTATTTACACATTAGCTGTGACAGAGAAGGAAACTGATTTAGCTATTGAAGCCAACCCCCTTTCTATACACCACTTGTTTTTGGTTAACATTGGCACTTGATTTTTTAAGATTTTCAAGGGACAGCTGATATATGCTTTCTTATCTACGGGCGGCATGTATCCGACACTGGCATCTCAGCTATGTTTGCTTGACTCTATAACACTGGAAAAATATTTAGAATTGAGAGTCCTCAGTGGTTGATACCTTTTAATGGCTAACTGAAAAGATGGTAACAAATTGCAAGCTTTCGAGACTACACAGGTCTCTTCATCAGGCAAAGACTAAAACAAATTCTGAAGAATCACATATTTATGCACAACATAGCACAGAGAAAAAAAAAAGGAGGGGGAAAACCATGGATGAGCCAGGTGACATGAAGCAGAATTACCATGAGTGATAAACAGTTATGTCCATAAATATTGGGCCAGCTCTTAGATGAGGATTGTTTTATTGTCCTCAGATTGGGGTCTCTGTTGTGATGACCCCTCAGAGTCTGAGGGGCAAGTTCCTTAGTTGATGTAAAAAGAAATAAATCCGTGCGACACATTCATTCCTCCACTAAGACTGTCAAAGGTCGTCATCAGTTTATATTTCCAGACTCTTCTGTCTCTCTGAGATTTGAAGCTACCTTTTAACACAAGTAATTTCATGTCCATAATGTTATGATTTGGGAGACAAAAATGTATTGCCACAGGTAGATCCATTCTTCTTTCTCTTATTGTATGGCGATGAGAGTTCATTGTTGTTCTCAGTTTCTGCCCTGTCTCCCCCACATACAGACCCCCAGTTGGACATTTAGTACAAATAATTAGGTACACCACATTAGAAGTGACGCAGCTGAAAGTACCTGGTATCTTGTAGTCCTGATGTGAATTGGGGATCTTTATCTTGTCCGCGGTCATTATAAATGGACTGGTTTTACATTTTTTCTGATTGCAAGGAAAGGTTCCTGCAGCTGTTGGAGAGGACAGGGAGCTCTTGACAATGATGCTTCTTAGATTTGGGGGCTGCCTAAAACACAGTAGTGGGGGGACTGGAAAAATGGATTGTAAGCTGGGCAGAAGCTGAGAACAAGGATGAACTCTCATCGCCATACAATAAGAGAAAAAAGAATGGATCTACCTGTGGCAATACATTTTTGTCTCCCAAATCATAACATTATGGACATGAAATTACTTGTGTTAAAAGGTAGCTTCAAATCTCAGAGAGACAGAAGAGTCTGGGAATATAAACTGATGACGACCTTTGACAGTCTTAGTGGAGGAATGAATGTTTCGCACGGATTTATGTCTTTTTACATCAACTAAGGAACTTGCCCCTCAGACTCTGAGGGGTCATCACAACAGAGACCCTAATCAGAGGACAATAAAACATTCCTTATCTAAGAGCTGGCCCAATATTTATGGACATAACTGTTTATCACTCATGGTAATTCTGCTTCATGTCACCTGTCTTATCCATGGTTTTTTTTTTCTATGCCATGTTGTGCATAAATATGTGATTCTTCAGAATTTGTTTTAGTCTTTGCCTGATGAAGAGACATGTGAAGTCTCGAAAGCTTGCAATTTGTTACCATCTTTTCAGTTAGCCATTAAAAGGTATCAACCACTGAGAGCTCTCAATTCTAAATATTTTTCTATCTACTGGCTAACACGGTACCAAGATATATATCTTTCCTGTATCTATAACACTGGATCGTTTCAGAGAAAAATATACTGCCGAGGACGAGCAGTGCTGTAGACTAGTGGCACTGGCAAATCTCTGGTGGCTTCTTCCTGACCTCTCCCCTAGAGTGACAAATCTCTCCCAATACACGTACACAGAGTGAGACTGGTCACTCCAAGGCAGTTGGCGTGGAGAAACCACTGAGGACATACATGTCCAACTAGTCTCCCATGCAGGACGCTCCCTCACAGATTTGTCAGGTTCCCTTCAAGAGATAGATTTTAAACAGAGAGCAACAGACATGTACCTAGACCCTTTTATGACTTAATAGAGACACCGAACTGCCAATCAAGGAATCCTCATTTTGTAGAAAAATTTGGTTCCCAGACGTAAGCAATTTTTAGAGTTTCCATATTAACAACGACTAGTTATGACATGGAAATAGAAATTACTGAATGACCTGAGCAGCAAGGGTGGGCTTCTAAAACTCTAAGGTGGTGAGGCCCCAGGACATGTGGAACTTGAGCACTCCAAAGAATCCAGCCCCGTATGTGTCCCTGATTAAAGACACAACTCTTTACGACATCATGCTTGGGTCTCGTGGTCGTCATTTCTTCAGTCTGTCAGTCCTGAACCTTCTACATTTCTGACCCCTACTCGCAAAGTAATTCCTAGTTTAACATCTCTATCTACTTGATGATGTTTCTAATGGCGACACACAGACGTCTACCAATGTTCTCGTCTTTGAAATTAGTACTAAACAAGCCAACAAACCTCTTGCCCTGTACATTAGAACTAAAAGTATGAGGATAAATGGATTCCTGTGTTTACTGCCCTTTACATTAGACCTTTGTTATATTTGTAACCTCAAAAGACATTGCAAGTGCTGGTAAATATGAGACCAGTTTGCTTAGAGTCATGGAAAGTAGATTACCTGCCAAATGTGATTTACGCTCCACTCATTTTAGGGGTAATGTCTTTTATATACATCAACTGAGAGTTTCAGCACGGCCTGGAAGTATCAGAGCACATTGTAGAAAGATATACTAAGACTGACACATCTGATGTCCACCTACCTAAAGGAGATAGTTGGATATGTTTAATAAATTAAACTTTTTTAAAACTATTTTTTTTTATAAATGTGATCTATTTTATGCTGCCAACTTTTCACCTCACTTTTCCAAAATTTAAATAATGTTATATATGTGACAAAAAAAGCGTTCAGGGTCCACTGGCTCAGAGTCTTTACCAATAGATGTCGAAAATTAACTTTGGGCATTCACTCTGTTATAATGATGCCTATTTGAGCCCCTCTACTATATTTTGCACCCCTCCACTACACTTGGAGCTCCTCCACTGTGATTCACTTTGTGTCTGTCGTGTGTGAAGGTAGCTGGTTCTCTTCTTAAGGAGAGGAGGAGAAAGTCAACTGATGGAGAGAGGCAACTAATCAAGAGCAAGACCTAGAGAACGACTAGGGTCCTACCATGTTGTCTTGTTGAGAGATAGACAGAGCCGCGTGGAAAGCGTCAAACCTGAGAGAAAGTGAGGTATGCTGCCGAGAACATGGTGATGGCCTTCAGAGCTGAAGAGCAGAAAATCCAAGAGCAACCACGAGGCATACGAAGAAGTGTGCCACCTCAGAAAGCGGCTTGGTTGAAAATAAGGAAATCGGTTGCTTATAGTACTGAGAAAGGATGAAGAAAAGAGATGTCAGAGGTGTGAACCAGGTTCTCCTGTCATGAGACTGAGGCTGGAGAGGCTGGTGTTCTGCGAACATGTTTATGGCGATGATGACATTGCCAGTTTTTTTTTTTATCACAAGGACTAATTAATTTGATATTTTGCTAATTTTGCTAGACCCGCCTTTTACATGTGATACCAAATCACAGGTCTGCAAAAAAATGTTTTTCAAGAGCTGTTTTGGTTATTCCACGTAATCTTTATGTTTTTAAGTGTGCTGAATCTGAAAATGACCTCCGTTTTGTCATAGGACATCACGTTTTTTGACAATTTAAGTAACTATGTTAAATAAGACAATACCTCAAAATAAATGAAAATAGAATCATAAAATTAATTTTTTAATACAAATGTTTCATGAAAATCATTTTTTAACTGCAATGAGCTCACTAACACACACTAAAATTGATTTTTCTACCCTGTGAGGCTTCTCTTGGTACATTTACGCTTGTGAGTAGCATCTGGAATGTCTCTGAAGCGTCCAACGGTAGTCTGCCATCATTGTAATGCTCCATCTTCCCTGGTATCTTCTTTCCATCTCTTTAATGTCCTGGTGGAATCGTTCACCTTGCTCTTCACTCACAGCTCCCAAATTTTCAGGAAAGTTGTCAAGGTGGGAATGAAGGAAATGCACTTTCCAACTCATCAGGCAACCTAAAGCTTGAAATGCTTTCAGCATTCGTCCGACGATTTTTTTGTAGTTGGATCGCCCCCAAGGGCAGTGGGGTACTCGGTACCGGGTCGTTCGGTTCTCCGGGGGATGTCACGGTGGCTGTCCTGGTCCGTGGCCCTCGGGAGGCTTGCTGTAAAGGGAAAGGTCTTTAAAAGGATAGTTCGTGATGCCACCTGTGGTATTCGGTCAGGGTGACCGACGCTGCTTAGGGGTCCGCTGGGGTGATGTTATGGCAGCTAGATGGTATACCTTCCCACAGGTGAAGTATATCCCCAGGGTTTCCCAGTGTGTAAGATAGTGGATGGTGAAAGGCACGGTGAAGAACTAGGACACAAGGTTGCAGTCTCCTTACCTTTTTACGGAAGGCTTGAGCATCCACAGTCCACAGCACCAGATCACAGGGCAGGCAGAGTCCGGCCGGTTTGGAGGCAAATCCAGAGTCCACTTATCCAGGTGGAAATCAGTAGCCTTCCTTTGCGCTGCAGTGTTGTAGTCCCTTACTGCTAAGCTTCTCATAAGGTCCTCACAACTGTTGTAGATGTTATGCCTCTCTCTCTGTCCCCCAGATGGGTAGGACAAAACCCATATGACTGGTAGCTTGAGGCTGTTTGTAGGGACTCTAGCACGCCCCGGCCTCTGAGAGGTGCCACTGTGCCTCCTGGGTGTAGGTGTGGACAGGTAACTTGAAATTAGCTGTCCTGCCAGTCTCTGAAGTAAAGCGTAGAGATCCTTACTCCCTCGGTATTCTGGCTACCAGATTTCTGCGCCTCAGAAGGAGGCAGCCTGCTCCTGGCTGATCTCCCTCTTATATCCTTTCCTTCACGCTTGCTGTAACATGTTCTGCTTTCTATCCGTCTGTTTCCAAGATAATACAATTGAATCAAGCCCAAACATGTCAGAGCCTGCTCGTTCAGCTTGCAACATGTTGATGCTGGTTTCATTAGCTCACTCTGAAAGCTCTTTTCTTTGAAAGTTATATTTTTTGGGCATTGTATATCTTCAATACATTGATGTGAATTAATTAATAGTAATTTTGACTTTCAAAAACCCTAAGATAAAAATACCAAAAATTGAGAAAAATATACTAAAGTTGAAGAGAATTTTGCATTTTGTGGCAAATCCTGACGTCCAGGATTTTTTTCAATATTTTTTTCGTTTTCAGCACACCAAAATACATGGAAATTAGATGAAAATAATCAAACAGCTTTTTAGTCGCAGACCTGTGATATGTTTATTTTTTTAATTTCTTTATTTTTAATGAGGAAGAGGAAAGATAATTGTAAATTTTATATTGTTTTTAAAAGTTTTTCTTATTTTTTTGAGTTCCCTTTGGGAACTTGAACTTGCAATTGTCTGATTACTTATACCACAGGTGTCAAACTCAAGACCCTCAGGCAGAACGCAGTCAGTCAGCACAAATGGTGAACACAGTGATCACAGTCGGGCCAGCACAAGTGGTGAAAGCAGTTATCACAGTCAGCCTGTGCAAAATGTGAACGTAGTCAGACAGCACAAACATATAGCAAAGCATAATAATAATAATAAATAATAACAGTCATCCAGCACAAAAAGTGAATGTCGTCAGTCAGCACAAAATGAGAATGCAGTTAGCACAGTCAGCCAGCACAAAAAGTGAACGCAGTAAATGTAGTCAGCCAGCACAGCCAGTGAATGCCGTCAGCCAGCACATTTGATGGTTTCATCTTTGATTCAGAGCAGATGCATCTAGTACTTAGCATAGGGAGCAGTCCATCTTGGACTCTGAGGTCTGTCACATCTCTCTTAGCCCTACCACCCAGGGACAGCTCTCTTATAGTCCATGGCCCATCCATGCTTTGCAGTACCGTACCGTGTTGCATTGACGATTGCATGAACCCTCTCTTTACTGTGCCCCCATTCTTTTCCCTCCACGCTGCCTCCTCTTTATACTATGGCACCAAACTGTCTCTTCAATCTGCCCCTCTACATAATGTGCTCCTAGATTGACTTCCCAATTTGTACCCTGTTCCCCCACACTGTCTATTTCCGCTGCCCTCTTTCTACACTGTGCCCTACACTATCTCCCCATGGTTCCCTCTCTATAGAATATGCCTGCACACTGCCTCCCCAAGCTGCCCCACCCCCAGCTGCCCCTTTCTATACATAGTTCCCACTTTGTTTCCCCATAATGTTCCCTCTATACAATGTGCCTCGATTCTGCCCTCCAATGCCACCCCCTCAATATACTGCGCCCCCAAGTTCCATCCCCACGCCTCCACCTCTTCGTACATCACAACCACACTGGCTCCCCATGCTTCTTCTCTATACTGTGCCCTCCAAGTGTCTCTCCATACTGCCCCCTGACTATGCTGCATCCCCACTCTGTCCTCCCTAACTGTCCCATGTCAAAATTGCACCCCCTCACTGTGTCCCCACAGTGGCCCCTCTTTATGCTGGGCTTACGATCTGTCATCAAATGCTGCCTCTGCTCTATACCATGACTTCTTAAGGTACCTTCACACTTAGCGACGCTGCAGCGATACCGACAACGATGTCGATCGCTGCAGCGTCGCTGTATGGTCGCTGGAGAGCTGTCACACAGACAGCTCTCCAGCGACCAACGATGCCAGTAACCAGGGTAAACATCGGGTTACTAAGTGCAGGGCCGCGCTTAGTAACCCGATGTTTACCCTGGTTACCATCGTAAAAGTAAAAAAAACAAACACTACATACTTACCTTCAGCTGTCTGTCCCCGGTGCTGTGCTTTCCTGCACTGACTGTGAGCACAGCGGCCGGAAAGCAGAGCGGTGACGTCACCGCTCTGCTTTTGGCTAGCCGTCGCTGACACAGGATGCAGGAGGAGTGCAGAGAAGCACAGCACCGGGGACAGACAGCTGAAGGTAAGTATGTAGTGTTTGTTTTTTTTACTTTTACGATGGTAACCAGGGTAAACATCGGGTTACTAAGCGCGGCCTTGCGCTTAGTAACCTGATGTTTACCCTGGTTACCAGTGAAGACATCGCTGGATCGGCGTCACATGTTATGAAAGGCAATTCAGTATCACAATGGACATGGAGGTCAGAGCACATACAGTGATCTGACAATAACCCAAAATCATAGAACGAGCTCTGAGACGTGGGAACTCTGCAGACCGCAATCCCTAATCCTCTCCAAACAACACTAGAGGCAGCCGTGGATTGCGCCTAATTCTGCCTATGCAACTCGGCACAGCCTGAGAAACTAACTAGCCTGAAGATAGAAAATAAGCCTACCTTGCCTCAGAGAAATACCCCAAAGGAAAAGGCAGCCCCCCACATATAATGACTGTGAGTAAATGATGAAAAGACAAACGTAGGGATGAAATAGATTCAGCAAAGTGAGGCCCGACTTTCTTAACAGAGCGAGGATAGGAAAGATAACTTTGCGGTCTACACAAAACCCTAAAGAAAACCACGCAAAGGGGGCAAAAAGACCCTCCGTACCGAACTAACGGCACGGAAGTACATCCTTTGCATCCCTGAGCTTCCAGCAAAACAATTAGACAAGCTGGACAGAAAAAATAGCAAACAAATAGCAAAGAAGAACTTAGCTATGCAGAGCAGCAGGCCACAGGAATGATCCAGGGAAAAACAAGTCCAACACTGGAACATTGACAGGAAGCCAGGATCAAAGCATTAGGTGGAGTTAAGTAGAGAAGCACCTAACGACCTCACCAGATCACCTGAGGGAGGAAACTCAGAAGCCGCAGTACCACTTTCCTCCACAAACGGAAGCTCCCAGAGAGAATCAGCCGAAGTACCACTTGTGACCACAGGAGGGAGCTCTACCACAGAATTCACAACAGTACCCCCCCTTGAGGAGGGGTCACCGAACCCTCACCAGAGCCCCCAGGCCGACCAGGATGAGCCACATGAAAGGCACAAACAAGATCGGGAGCATGGACATCAGAGGCAAAAACCCAGGAATTATCTTCCTGAGCATAACCCTTCCATTTAACCAGATACTGGAGTTTCCGTCTTGAAACACGAGAATCCAAAATCTTCTCCACAATATACTCCAATTCCCCCTCCACCAAAACCGGGGCAGGAGGGTCAACAGATGGAACCATAGGTGCCACGTATCTCCGCAACAATGACCTATGGAATACGTTATGTATGGAAAAAGAATCTGGGAGGGTCAGACGAAAAGACACAGGATTAAGAACCTCAGAAATCCTATACGGACCAATGAAACGAGGTTTAAACTTAGGAGAGGAAACCTTCATAGGAATATGATGAGAAGATAACCAAACCAGATCCCCAACACGAAGTCGGGGACCCACACGGCGTCTGCGATTAGTGAAACGTTGAGCCTTCTCCTGGGACAAGGTCAAATTGTCCACTACATGAGTCCAAATCTGCTGCAACCTGTCCACCACAGTGTCCACACCAGGACAGTCCGAAGACTCAACCTGTCCTGAAGAGAAACGAGGATGGAACCCAGAATTGCAGAAAAATGGCGAAACCAAGGTAGCCGAGCTGGCCTGATTATTAAGGGCGAACTCAGCCAAAGGCAAAAAGGACACCCAGTCATCCTGATCGGCAGAGACAAAGCATCTCAGATAAGTTTCCAAGGTCTGATTGGTTCGTTCGGTCTGGCCATTAGTCTGAGGATGGAAAGCCGAGGAAAAAGACAAGTCAATGCCCATCCTACCACAAAAGGCTCGCCAAAACCTCGAAACAAACTGGGAACCTCTGTCAGAAACGATATTCTCTGGAATGCCATGTAAACGAACCACATGCTGGAAGAACAATGGCACCAAATCAGAGGAGGAAGGCAATTTAGACAAGGGTACCAGATGGACCATCTTAGAAAAGCGATCACAGACCACCCAAATGACTGACATCTTTTGAGAAATGGGAAGATCTGAAATAAAATCCATAGAGATATGTGTCCAAGGCCTCTTCGGGACCGGCAAGGGCAAAAGCAACCCACTGGCACGAGAACAGCATGGCTTAGCCCGAGCACAAATCCCACAGGACTGCACAAAAGTACGCACATCCCGCGACAGAGATGGCCACCAAAAGGATCTAGCCACTAACTCTCTGGTACCAAAGATTCCAGGATGACCAGCCAACACCGAACAATGAACCTCAGAGATAACTTTATTCGTCCACCTATCAGGGACAAACAGTTTCTCCGCTGGACAACGATCAGGTTTATTAGCCTGAAATTTTTGCAGCACCCGCCGCAAATCAGGGGAGATGGCAAACACAATTACTCCTTCCTTGAGGATACCCGCCGGCTCAGACAAACCCGGAGAGTCGGGCACAAAACTCCTAGACAGAGCATCCGCCTTCACATTTTTAGAGCCCGGAAGGTACGAAATCACAAAGTCAAAACGGGCAAAAAACAGCGACCAACGAGCCTGTCTAGGATTCAAACGCTTAGCAGACTCGAGATAAGTCAAGTTCTTATGATCAGTCAATACCACCACGCGATGCTTAGCTCCTTCAAGCCAATGACGCCACTCCTCGAATGCCCACTTCATGGCCAGCAACTCTCGGTTGCCCACATCATAATTTCGCTCAGCAGGCGAAAACTTCCTGGAAAAAAAAGCGCATGGTTTCATCACTGAGCAATCAGAACCTCTCTGCGACAAAACAGCCCCTGCTCCAATCTCAGAAGCATCAACCTCGACCTGGAACGGAAGAGAAACATCTGGCTGACACAACACAGGGGCAGAAGAAAAACGACGCTTCAACTCCTGAAAAGCCTCCACAGCAGCAGAAGACCAATTGACCACATCAGCACCCTTCTTGGTCAAATCGGTCAATGGTTTGGCAATACTAGAAAATTTGCAGATGAAGCGACGATAAAAATTAGCAAAGCCCAGGAACTTTTGCAGACTTTTCAGAGATGTCGGCTGAGTCCAATCATGGATGGCTTGGACCTTAACAGGATCCATCTCGATAGTAGAAGGGGAAAAGATGAACCCCAAAAATGAAACCTTCTACACACCAAAGAGACACTTTGATCCCTTCACAAACAAAGAATTAGCACGCAGGACCTGAAACACTGTTCTGACCTGCTTCACATGAGACTCCCAATCATCCGAGAAGATCAAAATGTCATCCAAGTGCACAATCAGGAATTTATCCAGGTACTCTCGGAAGATGTCATGCATAAAGGACTGAAACACTGATGGAGCATTGGCAAGTCCGAATGGCATCACTAGATACTCAAAATGACCCTCGGGCGTGTTAAATGCAGTTTTCCATTTATCGCCTCTCCTGATTCGCACCAGGTGATACGCACCACGAAGATCGATCTTGGTGAACCAACTAGCCCCCTTAATCCGAGCAAACAAATCAGATAACAATGGCAAGGGGTACTGAAATTTAACCGTGATCTTATTTAGAAGGTGGTAATCTATACAAGGTCTCAGCGAACCATCCTTCTTGGCTACAAAAAAGAACCCTGCTCCTAATGGCGACGATGACGGGCGAATATGCCCCTTCTCCAGGGATTCCTTCACATAACTGCGCATAGCGGCGTGCTCAGGCACGGATAAATTAAACAGTCGACCTTTTGGGAATTTACTACCAGGAATCAAATTGATAGCACAATCACAATCCCTATGCGGAGGTAGGGTATCGGACTTGGGCTCATCAAATACATCCCGGTAATCAGACAAGAACTCTGGAACCTCAGAAGGGGTGGATGACGAAATTGACAGAAATGGAACATCACCATGTACCCCCTGACAACCCCAGCTGGACACTGACATGGATTTCCAATCTAATACTGGATTATGGGCTTGTAGCCATGGCAACCCCAACACGACCACATCATGCAGATTATGCAATACCAGAAAGCGAATAACCTCCTGATGTGCAGGAGCCATGCACATGGTCAGCTGGGTCCAGTACTGAGGCTTATTCTTGGCCAAAGGCGTAGCATCAATTCCTCTCAAGGGAATAGGACACTGCAAGGGCTCCAAGAAAAACCCACAACGCCTAGCATACTCCAAGTCCATCAAATTCAGGGCAGCGCCTGAATGCACAAATGCCATGACAGAATACGATGACAAAGAGCAGATCAAGGTAACGGACAGAAGAAATTTTGACTGTACTGTACCAATGGTGGCAGACCTAGCGAACCGCTTAGTGCGCTTAGGACAATCAGAGATAGCATGAGTGGAATCACCACAGTAGAAACACAGACCATTCAGACTTCTGTGTTCTTGCCGTTCAACTCTGGTCAAAGTCCTATCACACTGCATAGGCTCAGGTTTAAGCTCAGGTAATACCGCCAAATGGTGCACAGATTTACGCTCACGCAAGCGTCGACCGATCTGAATGGCCAAAGACATAGACTCATTCAAACCAGCAGGCATAGGAAATCCCACCATGACATCCTTAAGGGCTTCAGAGAGACCCTTTCTGAATATAGCTGCAAGCGCAGATTCATTCCATTGAGTGAGTACAGACCACTTTCTAAATTTCTGACAATATACCTCTATCTCATCCTGAGCCTGACAAAGAGCCAGCAAATTTTTTTCTGCCTGATCCACTGAATTAGGCTCATCGTACAGCAACCCAAGCGCCAGGAAAAACGCATCAATATTACTCAATGAAGGATCTCCTGACGCAAGAGAAAACGCCCAGTCCTGAGGGTCGCCACGCAAAAAAGAAATGACGATCCTAACCTGTTGAACTGGGTCACCAGAGGAGCGAGGTTTCAAAGCCAGAAATAGTTTACAATTATTTTTGAAACTCAGAAATTTAGTTCTATCTCCAAAAAACAAATCTGGAATAGGAATTCTCGGTTCTAGCAAAGAATTCTGAACCACAAAATCTTGAATATTTTGAACTCTTGCCGTGAGCTGATCCACACATGAAGACAGACCTTTAATGTCCATTGCTACACCTGTGTCCTGAACCACCCAAATGTCTAGGGGAAAAAAAAGGCAAAACACAGTGCAAAGAAAAAAAAATGGTCTCAGAACTTCTTTTTTCCCTCTATTGAGAAGCATTAGCACTTTAGGCTTCCTGTACTGTTATGAAAGGCAATTCAGTATCACAATGGACATGGAGGTCAGAGCACATACAGTGATCTGACAATAACCCAAAATCATAGAACGAGCTCTGAGACGTGGGAACTCTGCAGACCGCAATCCCTAATCCTCTCCAAACAACACTAGAGGCAGCCGTGGATTGCGCCTAACTCTGCCTATGCAACTCGGCACAGCCTGAGAAACTAACTAGCCTGAAGATAGAAAATAAGCCTACCTTGCCTCAGAGAAATACCCCAAAGGAAAAGGCAGCCCCCCACATATAATGACTGTGAGTAAATGATGAAAAGACAAACGTAGGGCTGAAATAGATTCAGCAAAGTGAGGCCCGACTTTCTTAACAGAGCGAGGATAGGAAAGATAACTTTGCGGTCTACACAAAACCCTAAAGAAAACCACGCAAAGGGGGCAAAAAGACCCTCCGTACCGAACTAACGGCACGGAGGTACACCCTTTGCGTCCCTGAGCTTCCAGCAAAACAATTAGACAAGCTGGACAGAAAAAATAGCAAACAAATAGCAAAGAAGAATTTAGCTATGCAGAGCAGCAGGCCACAGGAATGATCCAGGGAAAAACAAGTCCAACACTGGAACATTGACAGGAAGCCAGGATCAAAGCATTAGGTGGAGTTAAGTAGAGAAGCACCTAATGACCTCACCAGATCACCTGAGGGAGGAAACTCAGAAGCCGCAGTACCACTTTCCTCCACAAATGGAAGCTCCCAGAGAGAATCAGCCGAAGTACCACTTGTGACCACAGGAGGGAGCTCTACCACAGAATTCACAACAGTCACACACGCCGATTCAGCGATGTCTGCAGGAGATCCAGCGACGAAATAAAGTGCTGGACTTTCTGCAGTGACCAACGACATCACAGCAGGATCCTGATCGCTGATGCGTGTCAAACACAACGATATCGCTATCCAGGACGCTGCAACGTCACGGATCGCTAGCGATATCATTGTGAAGTTGTTTAGTGTGAAGGTACCTTTACACTTCTTCCTTTGCATACTGTGCCCTTACACTAATCCTCTTCTCTACCTCCTCATCTACAATTAAAAAAGTCCTTAATATCTTTGACTCTACTATGGAGCGCTTACCGTACCCGCATCATTGCCTCTTCCGCAGAGCATCGGTGATATCAGAAGCATGAGATGACATCATCGCTTTGTAGCATAGTGGCACGCCGCTGGACATCAGGGGAGCCGACCAGTGCTGCTCTGCCCCGGAGCACCAGAACGCATGAGCAAATACAATTAAATATAGAAAGTAGGAAATCAACATAAAAAGGTTCTCTAAGCAGTGAGTATAGCAATCGGTTTGTAGAATCGGACGATTCCTACTCTTGGTGGGTGGAAAAAGGAGGTGAGCTGCCGCATCACCCATTGTGAATGGTGGATCCTGTGTTATCTACTGTATATAGAGGTGTTATCAGTCATTGTACAGGAGGAGGTGAGCTGTGACATCACCTTTTGTGAATGGTGGATCATGTGTTGTCTACTGTATATAGAGGTGATATCAGTCATTGTACAGGAGGAGGAGGTGAGCTGTGACATCACCTATTGTGAATGGTGGATCCTGTGTTATCTACTGTATATAGAGGTGTTATCAGTCATTGTACAGCAGGAGGAGGTGAGCTGTGACATCACCTATTGTGAATGGTGGATCCTGTGTTATCTACTGTATATAGAGGTGTTATCAGTCATTGTACAGGAGGAGGAGGTGAGCTGTGACATCACCTATTGTGAATGGTGGATCATGTGTTATCTACTGTATATAGAGGTGTTATCAGGCATTGTACGGGAGAAGGAGGTGAGCTGTGAAATCACCTATTGTGAATGGTGGATCATGTGTTATCTACTGTATATAGAGGTGTTATCAGTCATTGTACAGGAGGAGGAGGTGAGCTGTGACATCACCCATTGTGAATGGTGGATCCTGTGTTATCTACTGTATATAGAGGTGTTATCAGTCATTGTACGGGAGGAGGAGGTGAGCTGTGACATCACCTATTGTGAATGGTGGATCCTGTGTTATCTACAGTATATAGAGGTGTTATCAGTCATTGTACAGGAGGAGGAGGTGAGCTGTGACATCATCTATTGTGAATGGTGAATCCTGTGTTATCTACTGTATATAGAGGTTATCAGTCATTGTACAGGAGGAGGTGAGCTGTGACATCACCTAATGTTAATGGTTGATCTGCAGCATGGCATAAGTACCCCTGCAAGAAGTGATTATACAGTACATGGCTCTATGGATATGACAGATTTATCAGACCGTACTTATTTTCCCAAACATGGGCTGCCACATTGAATAAACGTAATATAAGAAACAGCTGCACGCTTCTGATGAAATGTTCCCATAAACCTGCATGAAAACACGACGGCTCCTTCACAGTCGTTCTGAGTCACTTTAATCATCTGCACCTGTTTATAGCGCAGAGTCGTAACACCAACCACATGCCTCAGCCGAGGAGGAAAGGGGATGCAGGTAAACAACGCAACAAACAATTACAATAGGCGAGCATTGTGCCCACCAATCATTGGGCGGTAGAAGAGTCGATTAATATCATGAAGGTGGTTGTCATTATCTTAAAGGGAATCAGAAAATGACCTATTGTTCAATTTTTTTTTAAGATAAATGTATTTAGTTTTAATTTTAAATATTTTTTTATATATCCCTTTATTTTAAAAAATAAAAATCTTGCAATTTTCACTCTGACCACTAGGCTTAAAATTAGATTCCTACTTCCTGTTGGTCACACAGACATTAGCTGCAATAAACTGACTCCAACCCTATGATCTAACCAGAGTAAAGGTAATTGTAATGGGATGGGGAGGAGGTGAGCTATGACATCAACTACTGTTAATGGTGGATTTTGTGGTACCTACTATATAGAGGTGTTATCATTCATTGCACAGGAGGAGGAGGAGGTGAGCTGTGACATCACCTATTGTTAATGGTGGATCCTGTGATATCTACTATATACAGTATAGAGTTATTATCAGTCATTGTACAGGAGGAAGGAGAGGAGCTGTGACATCACTTATTGTGAATCCTGTGTTATCGTCATTGTACAGTACAAGGAAGAGGTGAGCTGTGACATCACCTATTGTGAATGGTGGATCCTATGATATCTACTATATACATTACTAGCTGAAGAGCCCGGCGTTGCCTGGGCATAGCAAATATCTGTGGTTAGTTATAGCACCTCACTTCTCTTATTTTCCCATCACGCCTCTCATTTTCCCAATCACATCCTTCATTTTCCCCCTCACTCCTCTCATTTTCTCCCTCACTCCTCTCATTCCCCCCTAACACTTGTCATTTCGACCTCACATCTGTCATTTTCCAATCACTATTTTCCCTCACTCCTCTCATTTTGCACTCACACCTTTTCATTTTCACCTCACACCTCTCATTTTCACCTCAGTATATACATGTTTGTCATCTCCCTTATATATAGTATACACCTGTATGTCATCTCCTGTATATAGTATATACCTGTATGTCATCTCCCCTGTATATAGTATATACCTGCTGTGTGTCATCTCCCCTGTATATAGTATATAACTGTATGTCATCTCCTCCTATATATAGTATATACCTGTATGTCATCTCATTCTATATATAGTATATACCTGTATGTCATCTCCTCCTGTATATAGTATATACCTGTGTGTCTTCTCCCCTGTATGTAACCCGATGTTTACCCTGGTTACCAGCGTAAAAGTAAAAAAAAAAAAACACTACATACTTACCTACCGCTGTCTGTCCCCGGCGCTCTGCTTCTCTGCACTCCTCCTGTACTGGCTGTGAGCACAGCGGCCGGAAAGCAGAGCGGTGACGTCACCGCTCTGCTTTCCGGCTGACCGACGCTCACAGCCAGTACAGGAGGAGTGCAGAGCACAGCGCTGGAGGACAGACAGCGATAGGTAAGTATGTAGTGTTTGTTTTTTTTTACTTTTACGCTGGTAACCAGGGTAAACATCGGGTTACTAAGCGCGGCCCTGCGCTTAGTTACCCGATGTTTACCCTGGTTACCAGTGAAGACATCGCTGGATCGGTGTCACACACGCCGATCCAGCGATGTCCACGGGAGATCCAGCGACGAAATAAAGTTCTGGACTTTGTTCAGCGACCAACGATCTTCCAGCAGGGGCCTGATCGTTGGTCGCTGTCACACATAACGATTTCCTTAACGATATCGTTGCTACGTCACAAAAAGCAACGATATCGTTAACGATATCGTTATGTGTGAAGGTACCTAAAGACATTCGTATAAGACGTTATTTGGGCTTGTTCGCTCATCACTAATGAGTAATGACTTTATAATCAGACTCAGATCAGTGTAACTGAAAAAATAAATTTTTACTTCATCTAAGGCTGGTTTCACACTAGCGTCCGGCAGGGCTGCGGACGGCAGCCCTCTTCCTCCGTTAACGGAGGAAGAGGGCTGCCGTCCGCAGCCCTGCCGAATGCTAGTGTGAAACTAGCCTAATGTCTATATTCAACAGCTCCATATGATGTGTCTTCCATATGACATCCATACAATCCTCCCACATTTCGGCACAGGCCAGGTCGCTCTCTCTATGACCACAATCGTTATGCCCCTGGATGCTAGACTTTCCAAGCGACGGCAAGAATGCCCGCACAGACGGCTGTAGGTTCACAACCACTGTCCTAGCAGATGGACTCCCAGTGATTAGCAAATTATCTCCTATCCTATGAAAAGGTGTTAACTAGCAATTTTGCAAAAATCCATTTAAAGATGACCTGCTACCAGGTCAGAAGTGGTCAATATTTGCTCATATTTTATTGCGCTGTTCACCTGAGAATTCATATTTCTGTCATTTTTAATTCTGTCATACGGTTCCAGAAAAATTGGCCATTTTCTTTGGGTCTACTATTTCTCAATTCTGTAAGTCTGTGAAAATCAAACCACACGCTGATGTCATGATTTTTTTTCATGAACCCAAAGACCGCCAATTTTGACCCAGTCCTCTTATATTTTTGCATTGTGTATTTTTCGCAATTACTCTCCTTACAAACAAAAATATGAAAAAAGTCCTTCAACCTATTCTTAAAGGGAGTTTTCGGGTGTTTGATTAACCCTTTCCTTGCCTTGCGCAGGTGTGTACTTCGGAGGACACAGCATGAACTTCAACCCAATATTGCAGCCAGCATGCAGCCAGCGGGTAAGGAAAGGGTGAATCAAACACCCGAAAACCCTGCCCATATGACCGCAAACCTGTCCCGCCAAATTCAGGTGACAGGTTCACTTTAAGCCCATTGCAATTGTCAGCACGCCATAATTAAATAAGTGCCCTCTTCTTAATATAAATCGTAGAACCGTCTAGACAAAGTGATTCCTACACCAAATGCCTACAAGCCTTCCAATGCCGCAAAACGCGATGTTCCAAGAAAAGAATCTACAGAATTTGGTTTACTCTCTCAAAAATGGTCCAACCTTATACAACCTTATACAAATGCATCTCAGTGTACAACAACTCCTTCTGTCTCCTCGCTCTCTGCCATGCTGATGGTTGGCACAGATCCTGGAAAATGAACGCCGTTGCCGTTCCGTCTCCCATTCACCTATTTTAGGTTGTAACCGGTCCGTTAAAGCTGTTTATAAGACACATCCAACAACCACAGCAAAAAGGGAAGAACTAGTCTCCTCGCACTGCTACAATTTTGGATGCAGAGTCAGAAGGCTATTAAGACTAATTCATCCTTGAGATCAAAGCCCACACACAGGCAGCTCTGCGGCCCGCAGCTATTTTCCTTTTACTTTGCTTCTTGACAGCGGTCCTTCGTATCTACAGCTCTGTTCTCCTCCGAAAAGAAAAAAAATTGCTTCCTTCTTGTTAAAAGAAAAGGAATCGCTATCTATTACAGGCCAGGAGACATCAGAGCTTTTGACCGGTCGCGGTTGACGTGGGTACCTGCCAAGGATGCTCTGTTATCAGAAAGCGGCTTGGCCAATGTCTTCTCTTTAATAAAGTCTACCAAAATAATGTATTTTATGGATGTATTGTGGAGATCACATTTGTTTGCTTATATAGAAGGGGGAAAAAAAATATTTATCTCCGGCACCAACATCTTTTTGTGTCTACATCGAGACCACCCAAAGAGCAACCGTCAAAAGAGTTCAAAGGTTCACAATAGACCCGACCAATTTAATCAAGATTTTCCTTGCCTTTCTTATAACCAGATTGGATGCAAAACAAAATATCCCAACAGACTCGCTGTCTGGTAGTCTGGGAATGTCAAGAGAACAACCTCATACTCAAGTCAGAGGGAGGGGAGAACATTGGGAGACCAGAGCTCAGTAGAGCATCTCACCCCACACCTCCTCCTCCCTACAGGAGCTGGAACAAACAGAACCCGGCACAAATACAGAAGCCACATGAGATCCATATTCCGGGACCTGCACTATGTTCGACCACACTCAGTACCCATATAATTGCTTTAACTATGACGGAGATGAGTATCCAACCTGCAGCTCCGACGAGGAAAAGAAGTGCACCCGACCGGCCTATAGGTAAGAACATTTAGTTTAGAATTTTTTTTTTATTTTTTTTGCAATCAGTTGTTCCTTTTAGCTAGTTCTCAAAATTATTAATATTTGTGACCTACAGAAAAGTGGGAATAATCTCTTGTTTATCGGTATATGTATTATTATTATTATTATTATTATTATTATAATTATTATTATAATGAAGAAGAAAAAGATGAAAAACTTCAATAAGAATAAAATAAATAACAAAAACAAAATATATTCTATAGCATTTCACTACGTTTCTTATAATATAAAACAGACAATAAGTAAGGATAAGACCAATAGCTCAATAATTTATAGTTACCAATAAAACAGTTGAAGTGACATCTTAACATAAGTTTTGAATAATAATAATAATAATAATAATAATAATATCAGACCTAAAATAATAAATAATTATTATAAGAAGTATAATGAAATAAAATGGCTTATAAAACATCTCTAATAATTTGATCCTATGAGAAATAATAATCATAATAATCATAATAATCATAATAATAAAATGGTATATAAAACATATTTAATAACTTTTATCCCATAAGAAATAATAATAATAATATGGTCTATAGAGCGTCTCTAATAACTTTTATCACATAAGAAATAATAATAATATCAATTATAATAGTAAAAATAATATGGTCTATAGAACATCATTAATATAACTTTTATCCCATAAGAAATAATAATAATAATAATAATAATTTGGTCTATAGAATGTCTCTAATAACTTTTATCACATAAAAAATTATAATAATATCAATAATAATAGTAAAAATAATATGGTCTATAGAACATCATTAATATAACTTTTATCCCATAAGAAATAATAATACAAAAAATGCAAATAGAATTATATAAAAAAAAACTTATAGATCCTTTCGAATAACTCTTATACTTTAAGAAATGAAAGTTATTTATTACTATGAAAATACAAATTTAATTTGTAAGAATTTAGAATGATTCATATGTCATAAAAAATCTGGATGTTATATGTAAATAATAATAACGATAATTGGTATTACTGTTATTATTACTACTATAATAAGACTAAAAAAGTAATACAAATAGTGATAATATTTTATTTTGACCTATAGAAAATCTCAAATAAATAAAGTCAAATATAACTAATAAAACAGTAATTGTGATAGTAGTTTTAGTAGTAGTAATAACAATGATAATGGATGTAATAATAATAATAATAGTTACAGTAACCTGTAAAACATCTCAAATAATCCAGAAACTAATATAGAACTAAAAATACAACAAATAGTAATAATAATAAATTTCTGCATATATTTTTATATAGTAACATACTATACACAGGTAAATAAATTACATTTAACATTAATATCAAAATCAACTATAAGATGTAACGTGGATCTTAATCTATGGGGATTTCCAATTCTCCTAATATTGTTATTCTCCCTATTAGACCTTGTTATGCAGTTTTTGGCCGATCATACGCTCCTTTTTGTGAGTTTTTAGGACATACGCCGTTTTCTTTTCTGTTATAACGTGATATAATATTTTCGCATTTCTTCGCTTATTACCTATGTGCCAGATCACAAGCCCAACTCGGCCACTTTCACATCAGTTGCTCATTTTTCCTTAATGCGTCTTCACTTTGCGTTTCAGCTACATCGCGCTGATTGCTATGGCCATCCAACAAAGTCCCGACAGCAAAGTCACCCTATCGGGTATATACGATTTTATCATGAAGAAGTTCCCGTACTACAGATCCAACCAAAGAGCCTGGCAGAACTCCATAAGACACAACCTGTCTCTCAACAGCTGCTTTATTAAGGTAAAGGCAGGACATATTGGTCAGGTGTAGCAGAGCTGAGTTTCTCGATAGGCAGGACCCGTCGCTGTGCTCCGATCTGGCAAATGACAAATCCAGCTCTGCTACATCTGTACGGTACAATAAACTATAACTATGGACAAGGAGTGCTCCCTCTTCTCCAACGTTGGCGTTCCCCAGCTGCTGCAGAGCATCTTTACACAACTCAGGTGTGCTGCAGAAAAAAAAAAGGATAAAGAAGGTGTTAATGAATCAAACAATGTTGGGCAGGAATCTCCCTCTTGGGCTACAAAAAAAAGAGGTTCTGCAGCAGCTATTATGAAGAGTTCTGTCCCCTTTCTTATGCGTTTGCCCGAGTCTTAGAATTGGCAGCAGGTGTCATTGGAGCAGATCAGACACTCTTCTGGAGGAGAATATCTATATAATATGATAGTAAAGGGGTTGATCCACAAATTTTAAGATTTCCTATACATGGGAGAACTGACTAATTGCTAGGGGTCCGAACGTTGGGAGGTCTGGAAGCTGGGAACAGTGTTCTGCTCAGCCCCATCTGGAAAGAAGTAGGGGCAGGAACATATCTACAATAGGTGCAAGGGTTGTAATCGTACAAGGGTCGGACTGGCCATCTGGCAATTCTGGCAAATGCCAGAAGGGCCTCTCTGGTCATGGGCTATGTTATCTGCTAAGGTGTTAACAAAGTCGTAGAATCCGTCACTTACAGGGATAAGATGGGCCTGTGTGATTTCAAATGCCATGGCTGAATTTCAGTCCCAGTCCGTACCTGCCTGGAGCCTAAGGGGCCCAAAAAGCCCCTTTGTCCCAATGGAAAATACTAATACTAGTAAAGACTTGCAATAATTTGGGGCCCCTTTGGAGCTCTTGCATTAGGGCCCGTGAGCTTCAAGTTACGCCCCTGAACAGAGGTGCGCACGCTCCACTCCAGTCACTGCCTCAAAAATACAGAAATCTTCAAGTTAGGAGGCGATCCATGTTTAAATCTCGGGACAGCATAAAATAGGGACAGAGACCACGATTCCATTGGTGAATCACTTCCTGGGCTACTTGCTGTAGTTTTGATAGTATCATGGTTCCCTATGCTGAGCTGTACTTATCTGTGCCCACCCCATGGATTGACTGTTTTCTGTTGGGGGGCAGAGATAGTCATAGGACAACATAGCAGCTGAGAAATCTGTGATTTTATAAAAAATGCAGCAAGAAGTAGTGATACATCGCTGGAACCCGGGTTTCGGCACCTAATTTTTGTTGGGGTAACAAAAAACTGGTGACAGAAAAAACTTCAAGAAAGTTCAGTCCATCCCCCGTACATAGTTTGCACTCAAAGTCCCCAAATGCCATTGTCCTCCTGACTAATCCAAACAGCGAATGTAGAAAAAAATATTGGATCCTTATATGTTGTGGACAACAATGTATGGGGCCGTGCATGTGTCCAAATTTTTGGAACTAGTCGGAGGAAAGTCGCTGCATGCCTAAAAGTTAGATGTGATATTCAGATCACACTCGGTCATGTAAATCAGTGAGTCCATGGAAAACATCGGACTGCACTCGGATGACGTCTTAGTGCAGCCTAATTTCGACGGGCTGACACAATGGAGAAGATGGAGAATGTTTTTTTTTTCTCCATCTTCTCATCACGCGAGAAAATCGGATCACACATTGATCGCTCTCAGATCAGACTGTCATCAGCATAATCGACCCGATTTTCTTGGATGAGGGACTACAAGGTCATCTGAACCTGCCCCTAGAGTGTGAGGTGATCTCTTGCCCTTGGCGAAAAAGCCAGGAATATTAATGCAATAAATGAAATGCTTATACGGTCTGGTAAAGGGAGTCAATGGGGTCTGTAGCAAACCTAGATCCAGGAAAAATATAGTGTAAAAAACTAAAGTTAGAAAGTGCTCTAAAAGTTTATTCTGACCTTTGCTGAGGGGAATAAATATGTTTTATTATTATTATTATTATTATTATTATTATTATTATTATTATAAAAATATGTTTTATTGTGAATTACATATAAAAAAATAAATTGAGGGGAATAAATATGTTTTATTATTATTATTATAAAAATATTTTTTATTGTGAATTACATAAAAAAATTTGAGGGGAATAAATATGTTTTATTACTATTATTATTATTATTAATAATAATAATAATAATAATAATAATAATAATAATAATAATAATAATAATAATAATAATAATATAAAAATAATTTTTATTGTGAATTACATATAAGAAAATAAATCTGACACTATTTTGCTAAATTCCATATAAGGCTCAAAAAATTAAAAAGAAGTATAAAAATTGTATAAAAATTGAATCTGTATTACTAATAAAAGAAAAAAAAGCAAAAAATGGTTAGATAGTCTACGGAATTGGAAATATTACATCCCTTAGGGTCCATTCAGATGTCAAGGTTTTTTTCTTATTTGAGAAAAACAAGCCAACTTTCATCAGTGTTTTTGATCAGCGTTTCATCAGTTTTTTTTTGGAAGTGAGAAAAAAAAGAAAAGAAAAACTTTCCTCAGTTTCTCCTATTAAACAGTCCATGAAAACTGGACAGCACATGGGTGACATGATTTTTCACAGTGCTGTCTGATTTTTTTCAGGGATCCATAAACGCGCATTGGCGATTTTGATCCGACACTCTGTTCAATATTAGACAAGTCTCGGTGCTTAGTGATGATTGAGCCGGCTGGGATAAGGTGTTATCTGAGCATGCTCAGGTGCTAACCAAATGACTTGACTGTGCTAGAAAAAAATGTTCGAGTCTCCGCGGCTGCTTGTCTCGCGGCTGCTCGAGAGCCGCAACACATGTAGGGATTTCTGAATGAGTTTTCAAATGTTAATTTTAGATTTGCATTCCTTCAGATTAGCATTTTCCCTCCCTATACATAACCATGACTACATCTTTTATATACCCACAGGTTCCAAGAACAGAAGGGAATGACAAGGGAAAGGGAAACTATTGGTCTTTTGCCTCGGGATGCGAGTCGATGCTTGACCTTTTTGAAAACGGGAATTATAAACGGAGAAGGAGGAGACGAAATATGAAAAAATCCCAAAAAGACAGAAAACAAAACTTGTCCAAAAACCAACATAATGGAGAATTTGCCTTAATTGGATCTTCAGAACAAATGGTAAATGGGCAAGAAAATAGAACTGAACCGAGAAGTAGACAGGTGGACTCCAACATCATGTTCTCCAGCAACATCTCCACCAGACAGAGTCAATCAGGCTCAGGTCTTGGAAAAACAGAAGAGATCAAATTTAGTATTGATTATATTTTATCATCACCAGACCCTTTACCGGTTCTGAGACCCCATCATAATATTCTTGACAATAAATACCATATTTTGGACTCGCAGTCAAGGAACCTCCATCTCTGGAGTCTTTGACATTCGAAAGATGGAAAGTTTTATTGGCAATATTTGGCACCAGACTCTTCAATAATTCTCTTATGTCTACTTGGTCCTTCAGATGTTTTGCCACAAGTTTTATCGTAGTATCTATAGAAAGGGCTAAAGATCTCATCATGAGTTCCCTAAGATCAGATACATTTAATGCAATTAATGAACACAACAATTCCGGTAGGTTTGTGGAAGGTCTTAAAAACGTTAGTATAAAACAAAACTCCAAGAAACCAAATTTCTCTGTCTAGAACCTTTATATGGGGTCATGGACCCAATTTGTGGACTTAGCATCCATTCTGGAGTAGAGAGGGTCTGCTTTCTACTGATCACCTGGTGAAGGTTGTTTGGCTTGTCTTCACATCGGAAGCAAACCTACTGTATATGGCTCCTATGTGTTGAGAGTTTTTTTTATTCCCATGGACACTTAAGACAAATTCTGATTTATGCCATTCTTTTCCCAATAAATCTTGGTGGATTCGAAAATATTTTTAAAAAATCAACCCATAAGAAACACCTCTCCAAATCTTCCGCTCAACCTAGAGCTTGAAAAGACAAAGAAGTTCCCCCATCCACCTAGAGCTCGAAAGGACAAAGGAGTTCCCCCATTCCTCACAAAGTTGTTCAATAAACTGTATTAAATGATGGTAAACAGAAAGTGGTGGTAACTTTTCATTCCGAGGGTCTTCAAAAACGTGTTGTATTTGAAACTGATTTCTGGAAGTCAAGAAATCACTATCATATCTGATAACCAACAACGTCCCATGCAATTAAATGGAGTTTCTGCAAAATAATTCTGTGGTACAGTTACAAAGAGCCTGCTTCCCAAAACAAGGGCAACGTGAATCAGAGCCTGGCTGCATCATTACAGCCAGGTATATTTTTCTCTGAAGCTCTTCAACTTTTCAGGGAAAATAAAGTTTGAAGATCCAGCTAGAGATCATAGGCAGAGGAACGACTAGTCCAGTGCCAACCTGGCCAACTATTACCCGCACTGCTTCTCGTGGTTGACAGGTCTCTCACTAAGGACACACATGGAAGAGACGAGTTAATAAACAGGAGTGGTGTGGGGTAAAGATAGTCAGGGGTGGTGCTAGGCTAGCCTCATCTCTACCTATGGTCCCTGCCAGATCGTCAAGCTATACTTTGAGTATTTAACAGAAAAACATACCTGGCTCTCATGCAACCAGGCTCTGATTCATGCTGCCTGTGGTTTGGGGAGCATGAATTGAGTGACAGGTTCCTTTCAAGTCAGGGGCATGCATAGAAACCATGGGACCCCATAGCAGAAGTTCTAATTGGGCCCACCTTCAAAAAAGAAAAATACTAATATTCGGTGGGGTCACCGAAGAGCATATCTCACAACTTTGTAGCCCTGACAAAGTAATTTACCTCCTATTGAAGCCCCTAGATTCCCTTTTCATTGCCCTCATAAAGTATGATGCCAGCAAAAGTATCCCGCAAACACTGTATGATACCCACACACAGTGTATTCCTATACAGTACCTCCACACGCTTAGTATGATGATGACCCTACTGTTGCCCCCTGTTCTCCACAAAGCATGGTGGGATCCCCAAGCTGCCACTTTACGAGGTTTTAAATTTTTTTGTATGAATCGAATCAGATCGGACGGGGTTAAAAATAAACCCTCTTATGCTCACCTCTCCTCCCTATACCCCTCTCATCACCTCCAGTCCTCCTATCGGCTCCTCTGTTTTTTCTATTCTGTCTTCTTTCTTCTTCTGTTTCCAGGTCTCCATCCCCGCCGTTCTTCACCAGGCCGCCCGTTGTCACAGGGCGCGACTTACGTGATTGACGCGTGCTGGGCCCCTGTGATAGGCGTGGGGTCTACTGAAGAACAGCAGAGCGGGAATCCTAGAAAAAGAAAAAGATGATAGAAAACAGGTGTCAATTGAAGTATGGAAGACAGAGGGCGTGGTAACGGGAGGACCAAAGAATATAAAACATTTTCCGACGCCTTACTAAATTTTTCTAGAAGTTCATCACAAATTTGACACGTTATGAATCGATTCCGAGCAGCACAGCTCCCAATAACTGAACTGCAGTACCTAAGAAAGGCCACTACACAGTTTATGGAGCTGTTCTACAAATACCCATTTTATTCACCTCGTTTTCCTCTTCTGCACGCAGCTGATTGGTGGTTGGGGAGTGTCAGGTGTAAGACTCCGACCAATCGGATAGTCATGACCTATCCTAGGGAAGTTCTAGAAAACCCCTTTTAAGCACCGTCCACACACTTCTTCAATTGATCCGAAATAATAACTAACCAGTCTGATTTCCATAGAACAGTAAAACATAAAATAAGTTATTCTGTATGTTGGTATTATATAGACAAACATCTATTTTTCTATATTATTTTAAATAAATAAATGTATTAGTATAATGTAGGCAGCATGTGAGGCCGGACATCAACATCTGATGTGTGCAATTAAAGATATCCGTGTTCTAGTACGTCTTGCGTCTTGCGTCTTACCATGTAAATACATTATTGTCGTGTGTCTGTATTGACTTTCCAGCTTTTGCAATAACAGATTTTTCTTCAAAAAAAATCTGATTTCAGCAAATACTTTGTTAATTTTTTTTTTTATTTATAGGGAACCTGTCACCCCCGTTTTTTCAGATTGAAATAAAAATACTGTTAAATAGGGCCTGCGCTGTGTGTTACAATAGTGTATGTAGTGTACCCTGATTCCCCACCTATGCTGCGAAATACATTACCAAAGTCGCCGTTTTCGCCTGTCAATCAGGCTGGTCAGGTCAGGTGGGCGTGGTGGCACGCGCGGCATCCCTCGGCCATTTTCCTGAAGCCCCGTGCAGCAGAGCACTCCATCTGCGCATGCGCGGCCCCAGGAAGATGGCCGCACCCACCAATGACAGGGGTAATAGCGCAGATCGCGCGCTGTTTCTTCACGTGCGCGCAGTGGATTCGGCACTTGGACATGCGCACACCACTACGCCACCAACGGAAAGCTAGGGAAGAAAAGAGCGATGTCACCACGCCCACCTGACCTGACCAGCCTGATTGACAGGCGAAAACGGCGACTTTGGTAATGTATTTCGCAGCATAGGTGGGGAATCAGGGTACACTACATACACTATTGTAACGCACAGCGCAGGCCCTATTTAACAGTATTTTTATCCCAATCTGAAAAAACGGGGTGACAGGTTCCCTTTAAGAGTTGTACCATGTTCCAGTGAACTTTACGTGAAAATTTCTCAAATTTTTCAAGATCTCTGCTTGATTAAGTTCAGTGAGAACCCTCCGTGTTTAGTTCCTGGTCATGTGATCTTGTTGTACGCGATGCAGCTGTAATAACATGATCATATGACCTTGGCAAATTTTTTTTTTCATCAACCAGAAGTAAAAAATGAGCAGGATTCTTGAAAACTGTTGAAGAACTGATGCGGAAAGTTTTTGGAAAACTTTATAACTTTTTTTTAATTTTGTTGCTAGAACTGTAATACCCCATTAAGACTTGGAAAAATAATTTTTAACAAATGACATAGGCTGTAATGTACCTTTTAGCTTTCTGCGCTGTAAATGTGTCTCCATCGGTGTATATCACATATATATTGCTGGAATTGTACATAAATGCTCAATGATCGTAATGACTTTTTGTGTTTTTATTTATTTTAATTTTTTTTAAATCAAGGGGATGTTACTGTTATTTAATGTTTTTGCAATTTTACCCCTTAGACCCCCATCAGAGGCCTCTCACCCAGCCAAATCAGACTTCTTGATTTGCACTGATGAGGGGCAAACACCCCAAAACACGTGTCTGATTTGACTTTCATTCTAAGGCCGATATTGACCTTTGGAATTGCTACTTACAGTAGCTGATCTTCCTGCCTGAATAAATTATTTGCATATTTAATTTCTCAGAGGAGCGCTGCATGGCCTATAAGTTTCCTTATGCGAGTTCGGAATACTCCACAAGGAGAGATGACACCGCTCTTAAACCATCTCCTGCCAAAAATTCTATACCCACCACCAGGAAAGGTCGGAGAGGGTTGTCACACAGTTTTCCTATTGTCTTGAAAAGCAAATCTGCCTGGTTATGCAGTAAGATTGTATATCACTGTATAGCGGTATACCTATATTTCGGCATGGCAAATGCCATAACATTCTGATGGTTGGAGGTCTGATGTGTGTGGGACCTCTGGGACCTGTTCTCCTCCACAACACTCTGGTCCAACACTGTTCCCCGTTCCCTGCATGGCAGGTGTCTGCACTGGGAAATTCTGCAGCTGCTGCACAGTTATCCCTCTAGGTATCATCAAGGTTCCAGCAGTTGAATCCCCATGACTCATAAAATACATGCATGGAAAGCCTGTTTGTTGTGACTGTCACACAGCCGCCACATGCAGCTGTGGCACCAAACAGCTGATTATCGGGAGCGCTCCGGTTTCCCAATGCAGCTTCTTCTGTAAGCGCTATAGCTTGCTGACTAAGGAGGGAGCCAAAAATGTTTGCTCATCTCTAGTCTTGGATAACCCCTTTAAAAGGAATCTGTCAGCATGTTTTAGCATATGTAAGAAGTGGTGTGACTGTGTAGGCGCTTGTCACCCGATAAAAATGATACCCTTTTCGTAGAGATCCAATGTGCCACTCCTGACATATCTAGGGTAGAAGCAATATGCAAATTAGACAGGAAGTGCTCTGTGGGGGCGTGTCAGTGACCTTGGGCTGCTTCTCTCAAGCTTAATCTGATTAATTTACATACAACGTATATGCTTAATATCTCATCACTGGCACATCGGATCTCTACAAACAAAGCATCATTTTTATTGGGAGACAAGCACCTATGCAACCATACCAATATCTCTATATGTAAAAATATGATGACAGTTTTCCTTTAAATGATCCCAAATGATATATCCATAGGTTTCTATGTTTGGGCTAAATTCTGATCAAGACAACTAGGGAAGGGGGTTTTCAGGTGCTGTTTATGCTTTTCAGCATCCATATTTATGGCTTTTGGAAGAAGTTCTAAGACTCTGAAGCAAATTTCCTGCTCTCAATGGCTTGAAAGACCCTGGATTCATCAAGACTAGCATTTGGTGCGCCAGTCTTCATGAGGGGGTGCAGTGCAGTGCCTGACTCTGGTGAGGCATGAAGTGGCATGCGCCTCGGTGTACACCTTGCCATAATTCTTATTCCATTCAAAGACTAGAGTAAGATTTGCGACCTAAGGAATGTCATGAATTTGTGGAGTGGCTGTCGCCACACTCCATCTCCTTCCACTTTGGCGGAGCTGTACGACAATGAAGTGAAAATGTCAAAAGTTGCGTAGCCTCCCATTTGCGCAAAACTGTTGTGACTATTCAAAGCATTTTACTCCAGAATTCTTGCAAAAAAATAGGTTTTGATGAATCGGGGCTCATAAAGTTCTATGGAGAGGGGAGGAGCTAGTGGAACACACAGACATTCTGCTGCAAGTTCTCCTGAAGTGAAATTGTCATTTCGGGAGAACTTGCAGCAGAATGTCTGTGTGTTCCTCTAGCTCCTCCCACTCTCCATAGAACTTTATGAGCACCAACTGTCATCTCCTATCTCAGTAATGGGAAAGTCTGTTTTCACTGAATACATTTTTCTTTACCCCTGAATTGAGAGTGAAAAATCAATCCAGGAGGAGAAAGAAGCAAATGTAGGGCAGCACGGTGGCTCAGTGGATAGCACTGCAGCCTTGCAGCGCTGGGGTCCTGGGTTCGAATCCCACCCAGGACAACATCTGCAAAGAGTTTGTATGTTCTCTCCGTGTTTGCGTGGGTTTCCTCCGGGCACTCCGGTTTCCTCCCACATTCCAAAGACATACTGATAGGGAATCTAGATTGTGAGCCCTATCGGGGACAGTGATGATAATGTGTGCAAAAACTGTAAAGCGCTGCGGAATATGTTAGCGCTATATAAAAATAAAGATTATTTATTTATTATTTATTATTTTATTACATATATTATTAATAAATTATATATTATAAAAGTTTATTATAGTCACGTATACTATTAATTTATGAAATAAAAAATAATAAAATATTTATCCTTTAAATCCTTGATTACAAAAGCTCTTTATGTTGGATACTCCGCCAAGGTGTGAAAAAGTAGTAGGAGGAGGATAGCCTTTACCCGATGCCTGTGAGCCACAAACGTGCTCTATATATTGCATTATTGTAATGTAATAATAAAAATGTGCGCACGTAACTGCCGGCATTTCGTTTATGACGGGATATCAATCATATAAAGTGATGGCACAGATTATATTTCTTTTTCTCCGTCCTGCCAGCCACACGGGGGTCTTGTATGGAACTCACGTGAATGGCATTTAATATGGAGCGACATAACACAGGTGCCGACGTCGTGACCTTATTTAAATGTCGGAGTCAGGAAACGCCGTTCCCAAGCGCAATTATAATTTAATTTCTTGCAAATCTCCTGATCGATCACTGATATTAACATTAATACGGTATTACCCCTGAGCAAACGTCGGCTTCTGGATTGATACGGATCACCAACTTTCTATTAGAAAACTTGCAGGCTGAGCCGTACGACGCGCAAAGTCAAATTAACATAAATTAATGTGTCGCACAAAGATCTGCGGAGCACTGAGATTTATATACAAGAAGCCATCAGTACGTATATACCTTGGCGCTAATATAACCTTCCCAGAAGTTCATAGAAATCGCAAGAAAAATATGAAAAATGGCAAAAATCTTCATATAGAGACCACACAGAGGTCAGCCTAATTATTATTATGTACACCCCTGTTAACATGTAAAGCGCCATGGAATAAATGGTGCTATAATAATAAATAATAATAATTTAATTAACTCCACCCTGACACTAAGGCTCTGTTCACACTAGGCTTTTTTAAATGCATTTTGTAATGCAAATTCTCAGCTGCGTTTTACCGTAACAGCAAAGCCTATGAGATTTCAGAAATCTCATGCACACAAATTGTTCTTTAGTATCATCAAAATTTTGTGCTTTGTATGTTTTTTTTAGTGCATGTCACGTCTTTCAGCGTGTTTTCTGCATTTTTCACCCATTGATTACCACCACATAGTGCCTGAATAATACCTCATACAAGAAACAACTACCGCCACACCGTGACCAGATCTCATATTACCACCACATAGTGACCGAATCATACCATGTACAAGGGAGAAATAGAGACACACCATGACCAGACCACATATTACCACCACATAGTGACCGAATAATACCACATACAAGGAGCATTAGGGCTCACAATCTAAGTTCCCTATCAGAATGTCTTTGGAGGTGTAACACCACTTATAGATGATCTCTTGGGAGTAGTCAATGACTGAACTTGGGAAAACTCTATTCTTTAGTCTGTATAATATAAGTTGAAATTTGCAGTTTTCGGTAAAGGCTGCATCTAGCAATCCACGTTATATAAAACGCTCCTGGGGGCATAATAAAAATGTTCTTCAGCCTGAAGTAAAAGTGAAAAACTCCGAGTAAACAGCCATGTATTATAGTTGGAATGTGATTTAATGAGAATCTTAGGCTAACACCTACAAAGCTTCGGAAGTTCCATCTGCCAATATTTTATCACTTTTTAGCAAATGAATTATTCACTATCCATCTGTGTGATGACCCTCGACAAAGGATGACTGTAGGTGCTACATTGCAAGATAGGTGTCCCCAGCTGCTGACTTTATCAATCACTGCACTACCAGAAAAGTACCGCGGCCCCGATTCATCAGTTTTTCTCAGAACGGTTCGAAAATTAGGACAATTTTTTTTGTGCAATATCTTTGGGGCACACAGCAACCATTATCTTTGTCATTAGCAACATGAAGGATTTCTGGAGAATCTGACATACCCCAAATTAAAAAGTTATAAGGTACAGAATTTAAAAATGCTTTAACAATTTGTACAGCACCATCTGCACATTCCTACAGTATAATGGAACGCCCGCCAGGGCCTAGAGGTACTCGATACCGGGTCCGGTCACTATTAAAGGGGAAGTCACTGCAACCTGGTCCGTGGCCCTGGGTGCCCAAGTAAAAGGGACAGTCTTTAAAGGGGTTGTGAAAATAATATAAGTTCGTGACGCCATTTGTAGTTCTCGGTCAGTAGTGACGGACGCTGCTTAAAGGGGTCCTCTGGGGTGATGGTACTGCGGCAAAGATGGTGACCCTTCCCACAGGTGAAGCTGGGTCCCCACAGTGGTGTGGTGCCAGAATAAACAGAGGATACAGGAATACAGTCTCTTTACCTGGTTTACTGGTTGTAGTAAGCCACAGTCCAGGGTACCAGCAACAGGTGGTGATGTTATCTGGCCGGCCTGGAGGCAATAGTGGATCTCTCTCCAAGGTAAGGTCCGTAAGCCTTCCTGCTTGCGCTCTTATGTAAGGTCCTTGCTGCCTGTGGCTCCCTTAGAAAGTCCCCTCTCCTGTCCTGAGACTGTAACCTCTCTCTCTGTGTACTGCTGCACCTTCGGGTGTAGGTGCAGACAGACGACTTGCATTCCTCTGTCCTTCCGGTTCTGCTGTGCGACTTGGAGTACAACACAGCCTCGGGCTCCCGGTGCCCGGTTCCTGTGCTTCAGCTCAGAGGGTGCCCAATTCCCCTCCAAGCTCCTTGTTTCTCCTTTGCTTCTCCCCTCAAATGCTCACTATCACTGCAACCCTTCAGGTTCTCTTCCATCCTGGAGCTGCAGCACACACGTGGCTGCATGACCCCCCCTTTCTACTCTTCCTATATATATATATATGGGGAAGCTCCCCTGAATCCGGATTCAGAGCTTCCCCTTCTGGCCTGGATTCAGAACATGTTGCATGTAGGTGCTTTACCTGGTAAAGGGAGTCCTCCTTGCCTCCAAGCATGACATCACCCTCCCCAAAAGAATGACAACATCACAGTAATAACTGGTTACCTGGGGTGTTACAATAAGCCTGCAGCTGTTGTATACCCCCACAAAAGCTGTCTTGTTTACGTACTAGGAACAACTCTTTATGGCCATTATGTGAATTTTATTCTGAATTTTTTTCAACAGGTTTTAGCCTCTTTACAAGCTGATTTCTGATGGTCAGTTATCTCAGAGCTAGCTGTTCTCAGGTCTCGTATACACCACATAAATACGTAGCGAAGCAGCAAGGAGAACATTAAATAGCAGTACTGAGCTGTGTAGCTGTGAAATCAGCTTCAGCTCTATAGTGTGATAATTGCTAGAAAACTGTAGTCTCCCCTCTCTGTTTCTCTCTGGCTTTGACTCTCACTTACAGGTGCTTTTCCACCTCCACAAACATCAATGGTTAGCAAGGCAATTGGAATTATTCACAAAAATGCAAAAAATCCCTAATTAAAACTGTTAAAATATAGCTTTTAATTTTACTATTAAAAGGAATACAATTTTAAATCTAAAATGTAAAATTTGCATAAATCAGTATGTGTTCCAGGACACTCAGGTATATTACAGATTTTCCTCATTAACTTCAACACTTAGATGTCCCATAAACAATCTCCCTTTTGTGGTGTCACAATAGTTTGGTCCAGCCACAACCTACGCTGTCCTATATTACAGTATTTACCATACACATAGGAACAGTCACAGATAAATCCACCAAACGCCTTCTCCAATAATAACCACCAACAACCTCCAGCCATGCAGCAAAAGCTAACTCTGACAATCAGTGCTAGCCATGGCCCAGTTTATATAGGAGATGGGAGTGGCTAACAGTGAACTGCTGAGAGCCTTAATGCAAGACAGTTTCCAGGAGCTTTCAGCTGAGCAGATTAACCCATGCACTGTTAAAATAGATTTACACCATTTAATATGAAGGTGAAGTGCTTCTAATCAGTGCAATAGAAGGAGAAATCAGACGTTGTGGTCTTCTGGCTCCTCTCTGTCATGTTAAACACAATCCTAAGCCTCCCCAACATGATTCACCAGACTAACTGGTGTCATCAGGGGATTGAGGCTATCAGGATGGACCCTAGCTCTTGTACTTCACCTTGCTATGTATATGTCAACAGACCTCAAAATAGATGCATGCAGAGAAGGGCTCAGACCTGACTGTTTTGCATCTGCCCCTGGAACACAATATAGACAAGATGCACTGCCCCAAAATGGGGAGCCACTCCCCTGTATGTAAAACATTTAAAAAACCAAAGCAAAACCAAAGAAATGAGTCAGAATACATGTTGGTATAAGTGCAATGAGTAGGTGAACGTTCACACTTAACACACAGAACCTGGGATAAAAGCAAAATGAGCAAATACCCTGCAATAAGGAAACAGTAGTAGAACACATCAATAACATAGGGTATGTAGTTCACACTATTTTGATCAAAATGGCGCAAAAGCCATCCCACCGCGACAAGGTGTTCCCAATCAGGATGGATCGTAACTCTTGTAGTTCACCTCGCTTTGTGTCTGCAGACCTCAAAATAGATGGTGGGCAGAGAAAGATGCAGACACTATCAAATAATAAAAAATAATTCATACAATTGGAATGTGCATCAGCCAAGGTGGTAATGTTGGCCGACGTGACCACATCGGTCAATACACATTCTGACGTAATGACGTCAGAACGCGCATTGAGGTTCCACCAGAAGGAAAAGACTGCAGTCTAAACGGGTGGATTAGAGAGCGACTAAAGGACCAGCAGGGTGGACAGTTGAGTAGGATATATATACATATTTTTTCACCCCAACCTGTCCATATGAGTCCAGCGAAATGGCAACTGACTTGCCAGAATACGCATAAGGGTTAAACAAATGCCCCCGTGGACTTAGTACCTGCTTGTATAGCAGTCACAGAATGGGGATCAAGAGCTCCAGTTGTTTGATCATGCCGGAAAAACATAATTAGCTCCGACCGCTGCTCACAACGAGCTTTGAGGTTACTGAGTTATAAAGAACAAGCGAAAACAGAAAATGTTAGACTATTAGATGTAAAGGTTAATACATAAATCAAACAGAAATGTCAAATGTCTTTTAACATTGATTGAGATGTAATTTAGACTTTGGGACTATATTTTTCTTACACAAATTCACATTTAAGTCATGTTACCGAGAAGGCCTTCAGTAATAGGAAACAAATCAGCCTCGGTTTTATGATTTATTCTACTTACATTTATAACAGAAAGTTTAACCCTAAATACTGCACGTGTCGCCTTACAAATAGCAAACAAAGCCCTTTATTACGCACTCAGGCCCAGATTCACCACTTGCGATTTATTGAAGTCATTTTTTTTTTTAATCTCGTGGTATTCGCTAACAATTTTCATATCATGTTCTTCAAAATGGCGCAAGCAGTTCATAAGTTTGACGCCAAATCTAAATTGCTCATTATTATTTTCTTTATCCAGTTTTTGCCACATTTTAGCATTAAAAGTAACACAAGTTCTAAAAAGTAGTAAAAATGGCTGAAAGCTTGTTAATTTTATGCGCTATTTTTGCTATAACTAATGGGGCGTTAGGAGGAATTTTACTCTAGGAAATGTATTTGTCGCCTGTATGGCATCGCTCAATCATAAGCTGGCAAAAAAAATAATCAGGGAAAAAAAAAGAAAACATCTCCAGAGAAAATTAGAACCGACTAGAAAACACTGAGATCTCACTGCCGGCAACTACAATGATTATAATTGCAGAGAAAGGAGAGCTGTGTGTCATTAAATATACTATTCTGCATCTATCCCAGACATAACTATAATGTATGCGACATACTGCAGCTCTCATCTCACTGCACTGGCAATTTGGGAGGTAGGAAGAAAGTAGAGTTGTGTGTCATCAAATACATCTCTCTATATCTATCCCAGACACACAGCTCTGCTTTCTTCCCTGGACTTGTAATCACAGATAATGCAGAGCAGAATAAAGGTACCTTCACACTTAACGATATCGTTAACGATATCGTTGCTTTTTGTGACATAGCAACGATATCGTTAAGGAAATCGTTATGTGTGACAGCGACCAATGATCAGGCCCCTGCTGGGAGATCGTTGATCGCTGAATAAAGTCCAGAACTTTATTTCGTCGCTGGATCTCCCGCTGACATCGCTGGATCGGCGTGTGTGACACCGATCCAGCGATGTCTTCACTGGTGACCAGGGTAAATATCGGGTTACTAAGCGCAGGGCCGCGCTTAGTAACCCGATGTTTACCCTGGTTACCAGCGTAAAAGTTAAAAAAAAAACACTTCATACTTACCTACCGCTGTCTGTCCCCGACGCTCTGCTTCTCTGCACTCCTCCTGCACTGGCCGTGAGCACAGCGGCCGGAAAGCAGAGCCTTCAAAATGTATAACATCTCCCATAATAATAAATTATAGTCTTATTTTTTGTCCAATAATAATATAAAATAAATAAAACATTTGCTGTCATCGTTAGGAAAAATTGATGATGGCCAACTATTCCACCAGGGTTGAACAGGAGCGAGGAGTGAGGAGAATAAGAATATGCTCTGGTTTGGTGTTTTAATCTTTTCTTAACCTGATCTAGTTTCTGAATTAAGTTAGGGGCCTTGTCAGGGGTCTGAAAATAATATGGGGAGGTCATATATATTTAGCCACAAACTTTTGTTTAGACCACAACCCATAAGCATTTTCTTTTTTAAATGTCAACCAACCCTTGAGTATCATCCTGTGAGGAACTCCCCCATCTCTGCTTCGGGAAAGAACAACTCGGCTCCCCATCAAACAAATTTTTCACCAAGGAAAGTAGATCCTGACGTTTATTTCCCTTTTAACATGTCCCTCAGGGCAATTCTCCCCAATGTTGTTAATTAACAATATAGTTCCTTTGGGAATTCCTGCCCAGGTTCTTTCTATTTAATAGCAAAGCCAACAATTCTGATACTTACACACCAGACTGCAACTGGAAAGAAACTTGCCAAAACCAACCTCAACAGTGGGAATTTGTGGGTGTTCCTGGCTTTGGGGCCATTTCTAGTGGTGTAGCTTACATGACTTGAAGGTATTGTCGTGAATTTCGGTAAATATGACAGAAGCAATATAAGTCCAGCCAGGTCTGGGCTCATCTCTTCAAGGTTGCACTCACACTACTGGAAGCCCAAGTCACCCTTAAAGCTGTTATCTCCAAAAAGAGGATAAGAATAGGAAGTTTTAAACCCTCCTTAATGTGAAGGAGCTGTCATACAAGTCTCCTACAGTTAGGGCCAGAAATATTTGGACAGTGACACAATTTTCGCGAGTTGGGCTCTGCATGCCACCACATTGGATTTGAAATGAAACCTCTACAACAGAATTCAAGTGCAGATTGTAACGTTTAATTTGAAGGGTTGAACAAAAATATCTGATAGAAAATGTAGGAATTGTACACATTTCTTTACAAACACTCCACATTTTAGGAGGTCAAAAGTAATTGGACAAATAAACATAACCCAAACAAAATATTTTTATTTTCAATATTTTGTTGCAAATCCTTTGGAGGCAATCACTGCCTTAAGTCTGGAACCCATGGACATCACCAAACGCTGGGTTTCCTCCTTCTTAATGCTTTGCCAGGCCTTTACAGCCGCAGCCTTCAGGTCTTGCTTGTTTGTGGGTCTTTCCGTCTTAAGTCTGGATTTGAGCAAGTGAAATGCATGCTCAATTGGGTTTAGATCTGGAGATTGACTTGGCCATTGCAGAATGTTCCACTTTTTGGCACTCATGAACTCCTGGGTAGCTTTGGCTGTATGCTTGGGGTCATTGTCCATCTGTACTATGAAGCGCCGTCCAATCAACTTTGCAGCATTTGGCTGAATCTGGGCTGAAAGTATATCCCGGTACACTTCAGAATTCATCCGGCTACTCTTGTCTGCTCTTATGTCATCAATAAACACAAGTGACCCAGTGCCATTGAAAGCCATGCATGCCCATGCCATCACGTTGCCTCCACCATGTTTTACAGAGGATGTGGTGTGCCTTGGATCATGTGCCGTTCCCTTTCTTCTCCAAACTTTTTTCTTCCCATCATTCTGGTACAGGTTGATCTTTGTCTCATCTGTCCATAGAATACTTTTCCAGAACTGAGCCGGCTTCTTGAGGTGTTTTTCTGCAAATTTAACTCTGGCCTGTCTATTTTTGGTATTGATGAATGGATTGCATCTAGATGTGAACCCTTTGTATTTACTGTCATGGAGTCTTCTCTTTACTGTTGACTTAGAGACAGATACACCTACTTCACTGAGAGTGTTCTGGACTTCAGTTGATGTTGTGAACGGGTTCTTCTTCACCAAATTAAGTATGCGGCGATCATCCACCACTGTTGTCATCCGTGGACGCCCAGGCCTTTTTGAGTTCCCAAGCTCACCAGTCAATTCCTTTTTTCTCAGAATGTACCCAACTGTTGATTTTGCTACTCCAAGCATGTCTGCTATCTCTCTGATGGATTTTTTCTTTTTTTTTCAGCCTCAGGATGTTCTGCTTCACCTCAATTGAGAGTTCCTTTGACCGCATGTTGTCTGCTCACAGCAACAGCTTCCAAATGCAAAACCACACACCTGGAATCCACCCCTGACCTTTTAACTACTTCATTGATTACAGGTTAACGAGGGAGACGCCTTCAGAGTTAATTGCAGCCCTTAGAGTCCATTGTCCAATTACTTTTGGTCCCTTGAAAAAGAGGACGCTATGCAGTACAGAGCTATGATTCCTAAACCCTTTCTCCGATTTGGGTGTGGAAACTATCATATTGCAGCTGGGAGTGTGCACTTTCAGCCCATATTATATAATTGTATTTCTGAACATGTTTTTGTAAACAGCTAAAATAACAAAACTTGTGTCACTGTCCAAATATTTCTGGCCCTAGCTGTAGGTCAGTCTGATTGGCAGAGACAGGCAGACACTTATTTACATAGAATGTGGTGAAATCTTTTATTGTTTCCTAATGAATTTTTACCAAATACATGGTAAATTCTTTATTTTGGAGATCTTGAATATGCCCCAAAATTAAGGGGTCAGCCTAGAGAGAGGAAACCTTAAAAAAGGTTATTACAATCTTTTGAAGAGATGGCCTATCAGTAGGATGCGTAATTAATTTATGATCAGTGGATGTCCTGCATCTTAGATGTCACCAAATCTTAAAATTAAGAGCAAAATGTTCTAGGGCTGAAGCTCCTTCACTTTTTTTTCTAGGCAAGGCTGTAGAACATCTCCATTGGAATGAATGGGGCCATTCTGTGTCTCTCTGCATAGCCATGGCTAAGATTGCTTCTGTGCAAGAAAAACTTTGGATAGGGACGCAGGAATTAAATCTCAGGGTCTATAGAGGTCTCTGAGATCAGACCCATATGACTATATAGTGATGGCATGTCCTAGAAATATGCCAGAATTATATCACATGAGAATACCCCTTTAAAGTAATGTGTGATTCTGGATAGGGTGTCACACGAATTGAAAGACCCCGCAGAAGACATAAAACAGTATATTACTTTTCATTGGATTTTTCCTTTTATGAAGACAGAAAATGTTTTTCCCTTATTTCAAAATTTACCGTAAGTAAAAATGTAGTTTTGTGTGTCTGTAATAGTAATAAGTTTCAGTTCATAAAATATCAATTTATGTGAATATCGCAGAAGAATGTTATAATCCTGATTTCGTGGAGAGGTTAGCAGCAGGTGAAGCCAAGCAACCACCAGAAATATAATCTTTTCTCATGTGAAAGTAAAGTGTTCTCCAGCCTCAGAGACTGGATGTCTCCAAACAATTAAACAGTCTTGTTCCTAATGTGCCAAATGATTTGCCACGGGTTATGAAGTAGTTGGATTCAGTCCTTCAAGATTTCTTGCTTCAGACACATTCAAATTATTTCATAGACTCTTATGTAACTTTCCCAACTAGCACTTCTGAAAACAGCAAAAGGTCAACTAAGGAATTATCGGAAATCAATGGACCTCCAACCGAACCCATCCAGCTCATCATGCGGAGGCATACCTCCCGACCCTGAATGGTTTATTATTTGTCATCTTTCTCCAATGTATGAATAACTGTTGGAGGTAATGTTGAGTTTGGTTATTGTTTGATGAATTCACTTGCCATGTACGGTATTGTCCACTTTGCCGGTCAGGTCTATCTTTTTTTTACATTTCGTGATAGACTTGAAATGAGATGAGAATAAATAGCACATTTTCCAAGGTTTTTCGGGCATCCATATTTACTGATTCGCCAGCAGCACAGCATATCCACATCTCCTTCTAACCTAAAATCATGTCTTTAACATATTTGTTAAAAAAACAACAAAACAACAAAGTAGACAACTCCTTTAAAAGGTTAGTTCCACAATTGAAATACCTTCATTTACATAGCACACAATCAAATGACTATTGTTAATAGACAGTACAAACCCAACATAAAGTTTTTTTTCTTGTACCTGGACGTCTTTTTTTCATCTTCTTCTGCCCACTGGTGAATCCAGCTTCACAGAGGTGGAGCTACCATCAGAGGTGATGGGAAATACAGTAAGGGGAAGTGAGGCCATCTTAAGGGCATTCTGCCATTGTTGAGAACAGGGAGAGTACGTACCAAAGGGGAATCCATTGACATCCTCTAGTGGAAGCATCCCACCGAGTCCAGAGCAGCGGCAAAGTGGAGCTGATTTTGTCCGTGAACAGAACTTGTCCAGATGTGAGGAGATTCTGACAGGGACTGCACTGAGAGAAGGAAAAGGCCGGGACCTAGCATGAGAAGTGTTGGATGCTGCTAAAGAGTTAAGTCAAAGTTATAAATGGTACCGTTCACCTGCTGGATGGACTCTTCATCCCTCCATATACACCAATTGTTTGTCTGGAGCAGATTCAAGTAGGTAAGAAAACTAAGGCCCGGTACGCCACCTAAGTTTGTAACCGTGCACGCACTTCACTACATTATGGAGCGAAAATACTCAAGGCTGAGATAGAGCCTGTAGTTAGATAAATAGGCATATTGACTCTTTCAGGCCACGTTTATTGCCAAAATCAGCATCCATAACTTCCGGATTTGCTGCCACATTTACTGTTTGTTCTATAATTAAGAATCCTAATCCACGCCAAGGTGCTGACACGGCACGCAATGGACTTCAGATCAAAATTGAACTTCTTTTTGATTCAGGAGAGAGTTTCTGAGGAACATCAGGAAGACCTTCTACAGTCTTTGTTTACGGCTAAATAGCTATCGCAGTAGGTTAACTGTATTATAGTATACTTGAGGATGGACTATTCCTCTGAATTCATTAAAGTCACATCGTGATGGGGAAGGGGTATTTGGTTTTGGGATAGAGGTAATTAATTATGAGTGTGAACTATTCTGCTGTACTGCACGCAATTCCGTACATTACACTCATATTTGTCCCACTTCTTAGGGTGTTCTTTGTTGTGAATTCTGTTATCGAACTCCATCCTGTGGTCATGAATGGTACTTCGGCGAGTTCTGTCCATGGACTCCCTCTGGTGGCTGTGAGTGGAGTTGCTGCTTCTGAGGTTCCTTCCACAGGTGACGTAGTTTATTCTTTGGCTGGTTACTCTATTTAACTCCAGTCAGATCGTTACTCCATGCCAGCTGTCAATGTTCTTGTACTGGTTCAGTTCGCTCTTGGATCTTTCGGGTGACCTGTCTACTCCAGCAGAAGCTAAGTCCCTGCTAGTTTATTATTTGTTCTTTGTTTTCTTGTCCAGCTTGCTATCATGATTTTGCCTTGCTAGCTGGAAGCTCTGGGATGCAGAGTGGCACCTCCGCACCGTGAGTCGGTGTGGAGGTCTTTTTTCACACTCTGCGTGGTCTTTTGTAGTTTTTTGTGCTGACCACAAAGATACCTTTCCTATCCTCAGTCTGTTTAGTTAGTCTGGCCTCCCTTTGCTGAAACTTGTTTCATTCCTGTGTTTGTGACTTTCATCTTAACTCACAGTCAATATATGTGGGGGGCTGCCTTTTCCTTTGGGAAATTTCTCTGAGGCAAGGCAGGCTTTATTTTCTATCTCTAGGGCTAGTTAGCTCTTAGGCTGTGAAGAGGCATCTAGGCCGTGTTAGCTATGCTCCACGGCTATTTCTAGTGTGTGTGATAGGATTAGGGGTTGCGGTCAGCAGAGCTCCCACTTCCCAGAGCTTGTTCTGTGTTAGTTTAACCATCAGGTCGTTCCAGGTGCTCCTAACCACCAGGTCCTTAACAGTGCAGCTGGCCCAAAGTATTAATGCATCTCAATAGAGGGATAAGAGAAGTTCTGAGACCATTTTTTTTTCTCTGCAGTGTGTTTTGTCTTTCTTTTCCCCTTAACCTCTGGGTGGTTCAGGACACAGGTGTAGATATGGACATTCAAGGTCTGTCCTCTTGTGTGGATCATCTCACTGCAAGGGTACAAAACATTCAAGATTTTGTGGTTCAGAATCCGATGTTAGAGCCTAGAATTCCAATTCCTGATTTGTTTTCTGGGGATAGATCTAAGTTCCTGAATTTCAAAAATAATTGTAAACTGTTTCTTGCTTTGAAACCCCGCTCCTCTGGTGACCCCGTTCAACAAGTAAAAATCATTATTTCTTTGTTGCGTGGTGACCCTCAAGACTGGGCATTTTCCCTTGCGCCAGGAGATCCTGCATTGCGTGATGTAGATGCGTTTTTTCTGGCGCTTGGATTGCTTTATGATGAACCAAATTCAGTGGATCAGGCAAAGAAAATCTTGCTGGCTTTGTGTCAGGGTCAGGATGAAGCGGAGGTATATTGTCAGAAGTTTAGAAAGTGGTCTGTGTTTACTCAGTGGAATGAGTGTGCCCTGGCTGCAATTTTCAGAAAGGGTCTTTCTGAAACCCTTAAGGATGTCATGGTGGGATTTCCCACGCCTGCTGGTCTGAATGAGTCTATGTCCTTGGCCATTCAGATCGATCGGCGCTTGCAGGAGCGCAAAGCTGTGCACCATTTGGCGGTATTCTCTGAGCATAGGCCTGAGCCTATGCAATGTGATAGGACTTTCACCAGAGCTGAACGGCAAGAACACAGACGTCGGAATGGGCTGTGTTTTTACTGTGGTGATTCCACTCATGCTATCTCCGAGTGTCCTAAGCACACTAAGCGGTTCGCTAGGTCTGCCACCATTGGTACGGTACAGTCTAAATTTCCTTTGTCCGTTACTCTGATTTGCTCTTTGTCATCCTATTCTGTTATGGCATTTGTGGATTCAGGCGCTGCCCTGAATTTGATGGACTTGGAGTTTGCCAGGCGCTGTGGTTTTTTCTTGGAGCCCTTGCAGTATCCTATTCCATTGAGAGGAATTGATGCTACGCCTTTGGCCAAGAATAAGCCTCAGTACTGGACCTAATTGACCATGTGCATGGCTCCTGCACATCAGGAGGATATTCGCTTTTTGGTGTTTCATAATCTGCATGATGTGGTCGTTTTGGGGTTGCCATGGCTACAGGTCCATAATCCAGTATTGGATTGGAAATCTATGTCTGTGTCCAGCTGGGGGTGTCAAGGGGTACATGGTGATGTTCCATTGCTGTCAATTTCGCCTTCCACTCCTTCTGAAGTCCCTGAATTTTTGTGGGATTACCGGGATGTATTTGATGAGCCCAAATCCAGTGCCCTACCTCCTCATAGGGATTGCGATTGTGCTATTAATTTGATTCCTGGTAGTAAGTTTCCTAAGGGCCGACTGTTCAATTTATCTGTGCCAGAGCACGCCGCTATGCGGAGTTATATAAAGGAATCCTTGGAGAAAGGTCATATTCGCCCGTCGTCATCACCGTTGGGAGCAGGGTTCTTTTTTGTTGCCAAGAAGGATGGTTCTTTGAGACCTTGTATTGATTACTGCCTTCTTAATAAGATCACAGTCAAATTTCAGTACCCTTTCCCGCTGCTGTCTGATTTGTTTGCTCGGATTAAGGGGGCTAGTTGGTTCACCAAGATAGATCTTCGAGGGGCGTATAATCTTGTGCGTATTAAACAGGGCGATGAATGGAAAACAGCATTTAATATGCCCGAGGGCCATTTTGAGTACCTGGTTATGCCATTCGGGCTTTCTAATGCTCCATCTGTATTTCAGTCCTTTATGCATGACATCTTCCGAGAGTACCTGGATAGATTCATGATTGTATATTTGGATGATATTTTGGTCTTTTCGGATGATTGGGAGTCTCATGTAAAGCAGGTCAGAATGGTGTTCCAGGTCCTTCGTGCCAATGGATTGCTTTTGCCCTTGCCGGTCTCGAAGAGGTCCTGGACGCATATTTCCATGGATTTTATATCAGATCTCCCTGTCTCTCAAAGGATGTCGGTCATTTGGGTGGTTTGTGATCACTTCTCTAAGATGGTCCATTTGGTACCCTTGTCTAAATTGCCTTCCTAATCAGACTTTGGAAACATATCTGAGATGCTTTGTTTCTGCTGATCAGGATGATTGGGTGTCCTTCTTGCCTTTGCCTGAGTTCACCCTTAATAATCGGGCCAGCTCGGCTACTTTGGTTTCGCCGTTTTTCTGTAATTCTGGTTTTCATCCTCGTTTCTCTTCAGGGCAGGTTGAGCCTTCGGACTGTCCTGGTGTGGATATTATGGTGGACAGGTTGCAGCAGATTTGGACTCATGTGGTGGACAATTTGACATTGTCCCAGGAAAAGGCTCAACGTTTCGCTAACCGCCGGCGCTGTGTTGGTCCCCGACTTCGCGTTGGGGATTTGGTTTGGTTGTCATCTTGTTATGTTCCTATGAAGGTTTCCTCTCCTAAGTTTAAGCCTCGTTTCATTGGTCCGTATAAGATTTCTGAAGTTCTCAATCCTGTGTCATTTCGTTTGGCCCTTCCAGCTTCTTTTGCCATCCATAATGTGTTCCATAGGTCGTTATTGCGGAGATATGTGGCGCCTATGGTTCCCTCCGTTGATCCTCCTGCCCCGGTGTTGGTCGAGGGGGAGTTGGAGTATGTGGTGGAAAAGATTTTGGATTCTCGTATTTCGAGACGGAAACTCCAGTACCTGGTCACGTGGAAGGGTTATGGTCAGGAAGATAATTCCTGGGTTTTTGCCTCTGATGTTCATGCTGCCGATCTAGTTCGTGCCTTTCATTTGGCTCGTCCTAATCGGCCTGGAGGCTCTGGTGAGGGTTCGGTGACCCCTCCTCAAGGGGGGGTACTGTTGTGAATTCTGTTATCGAACTCCCTCCTGTGGTCATGAATGGTACTTCGGCGAGTTCTGTCCATGGACTCCCTCTGGTGGCTGTGAGTGGAGCTGCTGCTTCTGAGGTTCCTTCCACAGGTGACGTAGTTTATTCTTTGGCTGGTTGCTCTATTTAATTCCACTCAGATCGTTACTCCATGCCAGCTGTCAATGTTCTTGTACTGGTTCAGTTCGCTCTTGGATCTTTCGGGTGACCTGTCTACTCCAGCAGAAGCTAAGTCCCTGCTAGTTTATTATTTGTTCTTTGTTTTCTTGTCCAGCTTGCTATCATGATTTTGCCTTGCTAGCTGGAAGCTCTGGGATGCAGAGTGGCACCTCCGCACCGTGAGTCGGTGTGGAGGTCTTTTTGCACACTCTGCGTGGTCTTTTGTAGTTTTTTGTGCTGACCGCAAAGATACCTTTCCTATCCTCAGTCTGTTTAGTTAGTCTGGCCTCCCTTTGCTGAAACTTGTTTCATTCCTGTGTTTGTGACTTTCATCTTAACTCACAGTCAATATATGTGGGCGGCTGCCTTTTCCTTTGGGGAATTTCTCTGAGGCAAGGTAGGCTTTATTTTCTATCTCTAGGGCTAGTTAGCTCTTAGGCTGTGAAGAGGCGTCTAGGCCAAGTTAGGTACGCTCCACGGCTATTTCTAGTGTGTGTGATAGGATTAGGGGTTGCGGTCAGCAGAGCTCCCACTTCCCAGAGCTTGTTCTGTGTTAGTTTAACCATCAGGTCGTTCCAGGTGCTCCTAACCACCAGGTCCATAACAGTTCTTAGGTAATAGCCTAGGCCATCGATTTAGATAGGTGCACCAGTAGGTAGATTTATAGAAAGTATAGTAGGCATAGATTGTTTAAGCGCCACTCTGTACAGCACAAAGGTCTCAGCCTCTCATCTGAATGTCTATATACTGTTTTAAATGTTTTCTTTTTTCTGGTTGAGTCATCCACATAACTAAGTAAAATAATTATGGTTAGTGAACTGTGTAAGAGTCGGTTTTATTGCTGGTGACTTTGCTGTATTGTGAGGAACACACCCTGGTGTACAACTTGCACTATTCCTGTTCTCAGTATTACCCCTGATGGTGGGGATGCCTGGGTCTCGCTCCTCACTATGCTCCTGAATAGCACAAATCTGTTAAGTGTATAGAGAGAACACAAACAAGACATACGGTGCAAAACAGAAGCACATTCAAACAGCACTCTGACAGGGAAGAACACTAAGGAACAAAGGTGTAAAGCCCATGAGGCAACAAAGTAACATAAAGATACCAAGGGAAAAGGAAAGGTTTCACAAAATGCTGCTCGCCACAACTTTGAAATAACCACCAGTAAACCAGGATGTGTCCTGTTCACCTCTACAGACCAGGATAGACTATAGCTGTAAAGCAAAGCCCACATATATAGAAGGAGAGTAGACAAGACTCTTTCATCCACAGCATGATACTAAAAGAGATTACAGTAACAACCCCAGCCCAGCAACTCTTGCTAACCTGCCTAGGAGCTCCATCTCTTTCTGAATGGATCACCAAGTCACCCTGCGATGATCATGGCTATCAATGGAATTAAAAGGAAAAGTGTAAGAATGTGAATTGCACAGCCCCAGATGCCACCATGACAGTTGGAGATACTTGCAAAAACCTCCTTGTGACGATTATCTGCTGCAACTAACCTTCCGAGAGGCCTGCTACTCCTCAGTCCTGCAGGTCCCTCCCTCTGCTCCACTGTGCTTTTCCTGATAGATATAGATATATCTCAACATGGACGATATTTAGTTATATTGGTGAGGTGACCATTGATAGTTGAGAATTTAGTGACTGTGATCCACTATTTGACCAATATTCAAAACTTATGTCAACGTTTCGGCCCCTCAAGCCTTTATCAAGGTTATCTGTACAGAGTGTAATGAAATATATGACATAACAATGTACTGTAAGCCAGAACCGAACAATAAACATGTCTCAAAAATGTGAAAAGAATTTAATGGTATACATTTTTATAACATCTCAACATAATAGCGCTGTTTTTCGTTCAGAGGAATTTCAGAAAAGGTTTTTCAAGAAATAGAAACTTCATATAAAGTGAAATATTTCCTGTAATATAAAAAAAATATCAGGTAAAACACACAGTGGATGGATAATATGAGAACAGATGAGGTCAGGTGGACAACTGGTATCGGAAAGATCATGAGACTGAGGTTAAATGTGAAAGAATCACAAAGAGTTACAAACTTAAAATATATGTATAAACAAATACCAATAGGTGTCTCATATGGGTAGGCCCAATAAATACTGTTACTTTAAGAAGATTTACATTGGTTACACATGTCGTTCCTTCTGTCATATAACATTGCTAATAAACTCTTTTCAATATTTGCCCGGATACCACTCCCATGTTTTTGTGTATTCTCTGTCTTCAGAAAACTAGGACGAAAATAGTCATCTTCATCCTCTACCGGTTCTGATTACGGTAACCCGTAATCAGAACATGACATCAGTGGTAAAAAAATGAGTGTTCAGCATTGTCATCACAAATAAAAATTTCTTTGGACGGGAGGGGATGATGGGTTCCCAAATGGATATTCGGACAAGATTGCCTGCCTTAAAGAAACATCAAAATTTGGATCCTCTTAATATATTGGAATCATCATATTACATGGCACTGTGCACTTACAATTGCTCATTTTGCCTTTCTACCCAGATAATTCTTCTCTTTTCCATTAAGTCTATGACATCACGTGTAGTGATGAGCGAGTATGCTCGGATATGGTGTTATCCGAGCATGCTCGCGCCCTAATCAAGTATTTTCGGCGTTCTGGAAAAAAATGCTCGTGTTACCATAACTGCTTATTGACAGCTGCAACACATGCACATGCAGGGATTGCCTAAAAAAAAGCCGCGGGACATGCAGACGCGGTGACTCAAACTTTTTTTTTTTGTAGTTCTAATGATGACTCATGAAGAAAAAATTAATCTACTATTTCTGCATAGCGCTTAGAAGGATTCAGCTAGTTAGTTTTTAATCATAGACCTAATGGAAAAGAGAAGAATTAGCCGGATAGAAAGGCAAAATGAGCAATTGTAAGTACAAAGTGCTATATAATATGATGATTGTGATATATTAAGAGGATGGGATCAGGAGGAGGGCGTCTTTAAATGCCATTTTCAGGAATTGAAATCCCATTTAAGGGGTTAGCTCCAATTGCTGCTGTTAGAGAGGGCTGCTGGCTGTATAACACAGCTGGCACTTGACATGCGTAGGAACTGAGCACCCGATATGTGACCTGCACTGTTCATTTTATTTATGCAAATAAAGGAGATGGTTTAATATCACATTTTTCCTTCCAAAAGGTATCTATATTTGCGAGGACAGCACTAAACACTCCGTTTTTATACAAGGAATTTAGAAGACAAGACAAACAGCCACTGCCAGTGCAGCACGAATCATAATATGATTATAGACGAAAATCCACCTTATGTCTGAGGCTGCTGCACTGTTCCTTCTCCCAAACTTTACACTGCAGCGCATAAACAAAAACCATTATTATTCTGTATAAAAGCTCGACAGCGGCATATAGTGTTATAAAAGATTGGGAGTGTTGCAAATATTTAACTAATCTGCTAAATTATGCCTGAGTATATAGACAGGTGGCGCACTGATCATCCACATAAGCGCCTGTAATGGCCTCTATAGCATAAAGAGGATATATAAATGTCTATTGGGAGCACTGGGACAGAGAGATGCACAGTCTATTGGAGAAAGGACTCTTCAGTGTCATAAAAGAGAAAAAGATGTTTTAGAAAAGAATATGTGCGCCATCTAGAGTTCTTTTTTGAAATTACAACTATCAAAAGTTGGGAAAATGATCCATTGTATTAAAGGGGTTCTCCGGTGAAAATTTTCCCCTATCGACTGGATAGGTGATAGATAATTGATCGGTGTATGTCCATCCACTGGAACTCACAAGGATTAGCAGAGAGTGACTTCGGCGTGCTCAAATACTGTGTTCGAGTCCCCGCGGCTGCATGTCTCGCGGCTGTTTTACAGTTGCAACACCAGCAGGGATTGTCTGTTTGTTAGGCAAATCCAGACCAGAACCAATTATGTCTCTTTATTGCCCGGTATTAAAAGGAATTTGTCTGTGACCACCTGACATATTGTTCTTTTCATACTTTCTGCATAGTATTTATGGGAGACGAATCGAGGGCTTACGTACTAATGACTTGCCCTGCAGTGCTCTCAGAAATTAGATCTGTAAACCATAGCCCCTGTCGATATTAATATCAGGAAGCTGATGCCGGTATTACATTTATTCTGGCAATATGTTACCTTTAAAGGGAACCTTTCAACAGATTTATGTTATGTGATCTGAGGGCAGCATGATGTTGGTGATGAGACACTGATTTCAGTGACGTGCCACTTATAAGGCTGTGTTTTGCAGTTTCAACAAAATCAGTGTTTTATCAGCAGGAGATTATTATCACTACATGACTGGGTGTCTCCTGGTCCAACCACGCCCCACACTACTGATTAAGCAGCTGTCACTATACATTGTATACAGAAAGTGACCAATCAGTGTTGTGGGCAGGGTTATATAGCGCTCAGCATTCCGAGCTCTGCTGGATCTGCAGAAGAGAAAACTGGGATTGTATCACAACTGCTGCACCCCGTAAACTATGTCATATATCACTGGAACCACGCCGGGCAACTTGCAAAACTCAACGTGCAGCGCAACAGAGGGCAGCGGACCTAGGGGAAGGAAGTGGAGTCGGGGACAGGTGTGTAGCACAGCTATTTTCCAAGATTCATATCTTTTATATTTACCCTTCAATGGAGCTGCATGAGGGGTTGGTTTTTTGCACGACCATATAACTGATCTATCACACTGGCACTGTTGCAATCGCTATTTCACTTATTAACCCTGTTGTTGTCTCCGGTCTGGGGAGACTATTTTGAACTTTGGTATTTTTTGGGGTGTTCAAGATGCGGTTCTGAAACTTGTGGTTGATTGACTTAAATGAGGATGGGTCGGTTGACCACGGGTTTCAGAGCCGCATCTTGAATATTTTAAAGAATATTGAAGTTGAAGGTCGGTCGTTTTTGACCGAAGACAACAGCAGGGTTAAATGAATCTCTGTATTATTCGTAGAAAACTTCACTCATCTTCCTCGCTGCTACAGTTGTGCCGCACACACTGACTGGGGCATTCGTCATATGTTTTAACTCGTTCTCTTCGAACCTCTATTGCAGAGCTGTGAGCTCTCATGTCATCTGACTTTCCTGATTCACACTAAAATGGCTGCTGGTTTCCTTGCAGCGGCTTTTATACGGGCTCTGATAGTTCCACCTGATTGGCAGTAGTATACTATATGATATGATAGCTGCAAAGCATTAGAGGAAGCCTTTGTGCTCTTGCCTGAGGTCCTGTGACTTTTCTCTGGCTGATGCAATTTTCTGCAATGTGCAATATGGCGGCAAGCATTGTTTGGATGATTCGCATCTCGAATTGTGTAAATTTGTTGAGTCAAGCAAATGTCCTAAAATTCAACATGAATTTAATTTGCATCAAATTGATTCAGTCATCTCAGTAATACTTCATAGAGCATCTTTGGCTGTTGTAACCTGCTGCAAGAATGATGAATGGAGAGACATCAGCTTCTGACAGCGCTCCTGAAGAATCTCAGCCTAATACTATTGGGCAATGGCTTCTAGTTCCCCAACATAAAACATATAAGATAAATCTCGTCCACATGACTCTGGTTTTCCAAAATAAATTACATGATGCCCATGAAGGACGTCTCTTTGATGGTTCACAATTCACATGAGAGATTTTAGAACACTTGACTTTACTGGATGGAAGTGCAGCAAATACAAGAACACACGGATCTATCTAAGCCTAGGCCTGAAGTTTCTAGTGTGAACATTGGGTTCATCAGTGTCCTTCCTTCCTTCTTCCCTGCCCCCTTCCTTTCTTTCTCCATCTCTGCCTTCCTCCCTTATCTTTTTTCCCTTCCTTCCTCCCTCCCTCCCTCCCTTCCCTTTCCTTCCTCTCCTTTCTTCCCTTCCTGCCTCCCTCCTTTCTTCCTTTCTTTCCTTGCTCCCTTACCTTCCTTTACTTCTTCCTTCCACCCTTTCCTCCCTCCCTTCCCTTTATTGCTCCCTCCTTTCCTTCCTCCCTCCCTCTCTTGCCTTCCTTCCTCCCTGCGCTCCTTCCATTCTTCCTTCTTTCTTTCATCCTTCCCTTCCCTTTCTTCCTTCTTTCCTACCTCCCTTCCCTTCCTCCTTTCCCTTTCCTTTCTTCATCCCTGACGCCCTATTTTCCTTCCTTCTTTCTTCCTTTCCTTCTTTCTCTCCCCTTTCTTTCTTTTCCCTTCCTTCCTTCTTCCCTGCCCCTTCCTTTCTTCCTCCGTCTCTGCCTTCCTCCCTTATCTTTTTTCCCTTCCTTTCTCCCTCCCTCCCTTCCCTTTCCTTCCTCTCCTTTCTTCCCTTCCTTCCTGCCTTCATCCTTTCTTCCTTTCTTTCCTTGCTCCCTTACCTTCCTTTACTTCTTCCTTCCACCCTTTCCTCCCTCCCTTCCCTTTCTTGCTCCCTCCTTTCCTTCCTCCCTCTCTTGCCTTCCTTCCTCCCTGCGCTCCTTCCATTCTTCCTTCTTTCTTTCATCCTTCCCTTCCCTTTATTCCTTCTTTCCTACCTCCCTTCCCTTTCCTTCCTCCTTTTCCCTTCCTTTCTTCATCCCTGCCTCCCTCTTTTCCTTCCTTCTTTCTTCCTTCCTCCCTTTCCTTCTTTCTCTCCTCTTCCTTTCTTTTCCCTTCCTTCCTTCTTTCCTTGCTTCCTTCTTCCTTTCCTTGCTTCCTTCTTCCTTTTCTTCCTTTTCTTCCTCCCTTACTTTCCTTCCCTCCCTCTGTTATGGCTACAATTCGATCATTCTCGCATTTCAAAAACGCTGTGGTGACTCCTATAGCGAAGAATCCCTTCCCCACACTGATAAGCAGTAGTCTTCACGGATTAAGTCTTCTATGTATCATTTGTGGTCCATCTTTGTTTTTACATACACTTGTATGTTTAGGGGATCGTTGCCCCTTATCCTTTGTGGCTACGCCTTTGATTTTTAAATGAAGATTTTATGTAAAAAAAAAAAAAAATGATAAGACGTGCAAATGAGACATTTTTCCTTTGGACCTCCCAGAACATAAACTTCCACCTTGGATGTCATTGTGGACATGGTTTGATTAATCGGCACATTTCATCTTTGTATAAATAGACATTCTGCAGCATCTACATGACTTTTCTTAAAACCTCAGACACAGGAATACCGAAAACGATTGTCATAATAATTTGTATGGAAAATCAGCTGTGTATGCACCCTGAGAAAATGTATCCTAACCATGCGGCAAGGTTTAGACAGATTACAGCAGCAGGAGATGACTGTGTTGATCTTGTAAGAGACAGTGACCATAGCTATAATTCGATGGCCCAAAGTAGACGAGATAAATAATTACACACTCAGATTGATGTGGGCATAGAGCAGGGTGTTATTAGCTGGCTGATGGCATATGTGGTGGTGATGGTGGGTGGGGTGGTATGCTGCGGGTATTTGTAGTATTGCCATATCCGGTAGAACATGTCACATCCATGTAAATTGATGATATCGAGTTAAAGAGTCAAATGTGAGTAAGGTCCATGTCCAATCATCTTTGGGTTATCATAGTGGTCCCAGGATTAAATGGTGCTTTCTTCCTCCTCACCAGGTTCAAGTGGTGTTAAATCCTGGAAGTGAAAGTTCTTGATTGGCTCTCCTATTATCCCGAGACTGAAGACAGAGGAGAAAAGAGCACATGATGAATCCATATCTGTCATACTAGCTAATATCAGGACATATCACAGTCTTGCATCACTCCCAAACATCTGGGAAAAGAACAAGGGACAGCAGTGGACACAGCACAGGTTTTTTTTCCTAGTTCTACCATGTGTCACCATACTTACTATCATCTTTATATATGACTACCGTACCACATGGTCCCAGGATATAGAGTTGTGCATAGTACCCAAATAAAATAAAACTCACATTTTCCAGGAAAAGCTCATCACGTGGACGCACATAAAGTGCCCAGCTAGCGTCCTACACCGCCAACATCCATTGTGCATGACACCTGGCCTTTCTGATTTTCCGTCTCTTGTTCTTATGAAGAACTTATTTGACATTTAGACCCAACATTTTGGACAACCCTCATTCCTGGCACATTAACAACAAAGCCTAATTTTTATAATGGCCGCTTCTGGTGAGGTCAAGTAGAACTGTTTGGACAAGTGAGGAGCCTTCAGTACGGGCACTCATCTGATGGACGAAGCTTTGGGACCACCGAGAGGTGATAAGAGAGTGATATCTAGTAGATTGGGCACCACACTACCTGAACCATTCATTAGCTTCTGGAAATGATGGATATTCGACATGATCAAGTGCTTACCGAGATGGGAACGAATACTCAACCATGGTCTTTTGAGATGTGTCCTCTGAGGTGGGAAGTATGGAGGCAATTAGTGGGGAGTGCAGCTTTCTACAGCAGTGAATTGATGGTAGTTTGGTTTTCCTATTAGAAAATCAATATTAGAAGTAATAATAAATGGCTAACAATTGGATGTAGGAGGGCAGGTAGTGCGTCACTTACGAGTAGAGAGGCCTAGCTCAGGACTGAAGTATAGATATAGGCTTGGTAAATAGATTGGTGCCCAATAAAACTTCTCTGGAGAAGGTGACTCAAGTAATGGTGTCACATATAAAAATATGTATAGTCCTCCATGAATGACCTCTGATAAGGTGACTAATGACAGAGCTCAAATGCCCCAATAAAAATTACGTATATAATACGGTCAAGTGCCATTTATAATTCTGGTCTTTTGGGCCCTCCTAGGCACCATGTCCCTTTGCAGCTGCACCATCATATGGATACACCGCCGTTTGTTCACTATAACTAGGATTGTATGTTGACCCTACACCAATGGTCAGCAAGTGCTGTACCTGTCCTCTCCAAGCAGGTTCCTCAACCACAATTTTGAAATGAAATATTCTGTTTTGAAGATTCTGCCTAATTCATCCTCAATTTTTTCAAGCTTTTTCCTTATGAAAGTCACCCAGGAAACTTTAGTACAGAGGCTGAATAAAGACTGTAAGGTAACAAAGACAACCAATGTTAGAAATGAGAAGATGGTCAGCACCAGGTCCACACCAGGACATATCGATCTCAGCTCACGGGGAAATATCTTAGAAATTTAATGCTGGTACCTCAAAGAATCTCCGATCCCTCCATGTTGCTGTTATTTTGCTCCTAGAACATAAATACAGGAGAAAGAAAATAAAATGAGCGTTTTGGGAGGTAGAGCAGCCAGGAGAACATCCTCATGGTGTACACGTAAACTCGTAAATGGCAGCATGTGCTTAGCGGAGAGTGAAGATTGTGAAGACTGTTATTGTAGCCTGGTACAAAACTTTTCTCTATATTTGTGTTGATCATAAAATTATGGGATTTTGAGTTTCTCGATATTTTCTAGAAGGATATCGTACTTTCCACGTGCCAAGTGGTGCCGATCGTCCAGTCCTGCTCCAAGGATAATGGCAGAGTATTTGACAGCCAGTTGTCTCAGTGCGGCTCTTGATCTTTTTTCCAGATCGGACAACTCTGCCATTTTTTCTGGAGGTATTATGACTCTGAAAAACACCAATAAACAGCATTGTATGAAAGACTCCCCTTTAGAGGGGTTGAGGGGCAGCATAATGGACAATGAATAGCCCTTTCTTTCCATGTCAGACTCATGATCCTTTTCGTAAAGACACTTACGGCAGTAAAGATTCTGGCTTTTTTCCTCGAGATCTTTTTATTAGATGGCAGTATACATAATTAATCACGGCCAAGAGGAATTCATCCACTTCTTTAGATCTAAAGGAAAATTATAACAGTTTATTTAATTAAGACTCCTTGGCCCCGATTCATCATTGTTGCTCCTCCGATTTTCTGGCGTCATTTGCTCCTTTTTAGTGGCATTAGTATTTGCATTTTATTATACATTTTGTACCATTTTTTTGTCTTTTTTAAGTCTTTTACTTTTCTTTGATAACTTTGCTTATCCGGATATTTAAGACAGATTCGTGTAATGCAAATTTAACCAAATTTCACTTTTTTTTTTTACACATCTCCCTCCAGTTCTCCCTGGAGAAGTTTTCGATTTGACTTACTTTAGCAACTTTTTGAAGACCGAAAGTGTTAAATCCTTCAAAAACCGGTTTATGGAAATAAAAGAGCATTTTTTTTCTATTTTGTGCCAAAATGGGTCAAATGTGCCGTTTTGAAGAATTTGGTCCAAAAAAACCATCAGCAAATACCACAAGACAAAAGATGAAAAGTGACTCCAATAAATCACATATGGGTCCAGAAATATTTGGAATAACAGTTTTGGGAACCAATGCTCATAAAACATAGAGACACCAATCATCAATTCTCTCTGCCCCGTTACCACCTCTTACCACCCATATAGTCCATGGGGCAATAGTAAAGTTGCCTGCGGGTTTTGTGTACATCGGTACAGCTTTCCAGCAAGTTTTTCTTTTTTGATGTATAGAAAAGATTTCTGAGTAGATAAAGCTCAGGTGGGAAGGTCAGGGCTGGACCACACCCCTAGTAGTTGTGGCCCCATTAGAAGACTCCTCATATCCTTGGCTTCGCTACTTAGATCCAGCATGAAGGTCAAAATGGTTAACACAGTGGAAGATATTTAGATTCTCGACACTGAAGGTTTCTGGGATCTATCAAGTTTCCATCGCTATAACTTAAATCAAGATGAACAGAAACAGAATATTTTGTTGGTTTTCTAGAAATAACTTACGCGAGGACAGAAGAAAACTCAGATGTTAGGCACAGACGATGTTGGTCCTCAATCAAAGTTAAAGCAACCCCTGGAAAAGAATGGACACATGAGATGGATCTGTTGGTCACCAAGTGAATGGGGAAAAAAAAATCATTGGGTTCCTTTATGGTTTTCACTTGTCCCCTCACCAATGGATTGATGGCACATAGACATGTCATGTACTTGTCACCTTGACCATACTTACTCTTCACGTCTTCCAGAGTCACTTTGTCATGTTGTCTCATTCTTGGTAGAACCATGTACCTCGGGGTGAAGGTCCTTTCTGAAAATGTAGTTCCTAGTTGTGGTCTGAAGTAGGTGAATGATTGTCTTAAAGCGACAATAGGAGATTAAGTTACTGGTTTCTCAGCTGTTCAGAATGTCCACTTGTACAACATATAAGTATGAGAACAGGTCATTATCCTTGTCAAACAAGTTTAGTAAAACAAGGTTTTGCTCCTAAACTAGCCACCCCTACCTGATAGCCCTCTATCTGTAGTCTCCAAAGGGTTTTCAGTAGCCACCATTGACGTATTAATTTGCCAAAATTGAAATGTAATGCCCGGGCACAGCTTACACTAATAAAAACTTTTGTTACGTTGCGATGGAGCCACAGTTGGGGCACCTAACCACCATTACATGATTGTGATTGACCGCCAACCTAGTCATTCTTCTCAACGAGGTTGTGTAATGAGAAAGGACAAAAGACTCAGTACTGGGGATTACGGGGGTCCCACTGATCGTACATTTATCTCCTATACTGTGGATGCGTCTATGAACATAACAGTAAACGTTTTCATTCTTATGAAAGACGTGAAAATTTATATCACTCCACTAATTCTCCACAGTATCTGATGTTACAACTTCTCCTCATCCGCTCGTTTCTCTTTTGTAAGGCTATGCTAATGGTACCTGTCTGCTGGGCGATCCAGAAATAGAAGGTTCTCCTTGGATCCCATGAATAATGCTGCTCCTGCAACCGAGGGATTTCCTGATCTGCACATTGCTCTGTCTAAAGTAATATTATAATAAGAGAAGAACTATAAGGAACAGGATCCAGAGAAGAGAAGAATAGGTATACAGGCAAAAGGGACTAGATGCCATCTTGTGGAAATGATTCATCCTCGTACAGGCTTATACTCAAGAGTCCAGACCGGCAGACTGAGGACTAAATCATCCCAAACATGAGCACTGGCTATATACTAAATATAAAAAGAAAGTCCAGCTCACCCGCCTATATGGTTGCAGCAATCGGAGCAAGAAACCGTCTGTGCCAGGATGCCAGGAGAAACTGTTCAGTCCCATGATGGTGCAATATACCATATTTTTCCAATTATAAGACACACTTCCCCCCCCCCCCCCCGAATTTGGGAGGAACGTAGGAATGCATTGTACAATCCGAATGTAACTTAGCGGGGAATGTGGGGCGGCTGTGATGGTGCAGGAGTCATAGGAGGCAGGCTCACACATCTGGCCAGGAAAAGGGGGAGAAAAAAACATATATGGACAGGACAGCATGGGATCGCAGCTGATTTTTTTTGTGACATTTCCCTGCCTGTTTTTAATTAATATTTTACCTAAAAGAAAGAATCATTTGCAATCCCCTGCTGTCCTCTCTGTATTCTCTCTTTTGTGTCCTCCCCTGCCCAGGAGATGTGGTACGATCAGACCATGTTCCTGCCCGGTCAGACACAGCCACAACAGGAGCACATTTATAAGATTATCTCAGCACAGGAACATTTTATTTAAACACATCCAATTGTGGAAATTATTATTATTCCAAGATCTATTGATTAAAATGTACTTTTGTTTCTGGGAAAAACCCTGGAAGGGTGTACCAGAAATGCGATAATACAATGTTTTTAATTTTATTCTTTCCTTGTACATTTTAATTGTATTTTTCATATAGTTATCTGTTTGTATTCTTCCACTGAATAAACTATTTTGCATCATTGTAGACTTGAACATTTTCTCCTTTTCCTTACTGGCTTTATAGTGCACATAATTTTCAGAAAGGGTTAACCTTGGGACGTCTTGGAGTATAACCCCGTCTATGAGGGTTATTTCTGAATGACTCGAGATCAGAGTGATTTTTAATAAATAACATCTAATAGAAAATGATGCACTCCCATATAGTATTCCATCCACATATAATTCGCAGCTATTGACCATTAAAAGGAAGCTCCACATTTATTGCCACTGTAGATGATATATTACAGAAGAGACTGACCACAATCACTTAATATCCACCTGCGAGTTGGAGAGAAATAATAGAGATGAGAGATGAGGATGAAGGGTCAGTTCTTACCTTAGGAATTCGAGTTCCTTCTTCTCATCGTTCCAGATCCATGTTCCTGTATATGGCTTCCTTATCTGATGGGAAATCGAAGAAGAAACTTCAGATCTAATCTTAGACGGAGAACCTACTACCTGACTAATGATGAAGTCAGGAAACGGTCAATAATGGATATTAGAGCAGGAATGTCAAATATGGTGGGTCAGATGTGCGTGGATGGGGAAACTCAACTGTGCGTGGGTTGGTAAACTGAACTGTGCGTGGGTAGGGAAACTGAACTGTGCGTGGATGGGGAAACTGAACTATGCATGGGTGGGGAAACTGAACTGTGCGTGGGTAGGGAAACTGAACTGTGCGTGGGTAGGGAAACTGAACCGTGCGTGGGTAGGGAAACTGAACTGTGCGTGGATGGGGAAACTGAACTATGCATGGGTGGGGAAACTGAACTGTGCGTGGGTGGGGAAACTGAACTGTGCGTGGATGGGGAAACTGAACTATGCATGGGTGGGGAAACTGAACTGTGCGTGGGTAGGGAAACTGAACTGTGCGTGGATGGGGAAACTGAACTATGCATGGGTAGGGAAACTGAACTGTGCGTGGGTAGGGAAACTGAACTGTGCGTGGGTAGGGAAACTGAACCGTGCGTGGGTAGGGAAACTGAACAGTGCGTGGGTAGGGAAACTGAACAGTGCGTGGGTAGGGAAACTGAACAGTGCATGGGTGGGGAAACTGAACTGTGCGTGGGTGGGGAAACTGAACTGTGCATGGGTGGGGAAACTGAACTGTGCATGGGTGGGGAAACTGAACTGTGCATGGGTTGGGAAACTGAACTGTGCATGGCTGGGGAAACTGAACTGTGCATGTGGGAAACTGAACTGTGCATGAGGGTTAACTGGAATGTGCATGGAGTTAAACTGAATGTTACATGGGTGGGGAAGCAACTGTGCACGAGTGGGGAACATGAACTGTGCATGGGGTTAAACTGAACTGTGCATGGGTGGGGAAAATGAACTGTGCATGGGTGGGGAAGCTGAACTGTGCATGGGTGGGGAAACTGAACTGTGCATTGGTGGGGAAACTGAACTGTGCATGGGTGGGGAAACTGAACTGTGCATGAGGGTAAACTGAACTGTGCATGGGTGAGTAAACTGAACTGTGCGTGGGTGGGGAAACTGAACTGTGTGTGGGTTGGGAAACTGAACTGTGCATGGGTTGGGAAACTGAACTGTGCATGAGGGTAAACTGAACTGTGCATGGGTGGGGAAAATGAACTGTGCGTGGGTGGGGAAGCTGAACTGTGCATGGGTGGGGAAACTGAACTGTGCATGGGTGGGGAAACTGAACTGTGCATGGGTGGGGAAACTGAACTGTGCATGGGTGGGGAAACTGAACTGTGCATGAGGGTAAACTGAACTGTGCATGGGTGGGGAAACTGAACTGTGCATGAGGGTAAACTGAACTGTGCGTGGGTGGGGAAACTGAACTGTGCGTGGGTGGGGAAACTGAACTGTGCGTGGGTGGGGAAACTGAACTGTGCGTGGGTGGGGAAACTGAACTGTACGTGGGTTGGGAAACTGAACTGTGCGTGGGTGGAGAAACTGAACTGTGCGTGGGTGGGGAAACTGAACTGTGCGTGGGTGGGGAAACTGAACTGTGCGTGGGTGGGGAAACTGAACTGTACGTAGGTGGGGAAACTGAACTGTACGTGGGTGGGGAAACTGAATTGTGCATGGGTAGGGAAACTGAACTGTGCATGGGGAAACTGAACTGTGCGTGGGTGGGGAAAATGAACTGCATGGGTGGGGAAACTGAACTGTGCATGGGTGGGGAAACTGAACTGTGCATGTTGGAAACTGAACTGTGCATGAGGGTTAACTGGAATGTGCATGGAGTTAAACTGAATGTTACATGGGTGGGGAAACAACTGTGCATGAGTGGGGAACCTGAACTGTGCATGGGGTTAAACTGAACTGTGCATGGGTGGGGAAAATGAACTGTGCATGGGTGGGGAAACTGAACTGTGCATGGGTGGGGAAACTGAACTGTGCATGGGTGGGGAAACTGAACTGTGCATGGGTGGGGAAACTGAACTGTGCATGAGGGTAAACTGAACTGTGCATGGGTGGGGAAACTGAACTGTGCATGAGGGTAAACTGAACTGTGCGTGGGTGGGGAAACTGAACTGTGCGTGGGTGGGGAAACTGAACTGTGCGTGGGTGGGGAAACTGAACTGTGCGTGGGTGGGGAAACTGAACTGTACGTGGGTTGGGAAACTGAACTGTGCGTGGGTGGAGAAACTGAACTGTGCGTGGGTGGGGAAACTGAACTGTGCGTGGGTGGGGAAACTGAACTGTGCGTGGGTGGGGAAACTGAACTGTACGTAGGTGGGGAAACTGAACTGTACGTGGGTGGGGAAACTGAATTGTGCATGGGTAGGGAAACTGAACTGTGCATGGGGAAACTGAACTGTGCGTGGGTGGGGAAAATGAACTGCATGGGTGGGGAAACTGAACTGTGCATGGGTGGGGAAACTGAACTGTGCATGTTGGAAACTGAACTGTGCATGAGGGTTAACTGGAATGTGCATGGAGTTAAACTGAATGTTACATGGGTGGGGAAACAACTGTGCATGAGTGGGGAACCTGAACTGTGCATGGGGTTAAACTGAACTGTGCATGGGTGGGGAAAATGAACTGTGCGTGGGTGGGGAAGCTGAACTGTGCGTGGGTGGGGAAACTGAACTGTGCGTGGGTGGGGAAACTGAACTGTGCGTGGGTGGGGAAACTGAACTGTGCGTGGTGGGGAAACTGAGCTGTGCATGAGGGTTAAACTGAACCATACATGGGTGGGGAAATTGAACTTTGCACGAGTGGGGAACCTGAACTGTGCATGGGGTTAAACTGAACAGTGCATGGGTGGGGAAATTGAACTATGCGTGGGTGGGAAAACTGAACTGCGCATGGGGAAACTGAACTGTGCATAGGGGAAACTGTACTGTGCATGAATGGCGCAACTAAATTGTGCATGGGTGGCACAACTGAATTGTGTGTGGAAGGGGCAACTGTGCTGTGCATGGGGGTAGTTACTTGCATTAATGGAGCAACTGAACTGGAGGGCCAACTGAATTGTGCATGGGTGGGCCTACAGAATAATTTGTGGACAATGTAACTGAACTATGTGTGGGCGGGGCAAAAACCTGTATATGGGCGGGCAACTGAACTGTGCATGAGCATGGTAAATGAATTACTTGTGGGTGAGGAAGTGAAAATGCATGGAAATTTCACAGTGATGCAGACAGAAGCTGAATCTTGTGAGTCACAGTACTTGGAATTAACTTATGAAAGTATGTTTCTTAAAATCACAGGACCCCACACCTGAATTTTAAATAGCCGCACAAGCAACAGCGTCAGTGGTGGAGGAGCCACAGATGTAAATTACAAAATAATTACCAATATGGAACTGAAGTTTGTTTTACATGGCTTGCAATGGGGCAGGGTTTAGCAGAATACACATTTTTTTCAGAATTTTCCATGTATTTTGTCCTCAATATGAAGACCGTAAAATGAGGACAGATTAGAGGGATGTTGTTGAACATGATGCTTACAATTTTTTATAGCGATGATAAGGTTTTTTTTATCCAAGCCTGACCCCCAAAATTATTTACAACCCCCAAATTCATACACCCACTAGGGCTTCACTTGGCCTAAAAATAAGCCTTTGTGCTCTTTGAGTTGATCGTGAACAAAACAAAATACAAATGTTTGTAGATGTACACAATTTCCACCAGTAATTCACACCACAAGTATAGATGAGGTAGTAAAGGCAACAAGTGACGTTATTTACCTGCTCCATGGTTGTGGCATAGAACAGACTGAGGAAATCACGAAGATTCCAATGCTAAGAATTCTTTTACTAAGTAACTTCTATTATGACATATTTAGCAGATGTGATCACTGTGGGCGGGACAACTGAACTGTTCTTAGGCGGGGCAACTGAACTATTCTTGGGTGGGACAATTGAACTATTCTTGGGCGGGACAACTGAACTATTCTTGGACGGGACAATTGAACTATTCTTGGGTGGGACAATTGAACTATTCTTGGGCGGGACAACTGAACTATTCTTGGACGGGACAATTGAACTATTCTTGGACGGGACAATTGAACTATTCTTGGGCGGGACAACTGAACTATTCTTGGGCGGGACAACTGAACTATTCTTGGACGGGACAATTGAACTATTCTTGGACGGGACAACTGAACTATTCTTGGGCGGGACAACTGAACTATTCTTGGACAGGACAATTGAACTATTCTTGGGTGGGACAATTGAACTATTCTTGGGCGGGACAATTGAACTATTCTTGGGCGGGGCAATTGAACTATTTTTGGGCGGGACAACTGAACTATTCTTGGACGGGACAATTGAACTATTCTTGGGTGGGACAATTGAACTATTCTTGGGCGGGACAATTGAACTATTCTTGGGCGGGACAATTGAACTATTCTTGGGCGGGGCAACTGACCTTTTTCTGGGTGGGACCACTGAACTATCAGGGCACAATCTGTGTCAAAAAGTATCTGTGTGCACATAGCCTTAGACTGTCTCCCTACGATGAGTTTTTGATAAGATTTGGCATGGCCCCTTTGTTGAGTCAAAAACGCAGCATCTTACAATTCCAGGAAACTGTATGGGATTTATAAAAATCTCCTGACCACTGTGCGTCTATTACATATAGTTTAAACTAACTTGGGGTGTATGTTTCAATTTCGCTTGCAGGTACACTGAGCTTTATGTGCAGATTTTTCTCATAGACTTTCTCATTAGATGCAAAAAAAGCTGTAGGTCAATAAGGGATCATGACTGTATCAATAAAGTTTTGTCAAAGCCAGGCAGTATCAAAAACAAAGCAGCTTTATTTATAGCATGATACAACAAAATGAGACAAAAACCGCAACGTCAAAAAGGCGATAAAATCGCATGTATAAAAATGCACTAAAAATGCAATAGAAAAACGTGACCAAATAGATACAGAAAATCTACAACATCAAAAACTCACCAAATACTCGTCGTAGGAACACAGCCTTAAAGTGTTTTGTGACTTTTAAAAAGAAAAAAAAACTAACACGGTGCTCCAGTTGTGTCGCCTTTTTTAGTAATTATTTTGATTTTAATATACTGAATTGTCTGTGCCGTTCTTGTTACCAAAGTATTTCAGAATTTGGGACCTAACTTTGAATTTTGCCCAGGGCCGGAATTTGTATAAAACCTGCCCTAGTTACTATCAATAGTTAAATGAATTACTCTGCATTATTGCTAATTAATCTGTCTCTATTGGACTGTGCCATAGGGACAATTAACCCCATAGGTGTGTGCTACCTGTGGTCTCCAGGAAAGGAAAAATTCAGATAAGTAAATTATTATTTTTGTGGTGTACGGTACTTTATCCACACTAGATGGCAGTAGAGTACAGTGAATATGTTGCAAGCTATTGACTGCAGCGTAAATGTTCATGTAAATGTTGTGGGGTATAAATCCTGCAGAACAGATATATTTGGCTCCGAGTTGTTTCATTTTGTTTTATGTATCTGTTTTTATTTACTATTTGCAACACACAGCACAAAGAAAAAAGTGTTTAAAAACTGTCACATATTTCTGGAGAAGGTGGGTTGCAACAAATATGAGGATAGCATTTTTGTTCCTATAGTGGCTGCCATCCAGCTTTTATGGACTCCTACAATGGAAACCCTCATTGCAATGCTTAGGGCACAATGAGATTGCCGTATAAATCAGAACAGAGTGCACGGACTGGCTGGCAGCTCTCCCTACCCACGCGTGACAGCTTCATATCTCTATGCAGCTGACATGCTTGGGTCGGGAGAGCCACCGGCCAGTCCGTGCACTCTGTTCTGATTTATATGACCGCCTGTGAGCATAAAATGATTCTCCAGCACCAGTCACTTCCGCATCAGGAGGCAGCTGATGAGTTTTTTATCAGCAGGTGCCAGCGAGGATGGAGGCCCACCCAATGGCAGGTGCACAATACATGCTGCCTTTGCATGAGACCTGACAAGCACCTGCCAATGCAACTCATCAGCACCTCTGTGCATGAGACCTGGCATGCACCTGCCAATACAACTCATCAGCGCCTCTGTGCATGAGACCTGACAAGCACCTGCCAATGCAACTCATCAGCGCCTCTGTGCATGAGACCTGACAAGCACCTGCCAATGCAACTCATCAGCGCCTCTGTGCATGAGACCTAACAAACTGTGTTGTGAATTCTGTTGTCAAGCTCCCTCCTGTGGTCGTGAATGGTACTTCGGCGAGTTCCGTCTATGGGCTCCCTCTGGTGGCTGTGAGTGAAGCTGCGGCTTCTGAGGTTCCTTACACAGGTGATGTGGTTTATCCTTTAGTTGGCTCTGCTATTTAACTCCTCTCAGATCGTTACTCCAGGCCAGCTGTCAATGTTTTTGCATTTGTTCAGTTCGCTCCTGGATCTCTCTGGTGACCTGCCTTCTCCTGCAGAAGCTAAGTTCCTAATTGTCATTATTTGTTCACTGTTTTCTTGTCCAGCTGGTTATCATGATTTTGTCTTGCTAGCTGGAAGCTCTGGGATGCAGAGTGGCCCCTTCCGCACCGTGAGTCAGTGCGGAGGTCTTTTTGCACACTCTGTGTGGTCTTTTGTAGGTTTTTGTGCTGATCGCAAAGTTACCTTTCCTATCCTCTGTCTATTTAGTTAGTCTGGCCTCCCTTTGCTGAAACCTGTTTCATTTCTACGTTTGTGACTTTCATCTTTACTCACAGTCAATATATGTGGGGGGCTTCCTTTACCTTTGGGGAATTTCTCTGAGGCAAGGTAGGCTTTATTTTCCTTCTCTAGGGCTAGATAGCCCTTAGGCTGTGACGAGGCGCCTAGGTCTGGTCAGGAGCGCTCCACGGCTATTTCTAGTGTGTGTGATAGGATTAGGGCTTGCGGTCAGCAGAGTTCCCACATCCCAGAGTTCGTCCTGTATGTGGTTTAACTATCAGGTCATTCCGGGTGCTCCTAACCACCAGGTCATAACAGTACAGCTGGCCCAAAAGTATTAATGCATCTCAATAGAGGGATAAGAGAACTTCTGAGACCATTTTTTTTTCTTTGCACTGTGTTTTGTCTTTCTTATCCTCTAGATCTTTGGGTGGTTCAGGACACAGGTGTAGTTATGGACATTCAAGGTTTGTCCTCTTGTGTGGATCATCTCACTGCAAGATTACAAAACATTCAAGATTTTGTGGTTCAGAATCCTATGTTAGAGCCTAGAATTCCTATTCCTGACTTATTTTCTGGGGATAGATCTAGGTTCTTGAATTTCAAAAATAATTGTAAACTGTTTCTAGCTTTGAAACCCCGCTCCTCTGGTGACCCCACTCAACAAGTAAAAATCATTATTTCTTTGTTGCGTGGTGACCCTCAAGACTGGGCATTTTCCCTTGCGCCAGGAGATCCTGCATTGCGTGATGTAGATGCGTTTTTTCTGGCGCTTGGATTGCTTCATGATGAACCAAATTCAGTGGATCAGGCAGAGAAAATCTTGCTGGCTTTGTGTCAGGGTCAGGATGAAGCGTAGGTGTACTGTCAGAGGTTTAGAAAGTGGTCTGTGCTTACTCAGTGGAATGAATGTGCCCTGGCGGCAATTTTCAGAAAGGGTCTTTCTGAAGCCCTTAAGGATGTCATGGTGGGATTTCCCACACCTGCTGGTCTGAATTAGTCTATGTCTTTGGCCATTCAGATCGATCGGCGCATGCGTGAGCGCAAAGCTGTGCACCATCTGGCGGTGTTCTCTGAGCATAGGCCTGAGCCTATGCAGTGTGATAGGACTTTGACCAGAGCTGAACGGCAAGAACACAGACGTCGGAATGGGCTGTGTTTTTACTGTGGTGAATCCACTCATGCTATCTCCGATTGTCCTAAGCGCACTAAGCGGTTCGCTAGGTCTGCCACCATTGGTACGGTACACTCTAAATTTCTTTTGTCCGTTACTCTGATTTGCTCTCTGTCGTCCTTTTCTGTAATGGCATTTGTGAATTCAGGCGCTGCCCTGAATTTGATAGACTTGGAGTTTGCCAGGCGCTGTAGTTTTTTCTTGGAGCCCTTGCAGTATCCTATTCCATTGAGAGGAATTGATGCTACACCTTTGGCCAAGAATAAACCTCAGCATTGGACTCAATTGACCATGTGCATGGCTCCTGCACATCAGGAGGATATTCGCTTTTTGGTCTTGCATAATCTGCATGATGTGGTCGTTTTGGGGTTGCCATGGCTACAGGTCCATAATCCAGTGTTGGATTGGAAATCTATGTCTGTGTCCAGCTGGGGTTGTCAGGGGGTACATGGTGATGTTCCATTGCTGTCAATTTCGCCTTCCACTCCTTCTGAAGTCCCTGAGTTTTTATCAGATTACCGGGATGTATTTGAAGAGCCCAAATCCAGTGCCCTACCTCCTCATAGGGATTGCGACTGTGCTATTAATTTGATTCCTGGTAGTAAGTTTCCTAAGGGCCGTCTGTTTAACTTATCTGTGCCGGAGCACGCTGCTATGCGGAGTTATGTAAAGGAATCCTTGGAGAAGGGTCATATTCGTCAGTCGTCGTCACCATTGGGAGCAGGATTCTTTTTTGTGGCCAAGAAGGATGGTTCTTTGAGACCGTGTATTGATTACCGCCTTCTTAATAAGATCACAGTCAAATTTCAGTATCCTTTGCCGCTGCTGTCTGATTTGTTTGCTCGGATTAAGGGGGCTAGTTGGTTCACCAAGATAGATCTGCGTGGTGCGTATAATCTTGTGCGAATTAAACAGGGTGATGAATGGAAAACGGTATTTAATACACCCGAGGGCCATTTTGAGTACATGGTTATGCCATTCGGGCTTTCTAATGCTCCATCTGTGTTTCAGTCCTTTATGCATGACATCTTCCGAGAGTACCTGGATAGATTCATGATTGTATATTTGGATGACATTTTGGTCTTTTCGGATGATTGGGAGTCTCATGTTAAGCAGGTCAGAATGGTGTTCCAGGTCCTTCGTGCAAATTCCTTGTTCGTGAAGGGGTCAAAGTGTCTCTTTGGAGTTCAGAAGGTTTCATTTTTGGGTTTCATTTTTTCCCCTTCTACTATCGAGATGGGCCCTGTTAAAGTTCAGGCCATTTACGATTGGACTCAGCCGACATCTGTGAAGAGCTTGCAGAAGTTTCTGGGCTTTGCTAATTTTTATCGTCGCTTCATCGCTAATTTTTCCAGTATTGCTAAACCGTTGACTGATTTGACCAAGAAAGGTGCTGATGTGGTCAATTGGTCCTCTGCGGCTGTAGAGGCTTTTCAGGAGTTGAAGCGACGTTTTGCTTCTGCCCCTGTGTTGTGCCAGCCAGATGTTTTGCTCCCTTTTCAGGTTGAGGTTGATGCTTCTGAAATTGGAGCAGGGGCTGTGTTGTCGCAAAGAAGTTCTGATGGCTCGGTGATGAAACCCTGTGCCTTCTTTTCTAGAAAATTCTCGCCTGCTGAGCGCAATTATGATGTGGGCAATCGGGAGTTGTTGGCCATGAAGTGGGCATTCGAGGAGTGGCGACATTGGCTTGAAGGAGCTAAGCATCACGTGGTGGTCTTGACTGATCACAAGAATTTAACTTATCTCGAGTCTGCCAAACGGTTGAATCCTAGACAGGCTCGATGGTTGCTCTTTTTCTCCCGTTTTGATTTTGTGGTTTCATACCTTCCGGGATCTAAGAATGTGAAGGCTGACGCCCTGTCAAGGAGTTTTGTGCCTGACTCTCCGGGTGTTCCGGAGCCGGCGGGTATTCTTAAAGAAGGGGTAATTTTGTCTGCCATTTCCCCTGATTTGCGGCGTGTGCTGCAAAAGTTTCAGGCTGATAGACCTGACCGTTGTTCTACGGAGAAACTGTTTGTCCCTGATAGATGGACTAGTAGAGTTATCTCTGAGATTCATTGTTCAGTGTTGGCTGGGCATCCTGGAATCTTTGGTACCAGAGATTGGTGGCCCTCTTTGTCACGGGATGTGCGTTCTTCTGTGCAGTCCTGTGGGACTTGTGCTGCTGTTCTCATGCCAGTGGGTTGCTTTTGCCCTTGCCGATCCCGAAGAGGCCCTTGACGCATATTTCCATGGATTTTATTTCTGATCTCCCTGTTTCTCAAAGGATGTCGGTCATTTGGGTGGTTTGTGATCGCTTCTCTAAGATGGTCCATTTGGTACCCTTACCTAAATTGTCTTCCTCCTCTGATTTGGTGCCATTGTTTTTCCAGCATGTGGTTCGTTTGCATGGCATTCCAGAGAACATCGTCTCGGACAGAGGTTCCCAGTTTGTTTCGAGGTTTTGGCGGTCCATTTGTGCTAAGATGGGCATTGATTTGTCTTTTTCTTCGGCTTTCCATCCTCAGACTAATGACCAAACCGAACGAGCTAATCAGACTTTGGAGACATATCTGAGATGCTTTGTTTCTGCTGATCAGGATGATTGGGTGTCCTTCTTGCCTTTGGCTGAGTTCGCCCTTAATAATCGGGCCAGCTCGGCTACTTTAGTTTCTCCTTTTTTCTGTAATTCTGGTTTCCATCCTCGTTTCTTTTCAGGGCAGGTTGAGCCTTCGGACTGTCCTGGTGTGGATGCGGTGGTGGACAGGTTGCAGCAGATTTGGACTCATGTGGTGGACAATTTGACATTGTCCCAGGAGAAGGCTCAAAGTTTCGTTAACCGCCGGCGTTGTGTTGGTCCCCGACTTCGTGTTGGGGATTTGGTTTGGTTGTCATCTCGTCACGTTCCTATGAAGGTTTCCTCTCCTAAGTTTAAGCCTCGTTTCATTGGGCCATATAAGATTTCTGAAGTTCTTAATCCTGTGTCATTTTGTTTGGACCTTCCAGCTTCTTTTGCCATCCATAATGTGTTCCATAGGTCGTTGTTGCGGAGATACGTGGCGCCTATGGTTCCCTCTGTTGATCCTCCTGCCCCGGTGTTGGTCGAGGGGGAGTTGGAGTATGTGGTGGAGAAGATTTTGGATTCTCGTGCTTCGAGACGGAAACTTCAGTACCTGGTCAAGTGGAAGGTTTATGGTCAGGAAGATAATTCCTGGGTTTTTGCCTCTGATGTTCATGCTGCCGATCTTGTTCTTGCCTTTCATTTGGTTCATCCTGGTCGGCCTGGGGGCTCTGGTGAGGGTTTGGTGACCCCTCCTCAAGGGGGGGGGTACTGTTGTGAATTCTGTTGTCAAGCTCCCTCCTGTGGTCGTGAATGTTACTTTGGCGAGTTCCGTCTATGGGCTCCCTCTGGTGGCTATGAGTGAAGCTGCGGCTTCTGAGGTTCCTTACACAGGTGACGTGGTTTATCCTTTAGTTGGCTCTGCTATTTAACTCCTCTCAGATCGTTACTCCAGGCCAGCTGTCAATGTTTTTGCATTTGTTCAGTTCGCTCCTGGATCTCTCTGGTGACCTGCCTTCTCCTGCCGAAGCTAAGTTCCTGATTGTCATTATTTGTTCACTGTTTTCTTGTCCAGCTGGTTATTATGATTTTGTCTTGCTAGCTGGAAGCTCTGGGATGCAGAGTGGCCCCTTCCGCACCGTAAGTCAGTGCGGAGGTCTTTTTGCACACTCTGTGTGGTCTTTTGTAGGTTTTTGTGCTGATCGCAAAGTTACCTTTCCTATCCTCTGTCTATTTAGTTAGTCTGGCCTCCCTTTGCTGAAACCTGTTTCATTTCTACGTTTGTGACTCATCTTTACTCACAGTCAATATATGTGGGGGGCTTCCTTTACCTTTGGGGAATTTCTCTGAGGCAAGGTAGGCTTTATTTTCCTTCTCTAGGGCTAGATAGCCCTTAGGCTGTGACGAGGCGCCTAGGTCTGGTCAGGAGCGCTCCACGGCTATTTCTAGTGTGTGTGATAGGATTAGGGCTTGCAGTCAGCAGAGTTCCCACATCCCAGAGTTTGTCCTGTATGTGGTTTAACTATCAGGTCATTCCGGGTGCTCCTAACCACCAGGTCATAACAAAACTGCCAATGCAACTCATCAGCGCATCTGTGCATGAGACCTGACAAGCACCTGTCAATGCAACTCATCAGCGCCTCTGTGCATGAGACCTGACAAGCACCTGTCAACGCAACTCATCAGCGCCTCTGTGCATGAGACCTGGCATGCACCTGCCAATGCAACTCATCAGTGCCTATGTGCATGAGACCTGACAAGCACCTGCCAATGCAACTCATCAGCGCCTCTGTGCATGAGACCTAACAAACTGCCAATGCAACTCATCAGCGCATCTGTGCATGAGACCTGACAAGCACCTGCCAATGCAACTCATCAGCGCCTCTGTGCATGAGACCTAACAAACTGCCAATGCAACTCATCAGCGCATCTGTGCATGAGACCTGACAAGCACCTGCCAATGCAACTCATCAGCGCCTCTGTGCATGAGACCTGACAAGCACCTGTCAATGCAACTCATCAGCGCCTCTGTGCATGAGACCTGACAAGCACCTGTCAACGCAATTCATCAGCGCCTCTGTGCATGAGACCTGACAAGCACCTGCCAATGCAACTCATCAGTGCCTATGTGCATGAGACCTGACAAGCACCTGCCAATGCAACTCATCAGCGCTTCTCACTTCCAGATGTGGAAGTGAGAGATGCTGGATAATCCCTTTAAATTTGTAGCAATACACTCTTGGATCACCTACCTCTATACTTCACTAACCAATGCGCATCAGTTGACATGAAAAAGTTGCACATTATGTGGAGTGCGACGATATTTCCAACTTTTTCGCAGTTTTTTGCATATTACTTCAATGTACTGTACATTAAGACTAAATGTCAATGTTAGTATATTTTCCGTGTAATAAAAGGAATCCAGGAAGATAACACGTCATAAGTTGGGTTATGGCCCCAGTCTGAGGTCGGATTCATATATGTATGTGCTAAAATGTCCAAATTATGGCGCCACATCTGCTCTGCTCCGTGTGAAATGTCTGCCAGCGTCATCCAACCTCAGTTCTTTAAAACCGTACAAGCTCCAGCTTCTGAGTTGATTCCATTAAGGGCAGGTTCAGACGACCGTATTTTCGGTCCCATTGCGATCCGACGAAACACTGGATCACCCCAGACCAATATTTTGATATGAGGCCGTGCACGTGTCCGATTTTATCCTTGGACAGACACTGAAGCATGTCCAAGTTTGGTCCAATATTCGGATCGCTCTCGGCCATGCAGATCAATAAGCTCATGGAAAACATCAGATTGCACTCGGATGACATCTGAGTGCAGTCCGGTTTCTACGGTCTCATAGAATAGAGAAGATGGAGACATTTTTTTCTACATCTTCCCCTCATCCGAGAGAATCGAATCACACTGATCAGAGCGTGATTAGGATGAGCTCTTACGGATGAGAGAATCTATGGTTGTCTGCGCCTGCCCTTAGAATGTTTCTTTTCACGCACAGTAAACAGAGATATTGAAAAATAATACAGTGTCAGAGATTATTTTAGGAAGTACAGAACTTTTTGCGGATTCAACTTTTCATTTAACAAACAAGTGGTAGCCTGGTTCAGTTTAGGGCTACCCCCAGTGACATTCAGTGGCTGTGGATCGTACAAGTCCAAGGGAGTTGAATTTGCATTGAAAAATGCCCATTTAGCTTTAGCACATAGACTACACAGTCCTAAGAAGGAGAAAATGTAAACGACCTCATAGAATGACATTGGTCCGAGTCCTTTCAGGCTTTTCTTTTTCACAGACCGAAAATACAGTTGTGTGAACGAGCCCTTAAAATCATTGTTCTCTGCAGCACACTGTCCTGTGTAAACATGCAAACGTGCTGTCGAGAACAATCCATTTTGTTAATTTCCCATAATGAGTTTTTAGAAATCTCCTGCCCACTGTGCTTTTTTTCATGCTGCGTAAACTGCGGTGCGAGTTTCATATCTGCAAAATGTCAATTTCTCAAGTTTTAAGTATGGATTTTCCCTATAGAATTTACTATCATAGTGATATTAATTCCATTCTGCTCCAGCACCGATGCCCCTGTCATCTTTGCCAGTCTTGGCACTTGGCTGCTGTTTTCTTGTGGATGAACCTTATGTTATAGCTGCAAAGTAAGCAATGACTTTCAGGCACGGCCGACGGTAGGGTGGGGTAAAATGGGCAATTTACCAGGGCCCTTACTTCCATAGGTGTCCCCAGTGACTAGTGAAAATCCACAGGTAAAAAAAAAAACCAGGATATGCAATTTTGGTTTTAGAAAGGAATGACATGTCGATTTACGGTATTCTACTGAAAAGAGATGGACATATTGCCAAGCGTTCTTCCCTTGAAGAACAAGTATCTTGTGAAGTTGTGTAATGTGAATGATGACTTGCGTTAATGATGTTAATGTTGGGTGCTGTCTGACAGTAGGGAAAGCAAGAGTTAATGTTTGGGACTAGCCCAGAGTAGAAGGGGTTAAGCTGAAGGGACAAGAGACAATTCCCGTTAGAACGCTAGATAGGGCCCGTAGTGTATAGAGAAGACACCTAAGGTCTGGTGTGAGCAGTGCCGCATTTCTTGGGTGCCCCTAGAAGTGAGAGAAGACCAGAGAGAGAGAGATAGCGTGATCGGGAGCAGAATAGAGGAAGCATGACAGAGCGACAGAGTGATAGATTGGAGACGGGTCCTAGGAGTATGCCTAGCTGCATGGCCCAAAATTTACAACTCCTAAAGGTAAAGGGCCTAGACAGGACAGAGTAGGCGAGATGAAGATAGTGTCCCGTGCGCGAGTTCCAAAGCATCAGAGAGGATAAGTACCAGCCATATTTGCACCATAGCTCCCCTAAGGGGAAAGAAGATGCGGAACCATTGGTTGAGTAAAGGACTCTTGCTAACTGAAGTGTAGTGTCGAGCTGGGTTGTGGTGAAGTATGGAGGAACGGTGAATGCAGAGGACAAGTAAATGGAGACAAGAGAAAGGGATTGAATTTGTGTGAGGAAAATGTTAGGTTTGAGAAGATATGTACCCACTATCCCTTGTATATAACCCTCCCCAAGGCAATGGTCAGTAAAATGTTTATTTTAAACTGGTGGTCTCCCGACTTAAAGTGTGAAACATCTGGTCCTGGCCAACCAGCAACATTGGTTACATACGGCCTGTATGGGTGTAGCGCCATCACAACACAAGTCCACACACGCAGCCAGGACTTCCAGTTTATGTAACGTGCCGATGCAAAGGAGATGAGTAACTTGCCCACGGCTACCGCCCAGCACCACGTTACTTTACCATAAGTGGAAAACACTGCATTTTTTCCACTTCATTTTTTCTGCATATGTCCACACCAAAATACTTAATAGCAGTCTGATTATTGCATGTTTGCTTTTTATTAATTTAAACTGATTTGCTGCGGATCTTAAACCCACAGCTCTCATCAATTTACCACTATGTATACTTTTTCAAAACAAAAAAATTGAGCCAGGGTATATGGTGGTATAAGTGTAATAGGGTGCAGGGTTGAGTATGTCACCATGGAACAGACAGACGAACTGTTGAAGGGGATTTATTAACAGGGGTAAAATTCTCCTTGCAGGGAGTAAACAGGGGGTTAATAGAGACAAATCAAACAGTAAACAGTTAAGCGGAATCAAAAGGGTTAACGAGTGTTCTTGTAACTTATCAGTCCAGGGAGGTCCTGACAGGAGGGTCCTTTTTCCATTGTGCATACAGTCACCAGCAGGGCTTGAGATCCTGAAGTCTCTTCTCTGTCTCCTGGAAACTCCGGGGTTAAGCCTCCGCAGCTTGTTCTCCCTGTGCAGCTGGAAGCAGGAAGTCACACAGCCACTCTGCTGGGAGTCTCTGGAATAGGCTGACAGTCTCTCTCTCTCTCACACACACTGAGCAATTTCCTTAGTCACACTCAGGGGTCCTGGCTGGTCAGTGCGGTCTCCGGGGCTGCGCACTCAGGTCACTGTATGGGGATACGTCGTCTCTGATTATGGAGGCTTCCAAGTCCCCACTCTCACTGCAGCCTTAGTGCCCTCACGGGGAGCACTCTGTCATGAGGAGCGCGGTGCTGCAGCCTGCTTTCTCTCTGGCACGCTGTCCCCTCTGTCTGGCGCGCTCTGCTCTCCCACTCTGCTCTTTTCTGACCACACCCCCGTCTCTTCCTCCCTGCCCCAGCCGTCACATGGTCCCTTCTGTCCAGGGCAGAAAGTCTTCCCCCGACAACCCAGCTGTCTGACTAAGTGGTTCCAGGTAAGGAGCAGGGAAAGCAACCTCCTTACATAAGTGCAATGCATAGGTGCGCATTCACACTGTGGCCATTTAACAGACAGACCCTAAGGCTACTTTCACACTAGCGTTATTTGCTGTACGTCGCAATGCGTCGTTTTGGAGAAAAAACGCATGCATCCTGCAAATGTGCCCGCAGGATGTGTTTTTTCTCCATAGACTTGCATTAGCGACGCATTGCGACGTATGGCCACACGTCGCATCCGTCGTGCGACAAATGCGTCGTGTTTTGGCGCACCGTCGGCGCAAAAAAAAGTTACATGTAACTTTTTTTGTGCGTCGAGTCCGCCATTTCCGACCACGCATGCATGGCCGGAACTCCGCCCTCTCCTCCACGGACCTTACAATGGGACAGCGGATGTGTTGTTAAACTGCATCTGCTGCCCCCATTGTTCATTATTTTCGCAGTTTGCGTTGGTACATCGGGCCGACACATGGCGACGGCGCCGTACCGACGCTAGTGTGAAAGTAGCCTAAGATAAGCACAAAATGAGCAAATACCCTGTAATAAGTAGGTGAATAGTAATAGAGCATGTAAATAGCATAGGGTACTTAGTTAACATTTTTTCGATAAGCAAAAAGCCACCCCACCTCGACAAAGTGTACCCCAATCGGGATGGTTCTTAACTCTTGTAGTTCGCCTCCCCGTATGCCAGTAGACATAAAAACAGAAGGGCAGAGTAGGACCTGGGTCCGAACTGTTGAACCACGCATCCGTAGAAAGCTAGATCAACAAAATAAACAACCCAAAAAAAGAGACACTCCCCTGCTTGTACAAAGTACAAAAAAAGAACCAAAACAAAAAAATTGAGCCGGAGCATATGTAGAAAGAACTGCAATACTTAGGTGTGCATTCACACTGTCTGTTAACAGTCAGCTCAAACACAGCTTAAACTTTACATTAAAAAAATGCAGCAAAAACGCAACGTGTGAACATAGCCTAAGGGTAAGATCACACATGGCGTTTTTGCAGTGCCTTTTTACAACCACAAAACCACCGCATTTTACACTACCAGCATGCTTTTTAGTTTTTTTTTCTTGTAGATTTGAAGCATGTCAATTCTTTCAGCATTTTAGCAGCAGTTTTTGCACATATAATTGAATTTAGAGAAAAAAAAAACACAAATAAAAACTAATCAAAAACAAGCATATTCTATGCAGGACATTCAGGAGTTTGCTGTAGAAAATTCTGCTGCAAATACTAAATATGTGCACATACCCTAAGGCCTTGTGCACATGGTGAGTATTTGATAGAAACACGTCACCTCTTCTGCATTTATCACCCACTCCTGGTTTTGGCTTAGAAATACTGAGGTAAAATACTGACAGTATGAACATGGCCTTATAGTCCCCCTGCACTTCCGTCTGACTTTTACATGACTCAGTGGTAAAAATGCAGTAGTTAAATTTATCTCTCCAAATGGTTATTTTTTGGGTCTAATTTTTTAAATTTCTAAACATTTTCCACTTTTCACTAGAATTAAAAATGATATTTTTTTTTTTCAGCCTTACTTAATATTACGTGTATTGTAATATCCGGCAGTCGCACAAGTGTTTTTTTATTTCCTTTCTTATTCCTTTTTTTGCACCGCTGGCACCAGAAAGCATCTTACATCTGCATCTTGTAACTTGGCAGTTATCTCACCCACCTCTTTCCTCATCCTATGGCTCTGAATGATTATTTTTCCAAGGAATGAATGAGAATGCCAAATAATTATCTCTGCTCATTAAGGAGTGGGCTGCCGTCTTGAGCACAATCAGCAGGTCATGCTTTCAATGCCAGCGGAAAAAAAAAAAAATAATAAAGACATTCGAAAACTCAAGGTGGGGTCGAGAGTCTTGATTATTCCCTAAAGTATCCCGAAGGCTTCACGATCAGCTGAACTAATCCGCGGGAGATAAAGTGTTAAATGTATGATGTCAGCTGCAAAAATCGCACTGATCATGACCCAAAGGAGAGGAACTCTATCAGCGGGGACAGCGGGAACCGACACCCACCCCGCACTCGCCTTATGTAATGTTTAACCAGACCCCCGTGATGACGTCCAACGAATGGAACTGAATTTCTCAATTAACTTCTTGTTGCATTTTATACATTACAAATTCTGACGAGGTCTCGTGGGGCTGTTTTTCCTCTTGTGCCTAAGGGCTCATTCAGACATCAGTGTTTTCCACCTACGAGAAAAAAAAGAGTCAAAGTTCGGAACAAAGTTTGGTCGTCAGATTTTCTCGTCCTTGGAGAGAAAAAAAAAAAGTTTCTCCACCTTCTCCTTTTCGACGGTCCGTAAAAATTGGACCGCATTCGGACGTCATCCGATTTCTTTACAAACACATAGACTTGCGTTGCCCATTTTGATCAGATCAATATCAGTCGTGTCTGCGCAATATTGCGCAAAACGATCGTTCCGCGCAAAATCATCAGCCTCATTCAGTACTATAGGTACTGTGAAAAACAAAGATTGCACCCATAACTGTGGGTGGATGAAAACTGACGCTAGGTGTCACCATCGGTGGCGTCTGCCCTATAAGTCAGTGTCACATGATGGATCATTTATTTGCCTTTATAAGAAGGTTAAAAATCCAAATATATGAGGCTTGAACATTGACTTAAAATTGGGTCTCCCTCCAATGGGTGGCAGTAGAGGGCCAGTTTTCTACTTTCTGGATGGGAGAGCTCATTTGCATATTTTTGGATTGAACACACTAATATTCACAAGCAAGCGGGCCAATATGTGCGTTATAGGTCGGATTCACATAAGGCATAATTTAGAGGGGTTGTCCCCTTTCAGAATACCCCCATCTATAGGCGCCGTTAAATAATTAAAAAAAAACTTTACTCGATGTCCCCAAGTACCGCAGTCTCTGTCTCTGCTCCCAGCACCTGAGATTGCTTGCAGCGCTGATGAGGGTCGTGGTCAATCACTGAGTTCAGTGACTTTAACCAAGTAGATGGAATGTCCTGCTGAGTGAGCTCAGTGATTGGCTGTCGACATGACATCACCTGGGGGTAGAGCGTGGATTACTTTTTTATATATACATTAGACTGCGGTATTTTCTGCCGTAAAGTCTGCACAACTTACATAAGAATTTTTGATGTGGCTCTGCTTCCAGTTTGATCCTCTGCATTGTAAGGGTAGGTTCACACTAGGCACTTTTTCAGCATTTTTTTTTTTCTGCATTTTTTAATGCAAATTTTCAGGTGCGTTTTACAATACCAGCAAAGTCTTTGAGATTTCAGAATCCTCACGCACACACCTTGTTTTTTTTGTCATCAGTTTTTTTTGTTCTTTGCATGTTTTTTTGCACATTAGACCACGCCATTTCTTTCGTGTTTTTCACCCCTTGACCCCATGCTGCTTTTTTTTTGTGCCAAAGCATCATTCTGTAGAATAGGACTTTTTTTTTTTGTTGCACTAAACTGTATCAACATGCACAAGGGATAAATCTAGCATGCCAAAAACACAAAAAAAATGCAAAAACTGCAAGAAAAAACAAGCAAAATCTGCCCTTATTCAACAGAAACATTGCCTGGGTCACCTTCAAATTCAAGCCCATGTCAGATGTATATAAGCACATGGGATTTACAGAATGACAGTTTTGGTCCCATCTGTATAGTTGGCCACTTTTCTGAGGGTATATTTCCTAGTCCTTCTGTCCTACATGGAATGCCTACACTTCTTCTGAGAAAACAAAGGCCCCACCCAGATGGCCATTTTTAAACAAACCCTAACCTTTTTGCATAGGTGTGTGATCAGTCTTGACTCACTCCTCCTGACTGACAGTTGCAGCTTATACTGAACAGTGTGAGATCTCAGCAGGAAGGAGGGACATTGAGGATCTGCTATTCAGACTAGATGGGCAAAGACTCAGCAGCAGGGAGGAGGTGCACTGAAGAGATGTCATTCGGACTATGTGGGTAGAAATGTGGCAGCAGGAAGGAGGGACATTGAGGAACTGCCATTCAGACTAGATGGGCAAAGATTCAGCAGCAGCAGGGAAGAAGTGCACTGAAGAGGTCATTGATAATGTGTAAAGCGCTGCGGAATATGTTAGCGCTATATGTTATGAAAGGTAATTCAGTACCACAATGGACATAGAGGTCAGCGCACATACAGTGACCTGGCAATAACCCAAAAAACAAGAACGAGCTCTGAGACGTGGGAACTCTGTTGACCGCAATCCCTAATCCTCTCCAACCACACTAAAGGCAGCCGTAGATTGCGCCTAACGCTACCTATGCAACTCGGCACGGCCTGAGAAACTAGCTAGCCTGAAGATAGAAAATAAGCCTACCTTGCCTCAGAGAAATACCCCAAAGGAAAAGGCAGCCCCCACATATAATGACTGTGAGTTAAGATGAAAAGACAAACGTAGAGATGAAATAGATTTAGCAAAGTGAGGCCCAACTTTCTGAACAGAGCGAGGATAGGAAAGGTAACTTTGCGGTCAACACAAAACCCTACAAAAACCACGCAAAGGGGGCAAAAAGACCCTCCATACCGAACTAACGGCACGGAGGTACACCCTCTGCGTCCCAGAGCTTCCAGCAAGCATAAAAAAACAAATTGACAAGCTGGACAGAAAAAAACAGCAAACAAATAGCAAAGAGGAACTTAGCTATGCAGAGCAGCAGGCCACAGGAACGATCCAGGAGGAAACAGGTCCAATACTAGAACATTGACTGGAGGCCAGGATCAAAGCACTAGGTGGAGTTAAATAGAGCAGCACCCAACGACTTCACCACATCACCTGAGGAAGGAAACTCAGAAGCCGCAGTACCACTTTCCTCCACCAACGGAAGCTCACAGAGAGAACCAGCCGAAGTACCACTTGTGACCACAGGAGGGAGCTCTGCCACAGAATTCACAACAGTACCCCCCCCTTGAGGAGGGGTCACCGAACCCTCACCAGAGCTCCCAGGACGACCAGGATGAGCCATATGAAAGGCACGAACAAGATCGGGACCATGGACATCAGAGGCAAAGAGCCAGGAATTATCTTCTTGAGCATAACCCTTCCACTTAACCAGATACTGGAGTTTCCGCCTTGAAACACGAGAATCCAAAATCTTCTCCACAATATACTCCAACTCCCCCTCCACCAAAACCGGGGCAGGAGGATCAACAGATTGAACCATAGGTGCCACGTATCTCCGCAACAATGACCTATGGAATACGTTATGTATGGAAAAAGAATCTGGAAGGGTCAGACGAAAAGACACAGGATTAAGAACCTCAGAAATCCTATACAGACCAATAAAATGAGGTTTAAACTTAGGAGAGGAAACCTTCATAGGAATATGACGAGAAGATAACCAAACCAAGTCCCCAACCCGAAGTCGGGGACCCACACAGCGTCTGCGATTAGCGAAACGTTGAGCCTTCTCCTGGGACAAAGTCAAATTGTCCACTACATGAGTCCAAATCTGCTGCAACCTGTCCACCACAGTATCCACACCAGGACAGTCCGAAGACTCAACCTGCCCTGAAGAGAAACGAGGATGGAACCCAGAGTTGCAGAAAAACGGTGAAACCAAGGTAGCCGAGCTGGCCCGATTATTAAGGGCGAACTCAGCCAAAGGCAAAAAGGACACCCAGTCATCCTGATCAGCAGAAGCAAAGCATCTCAGATATGTTTCCAAGGTCTGATTGGTTCGTTCGGTCTGGCCATTAGTCTGAGGATGGAAAGCCGAGGAAAAAGACAAGTCAATGCCCATCCTACCACAAAAGGCTCGCCAAAACCTCGAAACAAACTGGGAACCTCTGTCAGAAACAATATTCTCAGGAATGCCATGTAAACGAACCACATGCTGGAAAAACAATGGCACCAAATCAGAGGAGGAAGGCAATTTAGACAAGGGTACCAAATGGACCATCTTAGAGAAGCGATCACAGACCACCCAAATGACTGACATCTTTTGAGAGACGGGAAGATCTGAAATAAAATCCATAGAGATATGTGTCCAAGGTCTCTTCGGGACCGGCAAGGGCAAAAGCAACCCACTGGCACGAGAACAGCAGGGCTTAGCCCGAGCACAAATCCCACAGGACTGCACAAAAGTACGCACATCCCGCGACAGAGATGGCCACCAAAAGGATCTAGCCACTAACTCTCTGGTACCAAAGATTCCAGGATGACCAGCCAACACCGAACAATGAACCTCAGAGATAACTTTATTCGTCCACCTATCAGGGACAAACAGTTTCTCCGCTGGGCAACGATCAGGTTTATTAGCCTGAAATTTTTGCAGCACCCGCCGCAAATAAGGGGAGATGGCAGACACAATTACTCCCTCTTTGAGGATACTCGCCGGCTCAGATACACCCGGAGAGTCAGGCACAAAACTCCTAGACAGAGCATCCGCCTTCACATTTTTAGAGCCCGGAAGGTATGAAATCACAAAGTCAAAACGGGCAAAAAACAACGACCAACGAGCTTGTCTAGGATTCAACCGCTTGGCGGACTCGAGATAAGTCAAGTTCTTATGATCAGTCAAGACCACCACGCGATGCTTAGCTCCTTCAAGCCAATGACGCCACTCCTCGAATGCCCACTTCATGGCCAGCAACTCTCGATTGCTCACATCATAATTTCGCTCAGCAGGCGAAAACTTCCTGGAAAAGAAGGCGCATGGTTTCATCACCGAGCAATCAGAACTTCTCTGCGACAAAACAGCCCCTGCTCCAATCTCAGAAGCATCAACCTCGACCTGGAACGGAAGCGAAACATCTGGTTGACACAACACAGGGGCAGAAGAAAAACGACGCTTCAACTCTTGAAAAGCTTCCACCGCAGCAGAAGACCAATTGACCAAATCAGCACCTTTCTTGGTCAAATCGGTCAATGTTTTAGCAATACTAGAAAAATTGCAGATGAAGCGACGATAAAAATTAGCAAAGCCCAGGAACTTTTGCAGACTTTTCAGAGATGTCGGCTGAGTCCAATTATGGATGGCTTGGACCTTAACAGGGTCCATCTCGATAGTAGAAGGGGAAAAGATGAACCCCAAAAATGAAACCTTCTGAACACCAAAGAGACACTTTGATCCCTTCACAAACAAAGAATTAGCACGCAGGACCTGAAACACCGTTCTGACCTGCTTCACATGAGACTCCCAATCATCCGAGAAGATCAAAATGTCATCTAAGTACACAATCAGGAATTTATCCAGGTACTCTCGGAAGATGTCATGCATAAAGGACTGAAACACTGATGGAGCATTGGCAAGTCCGAATGGCATTACTAGATACTCAAAATGGCCCTCGGGCGTATTAAATGCAGTTTTCCATTCATCGCCTCGCTTAATACGCACAAGATTATACGCACCACGAAGATCTATCTTGGTGAACCAACTAGCCCCCTTAATCCGAGCAAACAAATCAGATAACAATGGCAAGGGGTACTGAAATTTAACCGTGATCTTATTTAGAAGGCGGTAATCTATACAAGGTCTCAGTGAACCATCCTTCTTGGCTACAAAAAAGAACCCTGCTCCTAATGGCGAATATGCCCCTTCTCCAAAGACTCCTTCACATAACTCCGCATAGCGGCGTGCTCAGGCACAGATAAATTAAACAGTCGACCTTTTGGGAATTTACTACCAGGAATCAAATCGATAGCACAATCACAATCCCTATGCGGAGGTAGGGTATCGGACTTGGGCTCATCAAATAAATCCCGGTAATCAGACAAGAACTCAGGAACCTCAGAAGGGGTGGATGACGAAATAGTCAGAAATGGGACATCACCATGTACCCCCTGACAACCCCAGCTCGACACAGACATGGATTTCCAATCTAATACTGGATTATGGACTTGTAGTCATGGCAACCCCAACACGACCACATCATGCAGATTATGCAACACCAGAAAGCGAATAACCTCCTGATGTGCAGGAGCCATGCACATGGTCAGCTGGGTCCAGTACTGAGGCTTATTCTTGGCCAAAGGCGTAGCATCAATTCCTCTCAATGGAATAGGACACTGCAAGGGCTCCAAGAAAAACCCACAACGCCTAGCATACTCCAAGTCCATCAAATTCAGAGCAGCGCCTGAGTCCACAAATGAACGATCCAGGAGGAAACAGGTCCAATACTAGAACATTGACTGGAGGCCAGGATCAAAGCACTAGGTGGAGTTAAATAGAGCAGCACCCAACGACTTCACCACATCACCTCAGGAAGGAAACTCAGAAGCCGCAGTACCACTTTCCTCCACCAACGGAAGCTCACAGAGAGAACCAGCCAAAGTACCACTTGTGACCACAAGAGGGAGCTCTGCCACAGAATTCACAACAGCTATATAAAAATAAAGATTATTATTATTATTATTATTCAGACTATGTGGGTAGAAATTCAGCAGCAGGAAGGAGGGAAATTGAGAAGCTGACATTCCGACTTGATGGGCAAAGATTCACCAGCAGTAGCAAGGAGGAGGTACACTTAGGAGCTGTCATTCAGACTATGTGGGCAGAAATTCAGCAGGAGTAAAGTGGGACACTATTTGCCAAATTGGAGCTTAAACTTTTATCATGGATTATATTGCTATTTTGACATGAATTTTCAAAGTAAATACAACAGCCTTATCAGGTCCAAGAGATCTATTTACTAATGGATGCACTTCGTATCATGGAATTCTGGCCTTCGATCCTCCTGTTCACCTTCCCTGTTTAGATACAGTAGAATTAAATATTAATAAAGGTGACCAAACAAAAATAATCCCTTGATAGCTGTATACACTTCCCATTATAGCCAGCATTACCAGCGGCAGTACTAGGCAGATATTAGTACCAACCTACACATGTCTATGTTAAGAAGTTACGCCGCCAGCTTACAGCTTCCATCTGTTAAAGCTGTTGTCCATTGTAACCAAGGAACCCCAAAAATATTTTTATTTGATTTTGGGAGAAAAAAAAAAGTCTCAAGTTACAATATTGTTATCAACCCCTTAAGCTTAGCAGAATTCCCTGCTGGTTCAGTAGTCTCTATGTCAGCGTTGTCTTGTAAATCACTTGACATGGGATTATGTTTGCCCAGGTGATCGTTTAGCTTGGTTTTCCTTTTACTTTAAATTCTTGGCTATTATGGCTGGAATGAGCAGCTCCACATAACTGTACAAAAGGGAAGTTCACTCATGTATTGTGGCCTGGAGACTTCAGGAGAAGAAAAGCCCCGCTGACAGAAATGTTCCTGATGGCGGGCTGTATCGTAAATCCGACGTTTGCATTAGGAGATCCTGCCTACAGCAAAGTTGGAGAGATCTCCATGATATCATTATATGTAGTATATTTGTCATGTATTTCTCAGAAAATAGAGCCATGCACCATTATAAAACCCCCCCCCCCGAAAAAAAAATTACAGATCCTATGATTTTTTGGATCCCAGTATATATGTTTGATTTAGCTCCGAGTCCAACTTCAAGGTATTCCTATTTATATCAGGAGCAGAGTAACGACCCCCATACATGTCAGATAAAAGTCAGCCGGGCCTGTGGATTTGGAACCATCGCCCAATGAACTGTTGTATATGGTGATCTGCTAAAGATGATGTTGGGAAAGATAGGGATCAAGTGGTTGGAATTTTCTCACAGATGACACAAGAAGAGCGCTCAATTAATTGGTGAGTCCAGAGAGATAGCCCCTCGTAAACCTTAAATAGCAGTTGGCCCAGGGCCGGCGTCAGCACCCGGCGTACCCGGGCAAGTGCCGGGGCCCTGGTGAGACAGGGGGGCCCAATCAGGGCCAGGGTTAGGGGCAGGCAGTTGCCTAGGGCCCCCGCTCCCCCAGGGGCCCTCAGCTAGCGGCACATCATGCAGCCGCTATGGGGCATCTGTGAGGCAAGGGGGCCCGCCTGTCACCAGCGTCAACTCCCCCGCCGCCGCATTGAAGTATACCGGCGTCTGCCGGTAAAGTTCAAAGCAAATGATAGAGGAGAGAGCGTCACCTAACGCTCCCTCTCCCATCATTCCCCACTCTGCCTCTGACACCGCCGCTGCGGGTGCACGATGACGTCATTGTGCACTCGCTGAGTGCCAGGCAGTGCAGCGGCAGCCGCTGAAACCGAAGCAGGGAGCATCGCGGGCATGTTGAGAGGTGAGGAGTGTTTTTTTGTTGTTGTAACTATAACAGTGAGTACTGGACTATGGGACCATTCTTGGGGGGAGGGAGGCTGTGCTGTATACTACATGGCTGTGTTATACACTACGTGGGCTGTTATATGCTATGTGGGCTATATACTACATGGCTGTTCTATACACTACATGGGCCGTGTTATATGCTATGTGGCTGTGCTATACACTATATGGGCTGTTATATGCTACGTGGGCTGTGCTATTTACTACATGGCTGTTCTATATACTACTTGGGCCGTGTTATATACTATGTGGGCTGTTATATGCTATATGGGCTGTGCTATATACTACATGGGCCGTGTTATATAATACGTGGGCTGTTATATGCTACGTGGGCTGTGCTATACACTACATGGCTGTTCTATATACTACGTGGGACGTGTTATATACTACGTGGGCTGGTTATGCTATGTGGGCTGTGTTATATACTACATAGCTGTTCTATATACTACATGGGCCGTGTTATATACTACGTGGGCTGTGTTATATAATATGTGGCTGTGCTATACTATATGGGCTGTTATATGCTACATGGACTGTGCTATAGACTACGTGGCTGTGTTATATGCTACATGGGCTGTTATATACTACATGGCTGTGTTATATGCTACGTGGTTGTGTTATATACTACGTGGGCTGTGTTATATACTACATGGCTGTGTTATATGCGATCATGAATCGTGATATGTGTTAAAGGGGGGGCCCACTGAGACTCTTTCGCCAGGGGCCCTCAAAAACCTGGAGCCGGCCCTGAGTTGGCCATTAATCGTTTGGTCAATCGTTCATCCGCCATCTGTCTCTCGCAACTGTCCCAAACACAGGAGCGATCTTTAACTGCAGATTTGTTAATACTCGCATCGCATACTAGCCAGGGCCGTATTTGCCACTAGGCACTTGAGGGCACGTGCCTAGGGCGGCGGGATGCGGGGGGGCGCCCTTGAGCTAGGTTTTTTCCTTTTTTTTTTTTTTTTTATTTTATAAAACTCCGGGGTCAAGTTTCCGCTCCCCCTCCTCCCTCCCCCCTTCCCGCCCCCCCCTCCTCCCTCCTTCCCGCCCCCTTCCCTCCCTCCCTGAAGACGTAATACTCACCTTCCTCCAGCGGTGGCTGCAACTGCGTCTCAGCGCCGTCCTGTCTTCAGCGGTCACATGGTACCGATCATTAAGGGTGATGAATATGCGCATATTCATCACCCTTAATTAGCGCTACCATGTGACCGCTGAAGACAGGAAGGAAGACGCTGAGATGCCAGGAAGTTCTGTGCTGCGCGCCGGTGAGAGGTAAGTATGACAGGGAAAAAAGTGGGGTGCCGTGCACACAGGGGAGGAGGATGGGGAGCCATGCATACAGGGGAGAAGGATGGGGAGCCGTGCATACAGGGGAGAAGGATGGGGAGTCGTGCATACAGGGGAGAAGGATGGGGAGCCGTGCACACAGGGGAGAAGGATGGGGAGCCGTGCATACAGGGGAGAAGGATGGGGAGCCGTGCATACAGGGGAGAAGGATGGGGAGTCGTGCATACAGGGGAGAAGGATGGGGAGCCGTGCACACAGGGGAGAAGGATGGGGAGCCATGTACACAGGGGAGAAGGATGGGGAGCCGTGCACACAGGGGAGAAGGATGGGGAGCCGTGCACACAGGGGAGAAGGATGGGGAGCCGTGCACACAGGGGAGAAGGATGGGGAGCCGTGCACACAGGGGAGAAGGATGGGGAGCCATGTACACAGGGGAGAAGGATGGGGAGCCGTGCATACAGGGGAGAAGGATGGGGAGCCGTGCACACAGGGGAGAAGGATGGGGAGCCGTGCACACAGGGGAGAAGGATGGGGAGCCGTGCACACAGGGGAGAAGGATGGGGAGCCGTGCACACAGGGGAGAAGGATGGGGAGCCGTGCACACAGGGGAGAAGGATGGGGAGCCGTGCACACAGGGGAGAAGGATGGGGAGCCATGTACACAGGGGAGAAGGATGGGGAGCCGTGCATACAGGGGAGAAGGATGGGGAGCCGTGCACACAGGGGAGAAGGATGGGGAGCCGTGCACACAGGGGAGAAGGATGGGGAGCCATGTACACAGGGGAGAAGGATGGGGAGCCGTGCACACAGGGGAGAAGGATGGGGAGCCGTGCACACAGGGGAGAAGGATGGGGAGCCGTGCATACAGGGGAGAAGGATGGGGAGCCGTGCATACAGGGGAGAAGGATGGGGAGCCATGAACGCAGGGGAGAAGGATGGGGAGCCATGAACGCAGAGTGGGAGGATGGGGGAGCCATGAACGCAGAGTGGGAGGATGGGGGAGCCATGAACGCAGGGGAGAAGGATGGGGGAGCCATGAACGCAGGGGAGAAGGATGGGGGAGCCATGAACGCAGGGGAGAAGGATGGGGAGCCATGAACGCAGAGTGGGAGGATGGGGGAGCCATGCTTGCAGGGGAGAAGGATGGGGGAGCCATGAACGCAGGGTGGGAGGATGGGGGAGGCATGAACGCAGTGTGGGAGGATGGAGTATAAATATGGAGTATAAATACTGGGCCCTATAAGGGGGACACAGTGTGAGAGGACAGTGTGAAGAGGGGACTGGTATAGAAAGGAGAGGACAGTGTGAAGAGCATGTACCATAAGAGGGACAGTGTGGGGGTCATACTTTGTGCAGACAATATAGTGAGGGGCAATTTTTTATTTGGGAGCATTATAATGACACTTGTATCTTTAAGGGCGTCATGTGGAGACTTTCTGCAAAAGAGCGGCGAAGATGGAAGTCTGCAGAGACGGCTGTGGATGAGAAAACTCATCATGGGATCTGGACAAGATGAAGAAAAGGAGAACGGCTCCAGAGGCGACGTCATCTATCAGGTACCTGGATGTAAATGTTATTTGTGATGCTAACTCTCATGTTTTTATATATGTTAGGAGATTTAAAGGGACACTGTCACCTGAATTTGGAGGGAACAATTTTCAGCCATAGGGGTGGGGTTTTCGGGTGTTTGATTCACCCTTTCCATACCCGCTGGCTGCATGCTGGCTGCAATATTGGATTGAAGCTCATTCTCTGTCCTCCGTAGTACATACTGTACCTGCACAATCTGCAATCTTGCCTTGCGCAGGCGTGTACTATGGAGGACAGAGAATGAGCTTCAATCCAATATTGCAGCCAGCATGCAGCCAGCGGGTAAGGAAAGGGTGAATCAAACACCCGAAAACCCCACCCCTATGGCTGAAAATTGTTCCCTCCAAATTCAGGTGACAGAGTCCCTTTTAAAGGGGATGTCCAGGCTTGTGATGAGTCTGCAGTCATTCTTTGTGACTGCAGACTTCTGAATTCTCACAGTGCACACTGCACGCTGTCAGGATTCTCTCATGCTGGGGATTTACATTAATGCGATCACGTGCTGACTAGACATGCGTGACCTCCGTCAATGAAAATGAACTGAGCGAGGCCGGGCACATCTAGTCAGAATGTGGTCAGAAGTCTACAAATCACATACTTGTGCTGACATGACCGTCCACCGGCAAGGGAGAATCCTAAAAGTGCAGTGCATGCGTTGTGAGAATTCAGAAGCTGCGATGTCAGGATTCAGCTCTGCAAGTTCCAGTAGTCGTCACATGGACACGTCACTCATATGCGATTTTTCAGACTTAGGGTATGTGTGCACGTTCAAGATTGCATCAGGATTTGGTCAGTATTTTACATCAGTATTTGTAGCCAAAACCAGGAGTGGGTGATAAATACAGAAGTGGAGCATATGGTTCTATTATAGTTTTCCTCTAATTGTTCCACTCCTGGTTTTGGCTACAAATACTGATGAAAAATCCTGACCAAATCCTGATGCAATCCTGAACGTGGACACATACTCTTATGGTCCTGTGACATCGAGCTTCTCTTCTGCTTCTCTTAGTTTTTCACTGAACATTGAGAGCATTAGGGAGAGGAGCTCGTGGGCACATGACTGAGTGTGCAAATCACATATGTCCTTGGCGGAGGGGGGGCACCAAAATGAATTCTTTCCCCGGGTGCCAGAAACCCTAGATACACCTCTGCTGGTATGCTACTGCGAGCGGTGATTACCGGGTGCGGTGGAGGGAGGTCTGTGCACAGGCAGTGAGGCAGGGACTGAGGGTGTGCACAGAGAGGATGGAGACCCGGAGACGGCCCGTCCCAGTCTACGCCGTAGCCTAGAGCCCTCATTATCATAGGAATATGGCAGTTAATAAATTGCTTTTCTGAAGCTTTATAGTGTAGTTTTAGGTCAGGGAGGGTTGGATAGGGATGAGCTAGCAAGGTGCAGGGACAGGTAATGATGGCTACTTGCGAACATGTGCGGCAATTGCGGTTTTGCACTTACGATGATACATAAAACACTGCTAGTAGTGTTTTTTCTCATTGCTGCAAGTACCGCATTTGCCGGATGGCGGCAAAACCGCAAGAGCCGCACATGTCTGTAAGTCCCATAGGGAATGAATGAGGCCGAACGCAGTGTTGCCCTAAGTGATCCATTACGCGGCAGATGCGGAAAAACTGTCGGATCTGCTGCAAAAGGCGACTTTCACATCAGCGATTTTTGCCAAAGTCACTGCCGATAGTGTCATACTCACCAAAGGGGGAGGCAGCACTAAAAGTGCCTAGGGCAGCAGAAACTCTAAATACGGCCCTGATACTAGCAGTCACATGACCGCCACTACGCAATGTGAGGACTCACAAGTCTGTAGTCATAGAGTGACTGCAGACTTGTAGTTTAAGGCCACGTGCACACATGGAGTATTTAGTGAGTTTTTTACCTCAGAATTTGTAAGCCACAATCATGAGTGGAACAATCAGAGGAAAAGTACAATAGATACACATCACCACTTCTGGATTTATCACCCATCCCTGGTTGGCTTACAAATACTGAGGTAAAAAACTCACCAAATACTGAGCATGTGCACGTAGTCTAAGACTGGACAACCTCTTTAATGCTTACGACTTCATGCACACAATTGTATTACAACTGCATTTCATACAGAGCAAAAATAAGGATCCTATAGAGATTTATAGCACCTCTGATATACAGATTTTTTTCTAATCGCCGTATTTTTACAAGTCTATTCTATATAGCAGTAATGTAGTTTACATTTCACATACGGTATTCAAAGTTTGCCCACATCGTAGTGCGAAGTAGGGCAAAGTATGCACTTTATGGTATGTATATCATGCAGTCATAGCTGCTTACAACTGTTCACATTTGCTTCATTCTGATAGGAGATGCTGGTCATTTTTGTTTCTTAGATTACATATGATAATATTATAAAAAAATAACAATATTTCTGAGATAAGCAAATCAAATTTGGTCCGAATTTCACAAAAACAATTCTAGATTACCGGAACCACTTTTTTTTTATTATTTGCTTCCCTCAAATCCATCAAAATGGCAGCCATTTTACTGGATTCTTTTAAGGCCAGGAAGTTGTAAAAAAAAAATAAAATAAATATAATACTGTTATTCTTCTAGGCTCTTCGGCTCCTCCAGTACTAATTAGGCATCACAATGTTGAATAAACCTCAATGAAACGGCAACTCAGGGTGATGCACTACATGATGTTGTGAGGCCTAGTAAGTTTTCGAAGCTCTGAAGAGCCCTGAAGAGCAACCTGCGCGGTGGAACTGGTGGGTATTACCGTATATTTATTTATTTTGAATCCTACTTTTATTCTCTGGAATCTGGAGAAACCTTAGGCTGGGTTCACATTGCGTTCTGCGCCTCCGTTAAACGGACTACGTTACACCGCGGCATAACGCGGTGTAACGTAATCTGTTAACACCGCCATTGAAAGCAATGTTGGACGCATCGCTAGCGCACGCCCACAATGGGCGTACGCTAGGGATGTGCCGTCATTGAGTAACGGACCCTGAGACGCGGGCTGCAGCGTTTCCGGGTCCGTCACCGCTAGCGCAGATAGAGCTAGCAGATGCTCTATCTGCGCTAGCGCGCTGCAAAACCAGCACTTGCGTTAACAGCAGCCCGTTACCTTATGTGTTGAACGGGCTGCTGTTAACGCAATGTGAACCCGGCCTTAGAACATAATAAATGTTCTGGGACTCCCATGGTTTCACCCATTTCTACTGGATGGAAAACCAATACAAGAACATAAGAAATCTAGGAGGGGGATAAGCATTTTTTCAAAATGCTACACAATTAGGTTTGGCAAAATCCAAAAGAAAATGGTCATAGACTTAGAAATGGAAAAATATTTATTTGTAATGTTGATCTTTTTTAACTTAATTTATGAGTCAATTTGTACTATGGTGATGTGGAGTAATAAAGGGACTGTGGAGGTACTTGCCCCACATTAATAAAGGGAAAGCTTACAGTTTTTGCATTTAGTCCCAGGAGCTTCTAGTTATGTCACTAAATCCTGGAAAAGTGTTGAATTTAGCTGAGGGGCAACCCTAAGAAAGAGCAGGGGCAGGTCTAGGACAGGTAGGGGATAGCGGCGGGTCTAGGTCAGGGCGGGGTGGACCTAAAATAGGTGAAAATTATCTTTTATTATTTTCTTACTATTTCACCTCCGTTCATTATTATACTTTGGGGTATAGCGAGATCTCCAAGTATAATAAAATGTCTTTTTGGGGCACTTTCGATTCCAAAATGGATTTTATTGAGAACAAATCTACTGAACAAAATTTATTTTGGCTGCATAAAGTTGTATCTGGTATATTCCATCCTGAGGAGGACATGCCATTTTTTTTTGAGGTGTTTAACATGTCCTCACATTTTCGCATTAATCTACAGGACGATGTATGAATAGACCCTAAATGCTGTGCATTACTGTGTACATTACCGTGTTACAAATGGTTCCCATAAGAAATCTGTAGGGAAGAAAAAACATATAAAATATGGGGAAATGGTACAAGAAACAAGTAAAATTGTGCAAATTCTGTCTGTGTTTGTGAGGCCTAATATTTGAAGGCTTCTTTAGTTTGCAATGGTTAGCAAAATTTGGGGCGCTGAAACATAGCAATTACTACTCCAAATCAAAAAATATGCGGAATATATTTGCCACTTTATTCCCACCCATATGAAATTATAGGAAATTGGATTTTTTTTGTATGGGTTTTGCATTGTGTTTCCATCGACTCTGCGGCAGCAGTTTTGGAGTTTTCTTGAGAATTTCTCTTTATCTGATTTCTATGACCCATATCTATTGAGCTCATTGTGCAGGACCTCAGATTATCAGTCTGGCAGATAGGAATTCTTTTCATTACGAAACGTTGAAATACTGCAGGTAGACATGAATCGCGATCTTCCAAGTAAACTGAGTTCGATGTTCTAAGATTGTGTTTGATGAGGCCTCTCCTTTATGTCTAGCCTGAAACAAGACAACACAAGAAACAGGTCAGTGGTCTATATGTTGCATCCAGTATGGCTATCCGAATGGTAAGATTCGCTTATTAGAAATGTAAAAAGAGGCTAAAAAATAGTTATATGGTACAAAAAATACAAAAAGTACAACAAATATTAAATCCAAAAAACTAAAATATTTTTAGCGTCAATTGATGATAATTGGTATTAAAGCAAAAGAACGGGCTGTCTCATAAAAACAACTAATTTCCTAATGTCCTGTTAGGGCATGTTGATCTCATAGATATAGGTCGGATTTGTTACCCACCTTTATGAGTTAGAATGAAGAGCAACCAAGTGAGAGTGGCTCAAGTTCTGACATTTTTGGGCCTTTTAAATTCAACTTGGTCAACAATGGACAGAGTAGTGGGAAGGAGGTCAACTTCCAGGGTACAAAATTCTATGGTGTCATAAAATTTTGCCTCACCTCTCCAAGATGGCATAACTAGTCCCTGGGGAATCTTCCTACCTGAAAGCTAGATGGGAGGCCCAAGAATCTCTTACCACTCAACATACCTGGTATGGTTTTTGACTTGTCAGGTCTGATGCAATGTCATCTGTGCCTCCCATCTAGCCACCAGGTACCACTGACTTGCACGCTAGACCGGAGTCCCGCAAATTGATTTTTTTGGCCATTTAAATTCAACTTAGTTAACGATGGACAGAGGGGTGGGAAGGAGGTCAACTTCCAGGGTGCAAAATTCTATGGTGTCACAAAATGTTGCCTCACTTCTCCCAGATGGCAGATCTAGTCCCTGGGGAATCTTCCTACCTGAGAGCTAGATGGGAGGCCCAAGAATCTCTTACCCCTCAACATCCCTGGTACAGTTTTTGACTTGTCAGGTCTGATGCAATGTCATCTGTGCCTCCCATCTAGCCACCAGGCACCATTGACTTGCATGCCAGTCCGGAGTCCCGCGAATTGATTTTTTTGGCCTTTTAAATTCAACTTGGTTAACGATGGACAGAGGGTGGGAAGGAGGTCGACTTCCAGGGTGCAAAATTCTATGGTGTCACAAAATTTTGCCTCACCTCTCCAAAACGGCAGAACTAGTTCGTGGGGAATCTTCCTACCTGAGAGCTAGATGGGAGACCCAAGAATCTCTTACCTCTCAACATCCGGGGTATGGCTTTCGACTTGTCAGGTCTGATGCAATGTCATCTGTGCCTCCCACCTAGCCACCAGGTGCCATTGACTTGCACTCTAGACCGGAGTCCCGTGAATTGATCTGCTCATCTCTAACCTGTGAGCATCACCCCCTTGGTAAAGACCATAAAAATGAGCACTAACTAAAAATACCCATATCTCTGAGACCATAAGGGAAATGTGACAAACAAAAATGTAATAATCAGGAAGGGGAGCAGCGGGAATTAATTAAGAGCAAGGACTGGGCAGTTTTGACCTGGTGACATGTCCTCTTTAAATGAACATAATACAAAAAATCTTAAAAAGATTGTTCAGCCAGAAAAAAAGATTTTGAAACCATTGCAGAATGTTATAAAATTGCAAAAATAGCCATACCCACCTTACTGATCCTCTGCTGTTCTGGGTCTGGCACTTCCCAGTACCCCGTTGGTCTCCACCGGGGATGCCCTCTTAACTCAATGAGACCGGGGATGACCTCTTAAGTCAATGAGATGTCCACTGCAGCCAGTCAGTAATGGTAGTGGGTTTGGGATGGAGAGCGATATTGTTGCCAGATGTATGAGGGATTGTTGTAGGTCTGTGTGAAGTCAACCACTATTGGTTGTGGTCCCAGGGATATGAACAGGGAGTAAATTTAGAAGTAAAACATTGCAAAATAGCCGCGTCATGAAGGAAAAAGAGGAGATAAAAGGGCAGATCCCTTAAATATCGGACCACATTGATGAAAATATTGCCTACTATGGGAAAAACGCTTGACATATTGGCTACGACTTTGAGGTGGTACATATGGGTAGCCAGGGTAGAGATAACATTTTTAGAATTCTGTGTAACTGCCTAGAAACTGTTACTACTACTTCTTATCTATTGTCTTTGGTTCTCAAAATAATTTCTAGTTTATTTTCATTTGTAGCAGCCAAAACACAGGTCGGAGGATGTGAACATCTCTCAGCTGCGGAAAAGACCACACATATAATATTCTGCTTTGCTGTAATGCATAGGGACAGGAGTGATTGCCACATTGGGGAGTCCACAAGTTCCTTTCATCTCAATATAAAATGATATTTAAAATCATAAACCTTGTACTTAAACAGAATTGATAAGCAGGTTTATTGAAGCATTATGGTGTAAGGGCAGAGACCCTGATTCCAATGATGTGTCACTTATTGGGTTGCTCTATGTAGTTTTGAAAAAAATCCCTGTTTTATCAGCAGGAGATTATCATTAGATGACTAATAAACCTGCTGCCATGTAATTCTCCATATTCATGAACTATGTATACCACCACCACCACAGCTGATTGGCAGCTTTCTGCCTATGTACAGTGTACACTGCCAATCAGTGGCGTGGGCAGGGTTATACCGAGCTCAGCATTCAGAGAACTGGTAGATCTACAGGAAATAAAATAATGATTTAATCAAAACTACAGCAAGCAGCTCAGTAAATGATACATCATTGGAATTGGGGTCTCTTCTCCTACATAATGTTGGTCTGAGATGGAGTAGCAAACATGATGGAAGATTCCCTTCAATCATTGTTTTACTAGGTGAACTAGGGCCACAATATTGTATAATTCACATGACACTAATATTCTGTGGGTCAGTCACAAGTCAAACGGTTGCCTCAAACCCTTGTCGAATGTTGACCATAAGCATTTCAAAAGTGACGCTGATTAATTTAACTTTTTTACAAATATTCAAGATCACATTATATATGTTTTTTGCAAAAAAATCTCTGAATTAGGCTTTACCACTATTATTTATGCTTGGTGGTTAGCTGGGTGCATTATTTATGGTGCCAACAAGTGATATAGATCAACCTTGATCTGTAGTCCATTGTTGTTTTGTCTGTGATTTAATTACAGATTAAAGGGAAGGCCTAGAAATAGCCGTCATGGAGCGGAGGCGCCACATCGCAATTTTAGGGTACCAACCTCCGCTGTCAGGTAGGTCATCAGATTCCAGGGCCTACTAGGAATAATGTTAGGCATATCGCTATTTTCAAAATTTTTTCCAAAGCCGCTACCCGGATTCCCTTGCCATGACTCCCTTTTCTAAGGGTTTTTTTTTTACATTTTTGCTATTATTTTTTTTACGTTGTTTTTTGATAATAAATAAAGAGTATCTCTATGTAGGGGTAGTTTTTCTTTGTTGGAGTTTCATTTATTATTCCCCCTTTTTTGGTGCATCTATTTGAGAGTTTACAAAGCTCTTCAATCATCCCTAATTATGAACTGAGATCTAGTAACTATTTACTACGCCTGTGTTCATCTGTTATGGGTTTACCGCAACAGTGAGAGACCGGAAGACGGCGGTATCTGATTTCTCGTACTACTGCACTGATTAGAACAACCAACTTCACTATCATAGTAAACAATGCAGATTTCTGCTAGCAGTGCACTGGTTAATCTGTTCAGTTGAGAGCTCCTGGAGCTTCCCTGCTTTGATGATCTCAGCTGTTCAGTGTTGACCACTCCCCTCTGTTATATATACTCCTGAGTGCATATTTCTATGAATGGCATTCTCATTTATCCCTGTACATCTTAACTGTTAGTCTGATTTGTGTATTCGTACACACTGCTACTCTTCACTTTACAAGCTCAATAAGGCACATGGCCCCTGCGTCTTTGCAAACAGAAATACTCTGGGGAGCAGGGATAGCTAGGGTGCCCCTAGCTTTGGGGATAAGGCAGAAGCTCCTAGCTTTGGGATCTATGGCAACTGTGCTGTGACATCATCTTTGCAAACTCCTATGATTCCTACAAAGCCCCAGACATAGTGGTTAACCCATCATTTGCTGTGCAATTACGAACTGTTATAAGAGACTGTTCACATTAGTCTATTACTTGCTATGGATTCAGGGGCCGATACTGAAAGCTTAGAACCCCTGTGCAAGAAATATGTTTGGGCCCCCCTCCTTTTATGGTCTGGCCGGCTTCTTGGTATAATGTCCCCCATCCTGGTCCCATCTGTGGTATAATTCTCGGACACACAACCAGCTGAAATAGTCGCTGGTGCCGGCGACTATTTCACCTGGTTCAGCTGTCCACCTTCGGGCTCCGGTGCACCTGTTTCACACCTTCCATTTTCCTTTACATCTTCCCTCCTTGTTCTGTGGCTTCCAGTGTGTCCTACCTCGCTTGATTGTGTGCACACCAGTATATTCTGTTTTCCAAGTCTTCGTTGTTCCATCTGTCTTCCAGTCTTCCTTGCCATCTTCCTGGTTCCATGTGTCTACCCCGACCTGTTGTTTGAGGATATTTAAGAAGAAAACAGACCATGATATATGACCCACCAGCCCACCCATAATTACATTCCTTTTGAGGGGGACAAAATGAAGAAAATAAAAGAAGAAAATATATATTTTTTGGTGGAAACATTCAAAAGTGATCGGAGAGGGGACAGTTTCCAAACTTGGCCCAAACCCTTTAAGTGATTTGAAATAATTTGTTCTTACAAGAAGCCAAGCTTGGTCTACTACCAAGTCTGTCGAATTCTCATATTAAGCTGTGCCAGGTATGAAGCTGGGGTTTTGGTATGCAATAAAGGGGGTCTTTGGACCCTCTCAGGTATGCATCTGTTTTAATTGGATTGACGTAATTTGAAGGTGAAAAATCCATGTTGCCTGGCTATTATCAATGGGGTCAAGCAGGAGAATATTATAGTTTCTTGGGAACCGAAAAATCACGAAAACAACTTCTCAAACTTTGAATGCCCTTTCCAAACCACATCAAATGAACAGAGTGAACATTACAATGTTCTACTTCTTATCCCTGGACATTTACTATGCGGAGAGTGAATATTACAGAAAGCAGGGCTATTGGGCTTCAAATTATCTGTCTTTCCTGGCTAAGAAAAAGGGAATTTTATACTAGGAACAGGTTATCCTGTAAAGATTTCTCCGAGCTGATGACCTCAGTTTTCCCGAGCTCTTTGCATAGCAATAGTATGATTGCCCAATCAATACACATCAATAGATTCTCTATTATCCTTGAAGGCTTAGTGGTTGATCAGCACTTCTCCCAAGATGTCTCAGGGCTATGTGAAGCAGGGATTAGGGCAGGACTTCATTTTACAGTGTTAGACCAAAGTGTAAACAGTTTTCTAAGACTGTTTGCACTAGTAATAATCACTCCAAGGCAAAAAAAAAACAAACAAAAAAAGCGGAGTGTCACTCATGGATGGGCCAAGGAGTTTTTTTTGGCACAAATGCTTCCTTGGAATAATACGCTAATTGGAGATTATCACTTAAGGAAGCATCCAGCCTTTTCCCTGTAATAACCGCAAAACGCAGGCTCTGTTAGTGATGCTCACTTAGTGGTTGCATGGGTAAATTATTTCTCATATTATTCCAAAACATTTCCCCTTAAAGGACAAAAAAAACTGGTAATAGGCTACGTTCACATTTGCGCCTTTGGGCGCAACATCGTCGACGCATACCGACGCATGCGTCATGCGCCCCTATCTTTAACATGGGGGGCGCATGGACATGCGCCGGTATGCCTTGTACTGCGTTTTACGACGCATGCGTCATATAGATGCACAGACAGGGCGCAGAGGACGCTACTTGTAGCGTTTTTCCTGCGCCAAAATTCCTGCTCTGTGCTTTCTTATGACAACGCATGCGTCGCAAAACACAGCGTTGTGCACATGCGTTGTTGGTTGCGTCGCGTCGCTGACGCTGCACCCAACAACACAATTGTGAACGTAGCCATAGCTGTAACTTAACTAGCAAAAATACAACTTTTTCATCACTTTTTGCCTTATTGTATTGCTATTGGTGCCACCGCTGCTAAACAGTGCTGTTGTAGGTGGACGTTGGATAAAATAAGTCTATTTTTCTCTATGGCAGCATTCATTTTTACTTTCCCTGCATGAGGAGTATTCTCAGTTGAGCATCCTTCCCCCTCTGGAAGCTGACATGCTAATCCCTTCTTAACTTCCCTACACAAGGAGTCTTCTCAGCCCAGTCTCTTCCTCCTCTGGCAGCAGACATTACAATCCCTTCTTACTTTGCACCATAAAGTGTTTTCTCAGCAGTCTCCTTCCCCTTCTGGCAGCTGCATAAAAAGTCTTCTCAGTTTATTCTCCTTCCATTCCCAGGGGACAGCTCTTACAATCCATTCTTACTTTCCCTGCAAGAAGGCTATAGTCACAGCTTTCCCTGCAGATGGCTTTAAGCCTCTGTCTCCTGAGGACGCCAGATCTCTGGCGAAACATGTTGGCGAGGCTTTAGCTTTTACTATCTTCAGTCAGTCTGTGTTATTGGCAACAATATTAGAGAGCAGTTGGTAGCGGCCGCTCCAAGATAATAAATATCAAAATTCACTAGTGTGGGATATAGGGAATGACTATATTGTGAGTATAGCGGAAAAGGGGTTTTATTCCAATGTCCCCTTATACACACTGGCTGTCATATCTTTTAATCTTATTCTTTAAATAGTTCACTAAAAGTTAATCTGTCCTTGTCGTAATATTTTCCATACTGTATAATTAACTACGGCCTTGATTTATCACGGGGCTACTGGTTCTACATTGATGATACCATTTGCAGATTATCATTAGATATATACCTCACAGGAGACATCCTTACAGCACGTCTCATTTGTAGAGTGCATCCATTTGCCTCATCTGAACAGATAATCTATGCTTGGATCATGATGTTGGACTATAACTCTAGTGACTGGCTGGCCTCTGTATGAACCTCTGTACTTATTGATACGCCCCAAACTGCCGGTTTCATGTCTCATCATCTTTAGATTAGAGCCATGTCTATCACTATTATTTTATACACATGAATTGTATAACGATTACTGCGCTTGTTTTATTAGTGTCTACATGTTCTATAAATATGAATGAATGGTATATTACAGTTAGCTGAAATAAAGGTTAGCATATACAGTATATTGTGTGCTGTAGTATGTAACAGCTGCAGGCTTATGTTGGAGGGACAGTGTTGCGCAGTTGTGCTAACTGTTAGTTTGTTATATAGTGCATATATACTGTAATATATGACCTCTCTGGTTTACGTTTGTGTCAATTTCTCATTTAGTCATTCTTATTGTGGCCTCCCTGATAACACTCTTGCAACTCTGCAGTCCATCCTTAACTCTGCTGCTCAACTTATCCACCTCTCTCCTCACTACTCCTCTGCTGCTTCCTTCTGCAAATCACTTCACTGGCTCCCAATTTCCAAATATATCCAGTTCAAACTGCAAACACTGACCTACTAGGCTGTCCATAATCTGTCTCTTCAGTGTATATCCAAACTACTCTCCCGATATCTTCCAACACGCATCCTCCGGTCTTCCCAAGACCTCCTTTTCTCCTCCACACTTGTATGTTCCTCACCCAATCGCTTCCAAGACTTTTCCCGTGTGTCCCCATCCTCTGGAATTCCGTGCCTCAACACATCTACTTATCCACCACATTCGGAACTTTCAGAAGGAACTTGAAAACCTATGCCCTCAACAGCCTCCAATGACTCCACTGCCACCTCACCACCACCGGAGCTGCCGCAACCCCTCAACCTACTGCCTCCTTCCCCATTATCTTATAGACCATAAGCCCAGAAGGGCAGGGTCTTCTCCTTTCTGTACCAGTCTGGCGTTGTTAGTTTGTTCACCATATATTATATTTGTATCTTGTATGTAACCCTTCTTATGTACAATACCGTGGAGTCAATGGTGCTCTAAAAATAAATAATAATATTGTGATGGTCATGATAATGGTTGCTGTATGTATTGTGCTAGATCGGCTCACTCGGCTGCACACAGAGGTAGGCACAGGTACATTGCGGCTTTAAGAATTTCCATTGGTTTATTGTAGTCAGAATAAACCAAGGTCTAATAAAGAAAACACAGCCCTCTGGGCAAAGCAGGAAAACAAAACAAAATGGTGGCAGAACAAATACCGTCCTTCTGTAAACAGGGTTCCTCCCACTCATGGCTGGCAGAACACACACTGTTCAGGTCTACAAGTCCCAGCCACACTTTCCTGGTGTGCTCCCTCTCCAGGCACACACTGAACACTGAAAGCTCTGGCCTTCAGCCATTTAAACCCAGACCTTGTGACTCCTCCATCATGTGACTGATCACATGATCTTGACATTACACAGGTCCTGTCAGGACTCTGCATGTGGAGATAGGGAGGATCCCCTCCCACCTGCTCTATTGAGGTCCACTAAAACCAGCCCATAACATAACTCTACTTTCATCCTCTCAACACGTAATGTGCTGGAAGAAACTACTCTGGCTTTACATCACTGACACCATCATGTGCAGTGACACGTATTTACCCTCTATCACTTCACCAGTGGCACTATCACAGTACCAAGTAGAACAATTTATTCTCTCACAATGTTGGAGTGCTGATGTCATGCTGAATAAACAGAATAGAGCATGAACCTGTGTTACAGTTCTCTGGTCAGTGGGTGGCAGTGGGTTCCCTGCACTGTGGGAGGGTCCTTGGATCAATAAGCTAACAGACATTAGATACCCATCAATTAGAATGTTTTGACATATGTCAGCAATATGCCATACAATTAAACATCTGAATAACCCTTTAAACGGGTTGTCTGGGTTGCACTGTGTCCACATTACTACTCAGAGCCCCAACTGAGGTTTTCCATCCAAAATTTCGGGAACTTTACTGGAACCCTTGAAAGTTAATTTGACTATTTAGATCGGATTCCTTATGGGGTCATGCCTTCCGTTAGAAGTTTAAGCCATGAGTCTAGGGTGAATCTTGTTTTGGATTCATCAACATTAGCATTGTTTTCACCATTCTTGATCGGCAAGTGTGTTGGAGTGAGAGATGCCTGACTTATTCATCATCTGCCTTGCCAAATATAGTTCTTTGGTTGCTCCATCCTGCTCCAATTGGACCAATTTTGATGACACTTGCCAAAACTGGCATAAAAATGCAGAAGATTGCAACAGTTTCGCTCAACCATTGAGACTTTTCGAAGTGTTTTACGCCAAAATCTGGCCTATGTGCTGAGCTGTAATGTAAAACCCGATATGCCCCAACATCTTCTGCCAACCTCCTAGGACGTCAAGGTTTGACGGGATCTAAATATAAAGTTAATAGTATATTATCAGTTAACAGACTTTAGGAGTCTTAGGGACATTTCCCAAGATCAGTCATATTTTTCTCTGCTCCTGTGTGCGTAAGTCCTTGCCCCCTAAATTATATCATGAAAGTATGAAGCGCGGCAGCTGCACAATTCTTCAGAAGGCTTTGACAGATCCATGCTAAACAGTCACTCACTGGCTTAGGCTCCTTCTTTGAGGCATGTTTCTCGGAGGTGAAAGCAGTTTAACAAAAGTTGTGTACGCTCCTTGGTTCTGTTTTTCATCTCCTCTTTGAAGCCTGTGTGATTTTGTTCTGAACAGGAGCCAGTTCCGCAGATAGAAGACAGTGAGGTCTTGAGACTAGATGATGGATTGGTCTGTGAAGCGTGGACTAGTTCCTTCATATATTTTCCTTTCTTCACTTATTGTCGGGATCATTAAGGCTCCAGAGCACCTAATTTATTGTCGAAATCTTGATGTAGTCACATGCATGTAGGAAATTGAATTTTTCAAAGGCTTGAGCACAAAAGCCTTTTTTTCTATCAATTTTCACTTACAGAAATTTCGGCACATGCCATGCCAAAAGATTTTATCTCTACCCTTATAAAAGTGGAAAATATTAAAGACAACAGTAACTGGTGGAAATTGTCGAACAAAGAGCCGTCGGTGTTCTTGTTTCACTCGGTTCATTTTTCACACTTTCTTCTATTACTTTCAAATTCCAAAATGTACAATTTTTTTTATAGAAGTTTCCCTCTGATGCTGAATTATAATCATTGTCCGCTAAACCAAAGGAAAATAATCCGGCCTGTGAAAATTCAGAAAACTTGATAATCCAGCAAAGGACTGCAAAAAAAATAAAGAACTTCACGTGACAAGCTAGAAAATTCCACTGATTCAAAAACTTTTTTGTAGGTTTTAAATGTTTCAGGTTTTTCCATTCATCGGTATTTAATAACAGTACAGGGGGGGTATAAAGGTAGCTGTCGCACCTGGGGTATGGTGCCTTAAAGGGACCTCTACCACATGTTATAAAAGGCAAATTCTAAGGGGGGGCCCTGTCATTGATTTTGCAAGGAGCCTCGGAAGCTTCAAGTTATGCCTACTTTTTTTTTAACAATCCTTTTCAAGAGGGTTTTAGAGGTGCCATAAAACTTTTTCCTATATAAACCCTGCCATGAGTACAAGCCGCCCCCCATAATTACAGCCAATGGGAGCATACATGGCAACTTTTGGGAATATATATCAGGAAGATTCCAAAAGTTAAAATAGAAAGAGGAAAACACGAGCCAAAATTAACACACAAATTATACAGCCAAACCCCTAAACATAAACAAATATTTTTCTTACACCAAGGTTTCCTAAACTCCAGTCCTCAGTGGCCCCCACAGATCATGTTTTCAGGATTCTCTTAGTCTTGCACAAGTGATGGAAGCATCATTAAGGCATCAGGAATTATTTCACCTGTGCAACACTATGGAAATACTGAAAACATGACATGTGGGGGTCTGAGGACTGGAGTTTGGCAAACACAACTCTAAACTAATGAAAAATCAGGACTAGACCCCCTTAATAAAGACCAGCTTAATAAATACAGAAACCTTGCCAAATCCCCAAAAATAAACACAGGCCAGACTCCCTATGTACACCTAAATTACACAGAACCCACAACAGACCCCCTAAATAACATCCCTTGTATTAATAGCTAAAGACAAACTCAATTTTTTTTTACTAAATTTTCCTCCAGGCATTAGAAATTTATGTATTTTGGTAATATATTTTGTAACCTTATTTTCCTTTTTTCTCTGTTAAACACCATAATGCAGTGCTGCTTCACATGGTCAGTTCTTTCACCTTTTAGGCGCTACTTTCAACTGCTGCTCAGCATAACATTGATGCGCTTTATTCAGACAGTCTGTGTACAGGGCTTTCCCTGTCTGAGCCTCTCAGTTCTTCACCCCCTAGTCATATAGAGTACTGTTTGAAAACAGTGTATTGATTCTTGACTGAGCAGCAGTTGAAAGCAGCTTCTAAAGAAACAAAAAGTTGACATTGAAACAGCATAGTGGTTAGGAAAGAAGTAAGCAAAGTAAGGTAATGAAGTATGTTACATAAATTAATAACATTGCAATGTCTGGAAGAAAAATTAATAATGAAAAAGTTTAGTTATGCTTTTATTGATTAATAAATATACAAAACCTTCCATACCATGTTCCTTTCACAATAAACACACTTCAGCTTGTTAATAACTTGGTAATAACTTGTTTGGGGTGATATATTGCTAGTGTAAAACACTTTGTAAAGTCGCAAACTATTTGGGCAACTCAAAGTTGCGCAAAAAATTAGATACTTTTGGCGTTTCCATTCCTGTCCCGGCTAGCTTCGTCAAAGTCGGTGAAGCAGGGGTGGGACGTGGGTGTAACACGACATACCATACATTAGAAATTTTACTCCAGTCTGTGGCTAGAGTAAGATTTCTGGTGAGGAACAGGCCACCTGCAGTTGTATGATAAATTAGGCGCTTCTTATTCCAGCACACCCTTTCATTATGACTAAGACCAGTCTTAACAGATCGTGCCTATAATGTCCATTGTGGATTTATAGACAGTAGGTTTGATCAGCTGTGCTCGATTGTGATCCAGTAGGGTCCCCTAATAAACTAACAGACTAACAGCTGCTTCACCAATCACCACAGCTCAGTTCCTTCTTCAGAGGAGAAGCATTGCTTGTTGTCTTCTTCTTCCCTCATAGCCAACTTGTATGTGTGTGGTGCATCCAGTTTGACCCCAGTCTTTGCCTGGTTGGAGGTCAGGAAAACTTTTAGAAAAAAAATTCTTGCTAGCTGATGCCACCAAATGCAAAAGGCCGCCCTAGGCACTGGCTCTAGTCCCTGCTTGTAAGTGATTTTTGCTGGCTGTCGTTATCAGCACTGAAATCACATACATGGGACGGCTCAAATCATGTTTCTTACAGTGAAAAGGAAAATGTCGTTCAGGACTTCTGGTACACCCTAAAGCTGTAAATGCTGATGCACAAAAGGCTAAAAGACTAGGGTGGCAAGACTAGAAATATAGAAAATAATAACACTCTATCTCCCTGCAGCCACCACAAGGGGGAGCTCACGGAAACTACACAGTCTTTCATAGTCAACGTTGAAGCCAGTGGCTATATATGCCCTTAGTGGCAGCCACAAGCAGCATAAAACATATTAAAGGGATCTGCCATCAGGGTTTTGCCATCTAATCTGAGAGCAGCGTAATGTAGAGACAAAGACCCTGGTTCCAGCGATATTTCATTTACTGGGCTACCTACTGTAGTTTTGATAAAATCACTGTTTATCGGCAGGAAATTATCAATAGAGCACTAGTAAACTTGCTGCCATGTAGTCCTCCATATTCAGCTGTGCATAACCCCGCCCCTACCACTGATTGGCAGAAAGCAGCCAATCAATGTTGGGGGCGGGGTTATACACAGCCTGGCAGAGAAGGGCTAGATCTGCAGCAAATAAAACAGTGATTGCATCCAAACTGAGACAAGTAGCCCAGTAAGTAATACATTGCTGGAATCAGGGTCTCTGCCTCTACGTTATCAGATGGGGTAATAAAAACTCGGCGACAGATTTTTCTTTAATTACGCTTGAAATCGCATTGTTGGAGGTGGAGTGCATTTGTGACTGGCCGAATCATCCAAATGCAATTTACACACTCACAGTACAGGATCAGCGACGCACTTTAATACATGAGCGCAGGCATTAGAGTACATAGAGACGGCCTGAAAATAACACCGACATGATAACATCTGCTAAAGTAGAGTGAAGAGAACTAAACCCCGTAGTTGCCAGGCAACTCGGACAATGGGAAAAATCACAGTGTTCCTGACAGGGCAGATCTCAATGTAATCACGCTCTAATCCCCATGGACTCTTTAGTGACCATCAACAAGAACTGGGACAGGGAATCTGACAGGTTCTGTCAGGCCAAGGCTAAAGGATATGTGCTTCTAGATATCAGAGAAGAAAAGACACCTGTCATGGCCACTCTCCTGTGAAGGAGTTTAATGTAACAGGCAAATAGCTCAGATCCCACCACCATCCCACATTCCCAGGGTCTTTTATTGAAACTTTATACTTGGGACAAAACTATAATGCACAGTTTATATAGCGAAAGGGGCTCAGCGGAGATGGATCAGGGTGCGGGGGATTAAGGTCAGGGGCCTCTTGTTGGGCAGGGATTGAGGTTCCCGTTTGTCCAACGTTCTTTGTGCACCGCCCCAATGCTCCATCACATCTCTGTGCTACAACTAATTTGGTTTACTAAAATCAGAGGCACTTTATATCTGATAGTGTTTACAGGGAAAGGTCTGTATACCATAGGGGCGGTCTAGGCCTGGCACTGACTATAGTTAATGATGCCCCTCTGAGACTGTTTATTGGGCAAAGTCTGTCAAGGTCTGAATATAGGTGTGATGTCTGTGTAACACTGTTTATGGGGCTATTCTGACACTGATTATGGGGGTAATGTCTTTCGAACACTTTTTGTGGGACAGTTTAGTTCTGACACTAATTATGAGGGTAATGTTACTAGGGCAGCTTTTGTGAGTTAAGGTCTAACATTGTTTATGGGGGTAATGTCTCTCATGCACTGTTTGTGCTGTAGTCTAGGTCCAGCACGGTTTAAGGAGCCCATCCTTGGCTCAAACTGTTCATAGGGGCAATGTTTGTCTACCACTGTTTATGTGGGTTGCATATGGCTGGCGTTGCCATGAGCCTTGTCTTGGGCTGACACTATTTATGGGAGTCGCTTATGGCAGGCACCGTATAATGGTTTGGGCAGACTACGAAATAATGCCAAGTAATAGAACCAGAAGATCGGATCCTCAAATTTGTCATTTTTACTGGGTAACCATTGATGAATCTTGACTGCATCCACAAGAACACTCTGTCGTAAACAATCAGTGGTAATCTGCGAGTGAACCTCATAGGAAGTGTTCAGTATCCCTCTAGCTCCACCACATAGGAACTTAGAGGAGTTGTCCAGGATTGGGTATCAACTCTGCAGTCACTATGTGACTGCAGACTTGTGAATCCTCACAGCGTGCAGTGTGCATGCTGCCAGGATTCTCTATTGCCGATGTCGGGTGCAGGTGGGCATGTGATCACAAGTATGCGATTTGCATACATGAGGTCACATGACAACTAGACCTACGTGGCCTTGCTCAATACAAGTGAATTAACACACGGCTAGTCGGAATGTGGCCTGAAGTATCCAAATTGCATACTAGCATTCACGTGACTGCCCACTCCCGGCGCCGGCACTGGAGAATCCTGACAGCCGTACACTGCACGCCATGAGGATTCCCAAGTCTACAACCCCTGTAATTAGAGTCCCTACTGAAAACATTGGCCTGTTTGTGGAGCTGACATATACATTACGTCCTCTGGAGTGAGAGATACTCTTTTCAGCCTCCATTCCCGGTAATATTTTGGAGTCCTTAGCAGGGAACTCACCCTCAGAATTTGCTAATTATATTTCAGAAAATTATTTTTCTTATCTAAACAATCCCCATTGAGTGGTAAATAGAAAGTTGGTCTTGAACCCAAAGGCCTCCATAACCATTACACTAAAGACGTTCCAACTCCCCGATATCAGAGAGATTGGCGGACAGTGTGTTGTGTATGGGGGTCCTCGCTTTTCATCTCACTGGGGAAAATAGGATTCAGATGTTGGAATTTCAATAACATAGCCGAGCGTTCTTGTGTATGGGGATTTGGGTAGAGAAAACTATCTAATGTGTTGAGGGGTTTTCCACCCCTAGGACAACCCTTTCTTGAACTAAATGTTTGGCCTTCATAAAATAAAAAAAAACCTATACTCACCTCCCGTGCAGGCGCTCCAGCTGTGGTCCGTGATCAAATTTCCAAAGAAAAAAGCAATATAAACAATTTATATCCTCCATGGAAGCAGCTATGGTGGTTTTTCGACCAAATTACTCCTTTTTCATGCATGCTTTCCTATTACAAATATAAATGCATGACGCGTTTCACCTCAAATTAATACATCTTCGCACATACATCTGTCGCTAATTGCCGCAACTCCGATTTCAGATCATTCCTCGTAAATTGCCGATATAATCCTAGACACAAAGTGCATAAAATGGATTACACAGGGATAGGATAAGCACGTCCAAATGTGATTATTATCTCACAGTCCGCACTGTATTTCAGATGATCTGGATTAATGATTCGCAACGTTTCTCCGGCGCTTTTTTTTTATTTGACCTTTATATATTTTCAATATCAACATGCCTTACTGCTTTCCGGAGAAATGTTATCTAGAGTGTGAAATTAACCATTCCATTGTTATGAACTCACAACTTGGATGAAACACTAAATAGTTTCAAACCTGAAGCATATTTGAATGGCTTCCAACCCCCGACTACACCATGACCTTCTGGGTTTTTAATAATTTTAATTTCCCCAGCAAAGTAAATTAGTGCTAGAAAATTCATATAGACAGCTGCACCAGCGAGGAATTCCTTCCTACAGCCCACAAGCGTTGTCAGTGCAACTGTCATGCAAAAGATTGCCTAAAATGAACTTTTACGCATTCATTTAAAGGGCTGAGTTTTCTGGCATGCTGTGTGGCGTGAAGATGAGCAACGCAATGTTTGTGATTGTGAAATACTCTAGTTCCATAAAAAATGCAACATGAGAATCAAAGGATGTTCATAATGCATGAAAAAAAGTGTGGAGGTTAACACGAGCCAAGCTGTCCAATTGTCCAAGGGAGTTAAGCAGCTCATGACCGCGTATCGCCAAAACAGGGTCTTTCCCGTACTCAATCTTCCTGACCCCCACCCCATCCCCAGGGGGCCATTCTCCCCTTCTCCTGTAAATTTAAATTAAACACCAACACGTAAATTTCTTTGGATAATTTTGGCCACAGCGGCCATTTTATTAAACAAACAATAACATAAATAACAACATATATACCATATGTAAAAACCTGGAGGGGAGGGTTCTTGGGGGTAAGAAATCTGGCTCAAAAATAGGCATAAAGCCACCACCAACTTTAAAACCAAACACTTCTTTACCCTCAGCCGTGACCACCAGCTCAAGGGCACCATGTAACCCATTTCGGGCAAACCAAAACCCCAAAGCTCCCGAGGTAAATTCCCCGTCCAGAGCCCGTAAACAAAAGCCAGATCAACCCCGTAAAAACGTCATCACCACCTCCAAGAACCCCACCCCCCGCCAAAACTGCCACTGTGACAATGATAACGAAAACTCCCCTCTGGCAATAACTGATTAAAAAACCGAGATGAGAAAAAACCCAACTCCCCGGCTACCCCTCCATCAAACTGTTCACTTAAACTAATCCACAATAAAGGGAGGGAGGGTGGGCTTCTCTCCTGATGATTCACCTCACAAGTGATCCTTCCCGCACTTCTCCAGCCCCTGCCTCCTTTCCCCACTAGGTCCACCCCTTATTCAAAAATTTCCACCAATCACCTATAAGATCCCTTTTTTTTATTCAAAACTCTAAAACTCCCTTCTTGGCAACGCAGTCATGTGGGGGCTTTCATCCAGCTGCGCCCATTACAGCCCCCCTTCTTGACCGCGTATCGCCAAAACAGGGTCTTTCCCGTACTCAATCTTCCTGACCCCCACCCCATCCCCAGGGGGCCATTCTCCCCTTCTCCTGTAAATTTAAATTAAACACCAACACGTAAATTTCTTTGGATAATTTTGGCCACAGCGGCCATTTTATTAAACAAACAATAACATAAATAACAACATATATACCATATGTAAAAACCTGGAGGGGAGGGTTCTTGGGGGTAAGAAATCTGGCTCAAAAATAGGCATAAAGCCACCACCAACTTTAAAACCAAACACTTCTTTACCCTCAGCCGTGACCACCAGCTCAAGGGCACCATGTAACCCATTTCGGGCAAACCAAAACCCCAAAGCTCCCGAGGTAAATTCCCCGTCCAGAGCCCGTAAACAAAAGCCAGATCAACCCCGTAAAAACGTCATCACCACCTCCAAGAACCCCACCCCCCGCCACACACGAACAGCCCTGACCACCTCAGGCTCGTGAGTGCCCCACCGCCACCAAAGCTCTCTCGACTCCTTCCTGTAGCCCGAGTGCCCATAAATCCATACCAACATCATTAAGATGCACTCCATCATCCCTCCAATAATTGCCAATCCCATCCTCCAGCTCCAAATGTCTAACGGCAATACCCCCGTTCCGAGACACAAATCCTGCCACCGCCCTATTCAGCTTCACCCGGGCTCTATTGATCCCTCTATGGGACCGTACATCACGCCACTTCCGCCTTGGTACAATGTCCGACCACACCGTCACAACACCCGGGAAAGATACCCACAACCGTAAAAAATCAAAACGAATGTCTCTGATCAACTCCCTCACTGGCCTAACTCCCAAATCATTTCCTCCAAGGTGAACCACCAAAATGTCCGGGGGTCGATCCAATCTAGCGGCGTTGGCAACTGCCGGCAACAAACTCCGCCATAACATACCCCGGAATCCCAACCATCTAATAACCACCGAATCCCTTACAAAGCCTAATTGCCTACCATTTCGCCTGACATCCGCACGAAGCGCACCCCAATGAACAAATGAATGTCCGATAATCCATGCCAGGAGGGAGGTTCGACCTGAAAAAACACAACAATGATTAACACCATAACAAGGCTCTCTCCCCCACAGACCTAATTCCTAATATAAGACAGATATCGATCCGAACTCCATCTGCCTATTCTTTTGATAACATCAACGCCTAGGCCCAGACCATCCGCCTCGGACGCAGCACCAATTCGAAATGAATGCGACCCGAAATTCTTCGGGTCAACACCCAACGATCCCAAACCCCTCTTCAACAGCGCCGTAAATTGGTAGCGCGACAAAAATTCCCCGTTCTGATGTCGTAACAAAGGGCCTGCCCTCAGTGCCGACAGACGCCAATAAGATTCCAAACAGTGCTGCGGGCACATCCCGCTACCGTCAACTCTCCCCAGCACCACTCGCCTACCCCTACCAAGCTGATCAGTCTTAGAACGCCTGATCCAAAATACAATACCTCCTGCCCAAAAGTCAACATCTTCCGCTAACAGACCACCCACCTTATTTTTATTTGGGGACACCAGCTCCCCCAGGCGCAAAGCGCCAAAGAACGCTAAAGAGAAGGCTAACCTAAACAATACAACCTCAAACTGCGAACTACAAATACCGCCCAAAGCCTCCCCAAGCCGTTCCAGCATACCAAAAGAAATCGGCCTACGCTTATCAAAAGACACATTGCCCTTCCGAAAACCCTTCAAAGCCTGCCTTATCAAAAAATCTTTTGTCAGATCAGCTGAACCTTGCAACCGAAAACCAAAGGCCAGACCCGCAACAACTTTGTTTAACCTCGAAACGGACCATCCCCATTCGGCCGCCTTACCCATCAAAGCCAGCAGAGCCATAATCTTATCGCCGTCGGATTCCACTGGGCCGCATTGGACCAACCAACCTTCCCACATCTCCCACGCCGCTGCATAATCCGACCATGTCCTGCTCGACAGTGAGGCCTGTATCAAGCGACCTCCCCTTCCGCAACAATCTGCCACAGATGCGAAGGACATCCCGCTCCTGTAGGTTCCGAATCTGGCGCCAGTTCCCGGAATCGGTCCCACTGAAAACGAGATAAAGCATCAGCTATATTGTTTTGGACACCTGGTACATGCACCGCCGAAATCCACGAATTCAATTCCAAACACCTCAACACCAATTCCCTAACCAACCTAATCACGGGGGGAGAAGAGGAAGATAAACTGTTGATAACTGACACGACACTCAAGTTATCACAATGGAATCGTACCCGACGATCCTTAAAATTCTCGCCCCAAATAAACGCTGCCACTACAATTGGGAACAACTCCAACAATGCCAAATTTTTGGTTAGCCCGTTTTGCCGCCATTCTTCCGGCCACACTCCGACACTCCATTTGCCTGCACAGTAGGCGCCATAACCGGCTCCCCCTGCTGCGTCCGTATAAATTTCACAATCAAAGGCGTTCAAATCCTCCTGCTGAATCAATGATCTGCCATTATAATTTTCCAAGAAACGCTGCCAAACCAACAGATCGTCCTTGTGCTCCCGGCTCAAACGTATGAAATGATGAGCTGCACGGACTCCCGCCGTAGCTCTGGACAACCTTCGGCAAAAAATCCGGCCCATAGGCATGATCCGGCACGCAAAATTTAAGCGCCCTAGCAACGACTGTAACTCCTTCAACGTCACTTTCCTCAATTTTCCGATTCTGGACACCTCCTGCTTCAGCAACAACAATTTGTCGTCGGGCAACCTGCATTCCATCTTTCTAGAATCGATAAGAATCCCGAGAAAACTTAAGACCGTACAGGGACCCTCTGTTTTCTCCTGCGCCAAAGGGACCCCGAAATGCCCGGACACCCATTCCATGGTGGCCAATAAATTACCGCAAACCGCAGAGTCCGGGGGGCCCACAAACATGAAGTCATCCAAATAATGAATGACCGAAGCAACATCAGAAACGTCTCTAACAACCCATTCCAAAAAAGTACTGAAAGTTTCAAACAACGAGCAAGAAATGGAACAGCCCATCGGCAAACACCTGTCTAAATAAAATTCTCCATTCCAAAAACAACCTAGTAACGGAATGCTCTCCGGATGTACCGGCAGAAGCCGAAAGGCAGACTCGATGTCTGTCTTCGCCATCAAGGCCCCCGCTCCGTACATACGAACCCATTGCACTGCCGCATCGAACGACGTGTATACAACCGAGCATAATTCCTCCGCAATGCCATCGTTAACAGAACAACCTTTTGGGTACGATAGGTGCTGGATTAAACGAAACTTATTTGGCTCCTTCTTGGGCACCACCCCCAATGGAGAAACGATCACCCCTTCCATAGGCAGCGAACTAAACGGGCCCGCCATTCTTCCTAACTCCACCTCTTTTGCTAACTTACTCGAAACAACATCCGCATGTAAACTTGCTGACCTCAGATTTTTTGTAGAAAAGGGGACCGTATGATTCGGGTGAGGAATCCTAAAACCTTCAGCAAAACCGTCCCTAATCACCACCGCCTTCAACCGGTCCGGATATCTACTTAGATAAGGGGCCATCTTTTGAAGCCTCACCGGCGTCACCCCCATGACCGCTACCCCCTGCTGGCTTGCCCCTTGCTTTTCTGAAACATTTTGAAGCCCCGTGTGAAGCTCCGCTACAATGGGAACACACGTGCTTAAACCTGCAGGTATTGCCATACTTGCACTGGCCGTCATTGAACTGCCAGCACGTTCCCGTTTTTTCCTTCGCCCCTTGATACCCCTGTCCTCCTCCTCCCCCTTGTCCTGATTGCTGACTACTACTCCCCGCGCCCCCTTGAAAGGACTGCCCGTACCTCACAGGGGCCATCACCTTCAGCCACAATCCAATGTCCTTATGCTCCCATTTTATCTCAGGCCTAACCGCCTTCCGCTGCCTGAATTGTTCATCGTAACGCTGCCAAGCCTGGCCCCCATACGTACGATGTGCCTCACCAATAGAATCAAAGTAACAGAAAAGACCCGAGCAATTTTCCGGGAATTTTTCTCCTATCACACTGGCCAAGATAGCAAAAGCCTGTTGCCAATTAACAAACGTTTGCGGAATCAGGCGCCAACGCCTTTTTTCCTCCTCTTCCTTTTTGCTATCATCTTTTTTCCCTTTGTCCAGATTAAATTTTTCCAAAGGGAGGAGGGAGAAAATCTCGACAAATTCATCCTTCCAGATCTTCTCCTTCACCTCCTTCTTTAAATGGGCACCGAGGGGACCCTCAAAGCACACAAAGACCTCCCCTTTTGCCCGATCATCCAACTTTATCTCATCCTTCTTACCCGTCTCCGTTTGAACCGACACTGACACCCCAGCTGCCTGGGCCGACGCGGCCGCCCCAGACCTCACTAATTCACCGGAGCCCCCTCCCCCGGCTGTACTAACAGGATCCACCAACCAAGCCCCAGCAGGTGACCCTCCCATATTACTTGCTGGCCCCGCGTCCAATCGCCTCAAAATATGCGACATACCTGCCAAAAGCTCTCTAACGCCAGGAAGCCCAGAACCAGCGTCCCCTACCCCCTCCACTAACCCCACCGTACCCGGCACCGAAATAGGAATAGACATGTACTCACGAGGCTGCGCAGGTGCTGTGTCCCCACCAGCCGTGTCTCCGGAATCCCGCTGTTCGCCATCTTCTGGATGTTCGCTCTCAGATCCGGGGTCGTCGCTGCCGCTGAATTGCCCCAGGCCCGCGCCCCTGGCCTCCACGTCACCAGGGGGGACCGAGACTGGCGATACACTCCTGTCGCTGGACCTCCTGGCGGATCTTGACCTGACGGCTGTTTGCAATCCACCTCGGCCTCCTGGCCTACTTGCCCGACCGGCACCTGCCCCACGACCAACGCGTCCCGGGCCCAGCTGAACCACCGATGCCAGCCTGCCCGTCGCCCTACTCTGTCGTCTCGTGCCGCTGCCAGGCCCACCTAGGGGAGGTGAGCCCGCCGCTGTCACCGCTGCTCCATAGCTCCCCCTCACTGCTGCCGTCGCTGGACTCCTGGCTCCTCCTGTTGTCGCCGCCGCTGACTGTGCTGTAAGTCTGCTGTTCCTGGCGCCGCTGGGGGGCGCCGCACTTCCCCTCGATCCCGGACTAGGCCGCACTACCTGTGCGGCCCTCACCGCTGACGTCGCTGTGCTCCCTTCTCCTCCTGACTCTGCCGCCGCTGCCCGCGCTGTGCTCCGGCTGCTTCTGGCACCGCTAGAGGGCGCCGCACCGCCGCTCGCTCCCGGACTAGGCCGCACTTCCGTTGCGGCCCTGGCTTCCGCTGCGGCCCTGGCATCGGGCCGTGCCTGGCTGGTCGCCGCTCCACGTCGCCGCCTCGCGCCGGCAGAGCCGCCGGGTGGATTCCTGCCGGAGGGGGGGACGGGCAGGATGGTCGCGCCACGTCCCGCAGCCCCCGCAGGGTCCCCGGAGGGGCTCCGCGGCCTGCGCCTGCCGCGCGGTGACATGTCGGGGGACAATCTTTCTGGGGGCCGGGTTCTCCTGGTCCTGCTGCCCCGGCTCCCGCAGTCGCCCAGCAGCCTGGTGAGCTGCTCTTCCAGCCATCCATCGCTCCTGGACCTGGATTCCCTGCGCAGCTGCTCCACGAGGCTGTCTATGGAGGCCATGGTGAGTAGCTGCACACTTCTTCTCTCCTGATGATTCACCTCACAAGTGATCCTTCCCGCACTTCTCCAGCCCCTGCCTCCTTTCCCCACTAGGTCCACCCCTTATTCAAAAATTTCCACCAATCACCTATAAGATCCCTTTTTTTTTATTCAAAACTCTAAAACTCCCTTCTTGGCAACGCAGTCATGTGGGGGCTTTCATCCAGCTGCGCCCATTACAGCCCCCCTTCTTACACTTTAATATTGGTGTCAAAATCTCTGCTATTTACTATGTATTGAACCCTCCTGAGTTTTCTGTAACAAAGAGGATAGGAGTGGGCATATGGATTCCAACATGCCTGTTCCTTTATTGTGCCATTTTCTTTTTCTTCCAAAAGTTGGTAGTTCCACTTCTGACTTTCATGATCCAGACCGGGTTTTGAGTCCTGTCTCCCTTTTCCGGTCTGATCATGTCGGGGGTTAATTTTTCTCAGCCTCAGTCTGGTTTCAGGTTTTGCTATTTATCTCTCTTGCATCCTGCAGCTGGTGTCAGTTATAGTTCTGTGTTATGACCTGGTGGTCAGGACAATAATGGACCTGGTGGTTAAGAGCACACGGAATGACCTGATAGTTACTGATAATATAGGACGAGCTCTGGGACGTGGGAACTCTGCTGACCGCAATCCCTAATCCTATCAACCACACTAGAAATAGCCGTGGATTGCTCCTAACGCTCCCTATGCAACTCGGCACAGCCTAAGGAACTAGCTAGCCCTAAAGATAGAAAAATAAAGCCTACCTTGCCTCAGAGAAATTCCCCAAAGGAAAAGGCAGCCCCCCACATATAATGACTGTGAGTAAAGATGAAAATACAAACACAGAGATGAAATAGATTAAGAAAAGTGAGGCCCGACTAACTGAACAGACTGAGGATAGGAAAGGTAGCTTTGCGGTCAGCACAAAAACCTACAAAAAGACCACGCAGAGGGCGCAAAAAGACCCTCCGCACCGAATCACGGTGCGGAGGCGCTCCCTCTGCGTCCCAGAGCTTCCAGCAAGCAAGACAACAATCAAAATAGCAAGCTGGACAGAAAAATAGCAAACCAGAGAAAAACAAGCAGTCACTTGGCTTCTGCTGGGAAGACAGGTCACAAGAATGATCCAGGAGTGAACTAGACCAATACTGGAACATTGACAGGTGGCATGGAGCAAAGATCTAAGTGGAGTTAAATAGAGCAGCCAGCTAACGAATTAACCTCGTCACCTGTGGAAGGAAACTCAGAAACACCCACAGCCACCAGAGAAAGTCCATGGACAGAACCAGCCGAAGTACCATTCATGACCACAGGAGGGAGCCCGACAACAGAATTCACAACAGTTCTGCCTACGGTGTGTGCAGCTGACTCTGGTATCTTCTGACTTGTCCTGCTGCGTTAGCTGCCTGAACCCGTGTCTCTGTTTTCCCCAATCCTCGTCTTGATTCAGTGTTTCCTTTTTACGTGTTTACTCCCTGGTTTTGACTTGGCTTGTACCCTGACTAGCTTCTGCCTTCTGTGTTTGGTTAATCCTCTCCTGACTGTAACTGACCTTTTGGCTTGCCTCTGACTCTGTGTTTTGTCTATTCCTTTGGTACTGCGCTACTGGCTATATCTACCTGGCTTGTTTGACTTTCCTGCTGCCACCTAGTGGTAGCCTCACTGCTGCTCGACAGGCCTGCTTTGTTTAGGTGCAGCCCTCCTTCCACTCTATAGCCATCTAGTGGAGCTTACACCTACCTGCATTGCAGCAGCGTGACACTGACTGCCTTTAGACACTATTAATTTTCACCGACTGTCGCAAACCTCTATGAATCTGTCTACAAAAGAAAAAGAAAATACTGGACTATAGAAATGGGAGATGTGAAAGATGCAGTATATCTACTTCTGCATTTCTGTGTGAAACATAAGGTTCCCTTACACATGCCAATAATCAGCAAAAAAAAGCATTCATAGCAATACTCTTTCCTGATCATAAGCCCTTTATAAAATTCCACTAGGAAGCCAAGGAACAAGCAAAAGTCCCATTTGTTAACTCATGGAAAAATTTTATGGAATCTATCCCAAGGGTTTTGCTACACCATCTGAAAGCAGCAAGATGTAGGGGTAGATATCATGATTAAAGCTATGTGTTACTTACTGGGCAGCTTGCTACAGTTTTGATAAAGTCATAGATATATCTGCTGCAGATGTAGCAGGTCTCTGAATGTTGAGCTGTGTATAACCCTGCCCATGCACTACACTACACATAGGCAGAAAGCTGCCAATCAATGGTGTGGGTGGAGTTATGCAGAGCTCATGAGTATGGAGGACTACATGGCAGCCAGTATACTAGTCCTCTAGTGATTATCTTCTACTGATAAACCTGTCACGACTCTGTTGTCGGGTATTCCGGGACCAGGGGCTCCTTCCCTGTCCATACCGCTAGGAGCGCCCTAGCTTGCCCTGTATCCCAGATTACTTCTCATGGTGAAGATGTTGGGGCCACGTTCCTTGCCATAGTGCCTGAATCTGCCCTCAGTCTGTACCTTTCCAACACCCAGGTAAGAGGGGAGTAGTAGTGTACTGTAATACACCAACCAGACTAACAAAGTAATATAAACAGGGATAACGGAAAATACCACTCATACATATATTCTCACACAAACAACAGAAGTTAACACCGGGGAGTGGAAGATGTGGTAAAAACCAAAGTAGGAAAAGGAAGGGAATTATTACACAACCAAAACCTAGCAACAGTCACAGATAAATCCAGCAAACACATTCTCCAATAACAACCAACAACAACCTCACATGAAGCTTGCTCTGACAATGAGTGCACTCCAAGACCCAGAATACATAGGAGATGGGCGTGGCTAACAGTGAACAGCTGAGAGCATTAAGGCAGGAAAGCTTCCATTAGCTGTCAACTGAGCAGATTAATCCTTGCACTGCTAAAAGAAACCTGCATAACTTAATATGAAGGTGAAGTGCTTCTAAACAGTGCAAGAGTGTGAGAAATCAAATGCTGCGGTCTGCTGGCTCCTCTCTGTTGTGGTAAAACCGTGACAAAACCAGAGATTTTATCAGAAGTAGCTGGAATCAGGGTTTCACTCTCTACATCATGTTTCTCTCAGACTAGGTGGCACAAGCCTGGTGGCAGATTATCTTTAAGTGGGACCTAAAATTACCTTGGTCGGCAGCACATCTCCTTATGAAATCAAGGGATATGCTGCTGACAATATAAAAACTGTATGCAAACTGAAAGTGCATATTAATGATCATTTGTTTCCTCTACAGCTTGTACTCACTCCATTTTATAGGGTCTGACATTTTTCTACAATTGTTTTGCCTGATTATGTGAGACTCTATTTTAGAGAGGGAAAGATGCACACTGCTATTTCCAGTTTTAGATCAGATAGACAGGGTGGACAGCAGTATGATCAACTTTTTCTTAACATAAAATTCTTGATATCTCCATCATTAGATCAAATTTACAGGGTGGACATCAGTGTAAGCAGTCTTCATACCTCAGCACCCCTGGCATGTTCAGTATGAGATCAGAGAGACAGGATGGACAGCAGTGTAAGTGATCTCTTCTTAGCTCAGCACCACTGGTATCTCCAGTACTAGATCAGATAGACAGGGCGGATGTCAGTGTGAGCAGCCTCTTCTTACCTCGGCACCTGGGATCTCCATTATTAGATCAGATAGACATGGTGGAAAGCGGCAAAAGCTGCCTCTTCTTACCGCAGTACCTCTGGTATCTCCAATGTAAGATCGGAGAGACATGGTGGACAGCAGTGTGAGCAGTCTCTTCTTAACTCAGCACCTTTGGTATCTCTAGTATTAGATCAGATGAACATGGTGGACAGTAGTGTGAGCAGCCTCTTCTTACCTCAGCACACCTTGTATCTCCAGTATTAGATCAGATAGATAGCTGGACAGTAGTGTGAGCAGCCTCTTCTTACCTCAGCACTCCTGATATCTCCAATACTAGATAAGATAGACAGGATGGACAGCAGTGTGAGCAGTCTCTTCTTACCTTAGCATTCCTGATATCTCCAATATTAGATAAGATAGACAGGAGGGACAGCAGTGTGAGCAGCCTCTTCTTACCTCAGCACTCCTGATATCTCCAATACTAGATAAGATAGACAGGATGGACAGCAGTGTGAGCAGCCTCTTTATACCTCAGGACTGCTGATATCTCCAATACTAGATAAGATAGACAGGATGGACAGCAGTGTGAGCAGCCTCTTCTTACCTTAGCATTCCTGATATCTCCAATACTAGATAAGATAGGAGGGACAGCAGTGTGAGCAGCCTCTTTATACCTCAGCACTGCTGGTATCTCCAGTATTAGATCCGGATATCTACAATGAGCACCTTTCTACAGAATAGGATGGCATAGCCTCCTGTTATGATCTGGTGGCCTAGGAGCAGCATGAGACGGACTCTGGAGAAGGTGGTCCCTGTACTGACCGCAAACCCTGAACTAGCAGCACAACTAGAAGTAGCCGTAGGGGGTACCTAAAACTCTCTAGACCCCTCGGCACAGCCTAAGATCTAACTACCCCTAAAGGCAGAAACAGGAAACCTATCTTGCCTCAGAGAAAATCCCCAAAGGATAGATAGCCCCCCACAAATATTGACTGTGAGAGGAGAGGGAAATAACATACGCAGATATGAAATCAGATTTTAGCATAGGAGGCCATACTAGCTAAAAAGAAAGAAAAGAACAGAGTACTATGCGGTCAGTACAAAAATACTAGAAAATATCCACCGCAGAAAATACGGATCACCACATCTGACTAAAGACATGGGGGGTATATCTGCATCTCCAGAGAAATATCTAGGCTGCAAAAAATCCTTCACAGACTAAGCTGGACAAAACAAAAACATGAAAAATGCACAGAACTATAAAGTCCACTGCAGGTGGACAGAAAAAACTTATCTTTGTAGAAAAGCACAGCAAACTGGAGGGACCAGCAGGGAAGTGAATCCTTCCAGAACAATGGACAACTGGCACTGACTAAAGGATCCTGCAAAGCTATATACCCCAGTCAGTTTTGCAATTAGTAGATACACCTGTCCACTCCTGCAGTCCAGGCACAACTGCACTACCCTCTACAACCACCGGAGGGAGCCCAAAAGCTGAATTCACAACAGTACCCCCCCCTTGAGGAGGGGTCACCGAACCCTCACCAGAGCCCCCAGGCCGATCAGGATGAGCCCGATGAAAGGCACAAACCAAATCAACGGCATGGACATCAGAGGCAGCATCCCAAGAATTATCCTCCTGGCCATAACCCTTCCACTTGACAAGGTACTGAAGCTTCCGCCTCGAAAAACGGGAATCCAAAATCTTCTCAACAACATATTCCAACTCCCCATCGACCGACACAGGGGCCAGAGGATCAACAGAGGGAACAACGGGCTCCACATATTTCCGCAACAAAGATCTATGGAAGACATTATGAATAGCAAAAGAGGCCGGAAGCGCCAGGCGAAAGGACACCGGATTCATAATCTCAGAAATCCTATAAGGACCAATAAATCGAGGCTTAAACTTAGGGGAAGAAACCTTCATAGGAACATGACGGGAAGATAACCAAACCAGATCACCAACCCGAAGCCGGGAACCAACACACCGACGACGGTTAGCAAAATGCTGAGCCTCCTCCTGAGACAGCACCAAATTGTCCACCACATAAGCCCAAATCTGCTGCAACCTGTCGACCACAGAATCCACACCATGAAAGTCAGAAGACTCAACCTGCCCAGAAGAAAAACGAGGATGAAAACCAAAATTACAAAAAAAAGGCGAAACCAAAGTAGCCGAACTAGCCCGATTATTAAGGGCAAACTCAGCCAATGGCAAAAAATCCACCCAATCATCCTGATCAGCAGACACAAAGCATCTCAAATAGGTCTCCAAGGTCTGATTAGTTCGCTCAGTCTGGCCATTTGTCTGAGGATAATATGCAGAGGAAAAAGACAAATCAATGCCCAGCTTGGCACAAAAGGCCCGCCAAAACCTGGAAACAAACTGGGAACCTCTGTCGGACACAATATTCTCCGGAATATCATGCAAACACACCACATGCTGAAAAAACAACGGAACCAAATCAGAAGAAGAAGGCAATTTAGGCAAAGGTACCAAATGAACCATCTTAGAAAATCGGTCACAGACAACCCAGATAACCGACATTCTTTGGGAAACAGGAAGATCGGAAATAAAATCCATAGAAATATGCGTCCAAGGTCTCTCAGGGACCGGCAATGGCAAAAGCAACCCACTAGTGCGGGAAAAGCAGGGCTTAGCCCGTGCACAAATCCCACAGGACTGCACAAAAGAACGCACATCCCGTGACAAAGAAGGCCACCAAAAGGACCTACTAACCAAATCTCTGGTACCAAAAATCCCAGGATGGCCAGCCAACACAGAACAATGAACCTCAGAAATCACTTTACTAGTCCCTCTATCAGGAACAAACAGTTTCCCCACAGGACAGCGGTCAGGCTTATCAGCCTGAAATTCCTGAAGAACCCGTCGCAAATCAGGGGAGATGGCAGAAAGAATCACCCCTTCCTTCAAAATGCTGACCGGCTCAAGAACCCCAGGGGAATCAGGAAAAAAACTCCTAGAGAGGGCATCCGCCTTAACATTCCTAGTACCAGGAATGTACAAGACCACAAAATCAAAATGGGAGAAAAACAGGGACCATCGAGCCTGTCTAGGATTCAGCCGTTTGGCAGACTCGAGGTAAATCAGATTCTTATGATCGGTCAGGACCACAATACGGTGCTTGGCCCCCTCAAGCCAATGTCGCCACTCCTCAAATGCCCACTTCATAGCCAACAACTCCCGATTGCCGACATCATAATTGCGTTCCGCAGGCGAAAACTTCCGAGAAAAGAAGGCACACGGTTTCATCAAGGAACCATCAGAATTCCTCTGAGACAAAACGGCCCCTGCCCCAATCTCAGAAGCGTCAACCTCAACCTGAAATGGAAGAGAAACATCTGGCTGACGCAACACAGGGGCAGAAGTAAATCGGCGTTTAAGCTCCTGAAAGGCAGAAACAGCCGCGGAGGACCAATTCGTCACATCAGCGCCTTTCTTGGTCAAATCGGTTAGAGGTTTAGCCCAAAAGCTGAATTCACAACATCCTCCTATTGCACAGACACCTATTCTAATATTCTGGGACAGTTTCCTGTCAGTGTAAGAAGACAATTGTCATTTCAATTCTGTAGTGATTACCTCCACAGACAAAATTAATATGATTTGCTAAAGTCTAAATATAGCCAATATCATAATCCATATTTTGTATACCCCATGACGGAATGGCTAGTAATTCAATGCATTATTATATTATAGTATTGCCCTGACTTGTGTTATATTGTTATTATTATTATTATTTATTATAATATTTATTGTTATTATTTTATGATAGACATATAGTGTACTAAATTATACTGAATTAAATGTTAAGATATTTAAATTGTTAAATTATATATTCCGTATAAAAATAAACTAAAATAATTATCTGCTAAATTTGAAAGATGGTATACAAACTAACTTTTCAGTGGGTTCGGATTATTGTTGGCTTTAGTTTCCTCTAGCTTCATGCAGTCATTTTTACATTGATGATAGAAGGGCCAAAATCACAGACTCATTATAGTTGTAGAATGATGGATCTCATTCTGAGAACGTCTTGCTCCAAGAAAAGATTTAGTATGGTTCTTGAATTGTGAAGAGTGAAGGACAAAATGGAAGACTAGACAAGGTCAAGGTCTGCTGCTTTTACAAGCTCGGTTCTAACACATTTCACTTTTTTTGTTATTTACAGTGCTATTTCTCTAACAACTTGTTCACACTGACCTTGGTCACTAGAAAGGCTAATAGTATCTTTACGCTGCCAAGTTCTTCAGCTTTCTGTTGGTGTCATGCTGTATTCAGTTCAAGTCGACGTTCTGAATGGCCTTTTCATCATTGTATCAAAAACTCCTATGGCTGCAGAAATACTCATCAAAAGACTTTTATGTTAAGTCACATTTTTTCCAAAGTCAGAAAAGTTCAGGCTGAGATCCCAAACATTAGACTCATTATTTAGAAATAAGGGACTTTCAGCATCGGACAGAAATGAAAACAATTAAATTACTTTGACAAAATGATGCTTCCTTTTAATTTCTAATTCTACCTTTCAAAATTTTAGTTTTATAAATTTGAAATATGAAAATAAATGTATTTTTTCTATCTATCTATCTATCTATCTATCTATCTATCTATCTATCTATCTATCTATCTATCACCTATCTATCTATCTATCTATCTATCTATCTATTGTAGCAGTTCAACTAGCTCAGCAGTATACAGAGGTAGAAAACAAGAACACTGTCTCTTTACATCTTCAGTTGGTTTATTATATGGTGGCATAAACCAACAAGAAGGGGAAAGTAAAACATAGCCCTTCAGGCAAAACAGGAAAACAACAAAGAAAACAAAAATGCTGTACACAGTCCATACATTTGCGGGGAGCTGCACACTCTAAGGCACCGCAGGTTGTCTTTCCTCCTCAGGACACAAAACACTGGAGATCCTCTCTCCAGTCATGCTGAACCAAAACTGCCTCTGGAGCCCAGCTATTTAAGCCCCAGTCCACATCCTGGGGTGGAGATAAGGTGGACATCCTCCCACCCGCTCCATGGATGTCCACATTAAAGCCAGACCATTATATAAATTAGCTTAACTCCTCACAGCACTCAGTGTGCTGAAGGATAAAACTCTGGATTTTATATCACTGACACCATTAAGCGTAGTGACACATATTTATCTATCTATCCATCTAGACAAAATAGGGTAGCACAGGCAACTAGTATAGCAGTTGGGTGCAGTGACACGGGGACAGTGTCACCGGGGTTAAGTCTGGAGGCACTAACAGGAGACGTGTGTCAATAAACAGGTTGTGAGGAGACTGAAGAGCACAGTGCGCACAGGACCTGAGCTAAGCCGGTCACGTGATCACAGGGGGCAGAGCTAGTTGGTCATGTGATCACATGGGCGGAGCTACCACACACGAGGACGGGGAGCTGGCCGAGAACACAGAATACAAAGGAAAAAATGATAATGTAGTCAGACAGCAAAGCTAAGGGTCAGAAGCCAGATGGGAACGAGATAATAAGGGACGGGACAGACAATTAAACACAGGCAAGCCAAGTGGTCAGAATACCAGGAGGGATGAATCAGTACCGAGCAGAAAGACAAAGACAATAGTCAAGGGACAAACCGAGTCATACACAGCAAAGCTCACACATGCAGAGGAACGATTACAGAGAGTAACCTGGGTCAGCGACCTCAAACCGAGTAGACAGAAGTATCACCGACACTGGACCCAGGAACTGCCAGCATTAAATAGCTGCCCCAGAACCAAAGAGAGGTGGACAGACGTAACCCTGACCTTGCCAGGATGGAGCCAGAACCACCCCGTCCTCAGTCATGACATTGGGTATGTAAAGCGGTATTCTTGTAGTTAGAAGTTTATTCCAGTTAGTTTCTGAGAGAGAGAATCCGGCACTCCACTCAACAACGGAATCAAAATGGAAAAAACTTAATTCAATCCATGTAATATCAAAAACAAACACACCATAAAAACAGGACATCCTGAAAAAAAGATGACTTAGCTCTCATGTGTTTCGAACCAATGAGTCTGAGCAGTTCTTGGTTATAGATCCAACTACTGGAACCTATTTCCTTCACCACTTTTTTCACTGTAAAGGTTCGGGCACATGACAATATTTTTGGTCTGAGTGTGATGCGACAAAACATTGCATTGCACTTAGAGCAATTTTAGTCTATGGGGCCAGGCATATGTCCGACATTTTCATTGGATCGGGTAGTCCAAGGAAAAAATTGCAACTCAATGAGTCCATGGAAAACATTGGACATCTGAGGGTAGTACGATTTTTAAGGACTGACAAAATGGAGAAGATGAAGAAATTTTTTTCTCCATCTTGGCCTCATCTGAGAGAATTGGATCACACTATAATCAAACTCTAATCATAGCTTGATCAGAGTGTGATTAGCATAATCAGCCCGATTCTCTCGGATGAAAGAATATATAGTGAAGCACAAAAGGGTAACAATTAGGGTTGAGCGAAACGGATCGGACAAATTCAAAAATCGCCGACTTTCGGCAAAGTCGGGTTTCATGAAACCTGACCCGATCCTAGTGTGGGATCGACTATGAGGTCGGCGATCTTAGCGCCAAAGTCACGTTTCGCATGACGCTTTCAGCGCCATTTTTCAGCCAATGAAGGAGGACGCAGAGTGTGGGCAGCGTGATGACATAGGTCTCGGTCCCCACCATCTTAGAGAAGGGCATGACAGTGATTAGCTTGCTTTCTGCGGTGTCACAGGGGCTATAAAGGGGCGTGCACGCCGACCGCCATCTTACTTCTGCCGATCGTAGCATAGGGAGAGGTTGCCGCAGCTTCATCAGAAGATGGGATATAGTTAGGGAGGGAAGATTAAGCACTGAAACTGCTTGTGCTGTAGCGATTTCCACTATCCAACACCACCATGTGTTTGCAGGGACAGTGGAGGCTATATTTTTGTGCATCAGCTCTGTAGCTTATTAGGCTGCCTTATAAGGCTCCCTGATAGCTGCATTGCTGTTTGCACGCTGCTGTGCAAAACAACTGCTTTTTTAAAAGCAAAAATGCTGTTGCTCCTTTCTGCACAGTTCTCTTGTTTATTTGTCCACACTTTTGTGTGCAGCAGTCCTTTTTATTGCTGCCATACTTGTCCTGAGATCATTGTAGGGAGATTGAAAATGTACTACAGTCCTTGCATTTTTTTCATATATCTTCCAGCCACTTTCTGCCACTGCATCGATTCAAAGTGACAGGAGACAGCATTTGTCAAGTATGGTTACTAACTACTTTTCCTCCCTTATCGATGTTCTCCCTCACAGGTCATTCCCCTTTGATTACTGGGCATCTACAATAGACATCTGGCCTGAATTGGCAGAATATGCATTACAGGAGCTCGCTTGCCCTGCTTCTAGTGTGCTATCAAAAAGAGTCTTCAGTGCTGCTTGTTCAATACTGACCAAAAAAAGGACATGTCTGGCTACCCAGAATGTTGATGATCTAACCTTCATTAAAATGAACCACTCATGGATTTCAAATTATTTTGCCCCACCTTCTCCTGCTCACACGTAGCTTGCCTGAAAAATGTCTTGCTTTTTGCCTTCTCTTACTGACTTCTCCAATTCCGCCATTTGCAGCTGCTGAATGTCCACCATAGGCCATTTTTATACCTCCATAAATGGGCTGACTCCCCCCACAGGGCCGTGGTCACCACCTGGCGCAAGCACCCGTGCGAGTGTCGTTTGCCTGGACAGGTGGGTGCGCCCACTCTTGGGCAACGGCACTGGCACAGGGTCCCTCATAGTACAATGAAGTGTCTCTGATGGTGGTGGTGCACAACCAATGTCAGACACACCATCGTAATATGAGGGGCCCTGTGCCAGTACCACAACCCACGGGAGAGTGTTCCCCCTCAGCTCGAACAGTGCTCAACCACTTGCAATATTTACCTCTCCCTGCTCCACCACTATGTAGTCTGTGCTGTTAAATCCTTCAATGGCACTGCCAATACAAATTTGTTGAAATGATAGATGATAGTTAAAATATACAGGGGCCCTGGCCTCCATTTAGACCAGTTAATACTTTGCGCCAAACAGCGAAAAAAGAGTTTAGAATATGAACGGCACCAGGCGGTTTTGCCACAGTCGGTTCAATAGCAGACGTGGGATCCTTATTAGGGCTCATATAGCACGTGTGTTTTCAGCAGTACACGGGAGGTGCTCAACGAAAGTTCACAGACAGATACCAGATGATAAGAATATCACTCTCCTCTCACTCCACGCACCGTAACTCTCACCAGCCGCCTTTCCTCATTATGTCTTTTTCGTTGTAAAGATGAATAAAGGACATTGAATTGCAGCAGAATCTGGGTGAGTGCCACGTCTATTTTTTATTAATACTTTGCGCCTACTACCACTGTCTGCTACTCAGCAGAGGAGCACATCCCAGTACCTAGCTATGCCACCTGTTTAGTCCTGTTACCAATTTTGAACTGCATTTAGCCTATTTTTTTTATTTTGGGCCTACAAACTGTGTCTGCGCCACTCATTACAGTTGTCCTCCACTGAACAAAGCGATGCTGCCTGTTTAGTCCTCTTACCAATTTTGAACTGCATTTAGCCCACTTTATTATTTGGGCTTATATCTGTGTTTCCTCCTCATCCTGCCCATTGCCCAGCCACTGCTAGATGAGTCTGCTGGTACATTGACCCAGACCACTACATTCCCCTTGCACTCTACAGCCTGAATCTGACCCTGCTGAAAGTCAGGTTCCCCTTCCCGCATACTATACCACATTACACGGGGACAAAGAGGAAGGTGTAGATTAAAGTGCAGGTTCCTTCATCCGGTGGGGGGGCATACTCGTTGGCGACGTCACTGGCACAGAGCCCCTCATAGTACGCAAAAGTTTTTCTGGCAGTGGGAGGTGCCACCCACCGTCAAACACACCGCTGTACTATGAGGGGCCCTGTGCCTGTGCCAAGCGCCAACTAGTGGGTCCCCCTGCTTGCTCAGGATCACAGCACTTGCAAAGTTGAAATACTTCTCCCTGCTCCACCGCCGTGACGTATTCCGCGTTTCCTGGGCCCACAAAAATTTTGAGCCAGCCCTACCCCCCCACAAGTTTAGCCAAATGACAGCCTGTTTTCAATGCCTAACTATTATTATACAGTAAGTTAAGTTTGACAAGCTTAAGATATAAGAATTGATGTTTTTGGCATTAAAATGGGCACTGTAGGTGTTTTCCTGTCCTCCACTCACTGCCGACTTTGATTCCCCTTTGACTTGCATTGGGTTTCGTGTTTCGGTCGGCCCCCGACTTTTCAAAATAATCAGCCGATTTCACCCGACCTGACTTTTGACAAAGTCGGGTTTCGCGAAACCCGACTCGATCCTAAAAAAGTAAAAGTCGCTCAACTCTAGTAACAATGTCTTGAACTTTTGACTTTCAGCCTCCATATCTCATTATCCACTTCTGCTTTGACCACAAGACTGCCATCATTTTATAGACAATCATTTTGAGTATCTCATACTTAAATTTGACTTGCAACTATTTATCATATGATTAGTTATCCAGATTCTTGTCATGTCACTGCATTATTATAGTTTTGCTCCTAAAGATCTAAATTTTAATTTTTATTATTTTGTAAATCCACCTTTGGCTTTCAACACTACTTGAATCCTTCTGGGCTGCTATTAATCAGATTTAAACATGTGGCAACCAAAATTTGATCTCAGGTCTCTTCTACACGTTCCCAAAGTTCACGCATACTGGTCATCTCACTTGAGTATGTATACAGATTTTTATTCAATTCTACCCACAAGTGTTTGATTGGGTTGAGGTCTGGGGACTGTGGGGCCAATCCAGCAGCTCTTCTTCATTGTCATTGAACCATTTATTTGCCAATATCATGGTATGATTCGTGTTATTGCCCTGTTGGGACACTATATCATTATTTTTATACCCATAGTACTTGAGTGTACAAGGTAACTCATCTTGTAGGGTACTAAAATATAGCTCAGCATTATGACCACCATCGATCCTGGTCAAGTATCCAATGCCATTGGCTGTGAAACAATCTATTATCTGACTTCCTCCACCGAAGTTGACACTTCCTTCAGTTTCTCAATCCGTTAGCTCCTTTTTCACTTGTTTCTTTCAGAGCCATTTGCACCTATCAGAGCCTCGTCTACTGACTTTCATCTCATCGCTCCAAATCACCCGTTTCAAATCTTTAAATGTCCACTTTTTGTACTTGTTCGTAAACTCGAACCGATGCTTCTTACGATGACGTCCTTGGATGATGCTGTTTCTCTTTTCTTGGGAAATCGTCTTCATGGCTGTTCCTCAATTCGAACCAGTGACCTTTCACTTGGGAATTAACCTAATAGTACACTGAGCTATTAGGGAATGTGAGAACAGGATGCATTTTGTAGCATTCAAGAAGAAAAATATTTTTCCACCACCAGGCGCAAAACAGTAACAATGCAGTGATATGACAAGAGTCTGCGTAACTAATAATGCTAAATAGTTACAAGTCAAACTTATGTATGAGATAGCCAAGATGATTGTCTATAAGATCATGGTGGTCTCACGTTCGAAGCAGAAGTGGTGAGACATGGAGCCTGAAAGTCAAAAATTCAAAACATTGTTACCCTTCTGCTCTTCACTGTACGCTGGCATGACCCTAGCCTTAGCATGGAGAGACTGTACACATGCTCAGCAGCTGATCCATTTATGGTGTTTGGTTGGATCCCAATAGTTGATCTTCCACCTATCTAGAAGTTGTGACCTATCGAATGGATAGGTGATAACTTCATCTTATTGGAACATCCCATTAAAAGTCAATAGTTAAATCTTTTCTCATAATTACAGTCTTCCGTCCCCCTTCTCAGGTTGAAGGCCATCTTTGCACTTCCTATACCTCCTCGCACATCCTATAACTAGTTCCATGGACCATTGTGTCCTCACTGTCCTCACTGCCCCCCAACTCTAAACTGTTTGAACATTGGAAATTCGGTAACCTGACACCTTTCCTTCCTACCAGTAATTTCTGGGCTCCTTTCAATCTTATTTCCGCCCTGTACACTACAGAGACAGCAACAGTGCCAATGACCTAATTACTGTCAAGCCTAAGAAACCATTTTCCTTAATTTATTTCATTCCTCGGCTATTAACACTCTTGACCCTAATATATGTTTCTACCTCTTTCTTTCCGAGCCTAATCATTTCTTCATTTTCATCATAGTTTTCTAAAGTCTCCTTTGTTTTTCCATTTTATGTTATTTTGGAAATCGGCCCAAACTTTCTTGCCTTAAATTTGTCTTCCGAATTTAAGCCATTTTCTTCTCCTATTGAGCTGGCACAATGCAATTTTGTGACCATGTCAGCGAGAAGTATGTATGAGACTCTTTGAAAGAAGGAGGTAAAGCCTTGGTTGGTTCCATTCGCTTTGCTACAGGAACCTTATTCTTTCTTAGGAATTGCATTTGTTAGCAAGTAAAGGGAGTGAGAACTTGCTGCCATAATAGGGACACATTTGTTTTTTTCCTTGGATGCCCACTCTCTTCTTTCTACGCCACTAATTATGTTCTTTTCTGGCCTCCTCCAGAGTTCACAACACCACCTCTCTAGAAACTTTCTGTTCATAATTTCAAAGGTTTTTGCTATCCCATCTGACAGCAGCATAATGTAGGGACAAAGACCCTGATTCCAGCCATGTATCACTTAGTTTCCTGGGTGCTGATAGAATCACAGTTATCTGTGCTGCAGATCTAACAGTTCTCAGAATGCTGAGCTCTGTATAACCCCGCCCACAGCACTGATTGGCTGATTTCTGTGCATAGGTAGAGAGCTGCTAATCAGTGTGCTGTGGATGTCGTTGGACCAGGAGGCATGAGACACCTAGTCCTCTAGTGATAATCTCCTGCTGATAAAACACTGATTTTATTGAAATAGCAATACACAGCCTGGTAAGTGACACATCACTGTAATCAGGGTCTCTGCCCATACATCATGCAGCTCTTAGACTACATGCCAAAAACCTGCTCACTGATTCCATTTAACTCTTGAGATCCCTCTTTATAGCCCAATATTTTTTCCATCTACTTTTCCCCTTTTTTGTTTGTTGCTTTACCTATTTCCTTCTCTTCTTAGAAACATTTTTTTCTCCCATTCTGTATTTGCTTTGCAGAGTTTATGACTCTTATAAAAGTCAATTTAAAAAATAAATAAATCAGGATTTAGAACTGTGTATCGTATTGCTTGCTTTTGTCCCCGAAAAATTTCAGGCAAGATAGTCGACCACCAGCACTAAAGTCAAAAATACAATTTTAACGAAATATCAGACTATGATGCTTTTTTCTGTTTTTCATTCTTGCTAAACTCCTCTCTATATCTCAGTTATATGTCTAAGAATAAACTAAATAAAATAACACTATTTAAAAAAAATATCGAAAATTTGAGTTTCGGCCCACCTTTGAGAAAGTCTAAATAAATATTAACATGACAGATAAAGAAAAATCTTAAACTAATCATTTCGAATAGATTAACTGAGCTTTTATCGATAAGAAGCCAAAATGTTAATGCGAAGATTGCAAGCGAGCCAAGAAAGCCAACGGAACATTATCACACTCCAAGCCGGATCCAAATCACCACCTGTGCAAACTGAAATGATATCATGTGATTCTATCACTAGAACTATTACCATGTTTTCCTGTTTAAGTAAACTCACTTACTAACTGCAGCACAAGATGCGGCTGCCAAGTGATAAGGGATCAGATTCAGATTTTCCTGCTTTGGAGTTTAATACCACAATGAATACATTCATGATTTTGGCTATAGTCTCGAAGACGCTTAAAGAGTAACTCAACTTTCGGAAAGCTTTCGACATGTCGTAAAGACATCTTAGAAGTTTTAATCAGTGGGGATCTCTATGCTAAGACCTCCACTGATTGCCGAAATAAAATGGATGACTCTGCTCTGTTACAAAATTTTTGGACTCAAAGAGTCCATCTTCAGTCTTGGCTGTAAGTTAGAGGAAATGGACTCCAACATTTTTTCGAATACATTTTTGCCATAATTTTTGCCATGTTGATGAATATCTCAAACTGCCCTTGACCATGTAAGATGGAGTAAAAACCGGTGAAAGTCGAAAAAAAATTTGCACAACTTGTAAAAATTTGGCAACATTTCAGTTTTATTTCCAGCTCAGATTGTTTGATGAGTCTTCTCCATTGTGTTTCTGTTCTCCCCCGATTTCTTTTTGCCGTCAGTGAGCGGAAACATCCTTGTTTGCAACCATAGACTGAAAAGCATTCTTGATGAAAACTCCCAATTGCGATAAAGAAGGTTTTTTTTCTTACTTGGGGCTGTATTATAATCTGGATTAACATCTGCAGGCGGCGTCTAACTAATAAGATCTTGTCAAATAGTTGGCAACTGCCTTATACAAATCCCTATCTTTACTATGAGTTAATAAAATCGAATGACAGCGGCACAATAGCACAGAGAAAACGCTTCTAAGTCTATGTATCGTATTGCCTCGTGGCTTAAGCTAGATGAAGCTCACGTAGCAGTCGTCGATGGAATGCCGCTCGGAACGCAGATTAAAATCTTGATGGATGAGCAGAGAATTTTAAACAAACCCTGGCTTTATCAATAGAGTAGATTGAAATAAAAAATCCCTACGATAAAAGAGTTTGCCGCAGCTGTAGAGGGTCAAACAAGGATCTTACATATTTTACAACACTTTGAGTAAAGTTTGAGCTAGCCATCAAAGAGAATAAAAGAATCAAGAACAATATTATAAAGGGAATGTTCAGGTAGATCAGCAGAAAACAAAACCTTCACTTGCAACAAGAAGGAACTAGTCCACCAAGGAAGAACTGGCAGGAGGCGCTCAATGAGAGATGAACTCGCCTTGGCTCCGTCAATCTTGTTAAAAGAAAGAAAACATATAGAAATATGGGGAATTCTAAAACCAAGCGGGAGGAGTCTGTGTTAACCACTCATGAGCCTGTATGATCCAAGGATACCAGTGGATTTCCTCTTCGGACAGGTTTGGTAGTCAATTAAATTCTTCTACAGATCTGGAAAGGTTGAACATTTTGGAGTTCAGTAAAAGATTTTATAATAATATCTTTATTTGTAGAGATCAAGCATATTCCACAGCACGTTAAATTTAGGGGGCACGTGTACAAACAAAATTAGGTATTTTAAAAAAGTGATTAACAATTTGAAAAAGAGATGTGAAGGACAAGTGTGAGGGACAGTGTTCAATTAAAGGATTAGGTTCTGAGCACTAATGTGATAGGGAGGTGGAAGGCAAATTAAGGAATGTTGTAGGCCTGTCTAAAAACATGTGTAAAACCATTGGAAATTAATGTAATTGTCTGGGGTATTATATTCCAGGGAATTGGTGCCGCATGTTAAAAGTTTTGGTGATGGGAGTATAAGGTTTGAATTATAGAAGAAGTAGATTATCAGCAGAATATAAAGCATGAGTAGGGTGATAGACAGAGATGAGGGAAAAGGATGGTGCAGTGGAATGATAAGATACCATAGTTTTCTATTTCTCGCACTATAAGACTCACTTTTCCCAAAAAATTTTTGGAAGAAATGGGGGTGCGTCTTATAGTCCCAATGTGCTTACCAGGAGTTTCATCCTAGGCTGATGCGTGACAATTTTGCAGATGCTCGGTGGTGCGGGGGCTCCGTTGACATTTTGTGAAATCCCAGATCCCCACTCATCCATCCCAGGCTGATGTGTGGCAGTTTTGGAGATGTTTCATGGTGTGGGTCGACATTTTGTGAAAGCCCGGAGCCCCTGCACTTCCATTCCTGTAATGCGTTGGCCTCCAGGAAAATGGTCACAGGAGGCGGCGCATGTGTAGATTAAGATTTCGGGAAACGAGATCTCGGTACCGAGATCTCATTCTGCTCATGCGCCGCCTCCGGCAGCCATTTTCCTGGAGACAACGGCATTACAGCAATGGAAGTTTGGGGGCTCCAGGCTTTCACAAAATGTTGGCGGAGCCCCCGCACCACCGAGCATTTCTAAAACTGCTGCTCACCAGCCTGGGATGGATATGTGGGGGCTCCAGGTTTTCACAAAATGTCGGCAGAGCCTCTGCACCACCAAGCATCTGCAAAGCTGCCACACACCATCCTGGGATGGATGTGTGGGGGCTTTCACAAAATGGCAGAGCCCCTGCATCACTGAACCTGCCGCACCAGCCTGGGATGAGTCAGATCATTGCTAGACCACCGAGCACCTCCTGTGACCCTGCTCCACCAGAGCTCCCGATCACACCCTACCCCCCCAGGTAAGCTCAATTTGGTCTGTAAGATGGACCCTCATTTGATGCATTATTTTTTTCTCTATTTTTCTTCTTAAAATTTGGGGTGCGTCTTATGGTCCGGTGCGTCTTATAGTCCGAAAAATACGGTAAGTGCATGGGTAACCAGTGCAGTGACTGGAGCAGTGTAGAACAATTGATGTAGTGGTGGGACAGAGAGATGAGCCTGGCTGCTGCCTGCAGAATAAATTGGTGCAGGAGAGTTTGGAAAGTAGACGACCAATCAGGAGGGACATTGTTGTGATAGGCAATTCAGTATCACAATGGACATAGCGGTCAGAGCACATACAGTGATCTGACAATAACCCAAAATAATAGAACGAGCTCTGAGACGTGGGAACTCTGCAGACCGCAATCCCTAATCCTCTCCAAACAACACTAGAGGCAGCCGTGGATTGCGCCTAACTCTGCCTATGCAACTCGGCACAGCCTGAGAAACTAACTAGCCTGAAGATAGAAAATAAGCCTACCTTGCCTCAGAGAAATACCCCAAAGGAAAAGGCAGCCCCCCACATATAATGACTGTGAGTTAAGATGAAAAGACAAACGTAGGGATGAAATAGATTCAGCAAAATGAGGCCCGACTTTCTTAACAGAGCGAGGATAGGAAAGATAACTTTGCGGTCTACACAAAACCCTAAAGAAAACCACGCAAAGGGGGCAAAAAGACCCTCCGTACCGAACTAACGGCACGGAGGTACACCCTTTGCGTCCCAGAGCTTCCAGCAAAACAATTAGACAAGCTGGACAGAAAAAATAGCAAACACATAGCAAAGAAGAACTTAGCTATGCAGAGCAGCAGGCCACAGGAATGATCCAGGGAAAAACAAGTCCAACACTGGAACATTGACAGGAAGCATGGATCAAAGCATTAGGTGGAGTTAAGTAGAGAAGCACCTAACGACCTCACCAGATCACCTGAGGGAGGAAACTCAGAAGCCGCAGTACCACTTTCCTCCACAAACGGAAACTCCCAGAGAGAATCAGCCGAAGTACCACTTGTGACCACAGGAGGGAGCTCTGCCACAGAATTCACAACAGTACCCCCCCTTGAGGACGGGTCACCGAACCCTCACCAGAGCCCCCAGGCCGACCAGGATGAGCCACATGAAAGGCACGAACAAGATCGGGAGCACGGACATCAGAGGCAAAAACCCAGGAATTATCTTCCTGAGCATAACCCTTCCATTTAACCAGATACTGGAGTTTCCGTCTTGAAACACGAGAATCCAAAATCTTCTCCACAATATACTCCAATTCCCCCTCCACCAAAACCGGGGCAGGAGGGTCAACAGATGGAACCATAGGTGCCACGTATCTCCGCAACAATGACCTATGGAATACGTTATGTATGGAAAAAGAATCTGGGAGGGTCAGACGAAAAGACACAGGATTAAGAACCTCAGAAATCCTATGCGGACCAATGAAACGAGGTTTAAACTTAGGAGAGGAAACCTTCATAGGAATATGACGAGAAGATAACCAAACCAGATCCCCAACACGAAGTCGGGGACCCACACGGCGTCTGCGATTAGCGAAACGTTGAGCCCTCTCCTGGGACAAGGTCAAATTGTCCACTACATGAGTCCAAATCTGCTGCAACCTGTCCACCACAGTATCCACACCAGGACAGTCCGAAGACTCAACCTGTCCTGAAGAGAAACGAGGATGGAACCCAGAATTGCAGAAAAATGGCGAAACCAAGGTAGCCGAGCTGACCCGATTATTAAGGGTGAACTCAGCCAAAGGCAAAAAGGACACCCAGTCATCCTGATCAGCAGAAACAAAGCATCTCAGATAGGTTTCCAAGGTCTGATTGGTTCGTTCGGTCTGGCCATTAGTCTGAGGATGGAAAGCCGAGGAAAAAGACAAGTCAATGCCCATCCTACCACAAAAGGCTCGCCAAAACCTCGAAACAAACTGGGAACCTCTGTCAGAAACGATATTCTCTGGAATGCCATGCAAACGAACCACATGCTGGAAGAACAATGGCACCAAATCAGAGGAGGAAGGCAATTTAGACAAGGGTACCAGATGGACCATCTTAGAAAACCGATCACAGACCACCCAAATGACTGACATCTTTTGAGAAACGGGGAGATCTGAAATAAAATCCATAGAGATATGTGTCCAAGGCCTCTTCGGGACCGGCAAGGGCAAAAGCAACCCACTGGCATGAGAACAGCAGGGCTTAGCCCGAGCACAAATCCCACAGGACTGCACAAAAGTACGCACATCCCGCGACAGAGATGGCCACCAAAAGGATCTAGCCACTAACTCTCTGGTACCAAAGATTCCAGGATGACCAGCCAACACCGAACAATGAACCTCAGAGATAACTTTATTCGTCCACCTATCAGGGACAAACAGTTTCTCCGCTGGACAACGATCAGGTTTATTAGCCTGAAATTTTTGCAGCACCTGCCGCAAATCAGGGGAGATGGCAGACACAATTACTCCTTCCTAGAGGATACTCGCCGACTCAGATAAACCCGGAGAGTCGGGCACAAAACTCCTAGACAGAGCATCTGCCTTCACATTTTCAGAGCCCGGAAGGTACGAAATCACAAAGTCAAAACGGGCAAAAAACAGCGACCAACGAGCCTGTCTAGGATTCAAACGCTTAGCAGACTCGAGATAAGTCAAGTTCTTATGATCAGTCAATACCACCACGCGATGCTTAGCTCTTTCAAGCCAATGACGCCACTCCTCGAATGCCCACTTCATGGCCAGCAACTCTCAGTTGCCCACATCATAATTTCGCTCAGCAGGCGAAAACTTCCTGGAAAAAAAAGCGCATGGTTTCATCACTGAGCAATCAGAACCTCTCTGCGACAAAACAGCCCCTGCTCCAATCTCAGAAGCATCAACCTCGACCTGGAACGGAAGAGAAACATCTGGTTGACACAACACAGGGGCAGAAGAAAAACGACGCTTCAACTCTTGAAAAGCTTCCACAGCAGCAGAAGACCAATTGACCAAATCAGCACCCTTCTTGGTCAAATCGGTCAATGGTTTGGCAATACTAGAAAAATTGCAGATGAAGCGACGATAAAAATTAGCAAAGAGCAGGAACTTTTGCAGACTTTTCAGAGATGTCGGCTGAGTCCAATCATGGATGGCTTGGACCTTAACAGGATCCATCTCGATAGAAGAAGGGGAAAAGATGAACCCCAAAAATGAAACCTTCTGCACACCAAAGAGACACTTTGATCCCTTCACAAACAAAGAATTAGCACGCAGGACCTGAAAAACCGTTCTGACCTGCTTCACATGAGACTCCCAATCATCCGAGAAGATCAAAATGTCATCCAAGTACACAATCAGGAATTTATCCAGGTACTCTCGGAAGATGTCATGCATAAAGGACTGAAACACTGATGGAGCATTGGCAAGTCCGAATGGCATCACAAGATACTCAAAATGACCCTCGGGCGTATTAAATGCAGTTTTCCATTCATCGCCTCGCCTGATTCGCACCAGATTATACGCACCATGAAGATCTATCTTGGTGAACCAACTAGCCCCCTTAATCCGAGCAAACAAATCAGATAACAATGGCAAGGGGTACTGAAATTTAACAGTGATCTTATTAAGAAGGCGGTAATCTATACAAGGTCTCAGCGAACCATCCTTCTTGGCTACAAAAAAGAACCCTGCTCCTAATGGCGAAGATGACGGGCGAATATGCCCCTTCTCCAGGGATTCCTTCAGATAACTGCGCATAGCGGTGTGCTCAGGCACGGATAAATTAAACAGTCGACCTTTTGGGAATTTACTACCAGGAATCAAATTGATAGCACAATCACAATCCCTATGCGGAGGTAGGGCATCGGACTTGGGCTCATCAAATACATCCCGGTAATCAGACAAGAACTCTGGAACCTCAGAAGGGGTGGATGACGAAATTGACAGAAATGGAAGGGTTATGCTCAGGAAGATAATTCCTGGGTTTTTGCCTCTGATGTCCATGCTCCCGATCTTGTTCGTGCCTTTCATGTGGCTCATCCTGGTCGGCCTGGGGGCTCGGGTGAGGGTTCGGTGACCCCTCCTCAAGCGGGGGGTACTGTTGCGAATTCTGTGGCAGAGCTCCCTCCTGTGGTCACAAGTGGTACTTCGGCTGATTCTCTCTGGGAGCTTCCATTTGTGGAGGAAAGTGGTACTGCGGCTTCTGAGTTTCCTCCCTCAGGTGATCTGGTGAGGTCGTTAGGTGCTTCTCTACTTAACGCCACCTAATGTTTTGATCCATGCTTCCTGTACTGTTGTGATAGGCAATTCAGTATCACAATGGACATAGCGGTCAGAGCACATACAGTGATCTGACAATAACCCAAAATAATAGAATGAGCTCTGAGACGTGGGAACTCTGCAGACCGCAATCCCTAATCCTCTCCAAACAACACTAGAGGCAGCCGTGGATTGCGCCTAACTCTGCCTATGCAACTCGGCACAGCCTGAGAAACTAACTAGCCTGAAGATAGAAAATAAGCCTACCTTGCCTCAGAGAAATACACCAAAGGAAAAGGCAGCCCCCCACATATAATGACTGTGAGTTAAGATGAAAAGACAAACGTAGGGATGAAATAGATTCAGCAAAGTGAGGCCCGACTTTCTTAACAGAGCGAGGATAGGAAAGATAACTTTGCGGTCTACACAAAACCCTAAAGAAAACCACGCAAAGGGGGCAAAAAGACCCTCCGTACCGAACTAACGGCACGGAGGTACACCCTTTGCGTCCCAGAGCTTCCAGCAAAACAATTAGACAAGCTGGACAGAAAAAATAGCAAACAAATAGCAAAGAAGAACTTAGCTCTGCAGAGCAGCAGGCCACAGGAATGATCCAGGGAAAAACAAGTCCAACACTGGAACATTGACAGGAAGCATGGATCAAAGCATTAGGTGGAGTTAAGTAGAGAAGCACCTAACGACCTCACCAGATCACCTGAGGGAGGAAACTCAGAAGCCGCAGTACCACTTTCCTCCACAAACGGAAGCTCCCAGAGAGAATCAGCCGAAGTACCACTTGTGACCACAGGAGGGAGCTCTGCCACAGAATTCACAACAGGACATACAATAATCAAGATGAGAATTAATTAAATCAACAAAAGGCATGTTCTGGAGATGTTTTTGAGTTAGAAATGGTAAGCACATGTAAATGATAAGGAGTAAAGGACAGATCCCAGTTGAACATGACCCACATGAGCAGCCAGGTAGTTGTGGTAACACAACTCGCTGAGATGGAAATGTGAAGCCTTAGGTAAGTTAGCAGAGGTATAGGTTATAGAACAATTTCTCAGTTACCACAAAGAAAAGAATGGATTAAGTTAGATTGCACATTTCATCAAAGAGGCTGATTTTTTCCAACTTTGGCTTATTCTGGGTACCTTGTTGTTCCTATGACTCAAGTATTTATTTGTTGTCCGGCAGCAGAGCGAGCTATTGCCAGTAATAGAGGTCTCAGTCTTATTGCTGGGCCTAGATTAGTCAGTCAATTAGAAGACTTTGCAAAGACATTTGTTTTTCTTGAAAAAGACGCCAGTACAGCATTGAAATGCGTTGCGAATAAAAATCCTTTTCCTCATAGTTTTTTCTAAAGAATCGATTCAGTCCAGCAACACAGCCCACCTACATGTTTATCCAACTGGCTCCAACAACAAGACATAGTCAGCAACAAGGCTGAGACTAAGTCGAAAATGCAGAAGAAGAGGATGCAAACTGCAAATAAATCCCACCATTCTAAGCGCAAATGGCAGAGAAAATAATCAATCTAGACTAAATACAAAAAAGTGCAACCTGGGCCATATCAGAAAAGGATTATCCAAGTTCAGCCCAAAAATTGACACTTTGGAAGTGGAGTTCTAAAGTAATAAAACAACCTTTACTTAAAGAGGTTGCTAAAAACTATTAAGTTGATGATTTATTCATGGGAAAGGTTATCAACATGATATAGTTAGGGGTCCAACTCTCAGCACCCCCACAGATCAGCTCAATCAAAGAAGCGGAACACAGCAGCTCCTTATAATGTTTAGCGGTCGTTGCGGGATACTGCCCATTAACTTTAAACATGAAAAATAAAACACAAGTTTCATGCACCAATTCCTCAGGGACCGTCCTAGATGAAGACATAACACTGTGAATCAGTAGAGTCCAGAGTGATCATGCTCATGTGTTCCACCATGAAAATGATAAATTCCTTCTGCACCCTGCAGTGTAGATTTCCAGCTATCTGACCTCATGTAAGAGCTTGAACTGTAAATAAGAGTGGAAGGAAGCCATTATCTAACTCAAATTAGCCTCAATACGTTTTCTTCAAACCCAGCTTCCTGCAAAGGTACATGAACAATCTAACGGGACTATCTGCACCATCAACTGTGCAAATACATCAATGACCCAAACCCTATCCACTTCTAGATATACAGGAAAGTGGAATTTTCTTGAATGCAGCCACGTTTGGCTAACCTTGACTTCTTAGCAACGTAAAACCTTTGTAGGGATAACAGATAAGGTCATTAAACAGTCCATTGTTAAGTGATTGGGTAATGATTTAAAGGTTATGGTAAAAGTATCACTCGCCCAAATTAAAGCTCAACGTTCTAGTTTACGTATTACTAACACCCTATCGGATAGAAGTTAAGCTTCTTATCTGGCCAATTACTACTTAAAACTTTATCATTACAGGGTGATTACATTTACCGCATAATATTATTACAGTTTCAATGGAGATCAAAGGATCTTTGCGGCATAGCGGCAAAGTTAAGACCTCGGAAATCTTACCATATGGAACTATTTTCTAACATTTTTTTTTCTTCAGGTGTTCAGATGTAGGGTCAAAATTTTTTTTTTGTACTTGATTTTTTACTATGTTATCCGTAGGTGATATAGAAAGAATGAAATTGCATTGTCTGATGTTCAAGGGGTTGTCTCATCTTGTTAAATGGTTCAAATTGCAAAGTTCTTGTAACAACAACTTGCCTCTTATTACAACAACTTGCCTCTTATTAAAAGTCCTCTATGTTCTCAAGAATGGAGGGATTTTTAGTTCTAGGTAAAGGGGGAAGAGAGGAGTAGTCAGCTCACCGTGACTTCACCGTTGCCAACGGCACTTTGTCTGGATAAGGGTTCCTCACACAAAGCTGCCCTGGTCGGGAGCAGAAATCAATGGAAGAAGGTGAAAAGAAATGTCTCCAGTGTGGAAATCTTAAGTAAGACTTAACTTTTATTTCCAATGATCATAAAAAAACATTAACCGGTATACCACTGGCTGGCCCAAGACAAACCGACGCGTTTCGACAGCTTATGTCTTAAAGGGAGTCTGTCACCCCAAAAATCGTATATGAGATAAGGCCACCAACATCAGTGGCTTATCTACAGCATTCTGTAATGCTTGACCCTGGTTCTGGAGCGGTCCTTCATCAGACAGCCGTGGACCCGTCCCAGCCTTCCAGCAGCGCTGCAGCAAGTGGGCCTGCCACACAGACTGGAGACCAGGAAGCTGGTCCATCAGGTGTTCCCCTTTCCCAGTCTTCTGCCTCTTTTTTGGGGGCTCTTCCCGGCAGTGGCAGAGGGCCTCGGACAGGTCACTCATGCCCGAGTGTTTGCACTTGAGCTCGGTCTTTCATGATGGACTCAAGGCAATGGGTGAATAAATAAGGGTAGAACATTATTATGCTTGAAGGGGTTTTCCAGTGAACAAAGTTAAGTTTAAAGTTGCTTTTAATCAATTGATCTTGGAGTAATAATAATCTCCACATCCACTTAAAAAAAATGTTCCTGTGCGGAGATAATCTTAGAAATTTATCGTTGCTGTGTACTGTGTATTATAAAGTGTAAGGGAGGGCACAGCCAATTTAATCGAGATTGATCTAATGGATATAATGAGATAACCAATGAAAAAAGAATAGAAAGAATGTGCAATATACAGGGACCTTTTTTCAAAAAAATAGCAACAAATTTTATTAAAGGGAACCTGTCACCCCGTTTTTTGAGATTGAGCTATAAATACTGTTAAATAGGGCCAGCGCTGTGTGTTCCTATAGTGTATGTAGTGTACCCCGATTCCCCATGTATGCTGAGAAATAACTTACCAAAGTCGCCGTTTTCGCCTGTCAATCAGGCTGGTCAGGTCGGGAGGGCGTGGTGACATCGCTGGTTCTTCCTCAGCTTTACGTTGGTGGCGTAGTGGCGTAGTGGTGAAAAAGCAGCGCGCGATCTGCGCTGTCATCCCTTTCGTCGGTGGGGCGGCCATCTTCCTGGGGCCGCGCGTGCGGCGCGTGCGCAGATCGAGTGCTCTGCTGCACGGGGCTTCAGGAAAATGGCCGCGGGATGCCGCGCGTGCACATTAGAGATCGCGGCGGCCATTTTCCCAAAGCCGAGATGCAAACACCCTAATCCACCAAGTGGCACAAATGTGATCACGCATATAATAGTTATCTCTACAACGCAAATAAAATGAAGTATATACAGTATACATCACAATGTGCCACTGTATATGAGAGAACGAAGGAGAGAAACATGCATAAAGATGATACTGAAACACATAAAAAATGCATGAGCAAACTTATATATAGTACAGCATGTGAAAAAATAAGATGGCAGAAGTTTGTCTGTTGGCACAAAGACAAAGCATGCAATCCCAAGATGAATCTAAGTGGGTATGATAAAAAACCCACATGAAGAAGACAGAGCTGGACTCAATAGCCACAAAATAGGTAACGTGAATCCATAGAACCTGTGCCTACCATCAAGAAGAACAAGGCACCAGACCCAACACGTATCGTCACACCATGTGTGGCTTCCTTAGGCACAGAAACAAAGGAAAATAATCATGTACTTCCGGTTGTGGCCTATAACCCACAGCTTGAAGTACTGATAAAAACTGATAAAAAACTTCCACACATCCTACACAAGGATGACCGGCTAAAGACAATATTCAAAGACCCTCCCATGCTGTGTTACAGGCAACCTCCATTTTTAAGAAACATCATGATGCGAAGTTCAATGTCCTCAAAAACACCGATGTATCTGTGAAGAGCTGCAAAACCTGCAATCATGTAGAGACGAAAGTCAGGATTTCCAACACACACCATTACAATAAGATTCCCAGGACATTCACATGTTCCTCTTTCAATGTGGTGTACTTAATTCTGTGCACTATATGTCCTATTGGGGGGTCTCCATGTGGGAGAAACAGGACTGAAACTGAGAGCAAGGGTGAGGTCTCATCGCCACACAATTGCAGATAGAGAAAAAAAAACACTTACCGGTGGCCAAACATTTCTGTGGTACAGGACACAACACAAACGAAATGAAAGTTGTCGTATTAAAAGGCAATTTTAAATCAAAAAAATATTGGAGGCTTTGGGAATACAAACTTATTAGAGTCTTTGATTCTCTTTTTACAGGACTAAATCTGTCAGAAGGATTTATGACTCGGAGGAATCTTCTCCAGAGATATTGAGGGAACCAGACCTCTGATCTTAGGCTGGTTTCACATTTGCGGGTGTGTCCGCAGCGTTTGTGTCGCAATTATCCGCATGCGTCGTGTATTCCTATCTTTAAATTAGGGACGCAGGCCACGTTTGACGACGCATGCGTCGCTTCATCGTCTGCGGTTTGGAGCGGTAAATGCTACTTGTAGTCATTTTAGAGGCGTCAATTTGCCGCCTAGAAACGTATGCGGTTGTTAGCGGAAGGAATGCAGCAAAAAAAAAAATGCATTATGGTCTATGTGAACGTTGCACCACAGGAAAACATGTCTAGACACTAATTAGCCACCCCCCACATACAAAATGATAAAAGGAGAAAGTGGGTATTTGCAGATCACTACCCAGCAGTCAGAGAAGAAGAGCAGACGCAGGCAAGAACCTTGGAGGAAACAAGACACTGAACAATGTGAGTATATCCTAGCCAATGTCTTTATTTTCTATTTTCTGTCTCTATATGTCTTAATTTCTGCCATTTTTTTCTTTCTGCATGCATCAGAATGTCATCTTCTGAGGAAGAGGAGCAACGTCCTGGGCCTGCACAATCCAAACATGTCAGTGAAGTGAGTACTCACCTCCTCAGATTGGTAAGTATTCACTGTCACATCTACACATATGACATTTTTTTTCCTTTTTTTTAGAGCACTTCTTCCACTTTTGGCAGAGACTGAGCAGGAGCAGCGGGTTCATGGTCGGGTGGCAAGGCGGCAGCGTGTACGTATACGTGGCTGACTGTTGTATCCTCACTTTACTATTCTTGAATGTTCATTTCTTTACTTTCCTCTTTCTTTACCTTTTTCTTCTTGACTCCTGTTTTTCTTGACTTTTAATATTCATGCCAGTTTTCTGTCTGTTTTCTTTCTTTTCCTTATGTTAATGTCTCCAACATTAATGTCTTTATTTATTTTTTAGGTTCCAGAACCTCATTGAAAATGACCTCCTAATCTCCCTGGTCCATGAGCGAGTCCCGTTGTGGGACACCGGGGTTCCACAGCACTCGGACAACATGACGATCCGGTGGCTATGGAATGAGGTGGCCAAAGTGATGTGGGATGGCTGGGACAACTCCCCGACTCGGGTCCGAAATGCATTTTGTAAGTATTGCAATGTGGTGTGATGCAGCAGTGACCTTGGCCGTGATCACACAACTGTGTGTGGTGAGAGAAACTCTCAGGAGTTTCTCTCCTCACACACAGTTGTGTGATCACGGTCCAAAGTGCATTGTCTAACCATTATTTATATTTTTCAACTGTGCTCAAAGTCTAAACACGTTGGCGTTCGATGAAGGATCGCTTCAACAAGGACCTTCGTCAAGAGAGCCGGGTTCCTAGTGGTTCTGGAGCAAGGATCTGCAAATACAAATATCACCGATTCCTTGCATTTTTTAGACCGGTCCTTGCCCAGAGAACGTAAGTATTTTTTTGGTGTAATGGGTTGTGTTGTATTGCCTAAATCTGTATGTGTCTATTCCACAGGAGTTGGCGCTTAACTTTTGTAAATGTTTGGTATTAATTTTTTTTCTTCTTTTTTCACAGCACATGGAGCAGCACTCTTGACCCTGGTTCTGGAGCGGTCCTTCATCAGACAGCCACGGACCCGTCCCAGCCTTCCAGCAGCGCTGCAGCAAGTGGGCCTGCCACACAGACTGGAGACCAGGAAGCTGGTCCATCAGGTGTTCCCCTCTCCCAGTCTTCTGCCTCTTTTTTGGGGCTCTTCCCGGCAGCGGCAGAGTGCCTCGGACAGGTCACTCATGCCCGAGTTTCTGCACTTGAGCTCGGTCTTTCATGATGGACTCAAGGCGATGGGTGACTGACTGGATAGTGCCATAAACCATTTAAATACACTTATCCAGGAGGTTACCAAAAGCCTTGACCAAGTAAAAGCTGACCTCCAGAGGCCAGCACGTTATTTTTTTAATCAAATAGAAAAGGCCATGTCGGAACACCTTACTCCTGACCTCCAGCTTAGTGTCATGCAGGCCTGCAATGCTGCTTACGTGCAGGCTATGCAGCAGAGTTGGTATATTCAGCAGACAGTAGCGGCATATCCACCTGTGCCTACACTGTCACTCTTGACCTCAATGCCAAGCTCTGCTGCATACCACTGCACGGCCACCTCCATTCCAAGCACTGCCAGACACCACTAAAGCACCACCACCATGCCGAGTGCTGTTGGACAGCCCACCGCCACCACTATGACAACTGCTACTCCTGCTTGGACTTCTGTTGTGAATTCTGCTTTTGGGCTCCCTCCTGTGGTTGTAGATGGTAATGCAGTTGTCCCTGGGCCGCAGTCTTGGACAGGTGTATCTACTGATTGCAATTCTGACTGGGGTATTTAGGTTTGCAGGACTCATTAGTCTTTGCCAGTTGTCAATGTTTCTTTGGAAGTGTTGGATCTCTGCCTGGCCTCTCCTGCTTATCTGCCAGTTCAGCAAAGATAAGTGCCTGTTTCTTTTTCTGAAGCACACATGTGGTGTGCTTATTTTCAGTGCTGATCTTTTGTTTCTATTTGTCCAGCTTAGACTGTGTCAGTTGTTTTTCTCAGTCTGGTTGGATTCTCTGGAGTTGCAGATATACTCTCCACATCTTTAGTTAGGTGGTGGAGTTTTGTATTTTCTGCTGTGGATATTTTTGTAGTATTTTTATGCTGACCGCTTAGTATCCTGTCCTGTCCTTTTCTATTTAGCTAGAAGTGGCCTCCTTTGCTAAGCCTGTTTTCTGCCTGCGTGTGTCTTTTCCTCTCCAAGTCACCGTCATTATTTGTAGGGGGCTGCCTATCCTTTGGGGGTCTACTCTGAGGCAAGATAGTTTTCCTATTTCCATCTTTAGGGGAATTTAGTCCTCCGGCTGTGTAGAGGTGTCTAGGTTTTGTTAGGCACACCCCACGGCTACTTCTAGTTGCGGTGATAAGATCAGGGTTGCGGTCAGTATAGTTACCACCTACTCCAGTGAAGGTTTTCATGCTGCTCCAAGGCCACCTAATCATAACAGTACAACTGGCTGACAATGAGTTAAATGCATCTCAGAAGAAGGGAGGAAAGGTCTTGAGCCATTTTTTTTTCTTCAGTCTACTTTGTCTTCTCCTCCCTCTTAATCTCTGGGTGGCTGAAGAGCCTTGTGCTAGCATGAATGTTCAGGAATTAGTTTCTCGTGTAGACCAGCTTGCTTCTAGAATACAGGGTATTTCTGATTACATTGTTCAGACTCCGGCTTTAGAACCAAAGATTCCTACTCCTGATTTGTTTTTTGGTGACAGGTCCAAATTTTTGAGTTTTAAAAACAACTGTAAACTGTTTTTTGCATTGAAACCTCGATCCTCCGGTGATTCCATTCAACGGGTTAAAATCATCATATCCCTGCTGCGTGGTGATCCACAGGATTGGGCATTTTCCCTGGAATCTGGGGATCCTGCTTTGCTTAATGTAGACTTCTTCTTTCAGGCGTTAGAATTACTGTACGATGAACCTAATTTGGTGGATCAAGCTGAGAAGACCTTGTTGGCTCTGTCTCAGGGGCAAGAGGCGGCTGAATTGTATTGTCAGAAATTCAGAAAATGGTCTGTGTTGACTAAATGGAATAATGATGCTTTGGCGGCAATTTTCAGAAAGGGTCTTTCTGAATCCGTTAAAGATGTTATGGTGGGGTTTCCCACACCCTCCAATCTGAGTGATTCTATGTCTCTGGCCATTCAGATTGACCGGCGCTTGCGGGAGCGCAGAACTGTGCGCGCTATGGCGTTATCCTCAGAGCAAATTCCTGACCCTATGCAGTGTGATAGGATTCTTTCTAAAACAGAACGACAAGGTTTCAGACGTCTCAATAGGTTGTGTTATTATTGTGGCGACGCTTCCCATGTCATTTCTGTCTGCCCTAAGCGGACAAAGAGGATCGCCAGCTCATTTACCATCAGTACTGTACAACCTAAATTTCTGTTATCTGTGTCCTTGATCTGTTCATTGTCATCATTTTCTGTCATGGCGTTTGTGGATTCAGGCGCCGCCTTGAACTTAATGGACTTTGACTTTGCTAGGCGTTGTGGTTTTCCCTTGCAGCCTTTGCAGAACCCTATTCCTTTAAGGGGCATTGATGCTACACCCTTGGCTAAAAATAAGCCCCAGTTTTGGACACAGGTGACCATGCGCATGGCGCCAGCCCATCAGGAAGATTGTTGATTTCTGGTGTTGCATAATTTGCATGATGCTATCGTACTGGGTTTTCCGTGATTGCAGGTACATAATCCTGTTTTGGATTGGAAGTCCATGTCTGTGACTAGTTGGGGTTGTCAGGGGGTTCATAATGATGTTCCTCTGATGTCTATCGCCCCTTCTTCCTCTTCTGAAATTCTGGAGTTTTTGTCTGATTTTCAGGATGTATTCGATGAGCCCAAGTCCAGTTTCCTTCCACCGCACAGGGACTGCGATTGTGCTATTGACTTGATTCCAGGCTGTAAGTTTCCTAAGGGCCGACTTTTCAACCTGTCTGTACCTGAACATGCCGCCATGCGGAGCTATATTAAGGAGTCTTTGGAGAAAGGGCATATTTGGCCATCTTCTTCACCGTTGGGAGCGGGGTTCTTTTTTGTTGCTAAAAAAGATGGTTCCTTAAAGGTACCTTCACACATAACGATATCGTTAACGATATCGTTGCTTTTTGTGATGTAGCAACGATATCGTTAAGGAAATCGTTATGTGTGACAGCGACCAACGATCAGGCCCCTGCTGGGAGATCGTTGGTCGCTGAACAAAGTCCAGAACTTTATTTCGTCGCTGGATCTCCCGTGGACATCGCTGGATCGGCGTGTGTGACACCGATCCAGCGATGTCTTCACTGGTAACCAGGGTAAAAGTAAAAAAAAACAAACACTACATACTTACCTACTGCTGTCTGTCCCCGGCGCTGTGCTCTGCACTCCTCCTGCACTGGCTGTGAGCGTCAGTCAGCCGGAAAGCAGAGCGGTGACGTCACCGCTCTTCTTTCCGGCCGCTGTGCTCACAGCCAGTACAGGAGAAGTGCAGAGAAGCTGAGCGCCGGGGACAGACAGCGGTAGGTAAGTATGTAGTGTTTTTTTTTTTACTTTTACGCTGGTAACCAGGGTAAACATCGGGTTACTAAGCACGGCCCTGCGCTTAGTAACCCGATGTTTACCCTGGTTACCCGGGGACTTCGGGATCATTGGTCGCTGGAGAGCTGTCTGTGTGACAGCTCTCCAGCGACCAAACAGCGACGCTGCAGCGATCCGGATCGTTGTCGGTATCGCTGCAGCGTCGCTTAATGTGAAGGGGCCTTAAGACCCTGTATTGATTATCGCCTCTTGAATAAGATTACGGTCAAGTTTCAATACCCGTTACCTTTGCTTTCCGATTTGTTTGCTAGGATTAAGGGAGCTAGTTGGTTTACTAAGATTGACCTTCAGGGGGTCTTATAATCTTGTTCGTATTAAGCAGGGTGATGAATGGAAAACTGCGTTTAACACGCCCGAAGGCCATTTTGAATACCTTTTGATGCCATTCGGACTCTCTAATGCTCTATCTGTTTTTCAGTCCTTCATGCATGATATCTTCCGGAATTATCTTGATAAATTCTTGATTGTATATTTGGACGATATTTTGATTTTTTCCGATGATTGGGAGTCTCATGTGCAGCAGGTCAGGATGGTATTTCAGATCCTTCGTGACAATGCCTTGTTTGTGAAAAGGTCTAAGTGTCTTTTTGGGGTGCAGAAGGTCTCCTTTTTGGGCTTTATTTTTTCTCCCTCGTCTATAGAGATGGATCCGGTTAAGGTTCAAGCCATTCATGATTGGATTCAGCCCACATCCATGAAGAGCCTTCAGAAATTTTTGGGTTTTGCTAATTTTTATCGCCGTTTCATTGCTAATTTTTCCAGCGTGGTTAACCCCTTGACTGATTTGATGAAGAAGGGCGCTGATGTGGCGAATTGGTCCCCTGCGGCTGTCTCTGCCTTTCAGGAACTGAAACGTCGTTTTACTTCTGCTCCAGTGTTGCGTCAACCGGATGTTTCTCTTCCATTTCAGGTTGAGGTTGACGCTTCTGAGCTTGGGGCAGGGGCTGTTTTGTCTCAGAGGGATCCTGTTGGTTCCTTAATGAAACCGTGTGCCTTCTTTTCCCGTAAGTTTTCGCCTGCTGAACGCAATTATGATGTCGGCAATAGGGAGTTGTTGGACATGAAGTGGGCGTTTGAGGAGTGGCGACATTGGCTTGAGGGTGCTAAGCACCGTATTGTGGTCTTGACCGATCATAAGAATCTGATTTACCTCGAGTCTGCCAAACGGTTGAATCCTAGACAGGCTCGATGGTCCTTGTTTTTTTCTCGTTTTGATTTCGTGGTCTCGTACCTTCCTGGTTCTAAGAATATTAAGGCTGATGTCCTCTCTAGGAGTTTTTTGCCTGATTCTCCTGAGGTCTTGGAACCGGTCGGTATTCTGAAAGAAGGGGTGGTCCTTTCTGCCATTTCTCCTGATTTACGACGGTTTCTTCAGGAATTTCAGGCTGACAAACCTGACCGTTGTCCTGTGGGGAAACTGTTTGTTTCTGACAGATGGACTAGTAGAGTGATTTCTGAGGTTCACTGTTCCGTGTTGGCTGGTCATCCTGGCATTTTTGGTACCAGAGACTTGGTTGGTAGGTCCTTTTGGTGGCCTTCTTTGTCGCGTGATGAGCGTTCTTTTGTGCAGTCCTGTGGGACTTGTGCACGGGCCAAGCCTTGTTGCTCCCGTGCTAGTGGGTTGCTTTTGCCTTTGTCGGTCCCTGAGAGGCCCTGGACGCATATTTCTATGGATTTTATTTCCGATCTTCCTGTTTCCCAGAGGATGTCGGTTATCTGGGTTGTTTGTGACCGATTCTCTAAGATGGTTCATTTGGTGCCTTTGCCTAAATTGCATTCTTCTTCTGATTTGGTTCCGTTGTTTTTTCATCATGTGGTCCATTTGCATGGTATTCCGGAGAATATTGTGTCCAACAGAGGTTCCCAGTTTGTTTCTAGGTTTTGGCGGGCCTTTTGTGCCAAGCTGGGCATTGATTTGTCTTTTTCTTCTGCATTTCATCCTCAGACAAACGGCCTGACCGAGCGAACTAATCAGACTTTGGAGACTTATTTGAGATGCTTTGTGTCTGCTGATCAGGATGATTGGGTGGCTTTTTTGCCATTGGCCGAGTTTGCCCTTAATAATCGGGCTAGTTCGGCTACTTTGGTTTCGCCTTTCTTTTGTAATTTTGGTTTTCATCCTCGTTTTTCTTCTGGGCAGGTTGAGCCTTCTGACTGTCCTGGTGTGGATTCTGTGGTTGACAGGTTGCAGCAGATTTGGGCTCATGTGGTGGACAATTTGGTGTTGTCTCAGGAGGAGGCTCAACATTTTGCTAACCGTCGTCGGTGTGTTGGTTCCCAGCTTCGGGTTGGGGATCTGGTCTGGTTGTCTTCCCGTCATGTTCCTATGAAGGTTTCTTCCCCTAAGTTTAAGCCTCGGTTTATTGGTCCTTATAAGATTTCTGAGATTATTAATCCGGTGTCTTTTCGTTTGGCGCTTCCGGCCTCTTTTGCTATCCATAATGTCTTCCATAGATCTTTATTGCGGAAATATGTGGAGCCCGTTGTTCCCTCTGTTGATCCTCCGGCCCCTGTGTTGGTTGATGGGGAGTTGGAATATGTTGTTCAGAAGATTTTGGATTCCCGTTTTTCGAGGCGAAAGCTTCAGTTCCTTGTCAAATGGAAGGGTTATGGCCAGGAGGACAATTCTTGGTTTTTTGCCTCTGATGTCCATGCCGCTGATTTGGTTCGTACCTTTCATCTGGCTCATCCTGATCGGCCTGGGGGCTCTGGTGAGGGTTCTGTAACCCCTCCTCAAGGGGGGGTACTGTTGTGAATTCTGCTTTTGGGCTCCCTCCTGTGGTTGTAGATGGTAATGCAGTTGTCCCTGGGCCGCAGTCTTGGACAGGTGTATCTACTGATTGCAATTCTGACTGGGGTATTTAGGTTTGCAGGACTCATTAGTCTTTGCCAGTTGTCAATGTTTCTTTGGAAGTGTTGGATCTCTGCCTGGCCTCTCCTGCTTATCTGCCAGTTCAGCAAAGATAAGTGCCTGTTTCTTTTTCTGAAGCACACATGTGGTGTGCTTATTTTCAGTGCTGATCTTTTGTTTCTATTTGTCCAGCTTAGACTGTGTCAGTTGTTTTTCTCAGTCTGGTTGGATTCTCTGGAGTTGCAGATATACTCTCCACATCTTTAGTTAGGTGGTGGAGTTTTGTATTTTCTGCTGTGGATATTTTTGTAGTATTTTTATGCTGACCGCTTAGTATCCTGTCCTGTCCTTTTCTATTTAGCTAGAAGTGGCCTCCTTTGCTAAGCCTGTTTTCTGCCTGCGTGTGTCTTTTCCTCTCCAACTCACCGTCATTATTTGTGGGGGGCTGCCTATCCTTTGGGGGTCTACTCTGAGGCAAGATAGTTTTCCTATTTCCATCTTTAGGGGAATTTAGTCCTCCGGCTGTGTCGTCTAGGTTTTGTTAGGCACACCCCACAGCTACTTCTAGTTGCGGTGAAAACATCAGGGTTGCGGTCAGTATAGTTACCACCTACTCCAGTGAAGGTTTTCATGCTGCTCCAAGGCCACCTAATCATAACAGACCTCCTCCACTGCCACCACCATGCAGCAGCAGCACCTGGATCAGGACAGGCCGGCCACCATCACCAGGTCCCAGCTGCAGCAGCAGCAGCACCTGGATCCTGGCATGTTTCTCAGCACCAGTATGCAGTAGCAGCAGCACCCAGACCCTGGAATGGCTTTCACCACCACCAGGATGCAGCAGCAGCACCCGGACCCTGGCATGGCCTTCCCCACCACCACAACCATGCAGCGGCACACGGACCCTGACAGGTCGGCCACGATGACTAGGCCGCAACAAATGACCCCACCGAGGCACCCCAGACTGCAGCGCCGATCCCAAAAAGGGAAACAATATAAAAAACAAAGGACGATCTCAATTCCTCCCCCCTCACCTCCCAATGTGTCTGTAATGTCAGGTTTGTCTCACTCTTCCAGTGTGTCTCTGCCCTCTCCTGCATCAAGCCCCATCCCCAAACTCCCAGACCCCATTACCTTAATTGCCCCTTCTCCTGTCACGTCCACAGTTAGCCAGGCCTCACAGCTACACACCCCCCATTTCCGTCACTCTACCCCAAGCAGGCGCAGTTAAATTAATTGTTTTGTTAAAAAATAAATAATAATTTTTTTGCCCCCAATAATGTTTGGTTAATTGTGTATTTTGCCACCGGCAATACACACTGTGCGCCGAATAAAACACTGCGTCGTACACTTTATTTTTTGGCCAACTCATAACTCCAGTAGTTATTAAGTAGAACTCTGCACCTTTGTGTGTTTGGTATAGAGCTATGAGGTGGCAAAAAAAATAAAAAATTACTTGTATTTTCTCCATAATTTCTTCAGTCTGATTAATCTGTGTTGCAGACTGAAGAGAAAATGGCAGTAATACAAAGCAGAACTATACTCAACAGGTCATGCTTCAAAAAAATAATTATTTATTACACCTGACCTGGTTAGTAGATAATTGCGTGTATAACCTCCATTTTTTCTTCAGTGTACGTAATCTATTTCACACAAAGTAAAGGGACAATGGAAGTCATACAAGGCATGTCTATACTCATCTGGACATGTGTCAGAAATAGTGAATTCATGAGGCTGTTATTTGTGCATCATGAATTCATTATTTCTGACACCTGACTTGATAAGTATAGATCTGTTTTGTATTAAACCTCCATCGTCTCTTCAGTCTGCATCCAACAGATACTGCAGAACAGAATCAGAATGTAATAACGTCAACTACCTTACCACTAGCAACCTAAGTGGTTTTTAGAGGGAATACATAGGAGACTCGGTCAAGATATCAAAACACGTAGTTTATTAACAAAAAATATTAGTAACATTTAAAACATAACTGGTACAGACCCTAACCCAACAGGACATTTTACACAATATTGTCTTGCCATGCCACACGTCCAATATCAGAATCAAAATAGGCAGCAAATTGGTCCCGCATGTGGCCAACTTCAACGGTTGACCGCAGCGGGTGATGCTGGTAATCTGGCAATGGGTTTGCAACTGGTTCATCCAGTTCAATGTTGGGTCGCTCCTTAGCCATTATGTAATTGTAATTGTGAAGAACCACTCAGGCTTTGACAACCTCATCGTCTGTCTCCATTTTTAGATTAATGGCTGTCCCAAGAATGCGCCATTTTGACACTAGAATCCCAAAGGTACACTCTACTGTCCATCAGGCCCTGATCAGTCTGTAGTTATAAATCCTTTTAGTGTGGTTCAAGTCCCGACTGGAATATGGCTTCAGTAGGTTTTCACACATCTGAAAGGCCTCATCCCCAACCAAAGCAAACAGCATTGGTGGGCCTTGAGTGTTGGGAAGAGGTCATAGCAGTGGAAAATTATAATTTTTGCCATACACACGTCGGCCCATATCAGAGTTCTTGAAAGTCTGGGAGTCATTGCCACTGCCAAAAGCTCCAATGTCCACGGCAATGAAGCGACAGTCCGCATCTGCTATTGCCATGAGCACAACAGAAAATATTTTTTGTAGTTAAAGTACTCCAATCCAGTTCTGGTGGGTTTGATAATGCGGATGTGCTTTCCATCCACCGCTCCCAAACAGTTTGGGAAATCACACACACTCCAGAATTTCTCTGCAATTTCCATCCACATGTCCTCGGTGGGTAGAGGTATAAATTCATCCCGGAAAACATTCCACAAAGCCCGACAGGTGTCCGAAACTATACCAGACAGGGTGGAAATTCCAATTCGTACTGGAAGTGGAGGGATGATAAGCTCTCTCCGGTTGCCAGAAATCTGAAATAAAATAAAAAAATAAAATTACAATCAATTCTATTTATGGTGGTGTTCTGATAAATACATAAAGGAAAATACAAATAATACATTGCAGACCAACAATAATTATGACTGGCATTTGTTTAGAATTATTACGTACCTTAATGTAACCAGCAGACGTTCCTCTGCTGGAATCGCTCTACAGAGCTGGGTGTCCTGTCTCCGGATGGCTCCTTGGACACGACCAAGCAAATCCCGAAAAGACTCTTGAGACATCCTGGTATATTCCGGGAATTTGTCAGGGTTGGCATTAAGCTCGCTATATAGCGTGTGATAGGCTCCACGGCTCTCCCGGAGTTCAATAATGGGGTGTCAAAAATGCCTATGCCATATCCTTCTCTGTCGTTCCCTATTTCTTTGTTGCTACCAAGCAAACGCACAGGCAAGAAACAGCTTGATGCTTAAATCCAGGTTGAAATAAAAGCTTTCCATGCGAAGATGCATCATGACACAGGATACAGTAGCAAACTGTTAAGATATCAGCAGCCCATTGGCGGTGTCTGCTTATCTATATTTTTCTCCTGTTAAATTTTTCAACATGCGTACAGAAAACGCAAACGCATGCAAATCGCATGGAAAAGCGTGAAAACGCCGCGTTTTTTAAACGCATGCGTTAACGTATGTGTCTAAAAAAATGCTGCGTTTGTACGTGTTTCCATGCGGTTTTTCCTGCATTTGCGGATGCGGATTAAACGCTGCGGATTCTAACGCAAATGTGAAACTTGCCTTACTTGGATATTGGGACTATAAAACTTCCACACCACTAATCTAATCCAATTAAGGATTCACCTCAGTTTGTTTCTTTATTTAAATGTTCATTTATTTTACCATGCCTCTTTTTTTTTTGCATGTTTGTGCATATATTTGTATTTCTTCAGAAACTTTGTCATACCATGCCTGAGGAAGGGACCTCAAAAGTCTTGAAAGCTTGTTTTGTAACATCATTTATTTTAATTTTGTTAGCCATTAAAATGCATCATAACTACGAGATTATCTTGCTTTTCCCACTAAGGCTACGTTCACATTAGCGTTGCGCCGCCGTGCGGCGGCGACGCAACGCGCGACGCACGCTAAAACGCGCGCAAACGCGCGCAAAAACGCGCGCGTTTTGCGACGCGTGCGTCGTTTTCCGACGAAAATCGGACGCACAGAAAATGCTACAAGTAGCGTTTTCTTGCGTCCGACGCTAGCGTCGGAAACGACGCACGTGGCGAAAAACGCCACCAAAACGACGCACGCGTCCCCTATGTTAAACATAGGGGCGCGTCGCCGCTGCGTCGCCGCTGTGTCGCCGGCGCGTCGCCGGCGCAACAGCGACGCACATTGGCGGAACGCCAATGTGAACGTAGCCTAAGAGCAGATTTTTTTTCTTTATAATGTGTGAATGATATTTGGTAAAATCTTTTTCACTTTGCTACTACTGTGACGTTGACACTATATAAACAATAAAAGAAAAAAAAACAAAACAATTTCTAAATCTTGATGACCATCTGGTGCAAAAAAACACTATTGTAGTGATATTTTTGTATTTTGACTGTGTTAAAAATGGCCGTGAAGAAAAAAAAATGGCCGTGAAGCAAATGACTAGGATTAGAAAAAACATGGCTGCCTCCTTCCTTCCAAGAATAGGATCACAAATTCCTACCAGTTGCCTGTAGTATTGTAAGTCAGCTTTATAGGAAGTGCATTTGAACAGCAAGGTGGATTGCTCTTAAGGGAACTAGAGAAAAAAAAAAATCTATAAATCTTCAGCATAGCGAGTGTGAGCGAGCTGAGTGTGGCCTGAGCGTAAGTGTGGACGGCGGTAAGTGCGACTTGTGATTCAGTGACTTTGGAGTCAGGGAGTTTCCAGGGGAGGGATTACTGAATTGCTGTCTGTTTCTTATTAATTCTTTGTATTTATTTTTTATTTTTTTTATTTAACTTTTCTGTCTGGTGCAATCCCCATTAGGAAATGTGCTCCACTCTTGTTAATGCCATCCAGTGCACATCTTGCCACATGTATGCAGTCCTTGATCAGCCGGTCGAGGGTGCATACTGCTGTGCGAGATGTGAGCACGTTGTGCATTTGGAAACCCAGATTCTGACTCTAAATGTGCAGCTGGCAACACTGAGATCCATTGACAATATGGAGAGGAGTCTTCTGCTCACGGAGCAGACGCTCAATGGGACAGATGAGGGGGGGATGGTGGGATGGAGCTGCAGGACGGTGAAGTAGGAAGCTGGGTGACAGTTAGGAAGCGGGGCAGAGGGAAGAGTGCCAGGGAGGCTAGTCCTGATCTGGAACACCCCAATAAGTTTGCTAAATTGGCAGATGAGGGGGGTGCCAGTACAGGGGTAGCACTGCTGCAGCCAGGCATGTCCTCTGAAAGCCGGAGGAGTGACTGCTCCAGTAAGGAGGGAAATAGGAGAGCAGGGCAGGCCAGACAGGTGCTGGTAGTGGGAGACTCAATTATTAGGGGAACAAATAGGGTAATCTGTCACAAAGACAGGGATCGTCGAACGGTGTGCTGCCTACCTGGCGCTCGAGTCCGACACATCGCTGATCGGGTGGACAGATTACTGGGAGGGGCTGGTGAGGACCCAGCGGTCATGGTGCACATTGGCACTAATGACAAAGTTAGAGGTAGGTGGAAGGTCCTTAAAGATGATTTCAGGGAATTAGGCCGCAAGCTGAAAGCAAGGACCTCCAACGTGGTATTTTCCGAAATACTGCCTGTACCACGTGCCACACCAGAGAGGCAACGGGAGATTAGGGAGGTTAATAAGTGGCTCAAGAATTGGTGTAGGAAAGAGGGGTTTGGGTTCCTGCAGAACTGGGCCGACTTCTCAGTTGGCTACAGGCTCTACGCTAGGGATGGGCTGCACCTCAATGGGGAGGGTGCAGCTGTGCTGGGGGAGAGAATGGCTAGAAGGTTGGAGGAGTGTTTAAACTAGGAATTGGGGGGGAGGGTATTCAATTTATAGGAGGGGAAGATAGTGCAGACAGAGACCTGGGCACAAATAAGGAAGTTGGGGGTGGCGGTGGCATGGGGGGTGGGGTTAGAACAGCTAATAATTTAAGAAAGAATAGAGGTGCAGAGAGATACATAAAATGTATGTATACTAATGCCAGAAGCCTCGCCCACAAAATGGACAAATTAGAACTAATGTTGTTGGAGCATAATTATGACATGGTGGGGATATCTGAAACGTGGCTGGATGAGAGCCATGACTGGGCTGTTAACTTGCAGGGCTATAGCCTGTTCAGAAATGACTGTACAGATAAGCGAGGGGGAGGGGTGTGTCTATATGTAAAATCGTCCTTAAAACCCATCCTGCGTGATAATATAGGTGAATTTAATGAAAATGTAGAATCCCTGTGGGTGGAGATAAGGGGAGGGGGAAAAAATAATAAATTACTGATAGGGGTTTGTTATAAATCTCCAAAAATAATGGAAGCAATGGAGAATATCCTCGTAAAGCAAATAGATGAAGCTGCGACTCAAGGAGAAGTCATTACTATGGGGGACTTCAACTACCCTGAAATAGATTGGGGAACAGAAACCTGCAGTTCCAGCAAAGGTAATCGGTTTTTGACAACTATGAGAGACAATTACATTTCACAACTGGTTCAGGACCCCACAAGAAGGGGGGCACTGCTAGACCTAATATTAACCAACAGGCCAGACCGCATAGCAAATGTAAGGGTTGGGGGTCACTTGGGGAATAGTGATCACAAAATAATACGTTTTCATGTATCCTTTAAAAAGATGTGTAATAGAGGGGTTACAAGGACACTAAATTTTAGGAGGGCAAATTTCTAACGGATGAGAGATGATCTTGGTGCAATTAACTGGGACGATATCCTGAGACACAAAAATACACAAAGAAAATGGGAGACGTTTATTAGCATCCTGGATAGGACCTGTGCACAGTATATACCGTATGGGAATAAACATACTAGAAATAGGAGGAAGCCAATATGGCTAAATAGAGTTGTAAGGGGCGCAATAAGTGACAAAAAGAAAGCATTTAGAGAATTAAAGGAAGTAGGTAGTGAGGAGGCATTAAATAAATACAGAAAATTAAATAAATTCTGTAAAAAGCAAATCAAGGCAGCAAAGATTGAGACAGAGAGACTCATTGCCAGAGAGAGTAAAAATAATCCTAAAATATTCTTTAACTACATAAATAGTAAGAAACTAAAAAATGATAGTGTTGGCCCCCTTAAAAATAGTCTGGGTGAAATGGTGGATGAGGATGAGGAAAAAGCCAATATGCTAAATGACTTTTTTTCATCAGTATTTACACAAGAAAATCCCATGGCAGACAAAATGACTAGTGATATAAATTCCCAATTAAATGTCACCTGCTCAACCCAGCAGGAAGTGCGGCGGCGTCTAAAAATCACTAAAATTGACAAATCTCCGGGCCCGGATGGGATACACCCTCGAGTACTGCAGGAATTAAGTACAGTCATTGATAGACCATTGTTTTTAATCTTTAGAGACTCCATAATAACAGGGTCTGTACCACAGGACTGGCGTATAGCAAATGTGGTGCCAATATTCAAAAAGGGGACAAAAACTGAACTCGGAAATTATCGGCCAGTAAGCTTAACCTCTACTGTGGGTAAAATCCTGGAGGGCATTCTAAGGGACGCTATACTGGAGTATCTGAAGAGGAATAACCTCATGACCCAGTATCAGCACGGGTTTACTAGGGACCGTTCATGTCAGACTAATTTGATCAGTTTCTATGAAGAGGTAAGTTTCGGATTGGACCAAGGGAACCCAGTGGATGTAGTGTATATGGACTTTTCAAAAGCTTTTGATACGGTGCCACACAAAAGGTTGATACATAAAATGAGAATAATGGGGATAGGGGAAAATATGTGTAAGTGGGTTGAGAGCTGGCTCAGGGATAGGAAACAAAGGGTGGTTATTAATGGAGCACACTCGGACTGGGTCGCGGTTAGCAGGGGGTACCACAGGGGTCAGTATTGGGCCCTCTTCTTTTTAACATATTTATTAATGATCTTGTAGGGGGCATACAGAGTAGAATTTCAATATTTGCAGATGACACTAAACTCTGCAGGGTAATTAATACAGAGGAGGACAATTTTATATTACAGGATGATTTATGTAAACTAGAAGCTTGGGCTGATAAATGGCAAATGAGCTTTAATGGGGATAAATGTAAGGTCATGCACTTGGGTAGAAGTAATAAGATGTATAATTATGTGCTTAATTCTAAAACTCTGGGCAAAACCATCAATGAAAAAGACCTGGGTGTATGGGTGGATGACAAACTCATATTCAGTGGCCAGTGTCAGGCACCTGCTACAAAGGCAAATAAAATAATGGGATGCATTAAAAGAGGCATAGATGCTCATGAGGAGAACATAATTTTACCTCTATACAAGTCACTAGTTCGACCACACTTACAATACTGTGCACAGTTCTGGTCTCCGGTGTATAAGAAAGACATAGCTGAACTGGAGCGGGTGCAGAGAAGAGCGACCAAGGTTATAAAAGGACTGGGGGGTCTGCAATACCAAGATAGGTTATTACACTTGGGGCTATTTAGTTTGGAAAAACGAAGACTAAGGGGTGATCTTATTTTAATGTACAAATATATGAGGGGACAGTACAAAGACCTTTCTGATGATCTTTTTAATCATAGACCTGAAACAGGGACAAGGGGGCATCCTCTGCGTTTGGAGGAAAAAAGGTTTAAGCATAATAACAGACGTGGATTCTTTACTGTAAGAGCAGTGAGACTATGGAACTCACTGCCGTATGATGTTGTAATGAGTGATTCATTACTTAAATTTAAGAGGGGACTGGATACCTTTCTGAAAAAGTATAATGTTACAGGGTATATACACTAGATTCCTTGATAGGGCGTTGATCCAGGGAACTAGTCTGATTGCCGTATGTGGAGTCGGGAAGGAATTTTTTTCCCCAATGTGGAGCTTACTCTTTGCCACATGGTTTTTTTTTGCCTTCCTCTGGATCAACATGTTAGGGCATGTTAGGTTAGGCTATGGGTTAAACTAGATGGACTTAAAGTCTTCCTTCCACCTTAATAACTATGTAACTATGTAACTATGAGACTGAGATATATTATCACACACAACCAGTGACTACGAGAGGGGGGAGACGCAATTTAATTTCTTTTTATTTACTCGTGCTGGGCTGTATAGTTGAGTGAATCATTTCAAACCTAACTGAATCAGATATGGATTTCACCAAAATTTGGGTTCAACAGAATCCCAATTTTTTGTGATTCGAATCGCTCCAGCCCAACATAATAGTGTCCGGTTGCCATTTTGCTCGACTCTTTTTTTAGGGCCAGAATAGGATAAAAAAAAACATCTTTTCCTCACCCTTCACTGGTCTTATTGCCTCGGTTCCCTGCCTGGCCTTTTATAGATGTCAATGTGTGTGGCCTATAATGTGTGCGACTTTGCCAGAATCCTAGGATTCAGTGCCGGGAGACCAGAGAGAGCGAGCAGATTAGGTTAGGGGAAAGGCAGGTTCTCTCTTTTTTAACTCCTTTTGGACTTTCTGTTTATTATGCTTTGGAGTCTAGAGACATCAGGGCACAGTGAACGTCTTATATTGGCAGTCATGGGAATGTTTGAGTCGGATTGAATATATCTGACGCAAATTGAATTTTCCTACCAAATTTGAGCAAATCAATTGAATTTGGGGTTTGCCCAACATTCGAAAAATGTGCTCATCTCTACTGGACTGGTTAGTGCATGAAGGTTTGCATTTATAACATTTCTGTAAATGAAAGAGTTGATTCATTGCTCAGTAAACCTTACAACTCATCTTTGACCAAATGTTAGGAGTGTGGGATTCTAAAGTCACCCATCAGCCAGGCATATAATTATATGGATAACTATGAATGTGATTCTCATGTTACCGCACAGATTGAAAGTTGACAATGGTAATCTTGCTAATAGCTATGCAGCCCAGGTGTACATGGTAATATCTTGGTAATTATCACATGCTGCTTTGCATAGCCAGAGAATTAAGAGGCGCTATTCATGTGCAATCAGGAGTAAGGCTGGGCGCATACAGATGGGGTGAGTGACTTTTTGGCTTATTTGAGGTAGGGTTTGCTAAAAGCATAAAAACATGTCATTATTAGACAATGGCCTCACTGTTCTATTCATGCACTACATTCGAACATCACGTGTGTTTATTTTTTGCAAATAGCATGCATAAGTTACAGAAATCGGTGATTATGTAAAACTAAGCCAAAACAACAGTGTCTTCTCCAAAAGGAACAGACCTCCATCTGCATACAGCTGTTTCAGCAGAAATGTGTGTCAATGCAGAAATAAGAGCACTGTTTGGCCTGGTAAGAGGACTTTAACCTCCGATACAGAGAATTGAAGAGTCAACTTTCTTTTTCTTGGAGCAGAACTAATTTGCATAACCTTTTTTCAGGGAGTAGTGTTTGGCCTACTCTCCCTATGCCATGTTGGTAGTCTCCACAAGGAAAAACAAATGACCAGTCGTTGCCTTAAAAAGTGATGACTTGCAGTTGAAAGTTGACTGCTTCCTGATCCTCAGTATTAGGCCGGCGTCACACTGGCGTTTTAAACGGCCGAGTTTAATGTGATAAAAAATCGCATTGCACTCGGACCAATTTTAAGCTATGGGGCAGCTCCCACCAGCCGACTTTTTGTCAGCCATTTTCCTCGGTCCGAGACAATCGCAGCATGCTGCAATTGTCTCGGACCGAGGAAAACTCTCGGCTCACTCGCACCCATATAAGCCTATGGGTGCGAGTGAGACAGCGCACATCGCTCGGATATCAGCGGGAAGTCTGCACCACCAGGGTGCCGGTCACCTCCTGACAGGGTGTAGACTATGTTCAGGAAGACACAGAGTTCCAGCTGCACCAGTCAAGACCAGGACATGCACCCTATGGCGGTCAAGACCCAGGGACCAGACGTCACCTGTCAAGATCCGAACCCAAGTATTGTCCACTCCGGGCCGAGCAGATATTCACAGGCGATCAAGCAGCAAAGATTCGCGAGGAGACAACTGAGAGGCACACCTGCGGTTGCAGAGGGACAACATGAGTGAACATGGTGTCACTTCCATTTTCGTCAGAAAGACTTGCGGTCTACTGGGAAAATCCGGTGACCCCCGCTAGGGCGGGTGTGAAAGAGAGAATCTATGTGGTGACTCCCTTGACCTTCGTGAAGAGGACATCAGTATTATATAGTGAAGAACTTTTATCACTAACTCACCCATATCAGTATTTGGTTTATGGTTTGATTTGATCACCAAACATTCAGAATATCTGTTAATTACTATTTTATTTAAGCAGAATTATATCATTCGCTGACTGTTCTGGCCTTGTGTTATCTGTGTGTTGCATCCGGTCACCTACTTTACAAATGCATCACATACAACACACTGAGATTCCATAGTATTAGACTGGGATCCGCCGTTCTATGTAACTGATCAATCACTGCTGAAATTAGATAGGCTAAGGCAGAGCAAGTACAGTTTGATGAGACTCAAACCCTCAGCAAAGCCAGAGGCATTATGGGAAAAAAATAGTTTGCATTATGAAAACCATATGAAAGGGGAAGAAGGAATCAGCATGTCAGATATTGAGCTACAATACCAAAAACAGTCTTTTGGAAAGGAAAAAAAAGTGGATTCTAATAAAACCGTTTTATCGCATTTGTCTTTTATATTAACATGAAATGGTTATTATTATGCTTCCTTGGTTTTTATGTAAGCTAAACCTTTTGTGACTTTTAAGAAATCATAGCATTGTGGTAACATTTATTGCTTTGACACCAGATACTTCACAGTGATGATCCAGCCTGCCCGCCATTGAATGGGTCATAAATTAACTAGTGTCATAACAATGCTTAGCAGCCTGGCGCATCATCCTTCTCCTTCAGTAGGTCGCCTTGGTGTCAGGCCAGAAAGGAAATATTCAAAAGGTTCTTGTCATCCTAGCACGCGGCATCATCCGTCAAGTCGCTGAAGAACGATATCACAATATGAGAAAAATAATATTTTTACTGGACTGTGTAGGAAACTCAAAAGATTGCATTGTGAATTCACGGCGGTGGTTGTTTTAGGTGCGCACAGCTTTGTATGGTCTCCAGATTTCACTGAATATGGAAGATTTATCCTCAATAACACATTGACAGGTTCATTCGAAGACAGCAGAGCTATTTGGGCGCCTGTTTCCATCAGCACCTATTAATGGAGGAGCCTGGGAAATGATTTGAAAAAGTCTATTCTGGTCTCCAACTAATATAACTTCTTTCTCATCAATCTTGGGTCAGAGGAAGGGATTAATTACCCTGAAAACTGCAACACTTCCGAGACATCTCCACCAAAATTCAGCCCAAGATGGATTGTTTTTGTAATAAAATCAGTCAACCTAAGCAAAGTACATACAAGCTCAGTCACTGCCATGAGGTGTTTAATGTCTTTGTCTTCCTTCATCTTGTTTTATGGCTCATGATATATAGGAAGCTCCTACTTACAGCTTTCTCCAGACAACTATTGTGGGAATCAACATGCTGCTCCTAGTATACACCACAATATCCCAGTTTATCTACAGTATAGTTTTAGATTTTTCATTTATTTCCGGATAACTTGGCTTTAGATTTTTGCATGTCTAAAAAATATATTGTTGAGTTATAGGATATATCTTCATAGATTATTAGACCCTACTATTTAATAGGACCTGTCACTTACCATTATTATGTAATTTTTTTTTTCATTTTTATTAATACCACTGTTCACCTGAATCTGGAGTTGTTTTTCTTTAGTTCCTGCTCCTCTCAATTCCTGAGATTTGGACTCTTCTTCCTTGTCAGTAAATCTAGTCTTGTTAGACAAGGATGCATGGTCATCAATTTTTGGAGAAAATTCACATTGCCCTATTCTGGCTGCCATGTGGTGCCAAAGTGTAAGCTAGGTCCTATTTAAAGATCACCCTAAGACTTGCCATACACTTAACCCCTTTACCCCCAAGGGTGGTTTGCACGTCAATGACCAGGCCAATTTTTACAATTCTGACCACTGTCCCTTTATGAGGTTATAACTCCGAAACGCTTCAACAGATCCTGGTGATTCTGACATTGTTTTCTCGTGACATATTGTAGTTCATGATAGTGGTAAAATTTCTTTGATAGTACCTGCGTTTATTTGTGAAAAAAACGGAAATTTGGCGAAAATTTTGAAAATTTCGCAATTTTCAAACTTTGAATTTTTATGCAATTAAATCACAGAGATATGTCACACAAAATACTTAATAAGTAACATTTCCCACATGTCTCCTTTACATCAGCATAATTTTGGAACCAATTTTTTTTTTTGTTAGGGAGTTATAAGGGTTAAAAGTTGACCAGCAATTTCTCATTTTTACAACACCATTTTTTTTTAGGGACCACGTCTCATTTGAAGTCATTTTGAGGGGTCTATATGATAGAAAATGCCCAAGTGTGACACCATTCTAAAAACTGCACCCCTCAAGGTGCTCAAAACCACATTCAAGAAGTTTATTAACCCTTCAGGTGTTTAATAGGAATTTTTGGAATGTTTAAATAAAAATGAACATTTAACTTTTTTACACAAAAAATTTACTTCAGCTCCAATTTGTTTTATTTTACCAAGGGTAACAGGAGAAAATGGACCCCAAAACTTGTTGTCCAATTTGTCCTGAGTACGCTGATACCCCATATGTGGCAGTAAACCACAGTTTGGGCGCATGGGAGAGCTCGGAAGGGAAGGAGCGCCGTTTGACTTTTCAATGCAAAATTGACAGAAATTGAGATGGGACGCCTTGTTGCGTTTGGAGAGCCACTGATGTGCCTAAACATTGAAACCCCCCACAAGTGACACCATTTTGGAAAGTAGACCCCCTAAGGAACTTATCTAGAGGTGTGGTGAGCACTTTGACCCACCAAGTGCTTCACAGAAGTTTATAATGCAGAACCGTAAAAATAAAAAATCATATTTTTTCACAAAAATTATATTTTTGCCCCCAATTTTTTATTTTTCCAAGGGTAAGAGAAGAAATTGGACCTCAAAAGTTGTTGTCCCATTTGTCCTGAGTACGCTGGTACCCCATATGTGGCAGTAAACCACTGTTTGGGCACATGGGAGAGCTCGGAAGGGAAGGAGCGCCGTTTGACTTTTCAATGCAAAATTGACCGGAATTGAGATGGGACGCCATGTTGCGTTTGGAGAGCCCCTGATGTGCCTAAACATTGAAACCCCCCACAAGTGACACCATTTTGGAAAGTAGACCCCCTAAGGAACTTATCTGGATGTGTGGTGAGCACTTTGACCCACCAAGGGCTTCACAGAAGTTTATAATGCAGAGCCATAAAAATAAAACAAATTTTTTTTCCCACAAAAATTATTTTTTAGCCCCCAGTTTTGTATTTTCCCTAGGGTAACAGGAGAAATTGGACCCCAAAAGTTGTTGTCCAATTTGTCCTGAGTACGCTGATACCCCATATGTGGGGGGGAACCACCGTTTGGGCGCATGGGAGGGCTCGGAAGGGAAGGAGCGCCATTTGGAATGCAGACTTAGATGGAATGGTCTGCAGGCGTCACATTGCGTTTGCAGAGCCCCTAATGTACCTAAACAGTAGAAACCCCCCACAAGTGACACCATTTTGGAAAGTAGACCCCCTAAGGAACTCATCTTGATGTGTTGTGAGAGCTTTGAACCCCCAAGTATTTCACTACAGTTTATAACGCAGAGCCGTGCAAATAAAAAATATTTTTTTTTCCACAAAAATTATATTTTAGCCCCCAGTTTTGTATTTTTCCAAGGTTAGCAGGAGAAATTGGACCCTAAATGTTGTTGTCCAATTTGTCCTGAGTACGCTGATACCCGATATGTGGGGGGGAGCCACCGTTTGGGCGCATGGGAGAGCTCGGAAGGGAAGGAGCATCATTTGGAATGCAGACTTAGATGGATTGGTCTGCAGGCGTCACATTGCGTTTGCAGAGCCCCTAATGTACCTAAACAGTAGAAACCCCCCACAAGTGACCCCATATTGGAAACTAGACCCCTCAATGAACTTATCTAGATGTGTTGTGAGAACTTTGAACCCCCAAGTGTTTCACTACAGTTTACAACGCAGAGCCGTGAAAATAAAAAATCTTTTTGTTTTCCCACAAAAATTATTTTTTAGCCCCCAGTTTTGTATTTTCCCAAGGGTAACAGGAGAAATTGGTCCACAAAAGTTGTTGTCCAATTTGTCCTGAGTACGCTGATACCCCATATGTTGGGGTAAACCCCTGTTTGGGCACACAGGAGAGCTCGGAAGGGAAGGAGCAATGTTTTACTTTTTCAACGCAGAATTGGCTGGAATTGAGATCGGACGCCATGTCGTGTTTGGAGAGCCCCTGATGTGCCGAAACAGTGGAAACCCCCCAATTATAACTGAAACCCTAATCTAAACACACCCCTAACCCTAATTCCAACGGTAACCCTAACCACACCTCTAACCCTGACACACCCCTAACCCTAATCCCAACCCTATTCCCAACTGTAAATGTAATCTAAACCCTAACCCTAACTTTAGCCCCAACCCTAACTGTAGCCCCAACCCGAACCCTAGCCCTAACCCTAACCCTAGCCCTAACCCTAGCCCTAACCCTAGCCCTAACCCTAGCCCTAGCCCTAACCCTAGCCCTAGCCCTAGCCCTAACCCTAACCCTAGCCCTAACCCTAACCCTAACCCTAGCCCTAACCCTAGCCCTAGCCCTAACCCTAGCCCTAACCCTAACCCTAGCCCTAACCCTAGCCCTAGCCCTAACCCTAGCCCTAACCCTAGCCCTAGCCCTAACCCTAGCCCTAATGGGAAAATGGAAATAAATACATTTTTCTTATTTTTTCCCTAACTAAGGGGGTGATGAAGGGGGGTTTGATTTACTTTTATAGCGAGTTTTTTAGCGGATTTTTATGATTGGCAGCCGTCACACACTGAAAGACGCTTTTTATTGCAAAAAATATTTTTTGCAATACCACATTTAGAGAGCTATAATTTTTCCATATTTTGGTCCACAGAGTCATGTGAGGTCTTGTTTTTTGCGGGACGAGTTGACGTTTTTATTGAAAACATTTTCGGGCACGTGACATTTTTTGATCGCTTTTTATTCCGATTTTTGTGAGAAAGAATGACCAAAAACCAGCTATTCATGAATTTCTATTGGGGGAGGCGTTTATACCGTTCCGCGTTTGGTAAAATTGATAAATCAGTTTTATTCTTCGGGTCAGTACGATTACAGCGACACCTCATTTATATCATTTTTTTATGGTTTGGCGCTTTTATACGATAAAAACTATTTTACAGAAAAAATAATTATTTTTGCATCGCTTTATTCTCAGGACTATAACTTTTTTATTTTTTTGCTGATGATGCTGTATGGCGGCTCGTTTTTTGCGGGACAATACGACGCTTTCAGCGGTACCATGGTTATTTATATCTGTCCTTTTTATCGCGTGTTATTCCACTTTTTGTTCGGCGGTATGATAATAAAGCGTTGTTTTTTGCCTCGTTTTTTTTTTTTTTTTCTTACGGTGTTTACTGAAGGGGTTAACTAGTGGGACAGTTTTATAGGTCGGGTCGTTACGGATGCGGCGATACTAAATATGTGTACTTTTATTGGGTTTTTTTTTTTATTTAGATGAAGAAATGTATTTATGGGAATAATATTTTTTTTTTTTTTCATTTTTTTGGAATATTTTTTTTTAATTTTTTTTACACATTTGGAAAATTTTTTTTTTACTTTTTTACTTTGTCCCAGGGGGGGACATCACAGATCAGTGATCTGACAGTTTGCACAGCACTCTGTCAGATCACTGATCTGACATGCAGCGCTGCAGCCTTCACAGTGCCTGCTCTGAGCAGGCTCTGTGAAGCCACCTCCCTCCCTGCAGGACCCGGATCCGCGGCCATCTTGGATCCGGGGCTGGACTGAGCAGGGAGGGAGGTGAGACCCTCGCAGCAACGCGATCACTTGCTCCGGGGGTCTCAGGGAAGCCCGCAGGGAGCCCCCTCCCTGCGCGGTGCTTCCCTGCACCGCCGGCACATCGCGATCATCTTTGATCGCGGTGTGCCAGGGGTTAATGTGCCGGGGGCGGTCCGTGACCGCTCCTGGCACATAGTGCCGGATGTCAGCTGCGATAAGCAGCTGACACCCGGCCGCGATCGGCCGCGCTCCCCCCGTGAGCGCGGCCGATCGGCTATGACGTACTATCCCGTCCAGGGTCAGATAAGCCCAGGGCACCTCGACGGGATAGTACGTCTAAGGTCACAGAGGGGTTAAAGAGGTTGTCCACTACACATCCGCTTCCTATTGATTTGAATCGGAGGCAGATGTGCGGTACCAAGCCTCGGCCACTACCAGAAGACGGCCAAGCTCCGCGAGTGAGTCCACGTCCACCTCTTCCTCCACTTGGATTTATGCCTCCTGGTTCTATACTGCTAGTTTTAATTTTGTTAATTCTAAGTAGTTTTAAGTCAGTTCCATAAAAAAATTAGAAAAAAAAAACACTGTAAAAAAAGAAAAAAAAATACAATCTCCCCCACAAAAACAGTGTTAAATTACTCCTCCCTTGCTTCTTCCACCTGCACTGCCACATCCGCCTCTTCCTGCACCTGGACCTACGCTTCCTGGTTCTAGATTAATAGTTTTAGTTTTGTTAATTCCAGATTGATTTAAGTCAGTTCCATAAAAATAAATAAAACACTGAGAAAAAGAAAAAAAACAAAAAAAAAAAACACAAAAACTGTTGCATTACGCCTCCCTTGCCTCTTCCACTTACACCGCCATGTCCACCTCTTCCTGCACTTGGACTCCTGGTTCTAGATTTCTAGTTTTCATTTTGTTAATTCTAGATTGTTTTAAGTCAGTTGCAAAGCAAAAAAAAAAAAATCACAAAAAACACTAAAAAAAAGGTTAAAAAAAAAAATTACAAAAATAGTGTTGGATTTCTCCTCATTTGTCTCTTTCACCTACACCGCCAGTGACAGCATTAAATTTTGTGTGTGCGCAGTTTTCCAAAAAGACTTTCTATGTTTATACTGCACCGATATCTGTGATAGTACTGTGCGTACCAAACGTTTTGCTAATTTAATACTGTGTCTGTGTGAGTCATGTACCTTGTTCACCTATGTTTTATAGTACTATGCGTGCAAACAAATTTTTCTACTCTTATGCACCTATGTGTGAGATAGTACTGTATGTCAAAACACGTTTCTAATCTGCAAACGTGTTTGTGGTCGTGTTTTGCCTAAAAAAGAGGTAAAAAAAATTAGGAAAGCATCAAGTAAGGGACGAGGACGTAGCCATCAAGTTCTAGGAGGGAACTTGGTGGGAGACTTTTGTGTCCGCTACTGTAGTTGGAAATACCGTGGCCGCTGGCACCATATTTGCCCTCCAATAGGTGCTCATTAAAGGATTGAACTACTCATTCCAATTATAGAGCCTCGAAAATTTTCATGGATGGCTGTTGTGTTTTGCAACATCAATTGCTGACTCAGTTGAGGAGTGGTTAATTTGCTTGACTGCTGCCTTCCATGGATGTGGTACCCATTTATCAGGCTGCCTCTCCAGATTCAAAACCAAATTCACTGCAGTACAAGGACACCAGCATGTAACCGAGCCCATATGGCATGGAGGGGGTTGGTCAGAAGGGAGAACAGCTCGGTGGGCAGGGTGGTCCAGAAGCAACAGGTGGAGAGAAAAAACGCCTTGCACTCCGAGGGTGAGGTGAATGGGCTCCACAACACACAATTTTGTACTTTTTTTTCTGAAAAGGAGAAATGGTCAAAATTAAAAAAACAAACAAACAGTGCTTTCAGACCTCAAATAATGCAAAGAAAACAAGTTCATAATCATTTAGAAACAACAATACTAATGTTTTAACTCAAGAAGAGTTAGAGATCAATATTTTGTGGAATAACCATAATTTTTAATCACAGCTTTCATGCGTCTTGGCATGCTTCCTACCAGTCTTTCACACTGCTTCTGGCGCAAAAATTTAAGCAGTTCTTCTTTGTTGATGGCTTGTTGTGACTATCCATCTTTCTCTTGATTACATTCCAGAGGGTTTTCTATGGGATTCAGGTCTGGAGATTGGGCTGCCCATGACAGGGTTTTGAGGTGGTGGTCTCAATTTTTGCGAGAGCTGTATGTCTACATAGCTATTGTGGTACAGGGCTTCATCTTCAAACTTTTTTTTAATCCAATCTACTTCACAATTTTTTTTAGTTTTGTCCCCAAATTTGTCCTTTTTTTAGGGGTTCTATGTTAATTTTAAGTTATTTTCCTATCCACATTAGTTTGCAGGTCACTTGTCCTACTCTTACCCCCATTTAGCTTTCTTTAGCAGACCCCTAACCCTTACTATGACCATTTTAGACCATTTTACAGACATTTTAAAGCACCGAACTTCTGGTCCCCATTGTCTTCTATTGCGTTTGGGTTAGGGTTCAAGTTCTGATCAAGATCTTGTGCCTGAATTGAACTTTTTTACCAAGTTCGGCTGAACCCGACAAACCCAAACAGGAACATCCATGGGTCCGCTCATCCCTACTTACAAATTCTGATGTAAAACTACTGACGAAAACATGATGTGTGAACGTGGCATAAGAAGAATTCTCCCCCCATTCTGGTGACCAAAGTGTGAATATAGCTCTATGTCAGGTAACCGAGAAGAAGATGACATCCATTTCTCTGCATATCTGACAACTATATACAGTAGATTTGCGTCCTTACTGTCAGTTCATTAAATTTTGAATTAATGTTGCCTGTTAAGATTTTCAACTTTTTCCTAAATAAAACCCTCATTTTTCTTTTTACAGTCAGATCATGTCCTGACTCACTTTAATGCTATTGTAACCCACAGGGTGTATTTAATAAATCTTGTTCTATCATGCAAATGACTCTTGTGATTAAAAATCCTAAACACTTTTCATTCTTTCTATATCCGAGCCATACAAGTTCTGGAAATGCTGCGAGATATGAAAAACTAACTTCTAAGGCACAAGGGTCAATGAAAACTTCAGGCTCCGGTGGTTGCATTTATGAGAAGGAAATTATAGCTGATGATGACGTTGCCGCAATGTAAAACACATCCTATAATTATTGTAATAAAGTATTACAAGATAATAACATAAATGCACATGCCGTTCAATAGTTTATATTGTCGTCTTGGAACTACGGGATTGTTTCCAACTGAGGCACGGTCTGTGTAAAATTCAAGTTTTCTCTCTATATATTTAAACATATAGGTTTAGTAACCATGGGCAATCAATTTGGGCCATCCCGTTTTGTTAGAAGGGTCCCCCAAGTCCATAATGACGAGAGTGACCCACAGTTTGGATCCGCAGTGATCTGCTAGACAACCTGGAAGCAAATATTTACCACGAATAAAATTACGTATTACCCAGTGTTATATCTCACCAGGCGAGGTGGATCCACAAAGCTACAAGTCCTGAAGGGCAGTCCTTATGCAGCATGGATTGGTAGTGCTGGTGCAGCAGAGCAGACAAGTAGTGTCAACAGTGGTAGAAGAAGAAGACCTAGAACAATGGCAACTGGAGAGATTGAGCAGAGAAATGGCAGCTGACAAAGCACAGTTGGAAATAGGGAAACTGGAGTAGTAGGGTTGGAATCCAAGAAGAAACAAGGTACACTGGATAAAATAGCAAAGTTGATGCAACAAAGAGACTAAAAGAGCATAGCAGAGTTTGCAATGGTGACTTAGTGTAGCAGAGATGGTATATGTATCAATGTTCAAGGACAGAGCTGGACCAGTAATATAGTGGAGCAATGCAATTACAAGGCAAAGGTGTAGTAGAGCTGGCTTTGCAATAGTGTCCAATAGCAGATATGCAGAATGGCAGAGTTAAATTGCGGAACTGGACTAGTGACATCGGAGAGCTTCATGACAAAATTGGACCAGCAATACAGAAGAGTTAAACCGGCGGCAAGGCAAGGGTTTGGCAGAGGTAGGTTTGCAATAATGTCCTTTGCTGGAAAAGAGAAGAGGCAATTTGACCAAAGTAGCAGCGTGGACACCAACAGAGTCAGGCTGTGTTCCAGGAAGATTGATATCACAGTAGCGTGCCAGATTGCCGTAGCAGAGGAGCAGAGAAGAACCTTCAGAAAAAGATGGAGAACGCAATGCTCAGTGCTGGATCCAGGAGAGATGGTTTTCAAAAAGTTTTAATTAAAGTCAATGGGCTATTCAGATAATGGATGGACACATGGAGTCCTCCAAGACCAGAGACACTTTGGTAGACTAGTCAGTCGTCACTATGGCAAAAAATTACCGACCGAAAAGAGAGGTCTAACTTCTAAATATTCATCAAAAATTGGCTAGGTTTGCATAATTGTATGGCAGTAGGCACCGTGGACTATAGAGTACACTATATGTACCACTGGGCATTGTCTACCCTCAGTACCTGGCCATCGCCACAGTCTACAACTGGGCATTTTAAATATTGTCATTTTTTTTTTAGGTTTGGATTTAGGTTAAACGTCAAAGAATTCTTACGATATGATTCCCCTCACGTAATTATCCTCTTCTCACGAGTGTATTTATTATCCGGAAACTAGTGACAGAATGAAAAATGTATCCAGAGACACCAAACAGTTAAAATAATAAAAAAGAAAACAAGTCAGTGAGATAAAATCTGCAGTAATATGTAATAAATGGAAACTACACATGAGCTTCCCATGCCCTCCCCTGCCTTAAATGCATAATCAAAGGGATCTAAAATGAAATGTGTTGAATTATATTTCTGTCCAGTATTTCAAGCATTGCCAATTTGAGAATTTATTCCTGGGAAAGATGTATAATTGTGCTTTGCTGACAGCTGTATTGGTGCAGACCATAAAATATCTGATATCTGCAGGACAGTGCATGTCTACAGATCCTCATACACCCACTTCCAATGTATTACATGAATATGATCACCTAATGCCAAGAAATACCCTCCGACATTTGAAAATCACAAGTAGATGCAATCCTCATGCCTGTACCCTGCCGTAGAAAACTGAAAATTTTTCAGTATCCTTTTTACCAGAAGCATACCACGGATACACCAGCCCCATAACTACATATACTAGTGACTGAAATCCTTGTATCAGTGTGCTTGTGACAAAAGTCTCCACACCAGTGTGTGTCAGCCATAAATGAGATGAGAAGACTACGCTTTGTATAGACGTCCCATACCAGCGTGTTAAATACCCATAAAATTTTAGCAAAGTGGGTGCCACTGATGGTGCATAAGTGTGCCAGTCACTGATACACCACATGGACAAAAATACTGGATCACCTAAACATTCCAGCCACATGAGCTTTTCTGACCTCTCATTATAGATCCATGGACATTACTATGGACTTGACCTCTTTGCAGATGTAATAGCTGTCATGCTGCTGCCACTGACGCTCCCCGTGCCCTGTCATACTCACCTGTCTTCGGCGTCCTGGCGAGCCTCCTTAGCTGCAGCGTCCTCTCCTCACCGCTCGCTCCCGACTTCTGCTGCTCATCGGGTCCGCGTGCACGCCTCCTGTCCTCTCTATTACCTTGAGGGACTCCCACCCGGAAGTACTGCTCAGCGCTGCTATTTGAACCAGCCCCTTCCTCTCCCCTGTGCCTGATGATCATTTGTGTTTGCAAGTGCTCTTGGCTGCACGTTTATCCTGTGCATACCCTGCTTCCTGACTTGGTTCTCTTCTTGCTCTCCTAAATCCAGTCCTGTGTCTCCTTCGTCCCCATCGGTCCTGTATCTCTGCAACTCTTGCTAGTTCTCTGCTGTACCTGCTAGTCCTGTGTCTCTGCAGTACCCGCCTGTCCTGTGTCTCAGCAGTACCCACCAGATCTGTGAGCCAGCAGTACCCGCCAGTCCTGTGTCTTTTCCGTTCCCGCCTCTCTTTTATATCTGCCCTACCCCGCCCATCCAGTGTCTCTTGCTCATCAGCTTTCCCAGGGTCTCCATGAGTCACTCTCTATTCCACCCTGGTCTCCCAGCTGCTGAAGTGATAGTCCCCCATGGGCCTGCCCCAAACTCTCCCTGTATAGGGGGCGGTCCATCTGTCAGCTCGCCCGTGGGTGGTTCGTCGTCACGGTCTAGTGGGTCCACTTTTTTTATTTTTTCTCCCTTGAGTCATCACAGTATCATCAGGCCATGGTCGCCGCTGGTGTCTTCGCTACTCAAAAGGAATTACTATTTTTATGGGAGAACCAGACTAGAATCATGTCCTTTCTAAAAAACATGGAGTCTCGTCTCGCAGCTTTACAGCCCTCTGATCCTGATAATGCCTCTCAGTTGGCTGCTCTTCAGCAGGAGATTGGCCAACAACGGGACACTGAGTCTCATATTTTGAACTTTAAGGCCTCTGTAGATAATCACCTTCTCTCTCTCCAGAATGCCGCCTCTACTCCTATCCAGGCATCTGCTCCGCAACCCTCCAAAATTATGTTGCGGCTTTCTTAATCAGTGTCAATTACATTTTGAATTGTCACCGCTACTATACTCCACCAAACGAGCTAAGGTAGCTTTCGTGGTTTCCCATTTGGAGGGGGAGGCTTTGGCCTGGGTGAACCCACTCTGGGAGCGAGACGATCCTTTGGTCACCCAACTCATTCCTTTCTTAGATACCTTTCGCAAGGTATTTGATGAGCCCTGCCATCTGGTCTCTACCACTGAGGCCCTCTTCAACCTACATCAGGGTACACTTTCTGTAGCTCAGTACGCCATCCGTTTCCGGACTCTGTCCTCAGATTTAGGTTGGAACAATGAGGCTTTGGTTGGTGCGTTTTGGCGTGGTCTGTTATCCTGGATTAAGGATGAGCTGGCTGGAAGGGACACACCCACTTCTTTGGATGATCTTATTTTCTTGGCGACTCGCATTGATTTGCGCATCCAGGAGCGTTCTCGCGAAGCTGTCAGAGAAAGGAGACCTCTTCGTTTGTCCTCTGCTACATGTGGAGCTTCTTTCTCTCATACTGCTTCGGTTTCCTCCTCATCTTCTCAAGCCCATGCAGGTTGATCGCCTCAAGTCTGCTGAGCAACGCCACAAGGAAAGACTCACACAGGGTCTTTGCTTTTACTGCGGCAGTGCCTCTCATCTTCCTGTCCCCAGAAGCCAGGAAATACCTCTACCTAGGACAGGTAAGGGAGGCCTCCCTAGGTAGCTATGATTCCTCTCCACCTCTGATTCTGTCTGTTATATTGCACTTGAGTTCCAGTTAAGCTTATTTCTGGACGGCCACCACCTATACCACTTGTTCCATGTGAAAAATAACGAGGGTCAAGAAAAATTTCTACAAGTGAGAATCTTGTGTATCGCGGAGAGATCCATATGCAATGAGCATTTCATATATTTTAGCAAAAACTTTCAAAAATTGTAAAATCCCAGTATAAATGATTATATTTGTATTCAAGACCATGCTGAATGATGAGCGTAGGCAATGTTAGTGTTTAGTGGAAATAGATGATATTTTTTCTGCCTGTGCAGTACAGAATGAGTCTACAGGACAGGTCTTTTTGAGATTTGATGAGAATATGGTAATTTCAGAAAACCCAGGTGTTTTTCTCTTTTCTGGCTGCATGCCCAGAAATATAAGCATTTCGATACCTGCAATTCTCTATTTTCCAACAAATTCCTTCCATTCATTATACTGACTGCCTACAGTGTTAATCGCTAGCCAGAATGCCAAGACGCAAACACAATTGTTTGATTCAATCGCAATTTGAAGGTTTTTTTTTTTCCAAAACATGCCTCAACAGACTTGGGTTAATATCTCGAAAAATAGACCAATATGCTGCTCATGCAGAAGAGGAACAGACTTTACAGTATGTTGTAATTTATTCCTAAAGTTGTGAGGATGCATTTTCCCCTTAAATCTCAACACATCCATTGTATTCACTGGTCAAGTGTAACATTTTATTTTTCCATTTTTAGGGAATTTGGATGATATCCAATATGGACTCTAGAGACGGTTATCTAACTTTCCCTGACTTCAGTACAACAATACAGGCACATGGAACATACATTGATTAATTGGGCATGTTAGCTATTCAAAAATCTGAGAAAGTTTTAAGAAACCATTAACATGACCATATGGGTAGCTTCTAGAGATTTTTTTACTTCTTTGGGGGCAAAGTGTTTTCTATTAGTCAGAGTAGTGAGCTTCTTCAAACAGCAGCTCCATCCATTCCATCCATCATATGACGGTCATTTATATAATATGCATGTCGAACTGTAGAGATGAGTGGATCGATCAATGGAGAATTCAATTTGAATCCAATTTTCTAACATTTGTGGATTTGAACACTTTGAGATGATATTCGCAGTTTGCAAAAAAAAGGTACTCTGCACCATTCTCCACACCACTGAGGCATCAGAGAGCATGCTAATGCCTTTTTGTGTGGCCACAAGGGCCTCTCCATAATGCCCTACAGCTATGACTAGTGTGTTGAGCAATACCTTCCGATATTTGAAAGTATCGGTATCGGATGGGATCGGCTGATATCCAAAAAATATCGGATATCGCCGATACCGATACCCGATACTAATGCAAGTCAATGGGACACAAATATCGGAAGTGATCCTGGATGGTTCCCAGGCTCTGAAGGAGAGGAAACTCTCCTTCAGGCCCTGGGATCCATATTCATGTAAAAAATAAAGAATAAAAATAAAAAATATGGATATACTCACCCCTCCGACGAACCCTGGCTGTCACCGCTGCAAGCGTCTGCCTCCGTTCCTAAGAATGCAGTGAGTGAAGGACCTTCGATAACGTTGCAGTCAGGTGAGCGGTCAGTCTCTTTACCTGGTTTACTGATGCAAGGCAGCCACAGTCCATGGTCCAGATCACGGGTGATAGTGTGGTCCGGCTGGCTTGGAAGCGTCTCAGGAATCCCCCTCACCAGGTGGGGTTGGAAGTCTTCCCTCTAGCACTTTGGTGTAGTCCCTTGCTGCCTTAGGCCTCACACAAGGTCCTTGCGTTCTCTCTGTCCCCCTCTAAGGTAGGACACTAACCGCACGACAGGTTACTCGAGCATTCTTACAGAATTTCTATCACGACACGGGCTTTATCTGCTACTGTGTCCTCGGGTGTTAATGGAGGACAGGTGACTTGAAGTCCAGCCGTCCACCGGTTTCTGCTGTGGGGCATGAAGTCCTGCACAACCTCAGTCTTCTGGCTACCGGTATCTGCGCTCAGCGTGGATGAAGCTCAGACTTAGCTTCTCTCTCCAGCTCTTCACTCTCCTGCGCTCCACTTCCCCACTCAGTTTTTTTACAGACTGCTTTGCATTCCTCTTTGCTTTTCCCAGGAGCTGCAGCACCTCACGTGGCTGCATGGCCCCAGACCTCCTTCCTCACTCCTCACTCTCCTCTCACGATCTGACTAACTCCTCCTCCAGACAAGAATATATATCTATATCTAGGGAAGCTCCCCTGAAACCAGGTTCAGAGCTCCCCCTTCTGGCCTAGAGTCAGAACAGTGTTGCATATGCTGATTACCTGATGAAAGGGATCTTTCCTCACTTCCAAGAATGACATCACTCTCCCCGTGAGGAAAGCAATGCAACTGTAACAACCAGGAACCTGGGGTGTTACTTAAGCTCTTATGGTAAGTAGGGTCCTCTCTCTCCTGTAGAGTGTAAGCTCTTATAGTCAGCAGGGTCCTCTCTCTCTCCTGTAGAGTGTAAGCTCTTATGGTCAGTGGGGTCCTCTCTCTCCTGTAGAGTGTAAGCTCTTATGGTCAGTAAGTTCCTCTCTCTCTCCTGTAGAGTGTAAGCTCTTATAGTCAGCAGGGTCCTCTCTCTCTCCTGTACAGTGTAAGCTCTTATGGTCAGTGGGGTCCTCTCTCTCTCCTGTAGAGTGTAAGCTATTATGGTCAGTGGGGTCCTCTCTCTCTCCTGTAGAGTGTAAGCTCTTATGGTCAGTGGGGTCCTCTCTCTCTCCTGTAGAGTGTAAGCTATTATGGTCAGTGGGGTCCTGTCTCTCTCCTGTAGAGTGTAAGCTATTATGGTCAGTGGGGTCTTCTCTCTCTTTCTCTCCTATAAAGTTATAAAGTGAAATCTCTTATAGACAATGGGGTCCTCTCTTTCTCTTCTCTTCTCCATATGTATTTACCGAGCAACTAAAGCTTTACAGTATAGAAATTCACATGAATCGAAGCCTTTGGGGAAATATGGCAAAGCAAACGCATTCGAATTTCAAACGATCTGCTCATCTCTATTGAGCTGTATCTTCCATCAACAGATTGATTGTTGAGCCGGCTTTTATATAAAAGGGATCATAAATAGACAACCCAAGATCAAGATCGGACACGTAGCCATGATTTTGTGTGGACCACTCAGTCCACAAGAATTCAGGGACATGTGAGCAACCTGAAAGATTACAGTAGGTATCAGTGCCATCTTTTATCACTCATACAAGAAAAACTGACGTCTGTATGAGCCCTGATTGTTTTTAAACGAGTTTTCTTACAAACAATCAACAGATGTTGTCCTGTCCATATGCCCAAGACATAGTAGAACTGAATTTGGCCTTTCTGTTAATCTGTGCCTTGCGTTCCTACAGTTAGTTGATAAGTCCAATACAACGGACAGCTACCGATGACATTTCATAGTGTCAGGGCACGTTCTGTGAAATGGCAACCAACGCACTACTACATTTCTAGAAAAGATAAACTGCACGTCATGAACCCTTCAAGTTTATGGATTATGGACTCCAGCCGAAAATGTAATTTCATTTCTTGTCTACATGACAACAGGCTACCTAAAATAGCCTAATGATCGCACAATGCCACTTCCTTCCACAGCAAAACAGCAGATAATCACCGCCTCACGTCTCCACTCTTGTACATCCAGAGCTGTAGGGAACATTATTTCTTAATACTTATGGATTTAGTAAAATAATGATCTGTCAAGTGTGTCTACTCTGGAAATGATAAGCCACACACAACAATGACAAGCCAGGCATGCAGCAGACATGTAATAGACTGCAGCAATAAAAGAAGCGTGTTGTTTGACAGCTTGTAAGCATGGAAAATGTATCACATTTCTAATAATATATATTTATTTAGTTGAAATGAATGCATACATGTGCTGACAAGGTCAAAAATGTAGCCTGCCCTACAAGGATTGTTAATAGGGATGATGCTCGGGCTCGAATGTGTTAGAAATCATTAAAGATGGTCATGACTCAATTTCCAATATTGGATTATTGAATACAAAATATAAAGATGAATGGAATGATTGAAACAATGCCTCTTAATGAAATCTCTTTAAATATGATCTTAAAAGTTTAAGTGCAACCCCAAATATTATTATTCTTATTATTTATGATTATAGCGCCATTTATACCTTTACATGTGAGGAGGGGTACACAATAAACAAATTCAATATTCTTGAACAACGCAAGTCATCGACTGGTACAGGAGGAGAAAGGACCCTGCCTGCAAGGGCTCAAAGTTTACAAGGGACCGGTGAGGATACAGTAGGTGAGGATAGGGCTGGTCGTACTTTGGTTTGGTGGATCGGTGGTTACTGCAGGTTGTAGGCTTGTTGGAAGAGGTGGGTCTTCAGGTTCCTTTTGAAGGTTTCCATGGTAGGCGAGAGTCAGATATGTTGGGGTAGAGTGAGGGGGATGCATAACAAAAATCTTGTATGCGATTGTGGGAAGAGGAGATAAGAGGGGAGTAGAGAAGGAAGATATTTTAGGGTAAAGGATCTCATTTCGGAATTAACTCTAAAATATCAAAAACAAACATCTTATACAAGAAGCAGACTTGGGCATTTTGGGTGACTTTTCAGAATAATCTGTCACGAGGCCATTATATGACCTCTATCTATACTTTTTCATCAGTTTTCCCCTCCCCATTGCTCCATCTGTAATTTTCTGTTGTTGCTAAGCTAGTGAGTGGACACTGCTGCCATAGCTGATAGTTTGTATACATAACACACAGAGACATGAAGGATTCCCTCTCTCCTGTCTCTGCCTAGCACATGTTCAGAAGTAGCAGCAACATGGAGGACATTGTAAGGCAGTACTAAGCAGTGCAGCTTTGAATCCAGCACTATTGTGAAATAAAACACTTACTTTAAAGCCGCAACAGTCTCTCTGCTCCTCCCTTCTCCATAGGCTTCAATAAACTTGTCTTTAGAGACTTTTAAGAGTGAATGATGAGTTCAGGAGTAGGGTTGAGCGAAACGGGTCGTTCATTTTCAAAAGTCGCCGACTTTTGGCAAAGTCGGGTTTCATGAAACCCGATCCGACCCCTGTGCGGGGTCGGCCATGCGGTACGCGACTTTCGTGCCAAAGTCGCGTTTCAATGACGCGAAAAGCGCCATTTCTCAGCCAATGAAGGTAAACGCAGAGTGTGGGCAGCGTGATGACATAGGTCCTGGTCCCCACCATCTTAGAGAAGGGCATTGCAGTGATTGGCTTGCTGTCTGCGGCGTCACAGGGGCTATAAAGGGGCGTTCCCGCCGACCGCCATGTTACTGCTGCTGATCTGAGCTTAGGGAGAGGTTGCTGCCGCTTCGTCAGAAGCAGGGATAGCGTTAGGCAGGGTCCATTAACCACCAAACCGCTTGTGCTGTAGCGATTTCCACTGCCCAACACCACCTTCGGTGTGCAGGGACAGTGGAAGCTAAATTTTTTTTTTTTTTTCCCCTCAGCGCTGTAGCTCATTGGGCTGCCCTAGAAGGCTCCCTGATAGCTGCATTGCTGTGTGTACGCCGCTGTGCAAACCAACTGCTTTTTTCAAAGCACAAATCCTCTTGTTCCTTCCTTTCTGCACAGCTATCTTTTTGGTTTGTACACACTTTTTATTTAATTTGTGCATCAGTCCACTCCTTATTGCTGCCTGCCATACCTGGCTGAGATTACTGCAGGGAGATAGTAATTGTAGGACAGTCCCTGTTTTTTTTTTTTTTTTTGTGGGAGATTAAGATTGACATTTCTGCTAGAGTGCCATCCCTGTGTGTGCCATCTCTCACTCAGTGGGCCATAGAAAGCCTATTTATTTTTTTGCTTGATTTGGGTTATAAAATCTACCTGAAAAAATCACTACATCAATCAGTGGTAGATAAATATTGGCCTCAGGGCTTGTGTGCCACTCTTGACTCCTGTGTGTGCCATCTCTCACTCAGTGGGCCATAGAAAGCCTATTTATTTTTTTGCTTGATTTTGGTTCTAAAATCTACCTGAAAAAATCACTACATCAATCAGTGGGAGAAAAATATTGGCCTCAGGGCTTGTGTGCCACTCCTGACTCCTGTGTGCATCATCACTCGCTCAGTGGGCCATAGAAAGCCCTTTTTTTTTTTTTTTTTGCTTTATTTGGGTTCTAAATTCTACCTGAAAAAATCAATAAATCAATCAGTGGGAGATTAATATTGGCCTTTGGGCTTGTGTGCCAGTCCTAAGCGTGCCATCTCTCTCTCTCAGATAGTGGGCCATAGAAAGCCTATTTATTTATTTTTTTATTGGGTTTATAAATTTTCCCTGGAACCAAAACAAAAAAAGTGGGAGATTAATATTGGCCTCTGGGCTTGTGTGCCAGTCCTGAGCGTGCCATCTCTCTCACAAATAGTGGGCCATAGAAAGCCTATTTATTTTTTTGCTTGATTTGGGTTCTAAAATGTACCTGAAAAAATCACTACATCAATCAGTGGGAGAAAAATATTGGCCTCAGGGCTTGTGTGCCACTCCTGACTCCTGTGTGCATCATCACTCACTCAGTGGGCCATAGAAAGCCCATTTTTTTTTTTTTGCTTTATTTGGGTTCTAAATTCTACCTGAAAAAATCAATAAATCAATCAGTGGGAGATTAATATTGGCCTTTGGGCTTGTGTGCCAGTCCTAAGCGTGCCATCTCTCTCTCTCAGATAGTGGGCCGTAGAAAGCCTATTAATTTCTTTATTTTTTTATTGGGTTTATAAATTTTCCCTGGAAAAAAAAAAAAAAGTGGGAGATTAATATTGGCCTCTGGGCTTGTGTGCCAGTCCTGAGCGTGCCATCTCTCTCACAAATAGTGGGCCATAGAAAGCCTATTTATTTTTTATTTTTTGGTTTTATAAATTCTCCCTTAGAAAAAAAAGGGAGATTAATATTGGCCTTTGGGCTTGTGTGCCAGTCCTAAGCGTGCCATCTCTCTCTGTCTTTCAGATAGTGGGCCATAGAAAGCCTATTTATTATTTTTTTTATTGGGTTTATAAATTTTCCCTGGAACAAAAAAAAAAAAAGTGGGAGATGAATATTGGCCTCTGGGCTTGTGTGCCACTCCTGACTCCTGTGTGCGTCATCTCTCACTCAGTGGGCCATAGAAAGCCTTTTTTTGTTTTATTTGTTTTCTAAATTCTCCCTGAAAAAATCATTTTATTTTATTTGGTTTTTAAATTCTTCCTGAAAAAATCATTTTATTCTATTATTTTTTTTTCCTAAAGTCTCCCTGAAAAAAAAAAAAAAAAAAAAAATCAGTGGGAGATTAATATTGCCCTTTCTGCTTGTGTGCCAGTCTTGACTCCTGGGTGTGCCATCTCTCTCTCTCTCTCCAATTGTGGGCCATAGAAAGCCTATTATTTTTTTAGCTTGATTTGGGTTCCAAAATCTACCTGAAAAAATCACTACATCAATCAGTGGGAGATAAATATTGGCCTCTGGGCTTGTGTGCCACTCCTGACTCCTGTGTGCGTCATCTCTCACTCAGTGGGCCATAGAAAGCCTTTTTTTGTTTTATTTGTTTTCTAAATTCTCCCTGAAAAATCATTTTATTTTATTTGGTTTCTAAATTCTTCCTGAAAAAATCATTTTATTCTATTTTTTTTTTTTCCTAAAGTCTCCCTGAAAAAAAAAAAAAAAAAAAAAAATCAGTGGGAGATTAATATTGCCCTTTCTGCTTGTGTGCCAGTCTTGACTCCTGGGTGTGCCATCTCTCTCTCCAATTGTGGGCCATAGAAAGCCTATTATTTTTTTAGCTTGATTTGGGTTCCAAAATCTACCTGAAAAAATCACTACATCAATCAGTGGGAGATAAATATTGGCCTCTGGGCTTGTGTGCCACTCCTGACTCCTGTGTGCGTCATCTCTCACTCAGTGGGCCATAGAAAGCCTTTTTTTGTTTTATTTGTTTTCTAAATTCTCCCTGAAAAAATCATTTTATTTTATTTGGTTTCTAAATTCTTCCTGAAAAAATCATTTTATTCTATTATTTTTTTTTCCTAAAGTCTCCCTGAAAAAAAAAAAAAAAATCAGTGGGAGATTAATATTGCCCTTTCTGCTTGTGTGCCAGTCTTGACTCCTGGGTGTGCCATCTCTCTCTCTCTCTCCAATTGTGGGCCATAGAAAGCCTATTATTTTTTTTAGCTTGATTTGGGTTCCAAAATCTACCTGAAAAAATCACTACATCAATCAGTGGGAGATAAATATTGGCCTCTGGGCTTGTGTGCCACTCCTGACTCCTGTGTGCGTCATCTCTCACTCAGTGGGCCATAGAAAGCCTTTTTTTGTTTTATTTGTTTTCTAAATTCTCCCTGAAAAAATAATTTTATTTTATTTGGTTTCTAAATTCTTCCTGAAAAAATCATTTTATTCTATTATTTTTTTTTCCTAAAGTCTCCCTGAAAAAAAAAAAAAAAAAAATCAGTGGGAGATTAATATTGCCCTTTCTGCTTGTGTGCCAGTCTTGACTCCTGGGTGTGCCATCTCTCTCTCTCTCTCCAATTGTGGGCCATAGAAAGCCTATTATTTTTTTAGCTTGATTTGGGTTCCAAAATCTACCTGAAAAAATCACTACATCAATCAGTGGGAGATAAATATTGGCCTCTGGGCTTGTGTGCCACTCCTGACTCCTTTGTGCGTCATCTCTCACTCAGTGGGCCATAGAAAGCCTTTTTTTGTTTTATTTGTTTTCTAAATTCTCCCTGAAAAAATCATTTTATTTTATTTGGTTTCTAAATTCTTCCTGAAAAAATCATTTTATTCTATTATTTTTTTTTCCTAAAGTCTCCCTGAAAAAAAAAAAAAAAAAATCAGTGGGAGATTAATATTGCCCTTTCTGCTTGTGTGCCAGTCTTGACTCCTGGGTGTGCCATCTCTCTCTCTCTCTCCAATTGTGGGCCATAGAAAGCCTATTATTTTTTTAGCTTGATTTGGGTTCCAAAATCTACCTGAAAAAATCACTACATCAATCAGTGGGAGATAAATATTGGCCTCTGGGCTTGTGTGCCACTCCTGACTCCTGTGTGCGTCATCTCTCACTCAGTGGGCCATAGAAAGCCTTTTTTTGTTTTATTTGTTTTCTAAATTCTCCCTGAAAAAATCTTTTTATTTTATTTGGTTTCTAAATTCTTCCTGAAAAAATCATTTTATTCTATTATTTTTTTTTCCTAAAGTCTCCCTGAAAAAAAAAAAAAAAGAAAAATCAGTGGGAGATTAATATTGCCCTTTCTGCTTGTGTGCCAGTCTTGACTCCTGGGTGTGCCATCTCTCTCTCCAATTGTGGGCCATAGAAAGCCTATTATTTTTTTAGCTTGATTTGGGTTCCAAAATCTACCTGAAAAAATCACTACATCAATCAGTGGGAGATAAATATTGGCCTCTGGGCTTGTGTGCCACTCCTGACTCCTGTGTGCGTCATCTCTCACTCAGTGGGCCATAGAAAGCCTTTTTTTGTTTTATTTGTTTTCTAAATTCTCCCTGAAAAAATCATTTTATTTTATTTGGTTTCTAAATTCTTCCTGAAAAAATCATTTTATTCTATTATTTTTTTTTCCTAAAGTCTCCCTGAAAAAAAAAAAAAATCAAATCAGTGGGAGATTAATATTTACATTTGTGCTTCAGTGACAGTCCTGCGTGTGTGGCATCTCTCTCATTTGTTGCCACCAACAACAGAGTGTGTAACATTGTGCCTGATTTTCGTTGTGGTCTCACTCACCTGTAAAGGGGTAGCTAAATCATACTGAAGTTATAGCTCACCGTGTAATTTGTGTGACAGCAACAAATACCGTTAGTTTGTTTACGTTTTTAAAACAATGAGGAAGTATGGTGGAAGAGGTCGTGGCCGGGGGCGTTCATTGTCAGCTGGTAATGAGGGTAGTGGTAGTGGTGGAGCATCAGCTGGTCGTGGGAAAAAAAATATTGCACCTAAGTCTGGAGCTGTGGAGCCAGGTTCATCGTCAGGCTACACAAGGCCTCGAACGCTCCCTTTTCTGGGAGTAGGAAAACCGCTTTTAAAGCCGGAGCAGCAAGAGCAAGTTTTGGCTTATCTTGCTGACTCAGCCTCTAGCTCTTTTGCCTCCTCTCGTGAAACTTGTAAATGTCAAAGCAGCGCGTCGTTAGTGGATGTTCACGGTCAGGGACAAGTCGCTTCCTTGTCCTCTTCAGCAAAAACAACAACAGAGAAGAATGCAGCAGGCGACACAACGGGTTACTCCATGGAGCTCTTTACACATACCGTCCCTGGCTTAGAAAGTGAAGCAGTTAACAGTCCATGCCCATTACAAGTTGAATCTGACATGGAGTGCACTGATGCACAGCCACAGCCAGACTACTATGCTGGTCCTTTGACTCAGACCACAACCTTGCCCTCGCAGGGTAATGATCAAGAATCAGACCCTGATGAGACTATGTTGCCCCATCACGAACGCTATACCACCGACCGACACGGTGACACAGACGAAGTTGCACACGAGCTACAAGAAGAGGTAATAGATGACCCAGTTCTTGACCCCGATTGGCAGCCATTGGGGGAACAGGGTGCAGGCAGCAGCAGTTCTGAAGCGGAGGAGGAGGGGCCGCAGCAGGCATCAACATCGCAACAGGTTCCATCTGCCGGGCCCGTATCTTGCCCAAAACGCGTGGCAAAGCCAAAACCTGTTGGAGGACAGCGTGGCCATCCGGTTAAAGCTCAGTCTGCAATGCCTGAAAAGGTATCCGATGCTAGAAAGAGTGCAGTCTGGCATTTTTTTAAACAACATCCAATTGATCAGCGCAAAGTCATCTGTCAAAAATGTTCAACTACCTTAAGCAGAGGACAGAATCTGAAAAGTCTCAATACAAGTTGCATGCATAGACATTTAACCACCATGCATTTGCAAGCCTGGACTAACTACCAAACGTCCCTTAAGGTTGTAGCACCCTCGGCCAATGAAGCTAGTCAGCAACGCAACATCCCTTCCGGCAGTGTAGGGCCACCATTTTCCGCACCACCTGCAGTATCTGTGCAGGTTTCTTTGCCAGGCCAAAGCAGTCAGGGTCAGGGAATCACCAGTTTCGTAGTAGGAAACACTGCATCTAGGGCACCGGCGGCAACAATACCATCTCCCACCGTCTCTCAGTCTGCCATGTCCACCGGCACCCCCGCTAGTTCCACGATCTCCAGCTCTCCAGTCCAGCTCACCCTACATGAGACTATGGTTAGAAAAAGGAAGTACTTAGCCTCGCATCCGCGTACACAGGGTTTGAACGCACACATAGCTAGACTAATCTCGTTAGAGATGATGCCCTACCGGTTAGTTGAAAGCGAAGCTTTCAAAGCCCTGATGGACTACGCTGTACCACGCTACGAGCTACCCAGTCGACACTTTTTTTCCAAAAAAGCCATCCCAGCCCTCCACCAGCATGTTAAAGAGCGCATCGTCCATGCACTCAGGCAATCTGTGAGCACAAAGGTGCACCTGACAACAGATGCATGGACCAGTAGGCATGGCCAGGGACGTTACGTGTCCATCACGGCACACTGGGTAAATGTGGTGGATGCAGGGTCCACAGGGGACAGCAAGTTTGGGACAGTTCTGCCTAGCCCACGGTCTAGGAAACAATTGGCTGTAGCCGTTCGCACCCCCTCCTCCTCCTCTTCGTCCTCCTGCAGAAGCGAGAGCTCGTCCACAGACCGCAGTCGCACAACCACTCCATCCGCAGCTGCCACTGTTGCACACCAGGTCTCCCATTATGGGGCAGCTACTGGCAAACGTCAGCAGGCTGTATTGGCTATGAAGTGTTTGGGCGACAACAGACACACCGCGGAAGTTCTGTCCGAGTTCTTGCAGAAAGAAACGCAGTCGTGGCTGGGCACTGTAGATCTTGAGGCAGGCAAGGTAGTGAGTGATAACGGAAGGAATTTCATGGCTGCCATCTCCCTTTCCCAACTGAAACACATTCCTTGCCTGGCTCACACCTTAAACCTGGTGGTGCAGTGCTTCCTGAAAAGTTATCCGGGGTTATCCGACCTGCTCCTCAAAGTGCGTGGACTTTGCTCACATATCCGCCGTTCGCCCGTACACTCCAGCCGTATGCAGACCTATCAGCGTTCTTTGAACCTTCCCCAGCATCGCCTAATCATAGACGTTGCAACAAGGTGGAACTCAACACTGCACATGCTTCAGAGACTGTGCGAACAGAGGCTGGCTGTTATGTTTTTGTGGGAGGATACACATACACGGGCAGGCAGTAGGATGGCAGACATGGAGTTGTCAGGTGTGCAGTGGTCGAAGATTCAAGACATGTGTCAAGTCCTTCAGTGTTTTGAGGAATGCACACGGCTGGTTAGTGCAGACAACGCCATAATAAGCATGAGCATCCCCCTAATGCGTCTGCTGATGCAAAGTTTGACGCACATAAAGGATCAGGCGTCTGCAGCTGAGGAAGAGGAAAGCCTTGATGACAGTCAGCCATTGTCTGGCCAGGGCAGTGTACAGGACGAGTTAGCGGGCGAAGAGGAGGAGGAGGACGAGGAGGATGATGGGGATGATTATATTTTTAATGAGGAAGCTTTTCCGGGGCCACTGGAAATTGGTGGCGCGGCGAGGCCGGGTTCTGGTTTTTGGAGGGACACAAGTGACGTGGATTTGCCTGAAACTGCCCCTCAACCAAGCACAACCGCAGATTTGAGAACTGGAACTTTGGCCCACATGGCGGATTATGCCTTACGTATCCTCAAAAGGGACACACGCATAACTAAAATGATGAACGATGACGATTACTGGTTGGCCTGCCTCCTTGATCCTCGCTATAAAGGCAAATTGCAAAATATAATGCCACATGAGAACTTGGAACTAATATTAGCAACCAAACAATCAACTCTTGTTGACCGTTTGCTTCTGGCATTCCCTGCACACAGCGCCCGTGATCGTTCTCACACGAGCTGCAGGGGCCATCAGACCAGAGGAGTTAGAGGGGCTAGAAATCAGAAGTGGCGTTGGCCAGAGGGGTTTTCTGACCAGGTTGTGGAGTGATTTTGCTATGACCGCAGACAGGACAGGTACTGCAGCATCAATTCAAAGTGACAGGAGACAACATTTGTCCAGTATGGTTACAAACTATTTTTCATCCCTTATCGATGTTCTCCCTCAACCGTCATTCCCATTTGATTACTGGGCATCCAAATTAGACACCTGGCCAGAATTGGCAGAATATGCATTGCAGGAGCTTGCTTGCCCGGCAGCTAGTGTCCTATCAGAAAGAGTATTCAGTGCTGCAGGTTCAATACTAACAGAAAAAAGGACTCGTCTGGCTACCCAAAATGTAGATGATCTAACCTTCATTAAAATGAACCACAACTGGATTTCGAAATCTTTTGCCCCACCTTGCCCGGCTGACACCTAGCTTTCCTATGAAAAGGTCTTGCCTGTGGACTATTCTGAATGCCTTTTCCAATCTCGTAATTTTCTGCACCTGATTGTCCAGCATACGACATGTTTACACCTTACTAAATGGCCAAACTCCCCACACGGGGCCGTGGTATCGACACTTGGCGACAGCACCCGTGAGAGTTCTGTTTGTCTGAAGAGGTGGGTGTGCCCGCTTTTGGTCGACGGCACTGCCACTGGGTCCCTCCTAGTACAATAAAGTGTCTCTGGCGGTGGTGGTGCGCACCCAATGTCAGACACACCGTTGTAATATGAGGGGCCCTGGGCCTGTACCGCCGGCCACAAGACAGTTCCCCCCCCCCAGCTCAAACAGTGCTCTACCACTTGCAAAATTATCTCACAGCTCCACCAATGTTTAGTCTATGCGCTGACATCCTTCAATGCCTGCCACTGACAATACCATTGTATTGACATTTTTGTTATGTTAGGCCTTCGAAGCCTGTCTGCGGTCACTCCTTCCACTATGCCTCCACTGACCACACCACTGCTGCCCGTGTACCCCTGGAACCAATTTAAAATTGCCTACAGCCAGCCCAATTTTTTTTATTTTAGGCCTTCGATGCCTGTCTGCGGTCCGTTCTTTCTACTACTACTACACTGACCAGGCCACTGCTGCCCGTGTACCCCTGGAACCAATTTAAAATTGCCTACAGCCATGTGTTATTATTTTAGGCCTTCGATGCCTGTCTGCGGTCACTCCTTCCACTAGGCCTCCACTGACCACACCACTGCTGCCCGTGTACCCCTGGAACCAATTTAAAATTGCCTACAGCCATGTGTTATTATTTTAGGCCTTCGATGCCTGTCTGCGGTCACTCCTTCCACTAGGCCTCCACTGACCACACCACTGCTGCCCGTGTACCCCTGGAACCAACATCAGAAAATATAAAAATAAGCATTTTGCTTATAAAAAAGAAAATACTGGAGAGATATCAAATGCAGACATTTTAACATTAAAAACAAACACATACAACAAAAATCTGGTACAGTACTAAAAATGGCCACCAGCTACAATAACTTTCTCCTGCAAGTAATTAACTGAAAGGTTTTTTCAATTTTAAACACAGATATGGCATCCACCGAGTGTTGTCCTGTCGCGTCTTCTTTATATTATTGCCAAGAAGATGCAAAACAATGAAAATAATAAAATCATTATTTACCAAAAAAATAGAGTAAGTCAAAATCACATTGCAAATAAACATTCATTACAAATAAAGAAGCAGGGCGCGTCCGAGGGTGAGTATATACCTAATAAGAATATAATCACCCTCGAACGCGCCCTGCTTCTTTCCGACAGCCTTCCTTCCTAAGAATCAGCCCTTCCGTGGTGTAGAGAGAGGGTTTGTTACACTCCAAGGTGTTCCCCAGGTTGCCTTTCCTGAGCTTCGATCTTCTGGCTCTCGTTTAGTAGTTGTTGGAAACTACGCTGCATTAGGCCTACAAATTGGGTATGGGATGTAGAGAGATGGTGTGTTCCACTCCAAGGTGTTCTCCAGGTTGCCTTTCCTGAGCTTCGATCTTCCGGCTCTCGTTTAGTAGTTGTTGGAAACTACGCTGCATTAGGCCTACAAATTGGGTATGGGGTGTAGAGAGATGGTGTGTTCCACACCAAGGTGTTCCCCAGGTTTCCTCGCCAATGCTTCGATCATCATGCTCTCGTTTAGTAGTTGTTGGAAACTACGCTGCATTGGGCCTACAAATTGGGTATGGGGTGTAGAGAGATGGTGTGTTCCACTCCAAGGTGTTCCCCAGGTTGCCTTTCCTGAGCTTCGATCTTCCGGCTCTCGTTTAGTAGTTGTTGGAAACTACGCTGCATTAGGCCTACAAATTGGGTATGGGGTGTAGAGAGATGGTGTGTTCCACTACAAGGTGTTCTCCAGGTTGCCTTTCCTGAGCTTCGATCTTCCGGCTCTCGTTTAGTAGTTGTTGGAAACTACGCTGCATTAGGCCTACAAATTGGGTATGGGGTGTAGAGAGATGGTGTGTTCCACTGTAGAGAGATGGTGTGTTCCACTCCAAGGTGTTCCCCAGGTTTCCTCGCCAATGCTTCGATCATCATGCTCTCGTTTAGTAGTTGTTGGAAACTACGCTGCATTAGGCCTACAAATTGGGTATGGGGTGTAGAGAGATGGTGTGTTCCACTCCAAGGTGTTCTCCAGGTTGCCTTTCCTGAGCTTCGATCTTCCGGCTCTCGTTTAGTAGTTGTTGGAAACTACGCTGCATTAGGCCTACAAATTGGGTATGGGGTGTAGAGAGATGGTGTGTTCCACTCCAAGGTGTTCTCCAGGTTGCCTTTCCTGAGCTTCGATCTTCCGGCTCTCGTTTAGTAGTTGTTGGAAACTACGCTGCATTAGGCCTACAAATTGGGTATGGGGTGTAGAGAGATGGTGTGTTCCACTCCAAGGTGTTCCCCAGGTTTCCTCGCCAATGCTTCGATCATCATGCTCTCGTTTAGTAGTTGTTGGAAACTACGCTGCATTGGGCCTACAAATTGGGTATGGGGTGTAGAGAGATGGTGTGTTCCACTCCAAGGTGTTCCCCAGGTTGCCTTTCCTGAGCTTCGATCTTCCGGCTCTCGTTTAGTAGTTGTTGGAAACTACGCTGCATTAGGCCTACAAATTGGGTATGGGGTGTAGAGAGATGGTGTGTTCCACTCCAAGGTGTTCTCCAGGTTGCCTTTCCTGAGCTTCGATCTTCCGGCTCTCGTTTAGTAGTTGTTGGAAACTACGCTGCATTAGGCCTACAAATTGGGTATGGGGTGTAGAGAGATGGTGTGTTCCACTGTAGAGAGATGGTGTGTTCCACTCCAAGGTGTTCCCAAGGTTTCCTCGCCAATGCTTCGATCATCGTGCTCTCGTTTAGTAGTTGTTGGAAACTACGCTGCATTAGGCCTACAAATTGGGTATGGGGTGTAGAGAGATGGTGTGTTCCACTCCAAGGTGTTCTCCAGGTTGCCTTTCCTGAGCTTTGATCTTCCGGCTCTCGTTTAGTAGTTCTTGGAAACTACACTGCATTAGGCCAACAAATTGGGTATGGGGTGTAGAGAGATGGTGTGTTCCACTCCAAGGTGTTCCCCAGGTTTTCTCGCCAATGCTTCGATCATCATGCTCTCGTTTAGTAGTTGTTGGAAACAACACTGCATTAGGCCTACAAATTGGGTATGGGGTGTAGAGAGATGGTGTGTTCCACTCCAAGGTGTTCCCCAGGTTGCCTTTCCTGAGCTTCGATCTTCCGGCTCTCGTTTAGTAGTTGTTGGAAACTACGCTGCATTAGGCCTACAAATTGGGTATGGGGTGTAGAGAGATGGTGTGTTCCACTCCAAGGTGTTCTCCAGGTTGCCTTTCCTGAGCTTCGATCTTCCGGCTCTCGTTTAGTAGTTGTTGGAAACTACGCTGCATTAGGCCTACAAATTGGGTATGGGGTGTAGAGAGATGGTGTGTTCCACTGTAGAGAGATGGTGTGTTCCACTCCAAGGTGTTCCCCAGGTTTCCTCGCCAATGCTTCGATCATCATGCTCTCGTTTAGTAGTTGTTGGAAACTACGCTGCATTAGGCCTACAAATTGGGTATGGGGTGTAGAGAGATGGTGTGTTCCACTCCAAGGTGTTCTCCAGGTTGCCTTTCCTGAGCTTCGATCTTCCGGCTCTCGTTTAGTAGTTGTTGGAAACTACGCTGCATTAGGCCTACAAATTGGGTATGGGGTGTAGAGAGATGGTGTGTTCCACTCCAAGGTGTTCTCCAGGTTGCCTTTCCTGAGCTTCGATCTTCCGGCTCTCGTTTAGTAGTTGTTGGAAACTACGCTGCATTAGGCCTACAAATTGGGTATGGGGTGTAGAGAGATGGTGTGTTCCACTCCAAGGTGTTCCCCAGGTTTCCTCGCCAATGCTTCGATCATCATGCTCTCGTTTAGTAGTTGTTGGAAACTACGCTGCATTGGGCCTACAAATTGGGTATGGGGTGTAGAGAGATGGTGTGTTCCACTCCAAGGTGTTCCCCAGGTTGCCTTTCCTGAGCTTCGATCTTCCGGCTCTCGTTTAGTAGTTGTTGGAAACTACGCTGCATTAGGCCTACAAATTGGGTATGGGGTGTAGAGAGATGGTGTGTTCCACTCCAAGGTGTTCTCCAGGTTGCCTTTCCTGAGCTTCGATCTTCCGGCTCTCGTTTAGTAGTTGTTGGAAACTACGCTGCATTAGGCCTACAAATTGGGTATGGGGTGTAGAGAGATGGTGTGTTCCACTGTAGAGAGATGGTGTGTTCCACTCCAAGGTGTTCCCAAGGTTTCCTCGCCAATGCTTCGATCATCATGCTCTCGTTTAGTAGTTGTTGGAAACTACGCTGCATTAGGCCTACAAATTGGGTATGGGGTGTAGAGAGATGGTGTGTTCCACTCCAAGGTGTTCTCCAGGTTGCCTTTCCTGAGCTTTGATCTTCCGGCTCTCGTTTAGTAGTTCTTGGAAACTACACTGCATTAGGCCTACAAATTGGGTATGGGGTGTAGAGAGATGGTGTGTTCCACTCCAAGGTGTTCCCCAGGTTTTCTCGCCAATGCTTCGATCATCATGCTCTCGTTTAGTAGTTGTTGGAAACAACGCTGCATTAGGCCTACAAATTGGGTATGGGGTGTAGAGAGATGGTGTGTTCCACTCCAAGGTGTTCTCCAGGTTGCCTTTCCTGAGCTTCGATCTTCCGGCTCTCGTTTAGTAGTTCTTGGAAACTACACTGCATTAGGCCTACAAATTGGGTATGGGGTGTAGAGAGATGGTGTGTTCCACTCCAAGGTGTTCTCCAGGTTGCCTTTCCTGAGCTTCGATCTTCCGGCTCTCGTTTAGTAGTTCTTGGAAACTACACTGCATTAGGCCTACAAATTGGGTATGGGGTGTAGAGAGATGGTGTGTTCCACTCCAAGGTGTTCCCCAGGTTGCCTTTCCTGAGCTTCGATCTTCCGGCTCTCGTTTAGTAGTTGTTGGAAACTACGCTGCATTAGGCCTACAAATTGGGTATGGGGTGTAGAGAGATGGTGTGTTCCACTCCAAGGTGTTCTCCAGGTTGCCTTTCCTGAGCTTCGATCTTCCGGCTCTCGTTTAGTAGTTGTTGGAAACTACGCTGCATTAGGCCTACAAATTGGGTATGGGGTGTAGAGAGATGGTGTGTTCCACTCCAAGGTGTTCCCCAGGTTTCCTCGCCAATGCTTCGATCATCATGCTCTCGTTTAGTAGTTGTTGGAAACTACGCTGCATTGGGCCTACAAATTGGGTATGGGGTGTAGAGAGATGGTGTGTTCCACTCCAAGGTGTTCCCCAGGTTGCCTTTCCTGAGCTTCGATCTTCCGGCTCTCGTTTAGTAGTTGTTGGAAACTACGCTGCATTAGGCCTACAAATTGGGTATGGGGTGTAGAGAGATGGTGTGTTCCACTCCAAGGTGTTCTCCAGGTTGCCTTTCCTGAGCTTCGATCTTCCGGCTCTCGTTTAGTAGTTGTTGGAAACTACGCTGCATTAGGCCTACAAATTGGGTATGGGGTGTAGAGAGATGGTGTGTTCCACTGTAGAGAGATGGTGTGTTCCACTCCAAGGTGTTCCCCAGGTTTCCTCGCCAATGCTTCGATCATCATGCTCTCGTTTAGTAGTTGTTGGAAACTACGCTGCATTAGGCCTTCAAATTGGGTATGAGGTGTAGAGAGATGGTGTGTTCCACTCCAAGGTGTTCTCCAGGTTGCCTTTCCTGAGCTTCGATCTTCCGGCTCTCGTTTAGTAGTTCTTGGAAACTACACTGCATTAGGCCTACAAATTGGGTATGGGGTGTAGAGAGATGGTGTGTTCCACTCCAAGGTGTTCTCCAGGTTGCCTTTCCTGAGCTTCGATCTTCCGGCTCTCGTTTAGTAGTTCTTGGAAACTACACTGCATTAGGCCTACAAATTGGGTATGGGGTGTAGAGAGATGGTGTGTTCCACTCCAAGGTGTTCCCCAGGTTGCCTTTCCTGAGCTTCGATCTTACGGCTCTCGTTTAGTAGTTGTTGGAAACTACGCTGCATTAGGCCTACAAATTGGGTATGGGGTGTAGAGGTGGTGTGTTCCACTCCAAGGTGTTCTCCAGGTTGCCTTTCCTGAACTTCTATCTTCAGGCTCTCATTAAATTGTGGTTAAACGGAACAACTGCATTTGGCGTACTAGTTGGTTTGGGGCCTACTATCGGTGTCTGCCACTCCTTGCTGTTCTCCTGGTTTCCTGTCCTGAAATTCTGTTTTCAGGCGCTCATTAAGTAGTTGTTAATGTTAGACTGCATTTGGCCTACTAGTTGGGTTGGGGCCTACTATTGGTGTCTGCCACTCCTTGCTGTTCTCCTCCACTGAACAAAGCTGTGCCGCCTGTTTACTACGGTTGCCAATTTTGAACTGCATTTCGACTACTTACTGATTTGGGCCTACTCTCTGTGTCAGCCTCTCATTCCAGTTGTCCTCCACTGCAATGCCCCCTGGTTATTCCTGTGTTACCAATTTTGAACTGCATTTAGCCAACTTTATTCTTTGGGCCTATATCTGTGTTTCCTCCTCATCCTGCCCATTGCCCAGCCAGTGATAGATGAGTCTGCTGGTACATTGACCCATAACGCAACATTCCCCGTGCACGCTACACAACAACATTGTGAACCTGCTGAAAGTCAGGTTGCTCTTCCCGCATACCATACCACCTTACACGGGGACAAAGAGGAAGGTGCAGATGAAAGTGCAGGTTCCTTCATCAGGTGGGGGGAGGAATACTAGTTGGCGACGTCACTGGCACAGGGCCTCTCATAGTACGCAAAAGTGTTGCTGCCGGTGGGAGGCGCCCCCGCCGTGCAAACACACCGCTGTACTTTGAGGGGCCCTGTGCCAGTGCCAATGCCAACGAGTGGGCCCCCCCTGCTTGCTCAGGTTCACAGCACTTGCAAAGTTGAAATACTTACCTCTCCCTGCTCCACTGCCGTGACGTGGTCCAGATTTTCTGGGCCCACTAATTACTTGAACCAGCCCTACCCACCACAACTTTAGCCAAATGAACCCCAATTTCAAATGCCTTCCAATTATTATAAGGTAAATTACGCTTGACAAGCTTCATTAAGAAGAATGGATGGTTTTGACATTAAAATGGGCACTCTAGGTGTTTTCCTGGCCCCCACTCACTGCCGACTATGCTGCCCCATTGACTTGCATTGGGTTTCGTGTTTCGGTCGATCCCGACTTTACGTCATAATCGGCCGATTTCACTCGACCCGACTTTTGAGATAGTCGGGTTTCGCGAAACCCGGCTCGACTCTAAAAAGGTCAAGGTCACTCAACTCTATTCAGGAGGCAAGAAAGAAGCAAAACTGATTCAGAAGTGGAGAAAGCAAGTATACAGTGCTTCTGTAATAATATATATATATATATATATATATATATAAGATTACAAAGTTTTTGACTTATATTATTGACTTATGGAATGGTTATTAAAACAAGAGTTTCCATTTAAACTAAAGGTGCTCATACAACTCTGACTTGGCCAGCGTGTATTTGTTTTTAATGGGGATAGTAGAGTAAGGCTACGTTCACATTGGCGTTCCGCCAATGTGCGTTGCTGTTGCGCCGGCGACGCAGCGGCGACGCGCCCCTATGTTTAACATAGGGGACGCGTGCGTTGTTTTGGTGGCGTTTTTCGCCACGTGCGTCGTTTCCGACGCTAGCGTCGGACGCAACAAAACGCTACATTGTAGCATTTTCTGTGCGTCCGATTTTCGTGAACCTAGCCTTAGGTATTTGCTGTTGACTTTTTTTCTTGTAGAACAAAAAGATCTGATATTAAAATGTAATGTGCCCTATCCTTCTCTCCCCCCAACATTATCTGTCAGGGAAGATTTGGAGGCTGGCTCTAAGACACATTAGCTAGTAGGCTAATGGCACTATTTTTTTTATTGTGCGTTGGGACCTTTATGTTCAAAAACTTGAAACTTCAAAAAGGGTGTAAAAAATGTTTACCTGAGTACATTGCACAACATTTTTGTATTGCTAATCTAAAACCTTGTTTCCACTACCATTGATGCTCTTCTATCTGATCCTTGGGTATTTTACACAAATCTTTTGTTATGATTGTGCTCACACACTCACATGGGTAACATAGGAGGGAAAGAACTACCAAAGAGAGATGCGGCACCTGTACCCAACTGATCCTTGTTCAGACTAGAAAAGGCCATAGACACACAACTAAATACATCTAATCATTCCTGGCTCTCTAAAAGTCAGTTGAGGGGTTTCTTGTACCTCATGAAGAACCAGAGGGGAGGCCGCAACACAAATCCAACAAAGGTAGAGGAATGCATGCAGGAAGACATAAGAGCCCAAGGTGAGAAACTAAAACATATTCACAGAGATTTGACAGGTATAAATAAGGAGAACCAAAAAAACAGAATAAGTGAAGCCTTTCAGACCCCAAACGTGGAGAAAAAGGGAAAGATGTTGGGAAGGAAAACTCACCGATTGGGAGCAGGGAAAACAACTGGGGATTAGTGGACAAGATAAACCCCTAGCTGAGGAGCTAGAACTCCAAACACGAATCTGTATGGAAGTATAGCCAGCAAGTGAGGTAAGTGAAAGGTGAACACATGAAGCCCATCCCAAAATATGATAGGGCAGAAGCAAAATGGAAAACACCTGGAGATAAATCAGCCAAGAAAGGAAAACCAAGAAAAAATAAACCATCAGCATTTGGACATAGATGGAAAGGACTGTTGCTCTGTAAAGAGGTAAACCGACCACGTAGCAAAAGGTCACCATATGGAGTCCCAAAACCAAGCCATGACATCTTTGATTGTTGGAATTACCATTACTTAAGCTCCATCCACTTATATATGACACAACTAGAGATGGGCGAAACCGAACAGTAAAGATCAGCATCCGCATCGAACACCTACTGTTTGGGCACAGACTCCAAACACGAACTTCTCCAGTAAGTTCATGTTACTGTTCGGGTTCGGCATCCTGAACATCAGGTGCTTCGCTGTCATATGCATGACAGCGCAAGTAACACTGGCGGATCTGATCCGCGGTAAGATTATTGCCATCTGTCAGAGAGCTGCGGTTCTCACGCATGGGGTCCTCCCCATTTTTGGCCAAGCTAAAGCAGACAGCTGGGGGTTAGTATTCTTAGGCTGGAAAGGGGCCATGGATATTGCCTCCGCCCAGCCTAAAGAAAGCAGCTCCAGCCGTCTCAGAAAAGGTGCATCTATTAGGTAATAGATAGCTAGATTGTAAATAAACGCACAGCCAGGATAAAATCCTTTATTTTAAATAAAAATGCACACCTTTTTACTCTTTTATTTAAAAATAAAACACAAAGTTATACTCACCTTATGCCCATTCAACGGAAGCCATCGTCCCCTGTAAAAAACAGAAAATAGTAAACAACTATAATACTCACCTAATGCCCATTCTGTTCGCGCTCTGGTGTCCAGTAAAAAAACTAAAATAAAAAACAACAATATCCCTCACCTGTCCAAAAATACTTTCCCATGTATGTAATCCATGTCTGTGATAAGTGGTTTTTACTGTGAATTGCGGTGAATTCACTGAGCTCAGTGCTGCACCATGAGTCTTTTACTCACGGTGCTAGCGTTGATCTCACTGAGATCACCGCAGTTCATCGGCCCGACTCACAACAAAGTGAGCTGGGAAGGCAGCCTCAGTGACCTGCGGTAACCGCGATGACGTCACCGCTAGTCACTGCATCAGCTCATTCTCCCATGGTTTTCATCCTCTCTATTAATAACCTGTAGGCTTGATGTCACCTGGCAATACAAAGGTGACATCAACTCTACAAATATTAATCACACTTGCCATCGCCACAGGACAAGTGGGAAGAGCCAGGCAAAGTGCTAGAATTGCAACATCTAATAGATGCGCTTTTTATGACTGCAGACTGCTATTTTTAGATTGGGAGCAATATCTATGACCCCTTACCAGCCTGATAATTCCAGCCACCTGCTTTACCTTGGCTGGCTGTCAAAAATGGGGGGGGGCCCACGCCGTTTTTTTAAACCATTTACTTAAATAATTTAAAAAACGGCATGGAGACTCCTCTATTTTTGATAACCAGCAATGCTAAAGCTGACAACTGAGGGTTGCAGCCAGCAGCAGTCAGATTTGCCATGCTGGTTATCAAAAATAGAGGCGAAACCATGCCGGGTTTTTTATTTATTTATTTGTAGCACAGGTGCCAGCTGATGAATACTCCCATCAGCCGCTGCCTGCTATTGATGTTATTAGCGGCAACAAGCTGGTGGGACTAGTACTCTCTCATCAGCCGACACCTCTGTGACCAGAGGTAAACTTTTTACCGCCACAGTTGCTGGCTCATGCTGGCATCTGACAGCATGAGAACCTCAGCTCTCTGACTGGTGTTGATGATCTTACCACCAATCAGAGCCAGTGCTTGCTGTCATGCAGATGACATTATGACAAACAATGGATGTTCACCCCCCCATTCAACTGAATATGGTTCAGGTTTGGGTTCGGGTAATGTTCTGGTACTCAAACCAAGCTTTTATTACCCGTTCGGCCGAACCTGCTGGATCCAAACATCCAGTGGTTCACCCATCACTAGACACAACATCATGGCATAATCACAAATAGTATATGCGACCCCATTCATCATACCCCAAAATATATACAAAATTCAGATCAGATCCACTTAATTAATACAACCTTCAAGCCCTCACAAAACTTACCGTATATACTCGAGTATAAGCCGACCCGAGTATAAGCCGACCCCCCTAATTTTGCCACAAAAAACTGGGAAAACTTATTGACTCGAGTATAAGCCTAGGGTGGAAATGCAGCATTTACCGGTGAATTTCAAAAATAAAAATAGATCATTATTTCCCCATAGCTGTGCCATACAGTGCTCTGCACCGTTCATATTTCCCCATAGATGTGCCATATACGGTGCTCTGCACCGTTCACTGTGCCCCATAGATGTGCCATATACGGTGCTCTGCACCGTTCATTGTGCCCCATAGATGTGCCATATACGGTGCTCTGCACCGTTCACTGTGCCCCATAGATGTGCCATATATGGTGCTCCGCACCGTTCACTGTGCCCCATAGATGTGCCATATACGGTGCTCTGCACCGTTCATTGTGCCCCATAGATGTGCCATATACGGTGCTCCGCACCGTTCACTGTGCCCCATAGATGTGCCATATACGGTGCTCTGCACCGTTCATTGTGCCCCATAGATGTGCCATATACGGTGCTCTGCACCGTTCATTGTGCCCCATAGATGTGCCATATACGGTGCCCTGCACCGTTCACTGTGCCCCATAGATGTGCCATATACGGTGCTCTGCACCGTTCATTGTGCCCCATAGATGTGCCATATACGGTGCTCTGCACCGTTCATTGTGCCCCATTGCTGTGCCATATACGGTGCTCTGCACCGTTCATTGTGCTCCACATAAATCTCTGCCGCCGCCGCTGCTGCTGCTGCAATAAAAAAAAAAAACACATACTCACCTCCCTTGATTGCAGCTCCCGGCGTCTCGTTCCGGCGCCTCCATCTTCCCGGCGTCTCTGCTCTGACTGATCAGGCAGAGGGCGCCGCGCACACTATATGCGTCATCGCGCCCTCTGCCTGAACAGTCAGAGCGCAGACGCCGGGAAGATGGAGGCGCCGGCCGGGAAGATGGAGCGACGCTCGGCGGCTGGAACGAGGACAGGTGAATATGCTATACTTACCTAGAACTGGCGATCCTCGCTCTGTCCCTCTGCCTGGTCTTCGGTGCCGCAGCTTCTTTCTCTATCAGCGGTCACCGGCACCGCTGATTAGAGGAATGAATAGGCGGCTCCACCCCTATGGGAGGTGGAGCCGCTTATTCATTTCTGTAATGAGCGGTCCCACGTGACCGCTGAAGAGGGGAAGAAGCTGCAGCGCCGAAGCCCGTGGGACGGCAGGGGGAGCGCCAGGATCGCTGGGACTAGGTAAGTATACCTCAGCGCCCTCACCCCCTCACCCGCCGACCCTGCCACCCACCTTGACTCGAGTATAAGCCGAGAGGGGCACTTTCAGCCCAAAATTTTGGGCTGAAAATCTCGGCTTATACTCGAGTATATACGGTACTAAAAGAGACCCCAAATATGAGCCCCTAAACTATTAGATAGCAGACTCCCTAAAAAAATAAAGACTATTAAACAGCTAAATATACAGTTAGGGCCAGAAATATTTGGACAGTGACACAATTTTCGCGAGTTGGGCTCTGCATGCCACCACATTGGATTTGAAATGAAACCTCTACAACAGAATTCAAGTGCAGATTGTAACGTTTAATTTGAAGGGTTGAACAAAAATATCTGATAGAAAATGTAGGAATTGTACACATTTCTTTACAAACACTCCACATTTTAGGAGGTCAAAAGTAATTGGACAAATAAACATAACCCAAACAAAATATTTTTATTTTCAATATTTTGTTGCAAATCCTTTGGAGGCAATCACTGCCTTAAGTCTGGAACCCATGGACATCACCAAACGCTGGGTATCCTCCTTCTTAATGCTTTGCCAGGCCTTTACAGCCGCAGCCTTCAGGTCTTGCTTGTTTGTGGGTCTTTGCGTCTTAAGTCTGGATTTGAGCAAGTGAAATGCATGCTCAATTGGGTTTAGATCTGGAGATTAACTTGTCCATTGCAGAATGTTCCACTTTTTGGCACTCATGAACTCCTGGGTAGCTTTGGCTGTATGCTTGGGGTCATTGTCCATCTGTACTATGAAGCGCCGTCCAATCAACTTTGCAGCATTTGGCTGAATCTGGGCTGAAAGTATATCCCGGTACACTTTAGAATTCATCCGGCTACTCTTGTCTGCTCTTATGTCATCAATAAACACAAGTAACCCAGTGCCATTGAAAGCCATGCATGCCCATGCCATCACGTTGCCTCCACCATGTTTTACAGAGGATGTGGTGTGCCTTGGATCATGTGCCGTTCCCTTTCTTCTCCAAACTTTTTTCTTCCCATCATTCTGGTACAGGTTGATCTTTGTCTCATCTGTCCATAGAATACTTTTCCAGAACTGAGCCGGCTTCTTGAGGTGTTTTTCTGCAAATTTAACTCTGGCCTGTCTATTTTTGGTATTGATGAATGGTTTGCATCTAGATGTGAACCCTTTGTATTTACTGTCATGGAGTCTTCTCTTTACTGTTGACTTAGAGACAGATACACCTACTTCACTGAGAGTGTTCTGGACTTCAGTTGATGTTGTGAACGGGCTCTTCTTCACCAAATTAAGTATGCGGCGATCATCCACCACTGTTGTCATCCGTGGACTCCTAGGCCTTTTTGAGTTCCCAAGCTCACCAGTCAATTCCTTTTTTCTCAGAATGTACCCAACTGTTGATTTTGCTACTCCAAGCATGTCTGCTATCTCTCTGATGGATTTTTTCTTTTTTTTTCAGCCTCAGGATGTTCTGCTTCACCTCAATTGAGAGCTCCTTTGACCGCATGTTGTCTGCTCACAGCAACAGCTTCCAAATGCAAAACCACACACCTGGAATCCACCCCTGACCTTTTAACTACTTCATTGATTACAGGTTAACGAGGGAGACGCCTTCAGAGTTAATTGCAGCCCTTAGAGTCCATTGTCCAATTACTTTTGGTCCCTTGAAAAAGAGGACGCTATGCATTACAGAGCTATGATTCCTAAACCCTTTCTCCGATTTGGATGTGGAAACTATCATATTGCAGCTGGGAGTGTGCACTTTCAGCCCATATTACATATATAATTTTATTTCTGAACATGTTTTTGTAAACAGCTAAAATAACAAAACTTGTGTCACTGTCCAAATATTTCTGGCCCTAACTGTATTTTTGAATATGCATCCCCATAATTAAGCCAAGCCCCACTAAACAAATACAGACCTTCTTATACAACCTTTAACAGAGACCGCAATTTAATTTTTTCATGATCATGTTATGAAGACGTTTAAAAATTACCTTGGAAATGGACTACCCTGTAAAGCTGGTATTTTCGAATAAAGAACATATTGATTGCCATCAGCTAAGGCTTTACATATGAAGTTAGGTGTGGACCAGTGTTCGCATAGGATCTGTTGACTTGTAGAAAGAGGAAAAACATAAATCTTGTCGTTTTCCACCTGTTTAAAGAGTCAAAAAATGAACAACTCACAAAATCCAGAATCCATCATTGCAATATAAATACATTGGAACAATAACTCAGTCATTTGCGATATAGAAAAAATAAAAGATTAGAGGGAATTTTCTTCTTTGAATTTCCTCCCTGTTAAGCCTCCAGCAATTAGCTTGACACGTTTCTAGAGTGAGATCACCCTTTAGTCTGGATGTCGTCAATGTCAGGCTAATTGGCCTGGACTTGCTGTTACATATTTGCCATCCCAAACCCTCATTCGTATCGACTTTAACATCATTACTTTGTAATGTGGGTTATATGTGCCTTATCATTTAATGGAACCTATGCTTAAAGAGGACCTTTCACCAAATTTTTCATGTGAAACAGGTCACACGACATAACAATGGCTGCTGATCGGAATAAACATTTTTGTTTGCCTCTGTGTTGCCGAGATATTAGCAATTAAAGTATTTGGCAACTAATGAGTTAACATTTTGTTAAGTCTGACTGGTTGTCATCAGATAGTTTTCACTGGGGGCGTGTGCTGTTCCCGTAGAGATAATTACTATTCAGCTGTTTGGTTTGGATATCTTAGAAAATAAGTTCTGCATTTGTTTGCTACCTGCTAAATGTATTCTATTGCTATGCCGCCATCTGCTCGTCAGGATTTGTTTACCGCTCGCTCTTGTTCATTCCAATTAAGTTGGTTCAAACTGGGCGTGGCTTCACATGGTAGTTGGTGGGTCACTTGCTTTAGGCAGCCATTTCATAGCCAGAGTGGCTGTGAGACAGGGACCACTTGGGCTTCTAAAGTTATCAATTTTTGACCTGCAGCAACCGACATCAATAGCTTCAGAGAAAGTTACAGTATTGTGCCAGGAATTATTACTTCTGTCTCCGTGTTTAAATGAACCAAGTCTTGAATTGTACCCCCGCTGTGGTTCTACATTTGAGACACTGAGTCTGTGCTGGTCTTAACCTTGGATTCGGAGGTAGGAACATGTCACAGTCAGCTTTACCTCCATTCGCCTTATCTGGAGACAGAACAGGGCGTGTCCTTCTTCTCCCTGTATGAGTTGCCCAATCACAAACAGTAGTAACACAGCATAAAAAAAAACATGCCCCCATCAAAGCTTAGGTTTCTCAGTGTATGAGATGTAATGATACAGTTCTGATCTCCTGGTCTAACCTCCTGCATGATTAGAAAGTGTTGGAACTAACATCAACTCCATGTTGAGCCAACATTTTACGACTTTTTAAAATACTCCAGAATTTGTAAAATCCTTGATGAATCTAGGCTAATGCCTTGTAATAAAAGATGCTCCGAAATTTTGATCATACTTTATTAATTAAAAGTATTTTTTTTAAATAGACAATGCAGGAGAGGCTCCTCTCTAAGGATTTGTTCTGTTTGTCCCTCTCACATTGTGTTCTATAGTACTGCATTACATGACTTCCAGGGACTATAAAGCCCTCAAACATGATAAAATGTGCCGTTTTCTGGAGTATGCATTTGTAAATATAGAAAACCCTTACACTCTTGCCAACTTTTGCCAGTTGTTAAATGGCCCCTTATAAACATCATTTCTATTTTTACTCAACAGAACGGAGTCCAAGTACAAGGTCTTCGACTTGTGAACAAAAATTACCCGTTATTTGATCTCTGGGATTCTGCATAATTTACTTTATAAACAACACTTACTCATTTTGTGCACTGTAATTAACTCATTGTTGTAATTACACGCTTCACATAATTATGTTTTGCTTTGTTCCCAAAGTATTGTATCTTTTGTGCCACATATAACGAGTTATTCACTAGTTCCGCACCCCAGAATGAAATATGGAATATTGAAATTAGTCATTGGCTCTTAAAGTACCCACACCATTGTCTGCAGATGACACATTAGTGTACTTTGACATTCTCAATTGTGGTGGAACTTAGACTGTATATTATGTAGTCATTGAAGCTTGCTGGTGTACCCAATCTTTTCTTGGTTTGACATATTCTAATTTAAGCGTATCACAATCAAACTTTAGTCACACAATATACATACACCTTTGTTTTTGGATGTTTTGTGCAGAAAAAAAATTTTTTTTGCTTGTTTTTACACATTTTACTGGTAGTGGTCTGCAACTGGTAGACTCATGGAGTTTAGATTTTTGTACTCCTTCCCTTTATTGCATGTCTTATTCCATCCCTCAGGTGAACTTGATGGACATATGCCTTTTTTAACTGTGATGTTTAACTACAGTGGTGCTTGAAAATTTGTTAACCCTTCAGAATTTTCCATATTTCTGCATAAATTTTATTTAAAACTTCATCAGACTTCCACAAAAGTCTCAAAAGTAAGCAAAGAGAACCAAATCAAGTAAATGAGTCAATAATATTAGACTTTTAAATGAGAGAAAAATACCCAATATCACGTCTGATTAGCAAAAGCATGTCAACTTTTGCTTTCAGTAACCGATATGACTGTCTTGTGCGGTAATAACTGCATCTAAACATTTCCCTTAATTACTGATTAGTCCTGTCCTTTAGCTTGGAGGAGTTTTAGCTCATTCCTAGGTGCAAAATAGCTTCAAGTCTGTTATTTTGGTGGGTCTTCTCACAAGAATTGCTTGCTTCATCATTCCTTTGTAGAACAACTTGTGGGCTTTGGGTCGTAGTCTTGCTGCATGACTCACATTCTCTAGTAATTTGTAAGGCAGAGTTGTTTTTCATTTCCAATCAATGGGGTTGTATCTCTCTCCTGTAGAGTGTAATCTCGTATGGTCATTGGGGTCCTCTCTCTCCTGTAGAGTGTAAGCTCTTATGGTCAGTGGGGTCCTCTCTCTCTCTCCTGTAGAGTGTAAGCTCTTATGGTCAGCGATGTCCTCTCTCTCTCCTGTAGAGTGTAAGCTCTTATGGTCAGTGGGGTCTTCTCTTTCTCCTGTAGAGTGTAAGCTCTTATGGTCAGTGGGGTCCTCTCTCTCCTGTAGAGTATAAGCTCTTATGGTCAGTGGGGGTCTTCTCTCTCCTTTAGAGTGTAAGCTCTTATGGTCAGTGGGGTCCTCTCTCTCTCTCCTGTAGAGTATAAGCTCTTATAGTTAGTGGGGTCTTCTCTCTCTCCTGTAGAGTGTAAGCTCTTATGGTCAGCGATGTCCTCTCTCTCTCCTGTAGAGTGTAAGCTCTTATGGTCAGTGGGGTCTTCTCTCTCTCCTGTAGAGTGTAAGCTCTTATGGTCAGTGGGGTCTTCTCTTTCTCCTGTAGAGTGTAAGCTCTTATGGTCAGTGGGGTCCTCTCTCTCCTGTAGAGTATAAGCTCTTATGGTTAGTGGGGTCTTCTCTCTCTCCTTTAGAGTGTAAGGTCTTATGGTCAGTGGGGTCCTCTCTCTCTCCTGTAGAGTATAAGCTCTTATGGACAGTGGGGTCCTCTCTCTCTCCTGTAGAGTGTAAGCTCTTTTGGTCAGTGGGGTCTTCTCTCTCTCCTGTAGAGTGTAAGCTCTTAAGGTCAGTAGGGTCCTCTCTCTCTCCTGTAGAGTGTAAGCTCTTATGGTCAGTGGGGTCTTCTCTCTCTCCTGTAGAGTGTAAGCTCTTATGTTCAGTGGGGTCCTCTCTCTCTCCTGTAGAGTGTAAGCTCGTATGATCAGTAGGGTCCTCTCTCTCTCTTTTTCCTGTAGAGTGTAATCTCTTATAGTCAGAGGGTCCTTTCTCAATCTCCTGTAGAATGTAAGCTGTTATGGTCAGTGGGGTCTTCTCTTTCTCCTGTAGAGTGTAAGCTCTTATGGTCAGTGGGGTCCTCTCTCTCCTGTAGAGTATAAGCTCTTATGGTCAGTGGGGGTCTTCTCTCTCCTTTAGAGTGTAAGCTCTTATGGTCAGTAGGGTCCTCTCTCTCTCTCCTGTAGAGTATAAGCTCTTATGGTTAGTGGGGTCTTCTCTCTCTCCTGTAGAGTGTAAGCTCTTATGGTCAGCGATGTCCTCTCTCTCTCCTGTAGAGTGTAAGCTCTTATGGTCAGTGGGGTCTTCTCTTTCTCCTGTAGAGTGTAAGCTCTTATGGTCAGTGGGGTCCTCTCTCTCCTGTAGAGTATAAGCTCTTATGGTCAGTGGGGGTCTTCTCTCTCCTTTAGAGTGTAAGCTCTTATGGTCAGTAGGGTCCTCTCTCTCTCTCCTGTAGAGTATAAGCTCTTATGGTTAGTGGGGTCTTCTCTCTCTCCTGTAGAGTGTAAGCTCTTATGGTCAGCGATGTCCTCTCTCTCTCCTGTAGAGTGTAAGCTCTTATGGTCAGTGGGGTCTTCTCTCTCTCCTGTAGAGTGTAAGCTCTTATGTTCAGTGGGGTCCTCTCTCTCTCCTGTAGAGTGTAAGCTCGTATGATCAGTAGGGTCCTCTCTCTCTCTTTTTCCTGTTGAGTGTAATCTCTTATAGTCAGAGGGTCCTTTCTCAATCTCCTGTAGAATGTAAGCTCTTATCGTCAGCGGGTCCTCTCTCTCGTGTACAGTGTAAGCTCTTCTGGTCAGTGGGGTCCTATCTCTCTCCTGTAGAGTGTAAGCTCTTATGGTCAGTGGGGTCCTCTCTCTCCTGTAGAGTGTAAGCTCTTATGGTCAGTAGGGTCCTCTCTCTCTCCTGAAGAGTGTAAGCTCTTATGGTCATCGGGACCCTTGCTCTGTCCCGTAAAGTGTAATCTCTTATGGTCAGTGGGGTCCTCTCTCTCTCCTGTAGAGTGTAAGCTCTTATGGTCAGCAGGGTCCTCTCTCTCCTGTAGAGTGTAAGCTCTTATGGTCAGCAGGGTCCTCTCTCTCTCCTGTAGAGTGTAAGCTCTTATGGTCAGCAGGGTCCTCTCTCTCTCCTGTAGAGTGTAAGCTTTTATGGTCAGTGGGGTCCTATCTCTCTCCTGCAGAGTGTAAGCTCTTATGGTCAGTGGGGTCCTCTCTCTCTCTCCTGTAGAGTGTAAGTTCTTAAGGTGAGTGGGATTCTCTCTCTCCTGTGGAGTGTAAGCTCTTATGGTCAGCGGGGTCCTTTCTCTCCTGTAGAGTTTAAGTTCTTAAGGTCAGTGGGATCCTCGCTCTCCTGTAGAGTGTAATCTCTTATGGCCAGTAGGGTCCTCCCTCTCCTGTAGAGTGTAAGCTCTTATGGTCAGCAGGGTCCTCTTTCTCCTGTAGAGTTTAAGTTCTTAAGGTCAGCAGGGTTCTCTCTCCTGTAGAGTGTAAGCTCTTATGGTCAGTGGGGTCCTCTCTCTCCTGTAGAGTGTAAGTTCTTATGGTCAGCAGGGTTCTCTCTCTCTCCTGTAGCGTGTAAGCTCTTATGGTCAGCAGGGTCCTCTTTCTCCTGTAGAGTTTAAGTTCTTAAAGGTACCTTCACACTGAACAACTTTACAACAAGAACAACAACGATCCGTGATGTTGCAGCGTCCTGGATAGAGATCTCGTTGTGTTTGACACGCAGCAGCAATCAGGATCCTGCTGTGACATCGCTGGTCGTTGCTGAAAGTCTAGAACTTTATTTGGTCGTCAGGTCGGCGTGATTCGTCATGTTTGACAGCAAAAGCAAGGATGCCTGCAATGTTTCTTCATGGAGGGTACCACCAGCGAGAACTATAAGTATGTCACTGAATTGCTCCTGCATCGTTCTGGAGCTGCTGTGTTTGACGTCTCCTAGCGACCTAAACAGCGACGCTGCAACGATCGACATCGTTGTCTATATCGCTGCAGCGTCGCTAAATGTGATGGTATGGTATGTATACCCCTCCTCACATGTAAAGCGCCATGGAATAAATGGCGCTATAATAAATAATAATAATAATAATAATAATGGTACCTTAAGGCTAGTGGGGTCCTCTCTCTCCTGTAGAGTGTAAGCTCTTATGGTCAGCAGGGTCCTCTCTCTCCTGTAGAGTGTAAGCTCTTATGGACAGCAGGGTCCTCTCTCTCCTGTAGAGTGTAAGCTCTTATGGTCAGCGGGGTCCTATCTCTCTCCTGTAGAGTGTAAGCTCTTATGGTCAGCAGGGTCCTCTCTCTCCTGTAGAGTGTAAGCTCTTATGGTCAGCAGGGTCCTCTCTCTCCTGTAGAGTGTAAGCTCTTATGGTCAGTGGGGTCCTCTCTCTCTCCTGTAAAGTGTAAGCTCTTATGGTCAGTAGGGTCCTCTCTCACTCCTGTAGAGTGTAAGCTCTTATGGTCAGCAGGGTCCTCTCTCTCTCCTGTAGAGTGTAAGCTCTTATGGTCAGCAGGGTCCTCTCTCTCTCCTGTAGAGTGTAAGCTCTTATGGTCAGTGGGGTCCTCTCTCTCTCCTGTAGAGTGTAAGCTCTTATGGTCAGTAGGGTCCTCTCTCTCTCCTGTAGAGTGTAAGCTCTTATGGTCAGCAGGGTCCTCTCTCTCTCTCCTGTAGAGTGTAAGCTCTTATGGTCAGTGGGGTCCTCTCTCTCTCCTGTAGAGTGTAAGCTCTTATTGTTAGCAGGGTCCTCTCTCTCCTGTAGAGTGTAAGCTCTTATGGTCAGTGGGGTCCTCTCTCTCCTGTAGAGTGTAAGCTCTTATGGTCAGTAGGGTCCTCTCTCTTCTGTAGTGTGTAAGCTATTATGAACAGCAGGGTCCTCTCTCCCTCCTGTAGAGTATAAGCTCTTATGATCAGCAGGGTCCTCCCTCTCTCTTGTAGAGTGTAATCTTTTGTGGTCAGTGGGGTCCTCTCTCTCTCTCCTGTAGAGTGTAAGCTCTTATGGTCAGTAGGGTCCTCTCTCTTCTGTAGAGTGTAAGCTCTTATGGTCAGCAGGGTCTTCTCTCTTTCTCCTGTAGAGTGTAAGCTCTTATGATCAGCAGGGTCCTCTCTCTTTCTCCTGTAGAGTGTAAGCTCTTATGATCAGCAGGGTCCTCTCTCTCCTGTAGAGTGTAATCTCTTATGGTCAGTGGGGTCCTCTCTCTCCTGTAGAGTGTAAGCTCTTGTGGTCAGCAGGGTCCTCTCTCTCCTGTAGAGTGTAATCTCTTATGGTCAGTGGGGTCCTCTCTCTCCTGTAGAGTGTAATCTCTTATGGTCAGTGGGGTCCTCTCTCTCCTGTAGAGTGTAAGCTCTTGTGGTCAGCAGGGTCCTCTCTCTCTTCTGTAGAGTGTAAGCTCTTATGGTCAGTGGGGTTCTCTCTCTCTCCTGTAGAGTGTAAGCTCTTGTGGTCAGCAGGGTCCTCTCTCTCTTCTGTAGAGTGTAAGCTCTTATGATCAGCGGAGTCCTCTCTCTCTTGTAGAGTGTAAGCTCTTATGGTCAGTGGGGTCCTCTCTCTCTCCTGTAGAGTGTAAGCTCTTATGGTCAGTGGGGTCCTCTCTCTCTCCTGTAGAGTGTAAGCTCTTATGGTCAGTGGGGTCCTCTCTCTCTCCTGTAGAGTGTAAGCTCTTATGATCAGCGGAGTCCTCTCTCTCTTGTAGAGTGTAAGCTCTTATGGTCAGTGGGGTCCTCTCTCTCTCCTGTAGAGTGTAAGCTCTTATGGTCAGTGGGGTCCTCTCTCTCTCCTGTAGAGTGTAAGCTCTTATGGTCAGTGGGGTCCTCTCTCTCTCCTGTAGAGTGTAAGCTCTTATGGTCAGTGGGGTCCTCTCTCTCTCCTGTAGAGTGTAAGCTCTTATGGTCAGTGGGGTCCTCTCTCTCTCCTGTAGAGTGTAAGCTCTTATGATCAGGGAGGTCCTCTCCTTTTCTTCTCTCCCCCACATGTGATTTTCAAGAAATTACAAGCTTTCCAACTCACATGAGTCAATTCACCGTGAAACAAATTTTTTAGGCACAATTAAGCTAATCTGAATTTCAAATAATCCGCTCATTTCTAGTGGCGATTGCTAAATTTGTTTAATATTTCGTTTTTATAGGACATTCCCTTTATTTTTTACAGCATTTCATTAATTATCTCACCTTTTTCTGTTTTTGATACTATATCAAAATATAATATGCTTTTCTCCATTATATGGAATCTTTTAAGTATGAAAAATGTTGCAGAGAATACATGTCAGGGACCATATTGGCGACAGGCAGTTGGAAACATCTGATGGCAGAAAAGGTGACAGTGAGGAAAGAACATTGATAACATCAGACAAGAAGCCGGGAAGCAAATATTAAGCTGTTTATCTACAGACAGACACACTTCTGCATCTGGCCTTTAGAAGAGAAAGGATAGAAATTGTATGATATAGGTATAAACACCTTTACAAAGTTACAGTGTCTGCTTCTCGGAAAGTTTACAGAATGCAATTAGTATTTTTTTACTTATATAGCGCCAACATATTCCACAGCAATTTACAGACATCGTTGTCCCCATTGGGCTCACAATCTAAATTCCCTGTCAGTATGTCTTTGAATTGCGGGAGGACACCAGAAAACATGGAGGAAACCCACAAAAACATGGGGAGAACATACAAACTCCTTGCAGATGTTGTCCATGGTGGGATTTAAACCCAGGACTCTAGTGGTGGAACACAACAGTGCCAACCACTGAGCCACCGGGCTGCCAAGCGTCTGCCATAATTCTGCAGATGAAGAATAAGATGGTGGAAAAATGGACAAAGTAAATCACAAGATCCATAAAAATTTGAAAAAAAAAACCTCTAAAAACTGCCACAGTGAAATTGACCCCTTAACGCTTAACGACCGGGGTTATTTCAGTTTTTGATCTTCTGTTTTTGCTGTACTTTTTCTCAGAGCCATAACTTTTTTATTTTTCAGTCAATATGGCCACATGGGGGCTTGTATTTTGCAGGACGAGTTGTACTTTTGAACAACATCATTGGTTTTAACATATCATGTATTGGAAAATGGGAAAAAAATTGAAAGTGGGATGAAATTGCTAAAAAAGTGTAATTCCACAGATGTTGTTTTTTTTTTAATCATGTTAACTAAATGCTAAAACTGCCATGATTCTCCAGGTAATTTCGAGTTCACAGACACCAAACAAATATAGGGATTTTTTTTATTTAAGTGGTTAAAAATTCCAAAATTTGTTAAAAAAAATAAAATGGCGCCATTTTCTGAGACTTGTAGCGTCTCCATTTTTCGTGATCTAGGGCTGGGAAAGGGATTATTTTTTGCACACTGGGCTTACGTTTTTATTGATACCATTTTCGTGTAGATATGATCTTTTGATCGCCAGTTATTGCATTTTATTGCAATATAGTGTTGACACAAAAAAATCGTAATTCTGGCATTTTACATTTTTTTTATTGTTATGCCGTTTAGCGATCGGGTTAATTTTTTTTATATTGATAGATCAGGTGATTCTGTGTCAATGCCAAATATGTGTATATTTGATTTTTTTTTTATTGTTTTATTTTGATTGGGGCAAAAAGGGATTTGAACTTTTATTTATTTATTTATTTTCAATATTTTTTAAACATTTTTTTTAGTTTTTGCATGCTTCAATAGTTGCCATGGGAGACAAGAAGCTGCAGTACTTCAATCACTTCTGCTATGCACAGACGATGATCAGATCACCTGTATGTAGCAGAAATGCTTCAGATCTTTGGTTTTCATGCCGACCCATCAATGTCCCGCGACCATTTGATGCAGTCACCGATGAGCGAGATTTACAATGCGCTTCCGGTAAGCGCGAGTTAAATGCCGGTCAGTGACTGACAGCGGCATTTAACTAGTTACCAGCCTCGGGTGGAGCGTGAATCCACACGCAGCTATTACGGGCACATGTCAGCTGTATAGGTCAGCTGACATGTGCCTGGAAAGGTGCGGGCTTAGCGCCGAAACCCACACTAAACAGGAGGGGGCCAACATACTATTACTTCCAACGTCGGGAAGGGGTTAATTACTTTTTTGATTGAGAAAATGTATTGAAGATTCCAAAGCAGGAAAATCAGACATATATCAGGCATCAAGGGTCAATTAATTATGGAAATGTGTAATAACTAGAGATGAGCACATCTTTTGAAATATGAATTTGTAAGAGTTGCCGAAATTTTCCCATAAAATTTGATTAGCTGTCAATCAAAGTTCTCCAAAGTCTCCAATTGTCCTTACAAACATGTTATGCTAATCTCTTTGCCTCACACCGAAATCTTCTTCACTGCAGTGCTGACATACACTCTCAGTGCAATTTATTTAGTGTTTTATGTTTTTTATTCCCTATCTCCATGAGTAAGTTGTGAGCTGTCCAGGTTCACCACAAAGTGGCTGCTGCATTTCCTGCTTCTGCTTTTATTCAGGCTATGATTGTCCCACCTGATTAGCTTTTTAAGAATGTGATAGTGAAATATAGGTATATGATTTGAATGAAAGGGGAATAATCAGTGGTGTACATCAAACAATGAATTTACTCAAACATATATTAAAATACACCCTGCCCTGTGCAAAGTGTAAATTTAAAAAAACAAACCAGGAAAAAAGCAGCCTTTTTCTGTTTTTTTTTTTTTTTTTAATTGATGTTCTTTAGGTTGCTGTTGTAGGTGGGAAAACTTGCAAAATCGTCAGTGTATCAAATACTTATTTTCCCTACTGTATCCTCCCCTATTTATAGTATCTAGTTTCTGATTTTTTGCCCATTGTTCTTTTAAAACAATAATAATATAACAACGATCTCATCAAAATCAGGCCCGTTCTCTAAGGCTTTAGGCCATGTGCACACGCTGCGGATTCCGTTGTGGAATTTTCCGCCTCGGATTTGCTTAAATCCGCAGTGCAAAAGGTACTGCGGATTTATCGTGGTTTTTTGTGTGGTTTCCACTGCGGTTTTAGACACGTGCGGATTTTTAACATGGAGCAGGTGCCAAACCGCTGCGGATTCTGCACAAAGAATTGACATGCTGCGGAAAATAAACCGCAGCGTTTCCGCGCGTTTTTTTCCGCAGCATGTGCACAGCGGTTTTTGTTTTCCATAGGTTAACATTGTACTGTACCCCGCATGGAAAACTGCTGCGGATCTGCAGCGTCAAAACCACTGCGGATCCGCAGCAAAAACCGCAACGTGTGCACATAGCCTAAGTCTCCACTTGCAACGCAAAAGCCAACTCAATCACAGCAAAGACACATTTAGAAAATTTATTCTTATTTTTTACCAAAAAGTTACAGTAAAGTACAATATGACCGTCACAGATCAAAGACCTCAGACGACGTTCCATTTATATAGATGTTATTATAATGAGATTGTGTAACAGGTCTGTGGGATTAATTCACTGAGTTACTGATGATGAATGATAAATCCGAGCCAGATGTACAGAATAAAAAATACCTCCTGCTAAATGCTGGAGATTCACTGTATTCCCGGATCGGAAGAGAATTTATTTTGGAACATGCAGTCGAGTTTTCAAATTTTAGAATAAAACATTTCTAAAGTTCTTCCACAAATCTGTAGAATACCGCCCATATTCAATAAGAAATGATAACTTATCAGAGTCACCTTTGGCATCCTTGGAATGTTGGCATGATTCCGAGAGGCAGCAGATGACTTTTAATGTGGAAATCTCATTAAGGGACATTTTGACCACAATTCAGGTCTTCTCCACTCTCATTTACACACTGACAGTAGGCCAACATTCCCATCTTGGCTCTGACTCTTAAGTCCTCCTTATACATGAGACAGCTGTTGGCAGAACGATGCTTGGGTCAATTGTTCGGCGGCGCAATCTCATCAATCTCTCCCATGGTCTTGTGGCCCAGTGCTCCTGTGTCCTCTATGAGAAAGCCATGGCCAGAAATGTATGGTGTGGCTTATGACAAAAAAAAATTGTCATTGTCAGTCTGAAATTGAAATCGAACATGCCTGATAATTAAGTTCCCTGACAATTTTTTGGGGGCCCCATACGTATTGAAGTGTCTGTCGATATTGTCGATATCGGTGAGTTCAGCCGAAATAAGTCTAATGTGTATGAGGGCCTTTAGACACTGTTCAATCAGTTTTTGAAGTAGAGTTTTTCAAGAAGAAACAACTTTAGGAGTTTTGGAGGAGATTTTATTTTCCCAAGAGTATGTGCACCTAATGAATTGTTCTGTTGGATTCAGCCTGAATCCTCAGCACCGGAACAAAAAAATGAACATAGCGCACATCAATGTCAAAATGACAGTGCTGTGCACATAGTGATGCAACATAGGAGTCACCAAGCTTCCTAAGCCCAGAACCAGAGCAAGCTTTTTTTTAGTATCCAGAGTAGGTAAGATTCACATCACTGTGTTTTCTGTGTCTCTGAATACCTTGTTAGGGCTAAGTTACTTGCTGATGTGTCTCCTGGAATTAAGATCTTGGTGCATATGTCTCTGTTGCATGCCCAACCACCCAGCAATGCCCCTGGAATGACCAGTCCTTCATATCTCCATTGTGATTGTCATCCAGAGGAATCTCATCTCCACTCACAGAAAAACACATGCGACAGCACCAGGGCTGTGGAGTCGGCGAGACAAACCGCCGACTCTGACTCTGACTACAACTCCTCAATTTCCCTGACTTCTGACTCCAACTTTGACTCCCCAGCACTGCCTCACTACTGAGCATGTACATAAAGTGCAGCACAGATTCATCTCCACAACTCTGACTTCCCAGCACTGCCTCACTACTGAGCATGTGCATAAAGTGCAGCACAGGCTCATCTCCACGATTTCGACTCCCCAGCACTGCTTCACTACTGAGCATGTACATAAAGGGAAGCACAGGCTCACCTCCATGACTCCGACTCCCCAGCACTGCCTCACTACTGAACATGTACATAAAGTGCAGCATAGGCTCATCTCCATGACTCTGACTCTCTAGCACTGCCTCAGTACTTAGCATGTACATAAAGTGCAGCACAGATTTATCTCCATGACTCCGACTCCCCAGCACTGCCTCACTACTGAGCATGTACATAAAGTGCATAAAGTGCAGTACAGGCTCATCTCCATGACTCTGACTCTCTAGCACTGCCTCAGTACTTAGCATGTACATAAAGTGCAGCACAGATTTATCTCCATGACTCCGACTCCCCAGCACTGCCTCACTACTGAGCATGTACATATAGTACAGCATGGGCTCATCTCCATGACTCTGACCCTCCAGCACTGCCTCACTACTGAGCATGTGCATAAAGTGCAGTACAGGCTCATCTCCACGACTCTGACTCCACAGCAGTGCCTCACTACTGAGCATGTACATAAAGTGCAGCAAAGGCTCATCTCCATGACTCTGACTCCCCAGCACTGCCTCACTACTGAGCATGTACATAAAGTGCAGCACAGATTCATCTCAACTAAAAGCCGAGATACTCAGATCAGGAATACAATAGACATTTCTAGGACATTTCACAACTTTCCCAAATTATTATGAAAACATTCACAGTACATCCTGCATTTAATTACTGTACTCAATTTTTTATATATTTTAGGAGTCGGTCCATTTTATACCGACTCCAACCAAATGGACACCGACTCCGACTCTGACTCCACAGCCCTGAGCAGCACCACAGTCCAAACAACGTACAAATCAAGGCTACAGTGCAACACCACATGTTACTACATATATAGTTATTTGGCTTTATGGATAAACAGCTGAGTAATCCCTCCTTAGTTAATAATCATGTAAAGTACAGATCTGTAGTACGTCTGCAACATACGGCGGTCATAAAAAAATTTTATTTCTTACAACAGGAATTTGAAGTTTGGCATCTTGAGCAAAAGAAAGGAGAACGTAGAAAAAGTGTCATAAACATCACGGTGCAAGTTACCAACTGATGCCAAATGCTGCCGTTCTCATGCCACATTGCAGGGTCTAGCTTTCCCAGCAATCAAAGGCTTAATCCTTCTCCGCACCCTTTCATGCACAGTGAACAGTTCCCTATGGCTAAGGATTAAGCGGAGAATGTATGCTATTTTGTGAGAGACCTCTGATGATTTTGTTCAGTTTATTTCTTGCGTGAAAAGAAAAAAAATGATTGTGTTGCAAAGGCATAGGGATTTTATCGATCTATACATGAATTAAATAAAAATGAGGCAGCGTAGAGCCATATCCCATGCTCATTTGAGCAGATAGGGCCCTTAGCCAGGGGCCCTTTTGGGCTTTCTACTGATTCCTATGGTGCTGCTATCTTCATTCTATTTCTCTATCTGCAAAAAAAATAAGAAAGCTGAAGATGAAACGTCACATAAAGATATGTGTGAATAAAATACCCCAACCCTTTTACTTTTCATGTGTAGAGCAGCTTTATTTATCTATTTATTTTATGTAACAGTACTCTGCAATTAATGAAAACATGAAATCCACTATTGATACATACTAGTGATGAGCGAATGTGCTGGGATAGGGTGTTATCTAAGCATGCTCCGGTGTTAACAGAGCGTCTTCAGAGTGCTCAAATAATATGTCTGAGTCCCCGCGGCTGCATGTCTCGTGGCTGTTTGATAGATGCAACACACGCAGGGATTGCCTAAAAAACAGATGATCCGTACATGTGTTGAGGTGCGTACTTTATAGTTTTGATCAAGATTGCATAAGCCCATCTTGCAGCTACAAACTTACCTTAATGGACAGACTTTAATGACTCACCTTTCCATGGACCTAACCAGGCCAAAAGTGCCCTAGGGAGAAGACGGGGTTAAACTTAGCTCCAATTAAAATGTGCCTAGGAGAATTAGTTGGGTGCACAGCCCTTTGTATCTATCCATTGTAATGGATAGATACAAAGGGCTGTGCACCCAACTAATTCTTTAATAATTATCTATCTATTATCTATCTATTATCTATCATCTATTATCTATCTATCTATCTATCTATCTATTATCTAGCCATTATCTATCTATTACCTATCTAAAGAAAATTGGGCAGCACTACGAAAAAAACAGCTGCAATAAAACCTGTAAAGGTGATGTCCAATCCTCCTTGATATGGGAGCCGTATGCTTTGATTCTCTGTATATGAGGCTGTGGAATTTTTAATGTAATACATTTTATGATGTATTTTACGATATATACTCACATGCCTTTATTTTTGTCTTTTTTCAGATATGTGAAAAAGAAAATATCCATGAAAGTATGGCGGGTACTATTATTATGTATGTAATGTAATAATATTGAAAAAATAATAATTTTTCATTGCTGCTAATGGATCAGTAAAGCCAGGGTTTTTCATTTTAATTTTTGGAGTGCTGCCTGTTTTTTTCTGATTATCTATCTATCATCAGTGTTGGGGGTATGGTTGGACTACATGGAAAGAGGCCAAGTAGTGCTGTAGTGATAATTTTCTGCTGATAAAACAGTGATTTTCTAAAAACTACATCAAGCAGCCCGGGAAATGACACATCACTGGAATCAGGGTCTGTGTGTTAGGTGCCGGGATTTTCCCTCTGCACAGGATGCATCCCAAGTGCACAGGATGGATCCCAAGCCTTATCTTCTCCTGCGGTCTCCCATTTAGTCTCGACCACAGTAGATGATGCTCATCAAAGACATCGGTCTCAGCGTCTTGCTCAGACTCAGGCTGTGCGCATTGTTACAGCTGCCTCTTCAGGTTCCGCTATGGTAACTAATAATAGACAGCAGCGAGCAATCATTCCTGAGACTAAGTCCTGGATTCGCTCTACTGAGCATGCTCATGAGGTGGCGACCTCTCATTGGTGGTTGGTCGTCAGCTGCTCAGGTCCTGTGCCGGCTCCGGATTGGCCCGCGAGCAAGGTCCTGTCTGATGGCACAGTCTAAAAAAGGATCTTTGGTGTGCCTGTCGGTGTGCTAAGATTATTTATGTTATATGTGTGTGTGGAACACTACGGTAGTGTGGACTTGTTTGTGTGCTCAGGGCAGGTGTATAGCCTTTAGAATTTCAGCACCTCCGGAGAGGAGTTTGAGTGTGTGCATATGCAGTGACTGTGTCCACTGCCTGTTTCCTTGCCCCTGAGAGGGTTGCGTTCCCCATTGTTTACTAGCTGCGGTTTTTCATCTCCACACGGTGGACCCCGGTTTGCCATCGCACTTCATCTTTATTTATATTTAGTGTGATCCGCCAACCATAACGCTCTGTCTCTACAGTACACTGCTCTCAGATTAGTTTGCAAAAAACAGGTGACAGATTCCTTTAAAGTGTACAAAAAAGTGGGGGTACTTTATTGGCCCTTATCACTACAACATTTCAGTGGTGAGGCTTTCTCAAGGATGACAAAGTGTGCCATGTACAGATATACCGTACAAGGAGATCTCCACATGTTAACATCCAATTCTCTCCAGGACCTATTCCCTTATCGTGAGCTCCTACTGTGTCTAGGTCATATGATCCTAATATCCCTGTACTGTCCCAGAATGCAGCACTGACAGGCCCACGTGCATTAGATAACTGAAAATCATGGCGTCATATTGGATACGGGAATTAAGTCCTAAATTATATAGGATGTGAGCCAAAATAGTATATGTGTCAAAACATTTTTGGAAAATGGAAATGAACAATGGAAAGCAGACAGCTGTGAGTTGGTCTAATTATGATGGGAAGGGGCCAATATCCATGGACCTTCTCAATCCCCATATCAGGTCTCAGCTGTCTGCTTTTCCTTAGCTGGTTATTATTAAAAGTAAGGGTGACCCTACATCATTTTACTTTTGGGTCCCTTCCATTTTTAATAACCAGCAAAAGCAAAGCAGACAACTGAGGGCTGATATTAATAGGCTGGGAAGGTCCATGAATATTGGCCCCTTCTCATCATAATAAAACCAGCTCTCAGCTGTCTGCTTTCCCTTGAATGGTTATAAAAAAATAGAGGGAACCCCACATTGTTTTTTAAATTATTTATTTATTTTACACTCTCCCTCACTTGAGCAGCATCCTGTTCCTATACTAGGAATGGTGGTGCCAGCCTTGATCCGGCCTTCATGCAGGCTGAGTCATGGGTTTTGCCAGTCAATCACAGCCATGCCAATACTTGGCATGGCTGTGATGCCTCCGGAAGTGTCCACAGCCTAAATGCTTGTTGATTGGCTGCACTGCAGCTTTTCAACAACCTTTATTCGGCACCGAACAAGAACAGAAAATTGGACTTCTAGGAAAAAAACTGTGTTCGAAGTTAGGTGTCTTGTATGAACCCCAGACTTTGCAGATCGGGGTCACTCATCCCTAATCAAGATGCATCATTGAAGTATTCCCACTTTTTGCACACTTTAAATGGGAGAACTACCTGCTTTTTGTATCTTATTCACCCATCCCTTTAGATATCCATCTATTTAATACGTCTCTCTGTCCTTCATGGAATACCAATGACTGAATCTACATTTTGGGTCAATTGCCATATTTTAGACAATGACATGAATGGTAGAGTTGTTGGCTTGTTGCGTGGCTAAAAAGCCTCGCTTGTGTACAGAGCACCTGGCTGAGATGACCCTTTTGTGCCAGGGACTCCTGCTTTTCTAATTTGCATAGTTGATGGGAACCATATTAGGGATTTTGAGTCCTCATAAACCAACTTTAATAAAAATGATCAGTAATATTTCTTAAAGTAAATCTGTCACCACATTTCACGTGCATTACTAAAAAGGTCTCTTTGACCTTATGGCGCTGGTGTGCTTATTTTGAGAAAAAGCCAAGTCGGAATCCATATCAGCATGGGTTTATGAGAAATCGCTCCTGTCAAACCAATCTAATCAGTTTTTATGAAGAGGTAAGCTATAGGCTGGACCACGGTGAGTCATTGGACGTGGTATATCTCGATTTTTCCAAAGCGTTTGATACCGTGCCGCACAAGAGGTTGGTACACAAAATGAGAATGCTTGGTCTGGGGGAAAATGTGTGTAAATGGGTTAGTAACTGGCTTAGTGATAGAAAGCAGAGGGTGGTTATAAATGGTATAGTCTCTAACTGGGTCGCTGTGACCAGTGGGGTACCGCAGGGGTCAGTATTGGGACCTGTTCTCTTCAACATATTCATTAATGATCTGGTAGAAGGTTTACACAGTAAAATATCGATATTTGCAGATGATACAAAACTATGTAAAGCAGTTAATACAAGAGAAGATAGTATTCTGCTACAGATGGATCTGGATAAGTTGGAAACTTGGGCTGAAAGGTGGCAGATGAGGTTTAACAATGATAAATGTAAGGTTATACACATGGGAAGAGGGAATCAATATCACCATTACACACTGAACGGGAAACCACTGGGTAAATCTGACAGGGAGAAGGACTTGGGGATCCTAGTTAATGATAAACTTACCTGGAGCAGCCAGTGCCAGGCAGCAGCTGCCAAGGCAAACAGGATCATGGGGTGCATTAAAAGAGGTCTGGATACACATGATGAGAGCATTATACTGCCTCTGTACAAATCCCTAGTTAGACCGCACATGGAGTACTGTGTCCAGTTTTGGGCACCGGTGCTCAGGAAGGATATAATGGAACTAGAGAGAGTACAAAGGAGGGCAACAAAATTAATAAAGGGGATGGGAGAACTACAATACCCAGATAGATTAGCGAAATTAGGATTATTTAGTCTAGAAAAAAGACGACTGAGGGGCGATCTAATAACCATGTATAAGTATATAAGGGGACAATACAAATATCTCGCTGAGGATCTGTTTATACCAAGGAAGGTGACGGGCACAAGGGGGCATTCTTTGCGTCTGGAGGAGAGAAGGTTTTTCCACCAACATAGAAGAGGATTCTTTACTGTTAGGGCAGTGAGAATCTGGAATTGCTTGCCTGAGGAGGTGGTGATGGCGAACTCAGTCGAGGGGTTCAAGAGAGGCCTGGATGTCTTCCTGGAGCAGAACAATATTGTATCATACAATTATTAGGTTCTGTAGAAGGACGTAGATCTGGGTATTTATTATGATGGAATATAGGCTGAACTGGATGGACAAATGTCTTTTTTCGGCCTTACTAACTATGTTACTATGTATGTTACTATGTTACTATGGAATGGCTGTGTAAACCTTTATGATTGTTTAATCTCCACCCACCCATCCTTGTTAATGGATCCTCAGCGTCCCTCCTCTCTGCTAAGATCTCACACTGTTCAATACAAGCTGCAGCTCTTTCACTTTTTAAATTTGGGTTATAAAGCCATCCTGTCATAGATTTGCAAAGTAAACACACCAATCTCATCAGGTCTAAGAGAGCTATTTAGATGCAGTTTGTATTGTGAAATCTGATGAGAGATCCTCTTTAAGCACCCACCCACTGAATATGTTTATATCATTGGAGTAAAAATGGGGAAAAATTATTTTTAATTAACCCAGACACCAAACCAGGACACCTTGATGTAATGTGAGTCATTTTTAGCTTGATGTTACTTAAAGTCTCCCAAGTATTAAAATCTGTGAACTCTATTTAGGTTCCCACAAATGAATTCCAGATCCAGCTGTTTCCCAGTGAATTCCAGACTAAATTATTTACAGTGTGAATTCTTCAGCAAAGTCAAATAACGCGGTACCAACCTGTACCAGCAGTCCTACAGACCAGCGAAACTGGCTCTGTCTAAATATGGGGCTTTGATAATGGCCTGTCACTCATAGGAAAAGAATTGAACATATGTCATTTTATTTTATTTTATTTTTTTAAAAACTGTCTGTAAATCGTTTCTTTCCCACATTATTCTACATTTATTCTGTGGAGTGTTTTCTAGGGATTAAAAAAAAATTCCCCAAAAAATTTCAACCACATTTTATTATAAAATTTATTAAAATTTCAAAACACGGACATACATAATTACATTGCTATTACAAATTGGTTAAGAATCCTCTACGCAAACAATTTTGAGAAGAACAATGGAGAATGGTTGTCATCATGTCCACCTCACCATCATAGGACACAACCTTATGACATGGGAACGTTACTGGAGATTCCTTAAAAGAGTTATCCCTTGATTAACATGTATCGCTTATCTATAGGATCTATACGATCCTTTGGGGTTCTCATTATTGGAACCCAAACCGATCACAAGGCCTATAAGTCTCCTTACCCTAGAAGGTCAGACATGTCACTCTCCACAAAGAGAAGCCTTACCCCTAAACCCAAGTCAGAGACCTCTCATACAGCCAAATCAGATCTCATGCTTTGCACCATGGAGAGGCAACACTCTGAAAAGCGTGTCCTTAAATTGATTGATTTGGCTTTCATCCTAAGTCATGAGGCAAGACTCATTAACGGTTCCATTTTGACTGTTAGAATTGTGACTTCCAATAGGTGGCACTAGAGTTCAAGTCCTCTTTCTCTTCGAAGAGACAATTTGCATAATGGATACTAGTGCACATCTATCGTCATCCCTCCATTCACTTTCTATGGAAGCTGTGGTCACACAAGCACACATAGAACATAACTTGGAGATCTCTATACTTATGATCAATCGAGGCCTCATCTGTGAGACCACCATCAATCATAGGGACAGGTTTCCACAAGTCTGATTAGAGTGGTGATGAGCAATGAGCATGCAAAACCAATCCATAACCTTCCATAGGTTAATAATGCATGTATGCTCCCTAACACTTCTTTCACACAGGAGCAGTCCTAGAAGTCATCACTCCACTGATCACTGCTCCAAAAAAAAAAGGGAACACTAAAACATCAGAATATAACTCCAAGTAAATCAAACTTCTGTGAAATCAAACTGTCCACTTAGGAAGAAACACTGATTGACAATCAATTTCACATGCTGTTGTGCAAATGGAATAGACAACAGATGGAAATTATTGGCAATTATCAAGACACCCTCAATAAAGGAGCGGTTCTGCAGGTGGGGACAACAGACCACATCTCAGTACCAATGCTTTCTGGCTGATGTTTTGGTCACTTTTGAATGTTGGTTGTGCTTTCACACTCGTGGTAGCATGAGATAGACTCTACAACTCACACAAGTGAGCTCATTCAGGGTGGCACATTCAGGATGGCACATCAATGCGAGCTGTGGCAAGAAGATTTGCTGTGTCTGTCAGTGTAGTGTCCAGAGGCTAGAGGGGCTACCAGGAGACAGGCCAGTACACCAGGACATGTGGAGGGGGCCGGAGGAGGGCAACAACCCAGCAGCAGGACCGCTACCTCCAACTTTGCTTTTTTGAGCAGTGTATTATTAGCTTTCCCATGAATAGGTAATAAAGGTTGTTCATGGGATAACCCATTTGAAGATATCTGAGTACTTGTCTTAAACAATTTTGCAACTTGACAGGATCTTGATAACTAGGTCAACAGTTTAGGCAATAACTTGTCAAAATGTGGCCAAATCATTGTTTTGCATTTTTTATCCCAGGACAGAAGGTTCTTGTGTTTGTTACCCACTCCATTCTTTCATTAAGTTTCTTGGGCTAGTTTCCCACTTATGTTTGCTGACAATGCAATTTCTTCGGAAAGGAGAGCTCTACACAAATTTTTGTCCACTATTGAATGAGATGGATCAGCCAGGGCTGGTCATCCTTTATATATGGACAATATAGATGATATCATACCAGGTGATTTGAACAAGCTTCTGTTGGCAATCTACATCAATTAGGATTCATTTTTAATGGTTCTGAAATTTCAGTTGTCAATAAAATTTTGTAAGCACCAATTGTCATCTCCCATCTCAGTAAGGGCTTGGATTTTCACGGACCCTTGAATTTAGGTGCATAACCTATTTTCAGGAAGGCTGAAGTAGCTGAAAGTGGAGAAGAATCAAAATTGATCATCAACAATCTTAAATTTGCAGACAATACAACATTGATAGCAACAAGCGTAGATAGAATGAGGGTCTTTTTATCGAGTGTCAAGATGGAAAGCTCGAACATGGGACTGCTACTTAGCGCAAAGAAGAAAAAGATATTGACAATTGCCAGATACAACTGGGACACATTTGAGATGGATGTCAATGAGCTGGAAGTTGTAAGGGACTTTAACCTACTCGTAGCGATGATCACTGAAAATGAGGCGATGACACCAGAAGTCAATAGGAAAATAGCAATGGGCAAATAATCAATGAAATCACTGGACAAGGTCTTCAAATCGAGGAACATTTCACTGGCAACAAATATTTGGCTCAAAGACAGTTTGGTCTTTTTTTTGGTAGCATAATAAAAAAACAAGATGCCTTCGAAATGTGGTGCTGGAGAAGGATGTTATCAATATCAAGAATGGCAAGAAGAACAAACAAATCAATTTTGGAACAAATCAACGCAGACATGTCACTCGAAGCATGGATCACCAAGCTACGACTTGCCTACTTTGGACACATCATATGAAGAAAGTAATCACTGGAGAAGGACATCATGGTCGGAAGAATAGAAGGAAAAAGGTGAAAGAGAAAAACCAGCAACCCGATGGCTTCATACTATCAAGATAATGACCCTGGTGGTCACCATGGCTCGAGATCAAACCGAAGCCCGTTATATAATAACTAGATGGCAGCCCGATTCTAAAGAATCGGGAGTCTAGAATCCATATATACTTTATTTATTCAAATGTAAGAATAATACAATTAATAAATAATAGTAAGAAAGAACAAAAATAATAGGCAGTATATGGCGAAAACACCAAACAAAAGTTCAAAATTGGTGTGAAAATGTCACTGAACCACTTCACAACTAAATATATATAGTTTTGGTAAATGGTATTATCATTTTTTTGACGAAATTCGGCAGGAGCTTGAAGAGCAACGTCACTGGGCCCGCCTCCACGCAGTAGAAACTTGCTGTGAGGTAAAAATTCAAAAATCACACCAAAATGGCGGGCGGAGTGTGTCACAGTACGGCACGTTTCTGATTGGTCGCTCGCAGCAGGCGGCAACCAATCAGACACTGGACACTGATGACGTCACTTATCTCCGGACATTAGCTCCGGACATTAGCTCCGGACATTAGCTCCGGACATTAGCTCCGGACAAAGCCACGGAAATTGGCACAAATTGCAGGAAGTAGTATTCTAGGCAATTATATATTAGATAATAAACTTATACCCTTGATATTCTATGGGGCTGTGCACATGTCTGAAGTTTTTTCTAGGATCGAGTGTTCCACGAAAAATATCGGAGACATGTTCGATTTTGATCCGAGGGTCAAATCAAAATCGTCAATGCAAATCTATGGGTCTGTGAAAAAAATTGGACTGCGCTTGGATGACATCTGAATGAGGTCTTATTTTTACACATTCTCTCCACATGAAATACTTATGACACCCAGACCACACTCTTATTAAACTCAGATCAGATCTCTTATGTGGAAAATACTGTCTAAATAAAACTCAATGGGAAAATCTGTATTAACTGAAGATAGATTTTGCCCCTGAATTGTGAATTTTGGAAATTAAAGATCAGTCCAGAAGGAGCAAGAAACAGCGTTCTCTTATAATATATATTACAAAGTTTCTTATTTTCGCATTTACTATTGAGTTAAGGAGTAAAAAAATTAAAACAACAGTTATTCTTTCAAAAACTATACTTATAGAACAGTTTATGGCATAGAATATTTTTTTCCATTTCAGGTGGTGATTCCCTGCAAGTCTTTTACATATTAAAAAAAATATAAAATATAAATAATAAAAAATATAAAATATGGTGCAAAAAAAAAAAGTAACGTACATTTTTCCATCAAATTCATCCACTGAGTACAGTATTAGATCTTATCATATGAAATGACTACATTCCTCTTCTGCACATGTTCTAATATCTGGAGGGAAGACTCGACTATAGGAAAGTTCCTAGGGTGGATAATTCAGTTTACAGCATGTGGTCTGTAGTTCTTTCCATGGATACAGAAGCGACCGAGGAAATTCAGTTCTTCATTATATTCTATCAGATTGTATCAGCCGCATGTTTCCAAGCTTCAAACGAGCTATTTCATAAAAGAGCAATGGGGTTAATTAATTTCACTTACATGTAATATTCTCTATAGTTACAGCTGGTTATTGAAGGATGAGACTGTCATGGAGGACACTATATCTGACTGTATGCTTCTCTGATTCAGAAGCTCGTTCTCCTCCTTGTTGGTAAAGGAGCCAAGCCGGGCGTCTTCTCCATGGATCCCATGGATTGTCTCCATAGTATGTGCAGAGCGATTTGACAAATTTTCTTAGAATCTTTCCCTGTTTGTAGAAATTTGGATCAACATGGTCAATTCAGGAGACTGAGATTGGTTGAGTAAATAAAATATTCATCTATTACTTAAATTAATTAATTTCCCTTTGAGAGTCCAGGTGCAACAAATTGCATTCCTTTAAAGGGGTTGTCCACAACTTAGCTATTAATGGCTATCCTTAAGATAGGTCATCAATATCAGATGATTTAGTGTGCAAGAGCATGGCTCAGTGTCAAACACTGTGTTGTGCCTGTGTTCAGTTGCTTCAGCTCAGCTCCTATTCATTTCAATAGGACCTGAGCTGTAGTACCTGAGAAAGGCTATTTAGCAATGGACAGGGGTGTTCTGTTTCAGCTCTGCACATTGCTCACATATGGTCACTGCAAACAGCTGATCACTGGAGGTGCAGATTGTTGAACCTTCATCGATCTGATATTAATAGGTCAATTGATACCTAATGAACAACACCTGTAATATTTACTCCAAAAAAGTCAAGTTATCTATAGGATAACTTGCTAATCGCTTGGGTGTCCGATGACTGAGACCCCAAGATCTGGGCTTTGGAACTTTGAGAATGGTGCTCTGCAGTCCTTTCATGATCTGAGTGAACTTGCGCATGCACCACCTCCACTCCATTCATTGTCAATAGCACTCTGCTTAGCTTTCTCCAGCAGTCCCATTGACAAACCAAAGAGTCAAAGCCAAGGATGAGCACCTCCGCTCCATTCATTGTCAATAGTGCTCTGCTTAGCTTTCTCCGGCCATCCCAATGACAAACCAAAGAGTGGAAGCCATGGATGCGCATCTCTTCTCCATTCATCCTAAATAGTGATGTGCTTAGATTTCCCCAGCAGTCCCATTGACAAAGAAGAGAGTGGAGGGCAAGGATGAGCACCTCCTCTCCATTCATTGTCAATAGCACTCTGCTTAACTTTCTTCACCAGTCACATTGACGAAGATGAGAGTGGAGGTAAAGGATGAGCACCTCCACTTCATTAATTGTCAGAAGCGCTGTGCTTAGCTTTCTCCAGCAGTCCCATTGATGAAGAAGAGAGAGGAGGCCAAGAATGAGCACCTCTGCTCCATTCATTGTCAATAGCGCTGTGCTTAGCTTTCTCCAGTAGTCCCATTGACAAACCAAAGAGTGGAAGCCAAGGATGAGCACCTCCGTGCCATTCATTGTCAATAGTGCTGTGATTAGCATTCTCCAGTAGTCCCATTGACAAAGAAGAGAGTGGAGGCCAAGGATGAGCACCTCCGCGCCATTCATTGTCAATAGCGCTGTGCTTAGCTTTCACCAGCAGTCCCATTGACAAACCAAAGAGTGTAAGCCAAGTATGAGCACTTCCGCTCCATTCATTGTCAATAGTGCTGTGATTAGCATTCTCCAGTAGTCCCATTGACAAAGAAGAGAGTGGAGGCCAAGGATGACAACCTCCATTCCATTCATTGTCAATAGCGCTGTGCTTAGCTTTCTCCAGCAGTCCCATTGACAAAGAAGAGAGTGGAGGCCAAAGATGACCACCTCCATTCCATTCACTGTCAATAGCGCTGTGCTTAGCTTTCTCCAGCAGTCCCATTGACGAAGAAGAGAGTGGAGGCCAAGGATGAGCACCTCCACTCCATTCATTGTCAATAGTGCTGTGCTTAGCTTTCTCCAGCAGACCCATTGACAAACCAAAGAGTGGAAGCCAAGGATGAGCACCTCTGCTCCATTCATTGTCAATAGCGCTGTGCTTAGCTTTCTCCAGTAGTCCCATTGACAAACCAAAGAGTGTAAGCCAAGTATGAGCACTTCCGCTCCATTCATTGTCAATAGTGCTGTGATTAGCATTCTCCAGTAGTCCCATTGACAAAGAAGAGAGTGGAGGCCAAGGATGACAACCTCCATTCCATTCATTGTCAATAGCGCTGTGCTTAGCTTTCTCCAGCAGTCCCATTGACAAAGAAGAGAGTGGAGGCCAAAGATGACCACCTCCATTCCATTCATTGTCAATAGTGCTGTGCTTAGCTTTCTCCAGCAGTCCCATTGACAAAGAAGAGAGTGGAGGCCAAGGATGACAACCTCCATTCCATTCATTGTCAATAGTGCTGTGCTTAGCTTTCTCCAGCAGTCCCATTGACGAAGAAGAGAGTGGAGGCCAAGGATGAGCACCTCCACTCCATTCATTGTCAATAGTGCTGTGCTTAGCTTTCTCCAGCAGACCCATTGACAAACCAAAGAGTGTAAGCCAAGTATGAGCACTTCCGCTCCATTCATTGTCAATAGTGCTGTGATTAGCATTCTCCAGTAGTCCCATTGACAAAGAAGAGAGTGGAGGCCAAGGATGACAACCTCCATTCCATTCATTGTCAATAGCGCTGTGCTTAGCTTTCTCCAGCAGTCCCATTGACAAAGAAGAGAGTGGAGGCCAAAGATGACCACCTCCATTCCATTCATTGTCAATAGCGCTGTGCTTAGCTTTCTCCAGCAGTCCCATTGACGAAGAAGAGAGTGGAGGCCAAGGATGAGCACCTCCACTCCATTCATTGTCAATAGTGCTGTGCTTAGCTTTCTCCAGCAGACCCATTGACAAACCAAAGAGTGGAAGCCAAGGATGAGCACCTCTGCTCCATTCATTGTCAATAGCGCTGTGCTTAGCTTTCTCCAGTAGTCCCATTGACAAACCAAAGAGTGGAAGCCAAGGATGAGCACCTCCGCGCCATTCATTGTCAATAGTGCTGTGATTAGCATTCTCCAGTAGTCCCATTGACAAAGAAGAGAGTGGAGGCCAAGGATGAGCACCTCCGCGCCATTCATTGTCAATAGCGCTGTGCTTAGCTTTCACCAGCAGTCCCATTGACAAACCAAAGAGTGTAAGCCAAGTATGAGCACTTCCGCTCCATTCATTGTCAATAGTGCTGTGATTAGCATTCTCCAGTAGTCCCATTGACAAAGAAGAGAGTGGAGGCCAAGGATGACAACCTCCATTCCATTCATTGTCAATAGCGCTGTGCTTAGCTTTCTCCAGCAGTCCCATTGACAAAGAAGAGAGTGGAGGCCAAAGATGACCACCTCCATTCCATTCATTGTCAATAGTGCTGTGCTTAGCTTTCTCCAGCAGTCCCATTGACAAAGAAGAGAGTGGAGGCCAAGGATGACAACCTCCATTCCATTCATTGTCAATAGTGCTGTGCTTAGCTTTCTCCAGCAGTCCCATTGACGAAGAAGAGAGTGGAGGCCAAGGATGAGCACCTCCACTCCATTCATTGTCAATAGTGCTGTGCTTAGCTTTCTCCAGCAGACCCATTGACAAACCAAAGAGTGTAAGCCAAGTATGAGCACTTCCACTCCATTCATTGTCAATAGTGCTGTGATTAGCATTCCCCAGTAGTCCCACTGACAAATAAGAGAGTGGAGGCCAAGGGAGCGCACCTCAGTTCCGTTCAAAATGGGACTGCAGAACCCCGATTTTGAGCTCACCTGGGGTCACAGTATTCAGATCACAATCAATCAGCAAGGTAGCTCTTATCCTATTGATAGAGAAAAATGTGCTTTTTTAGGGGAATAACCTTTTAAGCAAATGCAATCTCTATAGCCAAGCGAAAACTTCCCAAAAATGCGCCTGAAGGTTGTCTATATGTGACACCAGACAGCTTCTTTTTCGGATGAAGCCTGGGGATCCAGACATACACTTAACATTGGTTACAATACAAATTATTCCATGTCACCACATCTAAATGTTGGCAAGTATGGTCCATGCAATGAGCATGTAATGATCTCCACCAGCCGGGGCTGTGATGTCCCCTTGGATTTCGCCTTGGGGTTTGTCTGTCATTCGTACATGCACATCTGGAATCAGCACTAAAAATATAATTAAAATAATTCTAGAAACTGAATATCGTCTAGATGATTTCAACACATATTTTTTTCATTTTGGTAGGTGATTTGTTGAACAGGAAAAAGAATGACAGGAGTTCTCACTTTTATTGTGTGCAAGACAAATCTGTTATCTTTGTTTTGGCTTGATAGAAACATGTCATAAAAATGCCAGTAGTATGAAACATACCAAAGTTTTCCTCTAATCTTCGGCCAAAGAGATAAGCCTTTTGAAGAACAAAGTGAGTGCTCAATTCCTGAAAAATGGGGGGTTGAAAAAAGGAAGACATAATCTCATCTGTATTTCCAGCTCTGTGTTATTGTCTAGTTACTGCATCAGGGACCTGTCAATCACATCCAGACGCTCCATAGCATGAACTTCAGCTTTGGGTTCTATGTGGAGAACATATTGGGAGATGATAGGCATGCTCCTATGACACATACATTCTCATGCTGCAGCAAGACTGAGATCATCAAAACGTATCTAACTCCGATCGTCTCCTGTCTTGTCCCTATATGACATCTTTGAAATTAACAAACAGCTAGAAGAATAGAAAATAACATTGCCAAGTGATAACCATGACATCGCATCTCCAAAAGCATAGCTCATGATGTTCTCTATTACAGGGAATCTGTCAGCAGATTTTTGCTATTTAATTTGAGAGCAGCATAATATTGAGCAGAAGTGTCAAGCTTATTTTCCCCGAGGGCCACATGCACATTATAGTTGCCTTCAGAGGGCCGCTTGTAATTGTAAAGGCTCATGCAGACATCCATGCAACACGGTACGAGTACGGACAACAATGCATGGACTGGCCAGGAGCTACAAGAGAGCTGTCCCAGGGTAGTAGTGTTAGAGAGCTATTCCTGGGTAGTACGTCTAATGATCCAGTCCGAGATTTGAGTCCTGTCTGCCCTTTTCCCAGGCTGATCATGTCAAGGGTTAACTTTGCTCTGCCTCATTCTGGGTTCAGGTTTGCTATTTATCTCCGCTGTATCCTGCAGGCGGTGCCAGTTATAGTTTCTGCCTACGGTGTGTGTAGCTGACTCTGCGTACCCTGATTCGTCCTGCTGCTTTTACTGACTGAACACGTGTCTGTTTGTTCCCCTCTTCCCGTCTCGACTCTGTGTTCCCCTTTTGTGTTTGGATTCCCTAGGTACCTGACTTGGCTTGGACTCTGACCTGTTGGTTGTTTTCTTGTCTTTGGCATATCTGCTCCTGACCGGTATTGACCCATTTGGCTTTTTTCTGACTCTGTGCTTGGTTATTCCTTTTGTACTGCTCTACAGACTATATCAACCAGGCTTGTTTTACTATTCCACTGGCACCTGGTGGTGGCCTCGCTGCTTTTCTGCAGGTCTGCTCCTGCTGTGTGCAGTCCTCCCTCCACTCTATTGCCATCTAGTGGAGCTGCTTCTTCCTGCATAGCAGCAGTATGACATTACGACTAAGATAATTGTCCCTGGGTAGTAGGGCTAAGAGAAATATCACTAGGTAGAAGGACTAAGAGAGCTGTCCCTGGGTAGCAGGGCTGAGAGCAGTATCACTGGGTAGAAAAACTAGGAGAGCTGTCCCTGGGTAGTAGGGTAAGAGAAATATCATTAGGTAGAAGGACTAGGAGAGCTTTCCCTGGGTAGTAGGGCTGAGAGCAGTATCACTGGGTAGAAAGACTAGGAGAGCTGTCCCTGGGTAGTAGGGTAAGAGCAATATCACTGGGTAGTAGGTCTAAGAGAGATGCCCCTGTGTGGTAGGGCTAAGAGAGCTGTTCCTGGGTAGTAGGGCTGAGAGCGCTGTTCCTGGACAGTAAGGCTAAGAGTGCTGTTCCTGGGTATTAGGGCTAAGAGAGCTGTTCCTTAGTAGTAGGGCTAAGAGAGCTGTTTCTCTGTAGTAAGACTAAGAGCGCTGTTCCTGTGTAGAAAGGCTAAGACAGCTGTTCCTCGGTAGTAAGACTAAGAGCGCTGTTCCTGTGTAGTAGGGATAAGAGTGCTGTTCCTGTGTAGAAGGGCTAAGAGAGCTGTTCCTGGGTAATAGGACTAAGAGTGCTGTTCCTAGGTAGTAGGACTAAGAGAGCTGTTCCTGGGTAATAGGACTAAGAGTGCTGTTCCTAGGTAGTAGGACTAAGAGAGCTGTTCCTGGGTAATAGGACTAAGAGCGCTGTCCCTGGGTAATAGGGATAAGAGCGCTGTTCCTGGGTAGTAGAGCTAAGAGCGCTGTTCCTGGGTAGTAGGGCTAAGAGAGCTGTTCCTTCGGTAGTAAGACTAAGAGCACTGTTCCTGTGTAGTAAGGCTAAGAGAGCTGTTCCTCGGTAGTAAGACTAAGAGCGCTGTTCCTGTGTAGTAGGGATAAGAGTGCTGTTCCTGTGTAGAAGGGCTAAGAGTGCTGTTCCTGGGTAATAGGACTAAGAGAGCTGTTCCTGGGTAATAGGACTAAGAGCGCTGTCCCTGGGTAATAGGGATAAGAGCGCTGTTCCTGGGTAGTAGAGCTAAGAGCGCTGTTCCTGGGTAGTAGGGCTAAGAGAGCTGTTCCTTCGGTAGTAAGACTAAGAGCACTGTTCCTGTGTAGTAAGGCTAAGAGAGCTGTTCCTCGGTAGTAAGACTAAGAGCGCTGTTCCTGTGTAGTAGGGATAAGAGTGCTGTTCCTGTGTAGTAGGGCTAAGAGTGCTGTTCCTAGGTAGTAGGACTAAGAGAGCTGTTCCTGGGTAATAGGACTAAGAGCGCTGTCCCTGGCTAATAGGGATAAGAGTGCTGTTCCTAGGTAGTAGGACTAAGAGAGCTGTCCCTGGGTAAAAGGGCTAAAACTGCTGTTCCTGGGTAGTGGGGCTAAGAGCGCTGTCCGTGGGTAGTAGGGTTAAGAGCACTGTTCCTGGGTAGTAGGGCTAAGTGTCCTGTTCCTGGGTAGTAGGGCTAAGAGTGCTGTTCTTGGGTAGCAGGACTAAAGGTACCTTCACACTGAACAACTTAACAATGATAACGATAGCGATCCGTGACGTTGCCGCGTCCTGGATAGCGATATCGTTGTGTTTGACATGCAGCAGCGATCAGGATCCTGCTGTGACATCGTTGGTTGGAGCTAGAAGGCCAGCACCTTAAAAGTTAAAGAAAACAAACAGTACATACTTACATTCCGGTGTCTGTCCCCCGGCATCAGCTTCCCTGCACTGTGTCAGCGCCGGCCGGCCGTAAAGCAGAGCACAGCGGTGACGTCACCGTGACTCATTGAATTGGGCGACTATCAGATCAAACTCGGCATGCTGCAATTTTGTTCCTCGGACTGGCTGGGTCCGAGGAAAAAATCTGACATGCACGGCCCCATAGAATAACATAGGTCTGGGTACTTTCCGATATTTTGTCGGATTTCCCTTGGACCAAAATACGGCCATGAGCACAAGCCCTAATAGAATATAAGCAAAGTATTAATCCAATCTCCATAAATTCTCCCTAATTGATTCCCTATGTGTCAAGAAACTAGCAGCACATCGACATCTATTACAACGTTCAAGCCGCACCGTCTTTACGATACAAATATCGCAAATGCTTTAAGAAAGCCAAGAAACATCTGCGAAAGTCTACATGACACATGACGTCTTTCCTTCAGATCTTAGATTTCTGCACAGTCGTTTTTGTCTTTTTCTTCTCTTACATTTTCCAAAAAAAAAAAAAAAAAGACAAATAACAAGGGGCTTGTGTTAAAGCATGATGGAAACATTACAGACTCGCCTGCTGGCTCACTCTACCGAAGAAAAGGAGAGAAAATGGGTAGCTACGTTGGACAATTGCAAGCTTTTCGCTAAGCGCGACCCATAAAGTACATTTGTTATTGTTTAAGCCCTTTGCGGTTGGAAGAAAAAGCAGCAAATTGTATTGAAAAAAAAAAAGATTTAGATGTCTTCATCTGTCGGGGAAATTGGAATTATATGCAACATATTGTACAAATAATGATAAATCAGACAGAATAGGCAACTTTATGTGAAAGACTGGACTGCAGATCGAATTGTATGAACTCTACTGAACTTTTTGGGCTTGGGAATGACCAATGCAAGTCGTAGAGGGGAAGTTCATGTATAAACTTGGCTGTTAGCTCTATGATTAGAATAACATGTCCCGACTCGCGTATAAAGTTATTTATTTGACCATAAATGGTTTTACTATTCCCTACATTACACGTGAAGTACATACTGCATGTATTACGTTATCTGCATACAGTACCTTATGAATGCATTCACTCCCTTGATGTTTTTCCCAGTTTTGCATTTCAACCTGCTGTTAAAATTTACTTTAGATTTAATTTTATGTTGCGGATTTGAGAAAGTAGTCCAAATTGTTACAGAAAAAAAATCCTCGTTTTTCCCTTTAATTACATTTGACATACATATATAGTGTATGGAGCAAATCCAGTTGCCGAGCCCACTTCATACAGTAAGGGTGACGGCTGCACTACACAGCCAGCACTCAAGAGTAACTACTAGCTCTGATTACAACAATTTATGATTTATGTTCTTAGATGCCGCTGTTACAATTAGCTCAGGAGGTTGGGAATGGGGGGGGGGGTTGCTTCTAATATCTATACCAATGTCTCGTAAGCAGAGCCGGCACCAACATCAACGAAATGGCGACTAGAGATGAGCGAACCTTGCGAGGTTCGGTTCGGGGGTTCAAAAAGCTGCCAAAACGTCTAAAATTAGGGACAGAAACCAGGAAAAGTGGCATCCATTGACCTATCAATTGTGCTAAGAATAAATAATCATTAAAAAATTGACGTGAGTTCTCCTGTATTTTTGATAACCAGCCAGGCAATACTGACAGCTGCAGACTGCTTCCCTCAGCTGTCAGCTTCAACAAGGCTGGTTATCAAGAAAAGAGGGGAGAGATCAGCGCCAGCACAGTGAGAAGAAGTCTCGATCAATTCAATTTTTTATCGAACTTTGGCCAACTTTTCCTGATTTTAAGGAAAAAAGAAACTCGGGAATCCAAATGTGAAACGTTTGTGCCGAATTTAAGACTGGCGACAAGTTCGCTCATTTCTAATGGCGATGCTGCGGGAGGGGAGTATAATCTTTTCTTACTTCATTTGGCTGTCGACAGTAAAAAAAATAATTTTCAAAGCATTTAGTCTACTTGATGTTACTTTACGTCAGTCAGCATGTAGAATAATAATAATAATCTTTATTTATATAGCGCCGATATGTTCTGCAGCACTTTACAGTTTAACAGTTTCAAACGCAAGTCATAAGTAACAGCGTTAACAATACAATAATTAAAGCAAAATAAGCCGCCCCTGCTCGTGAGAGCTTACAATCTACAATGAGGTGGGGGAGATACAAAGTACAGGTGTGTATTTACAATGATGTATTTACAGTGATGGTCCGGCCATCTTCAGGGGGTGGGGGATAGATGGAGATAGTGAATTGGGTTACACACACGCCCTTAAACATAAAATGACTTTGATTAATGAACGTGGCAAGCCGCTCTGAACAAATGTGTTTTGAGGGAGCGCCTAAAACTATGCAAATTGTGAATGGTCCTATTTTCTTTGGGTAGAGCATTCCAGAGGATTGGCGCAACGCGGGAGAAGTCTTAGAGACGGGAGTGGGAGGTACGGATTAGTGCAGAGGTTAGTTGAGAGTCGTTTGCAGAGCTCAGCGGTTGGTTAGGCTGATAGACCGAAATGAGGGAGGAGATGTAAGGGGGTGCAGCACCGTGGAGAGCTTTGTGGGTAAGAACAAGTACTTTGAATTGGATCCTATAATGAATGGGCAGCCAGTGTAATGACTGGCGAAGAGCGGACACGTCCGAGTAACGATTAGCTAGATAGACGACCCTGGCTGCTGCATTAAGGATGGACTGGAGAGGGGAAAGTCGATTGAGGAGGAAGCCAATTAATAGAGTGTTACAGTAGTCCAGGTGGGAGTGGATCAGGGCAACAGTGAGGGGTTTTGTTGTTTCCATGGTGAGAAAAGGGCGGATTCTAGAGAGATTGGTGTCAAACGTAACACCCAGACAGCGCGCCTGCTGCTGGGTAGAAGGAGATCATTGTCACCCTGTCACATCCTGAATAATAGGTTTGTGGCACCCCTAGGGGTATTTGCCACAAAAATAGTTACTGACAGTAAGTACAAATACTAAAATAGCAAGACTGCACTACCACCTCCGGCCAGAAGGGGGAGCTCCAGAGACTCCCCTTGATCCATTCTGGTCTGAGAGAAGAAATGGCAGTTGGGCTAAGGAGCTGAAAGTGAGAGGTCATACAGTTGAATCTCTAACAGCCCTGTGACTGTTACCAGGCCTAAATCACCGGCCTGAGGAGAAGAGGGATAGAGAAAAAGGACATTGTGAGAACCGGGTAGCATTAATCACTACCCAGAACAGGCGCAAAGACGGATACCGGATCCGTGGCTGTATTCATTACATATAATACAGCAACCGGAAAAACGTGAGGTGATATCAGCTTCACTAGGGTCGGACGCAGCAACAGACACAGAGTTCAGCGGTACTCCTGGAGGGGGTAAGCCGATAAAAGGACTCGGGTTGCCCGTCGAACCAGGACCCGGAGGGGACAGATTGGGCCGGCAGCCAGTTCACATACAGCAGCAGGGCCACACAGATATTGCGTACAATAAGAGGCGAAGACCCCGGCAGGGTCAAAGTAACTCAGAGTTCCCATACAGACTCCGGTGACAGGACTGGTTGTAAATCCTTTTTTTTGTTAAAGTAAACTGGTTAAACGTTTCAGTGCCTCAGTCTTTCATTTGGACAATAGCCATCTATCCAGGATTGGGATCATCACCGCTGGGAGAACCTGCTGCTGATCAAGTAAGTGCCTGTTCCCTCACGATACCCTTTACACTGTGCATTGCCTGAGGCCACAGCACCGGGTCAAGCCACCCGTGACACCCCCCTCAAGAGACAGACCCCATTGGTCCGGTGCTGGGTACCCCGGTCTCTTGGGCGTCACAATTGGCGTCACGAACAGGATCTAGCCAGCCCGTATACCGGGTATTGTGTGCCGTGATTGGAGCCCAAAACTGTGAAAACTTGGATGAAAAATCTTGAAAATTGACTTTATTAAAGAAAAATCCATTCTCCATTGAAAACTATTGAAAGTGACTTTTCCCCATTGGTTATAATGGAGTAAAGATGGCCGCCATCCCCTGAGGTAATCACTTCATAACCGTTAGGCACGAGACTGTTAATTGAGCTACGCCATCACCTGAGCCCCAGTCTAACTGAAAAACTTCAGAATCCGCCATTACAGAGCGCGGTGGGTGGGAGCAGCAGGGGGCGTGTCATTGTGGGCGGCACCAAGCTGAGCGCTCTGACATCAGAGCAAGGGGAAAATCGATCCTGCTGCACAGCGGAACGAATCTACACTATCCCGACGGAAGCGGAGGACCGGAAGGGTCCGGATTAACTAAGGGGGCACAGTATGTCGCAGCACGGAGACGCCGCAGCACCCGGCGACGCTAATGCAGCTGAAAGACAGAGTGTCAATAGAGAGTCCGGTAGCGCAGCGGTGCAAGGAGTGGCGCCCATCATGCCGGTGCTGATGCCATATACCCCGGGTGGCCCATGGCTTCCAATGTATGAAGGTGAGCCTAATACCCTTGACGATTTCAGAGAAAAGATGCTGGCCCATTTTGACATGTTCCCTGTGGGTGAAGTTCAGCGTGTTAGTCTCCTGATGATGCAGTTAAGTGGCCATGCTAAGCGAGAAGTCACAGCATGGGCAGCTGATCTAAAAGGCACTGTTGAACGCATATTTGCTGGATTAAAAGCTACATTTGAAACCACTGCCAGCAGCAAAGCTAAAGTACGATTCTTTAATTGCAAACAAAAAGTTAATGAGGGCGTGAGAGACTTTGCCTTAAACCTGCAGGAAGCCCTTAAATCACTTACACTGGCTGAACCCATTTTTAACACCGGAGCGGATAAACTGCTAAGAGATCAATTTATTGAGGGACTCTACACCCCTTCTCACCGGGGGCATGTGAGCATGCTTGTTTTTAAGAACCCTGAATTGACATTTGCCCAATTAAAGGAGAGCGCTATACGTCTCCAGCTGGCAGAGGCACCTCGGGATCAGGATCCTGCGCAACCCATGGCAGAGGCACCTCAACAACAGGGAGTGCCAGTGACATCAGCTATGTCCGGGGCCATTGCTAAGCCCCTGGGGCCCAGTACTAATGAGGCTCTTCAACAAAAGCTTGACTCTTTAACTGATGTTGTTGCTTCAATGGCTAAAACCATGCAGGAGATGAGAGGACCCAAGATGGAGTTGTCAAACCGTAGAGAAGGTGTTCCATGGATGAGACCCCGGAGATACCCGACATGGAGAGGACGACCCCGCGACTGCTACCAACCGGATGGACAGCCCATTTGCCGCCGTTGCCAGCAGCCAGGCCACTTTGCATGAGATTGTGATTTAAACGGGAATCCCCTGGGAATGCGGGCCGCTTCGCAGGAATGAACTTTCAAGGCCCAACACCCTGGCACGACAGGTACATCGGAGGACGACCCATTATCCCTATCGTGCTGGACGGAATGCCCCTCAACGCTTTGCTGGACACAGGTTCCCAGATTTCATCTATACCGTATATCCTTTATAAGAGGTACTGGGCTGATGCAGATATTGATAAAGGGCCCTCTGATGTTGAACTAGATATATGGGCCAGTAATGGTAAGTTGGTACCGAAACTAGGATTCAGGGAGATGACCATAAAGATTGGTAAAGTAGAATTGAAGAAACAGGGTATAATTGTTGTTGATGTTGACCGGCGGAACTGTGAACCAACTGTATTGATAGGAATGAATGTGTTAGAGAACTGCTTTGCCGAAGTCATTTCTGTCTTACAGCAAATTGCTGAAACTGCCCAATCCTGCCAGCAGAGAGTTCTCCGGAGGGAAATAAAAGTATTGATGTTAAGGCAACAGGTAGAAGTTGCAGGTGGAGAAATCGGCAGTGTGAGGGTAAGTGATCCAACGTCTATTGTAATCCCACCAAAAACAGAAATGCTGGTATGGTGTAGAGCAGCCATTGGTACTAAGGGACGAGATTATCAAGCCTACAGCAGGCCCACTATACTCACAGCACGAGGGATAGTCGAGGTACACCGGGGACGAGTGCCGGTACGACTTTTGAACTGTGGAGAGGAAGAGGTCACTTTGCCAAGGTATGCTACAATGGCAAAGCTATATACTGTTGACAACAATGCCATCACAACCATTGAGCCCTTAGAACCAACCTGTCAGGTGGAAGGCAATGGCTCAGATGGAGAAATGGAGGATTGGTGCCAACAGCTACACGTGGGCATAAATTCAACACCTACCCATCAAAAACAAGGGGTGTATAGGCTAGTGACGGAATATGAACAAGTCTTCAGTAAACACCCATTGGACTTCGGACGGATAGAAGGGGTAGAACACACAATCCCCACCAGTGACCATCCCCCAATAAAAGAAAGATATAGACCCATACCGCCCGCTCACTATCAATGTGCAAAAGATATGCTGAGGGAGATGAAACAGGCCGGGGTAATAAGAGACAGCTGTAGCCCCTGGGCGGCCCCTCTAGTGATTGTCAAAAAAAAGGACGGAACCATGAGAATGTGCGTAGACTACCGGAAGATTAATAACATCACCCATAAAGACGCCTACCCCTTGCCTAGGATAGAAGAGTCCTTAACTGCTTTGAAATCTGCTAATTATTTTTCCACCTTAGACTTAACAAGCGGGTATTGGCAAGTCCCTGTGGCTGAGAGAGATAAGGAAAAGACGGCATTCACCACACCAATGGGTCTATGTGAATTTAATCGCATGCCGTTCGGACTCTGCAACGCATCCGGTACCTTCCAGCGGCTGATGGAATGCTGCCTCGGACACAAGAACTTCGAGACCGTCCTCCTGTACCTAGATGATGTGATCGTCTACTTAAAGACTTACGAACAACACTTAATAGACCTGGCAGAAGTGTTCGAAGCCTTATCCAGGTATGGCATGAAAGTCAAGCCATCCAAATGTCACCTTCTCAAGCCAAAGGTACAGTACCTGGGACACATCGTGAGTTCGGAGGGAGTAGCACCAGATCCCGAGAAAATAAGCGCCATAAGGGATTGGCCAAGACCTACCAGCGCAAAAGAAGTGAGACAATTCCTGGGATTGGTGGGTTACTATCGCAGATTTATAAAAGGATTTACCAAGTTGGCAGCACCCTTGCAAGACACCTTGGTAGGGCAGACGAAGAAACCTTCAAACCGAAACCCTCCTTTTCAGTGGAACGACGAAAGGGAAGACTCCTTTGAACAACTAAAGAAGGCACTAACTGGAGAAGAGGTTCTGGCATACCCAGATTACCATCAACCTTTCATCCTCTACACCGATGCCAGTAATGTGGGACTAGGAGCGGTGCTGTCACAAAAGCAAGAAGGTCGGGAGAAAGTCATCGCCTTTGCAAGTAGAAAGCTCCGGCCTACTGAAAGAAATTCAGAAAATTACAGCTCCTTCAAATTGGAACTACTGGCAGTAGTTTGGGCTGTGACTGAACGTTTCAAACACTATCTGGCCGCTGCAGAATTTATTGTCTATACTGACAACAATCCGTTGACCCACCTGGACACAGCCAAATTAGGTGCGTTAGAACAGCGATGGATAGCCCGGTTATCTAATTACAACTTCAAGATCAAGTATCGAGCAGGTCGCAAGAATGGAAATGCCGATGCCCTATCCCGGATGCCACACTTGAGAGATGTAGAAGAAGAAATGGGGGAGCTTGAAGAAATTGAACTACCAGCCTTCCATCATCCCAAGGCAAAACATCATCAGTCAAGTACCTATCAGAAACAACAAGAGGTGAATTTAAATCCGTTAGCACACCATAGATGGGCTGACACCCAAGACAGCAATCCGGCTGTGAAGTTGGTGAAGGAACTGTTAACTGAGCAAAGTGCATATCCCGATGAGGATGCCCCAGAAGAGACGCATCAACTCTGGAAAGAGAGAGGCAAAATGTTCCTGTATCGAGGGAAGCTCTGTAGAAGGTACACCAATCCGAAAACACATGAATTGGTTTGGCAGATTATCGTGCCTAAACAAGATGTCAAGATGGTCCTCGAAGCTTACCATAATGGTGCTGGTCACTTCGGTTGGAAAAAGTTAGAAGTACTTCTAAGAGAAAGATTTTATTGGGTCGGGATGAGAAAATCAATCGAACAGTGGTGCAGAAATTGTGGCCCGTGCAACCTCAGAAGAAACGATCAAAAGAACCAAAGAGCACCACTGCAGCCCATAATCACCAAACAACCACTTGAACTTGTAGCCATGGACCACGTGAAGTTGACACCAAGCCGGTCTGGCTATCTCTATGCCTTGACCATCGTGGACCTTTATTCACGCTTCTTGGTAGTAGTACCCGTAAAAGATCTGACAGCAAAAACAGCAGCCAAAGCGTTCCAAACGTACTTTTGTAGACCCCATGGATATCCGGAACAGGTTCTCACCGACCAAGGTACAGCCTTTGAATCAGAGATCTTCAGAGAATTCTGTAATATGTATGGTTGCAAAAAGATCCGGACGACGGCCTATCATCCACAAACAAACGGCTTATGCGAGAAGATGAACCATATTGTAATAGACCTACTAAAGACTTTACCTGAGACAGAAAGGAATCAATGGCCAGAGAAATTGCCTGACTTGGTGGATCTGTATAATCATGTCCCGGTGAGCTCCACCAACTGCACCCCAGCTTACCTTATGCGTGCAAGACCCGGCCAATTACCAATCGATCTAGAAATGGGAATTCTGAAACCAGACGCAGAAGTTCAAGACTCCAATTGGGATATCATACGGCAAAAGCAGTATCGCCAAGTGCAAGAGAGTGTGGAAAGAAGCCTTCAGCAAACTAGAGAAAGACAAGAGCGAACTTTCAACCAGAATGCTCTAGCGACCCCATTAAGACCAGGTGACCAAGTGCTCAAGAGAAATCGTCGAACCAATAAACTGGACAATCAGTGGGAAGCCGTACCCTACACAGTTTTACCAACAAGAGTGGATAATCCTAAAATATGTCTCATTAACAAAAACGGAGGCTTAACATCTGTACTAGTGTCAAGAGACAATCTTAAATTGTGTCCGGAAGCATTGAAAGAGCCAGACGTTGTCCAGCCAGAACCAGAAGTTATTCAACCCATACAGGTTCAACCAGTAAAGGAAAAAAAAGAGGAAGTGTATCACACCTGTATAGGAGACTTTCCCAAAACCCTACTAACATACCATGGTGCAGTAGTGGTTCCCATGGTGGCCTTTTACCCAACACCGAACCCAATACCAGAAGTCCCAAGACAGGAAGAGGCTGACCCCGTACTACAGGAGGTTCCAGGCCAGGAAGAACAGATTCCTGGTCAGAGTAATCCCATTCACGGTGGACTTGCCAACTCCATAGTCGTGGAATTATCTTTAGCAGAGCGGGCAGATACTACATCCGCAGTAGACAGTAGTACACCACATGAAGAGACACCGCTATTACGTAGATCACAGCGTAGTACCCAGGGTCAATTACCGGCCAGGTATGCAGATTACCAACTATAAAGCTCATAATGTGAATTGTATATATGTTATGCCGTATATAGTTAAACAGAAAATGTAGTATAGTCATTGTTATCAGTCTGCAACGTTTAAGCCCAGTGCCTACAGAGACTTGTCTGTATGAACTTATTGCATATTCTTGAACTTTTTATCAGCCCGGAGGCACTAAATCAAAGCTCCGGAAAGACTGCTTTTTGAACTTTGCTTTTTGCTCTTTTTGAACTTTCTTTAGACTTTATATTGATAACTCCGTTGGAAAAATGGAACTAAATTCCTGGACACTAAGTACAGTGCCTTTCTTAATACCTTCAAGGATAGAACTGTATTAATGGACGCTATTTGAAATGACTTTTTTACAGAACTCTATTTTTGTTTCCTTGAGTGGTTTTTGTAACTTTTCATTTTTAAGACTCTGTACATATTAATTGTTATTTCAAAATGTTATTGTCCCACAGTCCCGGAGTACTGTTCTTAACTAAGGGGGAATGTGGCACCCCTAGGGGTATTTGCCACAAAAATAGTTACTGACAGTAAATGCAAATACTAAAATAGCAAGACTGCACTACCACCTCCGGCCAGAAGGGGGAGCTCCAGAGACTCCCCTTGATCCATTCTGGTCTGAGAGAAGAAATGGCAGTTGGGCTAAGGAGCTGAAAGTGAGAGGTCATACAGTTGAATCTCTAACAGCCCTGTGACTGTTACCAGGCCTAAATCACCGGCCTGAGGAGAAGAGGGATAGAGAAAAAGGACATTGTGAGAACCGGGTAGCATTAATCACTACCCAGAACAGGCGCAAAGACGGATACCGGATCCGTGGCTGTATTCATTACATATAATACAGCAACCGGAAAAACGTGAGGTGATATCAGCTTCACTAGGGTCGGACGCAGCAACAGACACAGAGTTCAGCGGTACTCCTGGAGGGGGTAAGCCGATAAAAGGACTCGGGTTGCCCGTCGAACCAGGACCCGGAGGGGACAGATTGGGCCGGCAGCCAGTTCACATACAGCAGCAGGGCCACACAGATATTGCGTACAATAAGAGGCGAAGACCCCGGCAGGGTCAAAGTAACTCAGAGTTCCCATACAGACTCCGGTGACAGGACTGGTTGTAAATCCTTTTTTTTGTTAAAGTAAACTGGTTAAACGTTTCAGTGCCTCAGTCTTTCATTTGGACAATAGCCATCTATCCAGGATTGGGATCATCACCGCTGGGAGAACCTGCTGCTGATCAAGTAAGTGCCTGTTCCCTCACGATACCCTTTACACTGTGCATTGCCTGAGGCCACAGCACCGGGTCAAGCCACCCGTGACACCCCCCTCAAGAGACAGACCCCATTGGTCCGGTGCTGGGTACCCCGGTCTCTTGGGCGTCACAGGTTGATGGCAGTTTGGGGTTTCTCAAAGTGGCTAATGCAAAGCATATTACTTAAGAGCAGCTCAAGCAAAAGAGAAGCCCTCATAACGATGTGCAATCTGAATATAAAAAGACATGAGACGTAAATATGTTTCAGTAACTGGTTTTAATTAGTGACACACGCCCTTTAATATCTGTGTCTATGCTGTGTGCTCACCCGTGCAAAAACCTACGTTTCGAAGGGTATAAATCACTAAGTAATCTACTATAGACTACTGGGATAATTCAAGTCAGAAGCCTCCAGAATTGTGCAAGCAGCTGTTGATGGAAACATCACAGGATTAGTACAAGACAAGGAAAGTAATGTATTTGCAAAGTTCATCAACCTTTGTGTAGATTTCTATAGAATACATAAGGAGGTGCTCAGAACCTAGGCTTGTACATGTAGATAAGGAGGATGGCAGCACGGGCTTTCACCAATGGGTGCAGCCCGTAACCTCCAGATACAAAAGCCGCACTTCACGGATATGAGAGAAAGTAAGTGAAGTTTATTCATGTAGATACAGCACACACAATGTTTCCCATTTAAAACCTTTATCAGTCTTGTACATGGATTTTTTTTCCAAAAAATTGGACCATTGTAAGTATAAAATGTAATTTTGTAGAAGTATTCCCATATTGGACATTTATGGCAGATTTGCAGAATATGCCACGCATATGCAATTTTCGGTAGGTAGTCTCATACAATTATTAGAAAAACTATTCGACCCCCATTGCAGCTTAGATTTATTATTTATAAACTGAAAATAGCTGAACACGACTAACGTAAGATGCTGTTTCTCCAGACTCACCGCAAAATGTCTGTTTTACTAACTGCTGTAATGGCAGGCATTTTTAGTACTTAGTAAAATCCCTCTGGCTGTTACAACCTGCTGCAAACATGATGCATAGCCATAACCAGCTTCTGGCAGTGTATCTGAGGAATCTTACCCCATTCCTCATAGATAATGGCCTCCAGTTCATGAATATTCTCAGGTTTGTATGTTGCAATCTCCTTCTTCAAATCCCATTAAAGATTTTCTAAGGTGTTATACTGTATGGATGATTATAGGCTGTGCATTATACTGTATGGATGACTGCAACCATAAAAAAGAAGAGAGTACAAAATTCCCAAAGTAAAAATTAACAAATAATTTATACTAGTTACATAACAATACCAAAATACAATAATAATACATTTAATGAAACAGTAGAAACGAGACTCTAACAGGTGTATCACACAAAGTCCAACTGTATTGTGCAGGATGGGAGAGCAAACTGTGATAATCAGGTTGGTAACAAAAAATTATTATACAGGGAAAAGGGAAAAAGTTTTAAAGTGCCAGTGCAACTGCCAGTGCAGCTCAGTACTCCCATGTACCCCATGCATGTACAGGAACCAGCCTGCACAACATGTTTTATAGCTAAAAAAACACAAAAATTGAGTTTAACTTGAGTGGGTACACATGCAAAGGTTAAACGCATGTTCACCTTGGCCATAAAACATTAAAACCTACAAGAGAAAAAAAAATGTTTTATAGCTCTTCCATCAGATTACCATGTGCCTTAAATAAGTGATGGTGAGAAGAAAAAGTGAACCATCTGAAAGAGCTATCCAGAATTTATAAAGTGAAAACATACCAGGTATGTCACTTTAAGAAAAAACACCATAAATAACAGCACCACCAAAGCTTGCTCTTACCCAAAGCATCCTTTCAAGGACCAAGTATGTGCAGCTCCATGACTATGGGCTCTGCAGTATACTGTATAGATGATTATGGGCTGTGCATTATACTATATGGATGACTATGGGCTCTGCAGTATACTGTATGGATGATTATGGGCTGTGCATTATACTATATGGATGACTATGGGCTGTGCATTATACTGTATGGATGATTATGGGCTGTGCATTACACTTTATGGATGACTATGGGCTTGTGCCTTATACTGTATGGATGATTATGGGCTGTGCATTACACTTTAAGGATGACTATGGCTTGTGCCTTATACTGTATGGATGACTATGGGCTCTGCATTATACTTTAAGGATGACTATGGGCTGTGCATTATACTGTATGGATGACTATGGGTTCTGCATTACACTTTAGGGATGACTATGGCTTGTGCATTATACTGTATGGATGATTATGGGCTGTGCATTATACTGTATGGATGACTATGGGCTCTGCACTATACTGTATGGATGACTATGGGCTCTGCATTATACTGTATGGATTACTATGGGCTGTGCATTACACTTTATGGATGACTATGGGCTCTGCATTATACTGTATGGATTACTATGGGCTGTGCATTATACTGTATGGATGATTATGGGCTGTGCATTATACTGTATGGATTACTATGGGCTCTGCATTATACTGTATGGATTACTATGGGCTGTGCCTTATACTGTATGGATTACTATGGGCTGTGCCTTATACTGTATGGATTACTATGGGCTGTGCCTTATACTGTATGGATTACTATGGGCTGTGCATTATACTGTATGGATTACTATGGGCTGTACATTATACCTTATGGATAACTATGGGCTATGCATTATACTGTATGGATGATTATGGGCTCTGCATTATACTGTATGGATTACTATGGGCTGTGCATTATACTGTATGGATGATTATGGGCTGTACATTATACTGTATGGATTACTATGGGCTCTGCATTATACTGTATGGATTACTATGGGCTGTGCCTTATACTGTATGGATTACTATGGGCTGTGCATTACACTTTATGGATGACTATGGGCTATGCATTATACTGTATGGATGATTATGGGCTCTGCATTACACTTTATGGATGACTATGGGCTGTGCATTATACTTTGTGGATGACTATGGGCTGTGCATTATACTGTATGGATTACTATGGGCTGTGCCTTATACTTTGTGGATGACTATGGGCTGTGCATTATACTTTATGGATTACTATGGGCTGTGCATTATACTGTATGGAATACTATGGGCTGTGCATTATACTGTATGGAATACTATGGGCTGTGCATTATACTGTATGGATTACTATGGGCTGTGCATTATACTGTATGGATTATTATGGGCTGTGCCTTATACTTTGTGGATGACTATGGGCTGTGCATTATACTTTATGGATGACTATGGGCTGTGCATTATACTGTATGGAATACTATGGGCTGTGCATTATACTGTATGGAATACTATGGGCTGTGCATTATACTGTATGGATTACTATGGGCTGTGCATTATACTGTATGGATTATTATGGGCTGTGCCTTATACTTTGTGGATGACTATGGGCTGTGCATTATACTTTATGGATGACTATGGGCTGTGCATTATACTTTGTGGATGACTATGGGCTACAAATATTATTTTTTATTATCATTTGTAATATTGTAATGTATTGTAAATTACTGATCTCTGATAAAGTCCAGCCACTTGGCGTCATAGGTGTACAAACAGGGCAAACCCGGGGTCTTCCAGTTTCCCTTGACTGTCATGACAACGGCATCTGCACCTCACAATGCAGGAGGGTGATGGGCCTGGTCAGGGACTCATCACCCATTTTCTAACATCTTTTAATTCCACTGACTGACAGCAGCATCTAAGGGGGGTAAACAATCAGAGCGCACTCTGATCCCAGCAAAAACACTCTGGTGCTGGCTGTGTAACACCGCCTTCGCCTGAGCTATATAGAGGGGGATTAAACTCCTTACAGACAGTGCCTCTATCCACAGTATATTGACAGATGCTATGCTTCAAGGTTATTCAAAAGATGCAATAGGCCCTGGTTTGTCTACGTATCCACCTGTATTGGTACAGTAGACAGCGTCATTAATTTGTTTTTGCTAATTAAAGGAAAATTAAAGCACTAAATCATTGTCTGTGACACCGCGTGACTGTCTCGGTAGAATCGGCCGTACGTGAAGATCAGTATTGCAGAAAAGAACATGTGAGCTGGAATCTCTCATTTACCAGGAGTGATGACTAATGATTATGCAGAACTCCTGGTTTGTAAAATGCTGAATACAGCTCTGCTTCATCAGCTTTGGCTGCATTTAAAAGGATCTCACTGTGGATGCTTACAGACGTCAATGTTGTGTCGTTGTGACATGGTGCCTTCACCGACACCAACCTTCTGGACCTTGAGGAATGAGAAAATCTTGTGTGTGTGTGTGGTTGAGATCATGTCAAAAGCGTCAAAACTCCAATCTGATCTAAGGGAAAAGGGGCTAGGATGATACTGTTCTGTAATCTGCTAAATCTGCTGCTTTTTTCACTCTTGATGAACAAAGCATAAAGCAAATGTTCACCATGAATGCTGTGTCATCTAACTGGGTTCCAAAGTTTCATGTGATTTTTGAGAATGACCCTTTAATAAATGAATCAGAAGTTATTCCCTACCCAGAGGATAGCGTATGGCTTGCTGATGACTTAGAGCCCAAGTATCACAGGGTGGGCCATTTATATGGAAACACCTGGGTGGGCCATTTATAAAGTTGGATCCAAAATGGCCGACTTCAAAATGGCCGCCATGGTCACCACCCATTTTGAAAAGTTTTCCCCCCTCCCATATACTAATTTGCCACAACCAGGAAGTTGATATCACCAACCATTCCCATTTTATTTAGCTGTATCCATATACATGGCCCACCCAGGTGTATCCATCTAAATTGCCCACCCTGTATATACAATGGGGATCGGGGCTCTGCAGCCTTGTATTGAATGGAACAGAGGTGTCCATGCTCGGCTGTCACTTCATTCATTGTCAGACTGATTGGGAAAGAGGAGCGCTGTACTAGGCTACTTCCCGCAGTTCCATTGACAATTCCATTCCATTCAATACACGGCTGCAGAGCCTCGATCCCAGGATCACTGTATATACTTTATACAGGAGCTTCTCACAAAATTAGAATATCATCAAAAAGTTAATTTATTTCAGTTCTTCTGTACAAAAAGTGAAACTCCTATATCATATAGAGTCATTACAAACAGAGGGATTTATTTCACGTGTTTATTTCTGTTCTGTTAATGTTTATGATTATGGCTTACAGTAGGCCAATATTTCGGATTTTAAAATCATTTTTCAAGCTGGTGTTATAAAGTATTCTAATTTACTGAGACACATGTAAAGCACCATGGAATAAATGGCGCTATAATAATAAATAATAATAATAATGACTTTTTGGTTTTCATTGGCTGTAAGCCATAATCATCAACATTAACAGAATAAATGTCTATGACAAGAATAGGAAGTAAAGACCTAATATTAGACCTAGTGACCCGAGAAAAAATTGCAATTTTTTTTGTGAGTGAGTTGGACATTTTTTAAATAAAATAAAAATCTGGTTTAATCAATAGTTCATTTGCTTATGACACTTTGACTTTAACATTCTGGATTGCTTTTTGGTCTAAGAAGTTGTCCCGTGAACAAAGTTAATTTTAATCAATAGATCTTGGAATAATAATACGTTCCACAATTGGATGTGTTTAACCCCTTCATGACCCAGCCTATTTTGACCTTAAAGACTTTGCCGTTTTTTGCAATTCTGACCAGTGTCCCTTTATGAGGTAATAACTCAGGAACGCTTCAACGGATCCTAGCGGTTCTGAGATTGTTTTTTCGTGACATATTGGGCTTCATGTTAGTGGTTAATTTAGGTCAATAAATTATGCGTTTATTTGTGATAAAAACGGAAATTTGGCGAAAATTTTGAAAATTTCGCAATTTTCACATTTTGAATTTTTATTCTGTTAAACCAGAGAGATATGTGACACAAAATAGTTAATAAATAACATTTCCCACATGTTTACTTTACATCAGCACAATTTTGGAAACAAAATTTTTTTTTGTTAGGAAGTTATAAGGGTTAAAATTTGACCAGCGATTTGTCATTTTTACAACGAAATTTACAAAACCATTTTTTTTAGGGACCACCTCACATTTGAAGTCAGTTTGAGGGGTCTATATGGCTGAAAATACCTAAAAGTGACACCATTCGAAAAACTGCACCCCTCAAGGTACTCAAAACCACATTCAAGAAGTTTATTAACCCTTCAGGTGCTTCACAGCAGCAGAAGCAACATGGAAGGAAAAAATGAACATTTAACTTTTTAGTCACAAAAATTATCTTTTAGCAACAATTTTTTTATTTTCCCAATGGTAAAAGGAGAAACTGAACCACGAAAGTTGTTGTCCAATTTGTCCTGAGTACGCTGATACCTCATATATGGGGGTAAACCACTGTTTGGGCGCACGGCAGGGCTTGGAAGGGAAGGAGCGCCATTTGACTTTTTTAATCAAAAATTGGCTCCACTCTTTAGCGGACACCATGTCACGTTTGGAGAGCCCCCGTGTGCCTAAAAATTGGAGCTCCCTTACAAGTGACCCCATTTTGGAAACTAGATGCCCCAAGGAACTTATCTAGATGCATAGTGAGCACTTTGAACCCCCAGGTGCTTCACAAATTGATCCGTAAAAATGAAAAAGTACTTTTTTTTCACAAAAAAATTCTTTTAGCCTCAATTTTTTCATTTTCACATGGGCAACAGGATAACATGGATCCTAAAATGTGTTGGGCAATTTCTCCTGAGTACACCAATACCTCACATGTGGGGGTAAACCACTGTTTGGGCACATGGTAAGGCTCGGAAGGGAAGGAGCGCCATTTGACTTTTTGAATGAAAAATTATTTCCATCGTTAGCGGACACCATGTCGCGTTTGGATAGCTCCTGTGTGCCTAAACATTGGCGCTCCCCCACAAGTGACCCCATTTTGGAAACTAGACCCCCCAAGGAACTTATTTAGATGCCTAGTGAGCACTTTAAACCCTCAGGTGCTTCACAAATTGATCTGTAAAAATGAAAAAGTACTTTTTTTTCACAAAAAAATTCTTTTCGCCTTAATTTTTTCATTTTCACATGGGCAGTAGGATAAAATGGATCATAAAATTTGTTGGGCAATTTCTCCCGAGTACGCCGATACCTCATATATGGGGGTAAACCACTATTTGGGCACTCGGCAGGGCTCGGAAGGGAAGGCGCGCCATTTGACTTTTTGAATGGAAAATTAGCTCCAATTGTTAGCGGACACCATGTCGCGTTTGGAGAGCCCCTGTGTGCCTAAACATTGGAGCTCCCCCACAAGTGACCCCATTTTGGAAACTAGACCCCCCAAGGAACTTATCTAGATGCATATTGAGCACTTTAAACCCCCAGGTGCTTCACAGAAGTATATAATGCAGAGCTATGAAAATAAAAAATAATTTTTCTTTCCTCAAAAATGATTTTTAGCCTGGAATTTCCTATTTTGCCAAGGATAATAGGAGAAATTGGACCCCAAATATTGTTGTCCAGTTTGTCCTGAGTACGCTGATACCCCATATGTGGGGGTAAACCACTGTTTGGGCGCACGGCAGGGCTCGGAAGGGATGGCACGCCATTTGGCTTTTTAAATGGAAAATTAGCTCCAATCATTAGCGGACACCATGTCACGTTTGGAGAGCCCCTGTGTGCCTAAACATTGGAGATCCCCCAGAAATGACACCATTTTGGAAACTAGACCCCCAAAGGAACTAATCTAGATGTGTGGTGAGGACTTTGAACCCCCAAGTGCTTCACAGAAGTTTATAACGCAGAGCCATGAAAATAAAAAAGAAAAATTATTTTCTCAAAAATGATCTTTTAGCCTGCAATTTTTTATTTTCCCAAGGGTAACAGGAGAAATTTGACCCCAAAAGTTGTTGTCCAGTTTCTCCTGAGTACGCTGATACCCCATATGTGGGGGTAAATCACTGTTTGGGCACATGCCGGGGCTCGGAAGTGAAGTAGTGACGTTTTGAAATGCAGACTTTGATGGAATGCTCTGTGGGCGTCACGTTGCGTTTGCAGAGCCCCTGATGTGGCTTAACAGTAGAAACCCCCCACAAGTGACCCCATTTTGGAAACTAGAAACCCAAAGGAACTTATCTAGATGTGTGGTGAGCACTTTGAACCCCCAAGTGCTTCATAGAAGTTTATAATGCAGAGCCGTGAAAATAATAAATACGTTTTCTTTCCTCAAAAATAATTATTTAGCCCAGAATTTTTTATTTTCCCAAGGGTTACGGAAGAAATTGGACCCCAAAAGTTGTTGTCCAGTTTCTCCTGAGTACGCTGATACCCCATATGTGGGGGTAAACCACTGTTTGGGCACATGCCGAGGCTCGGAAGTGAAGTAGTGACGTTTTGAAATGCAGACTTTGATGGAATGCTCTGTGGGCGTCACGTTCCGTTTGCAGAGCCCCTGATGTGGCTTAACAGTAGAAACCCCACACAAGTGACCCCATTTTGGAAACTAGACCCCGAAAGGAACTTATCTAGATGTGTGGTGAGCACTTTGAACCCCCAAGCGCTTCATAGAAGTTTATAATGCAGAGCCGTGAAAATAATAAATACGTTTTCTTTCCTCAAAAATAATTATTTAGCCCAGAATTTTTTAATTTTCCCAAGGGTAACAGGAGAAATTTGACCCCAATATTTGTTGTCCAGTTTCTCCTGAGTACGGTGATACCCCATATGTGGGAGTAAACTACTGTTTGGGCACATGCCGGGGCTTGGAATTGAAGTAGTGACGTTTTGAAATGCAGACTTTGATGGAATGCTCTGCAGGCGTCACGTTGCGTTTGCAGAGCCCCTGACGTGCCTAAACAGTAGAAACCCCCCACAAGTGACCCCATTTTGGAAACTAGACCCCGAAAGGAACTTATCTAGATGTGTGGTGAGCACTTTGAACCCCCAAGTGCTTCATAGAAGTTTATAATGCAGAGCCGTGAAAATAATAAATACGTTTTCTTTCCTCAAAAATAATTATTTAGCCCAGAATTCTTTATTTTCCCAAGGGTTACAGGAGAAATTGGACCCCAAAAGTTGTTGTCCAGTTTCTCCTGAGTACGCTGATACCCCATGAGTGGGGGTAAACCACTGTTTGGGCACACTTCGGGGCTCAGAAGGGAAGTAGTGACTTTTGAAATGCAGACTTTGATGGAATGGTCTGCGGGTGTCACGTTGCGTTTGCAGAGCCCCTGGTGTGCCTAAACAGTAGAAACCCCCACAAGTGACCCCATTTTAGAAACTAGACCCCCCAAGGAACTTATCTAGATATGTGGTGAGCACTTTGAACCCCCAAGTGCTTCACAGACGTTTACAACGCAGAGCCGTGAAAATAAAAAATCATTTTTCTTTCCTCAAAAATTATGTTTTAGCAAGCATTTTTTTAGATTCACAAGGGTAACAGGAGAAATTGGACCCCAGTAATTGTTGCGCAGTTTGTCCTGAGTATGCTGGTACCCCATATGTGGGGGTAAACCACTGTTTGGGCACACGTCAGGGCTCGGAAGTGAGGGAGCACAATTTGACTTTTTGAATACGAGATTGGCTGGAATCAATGGTGGCTCCATGTTGCGTTTGGAGACCCCTGATGTGCCTAAACAGTGGTAACCCCTCAATTCTAACTCCAACACTAACCCCCCCACACCCCTAACCCTAATCCCAACTGTAGCCATAACCCTAATCACAACCCTAACCACAACCCTAATTCCAACCCTAACCCTAAGGCTATGTGCCCACGTTGCGGATTCGTGTGAGATATTTCCGCACCATTTTTGAAAAATCCGCGGGTAAAAGGCACTGCGTTTTACCTGCGGATTTTCCGCGGATTTCCAGTGTTTTTTGTGCGGATTCCTATTGAGGAACAGGTGTAAAACGCTGCGGAATCCGCACAAAGAATTGACATGCTGCGGAAAACACAACGCATCGTTTCCGCGCGGTATTTTCCGCACCATGGGCACAGCGGATTTGGTTATTCATATGTTTACATGGTACTGTAAACCTGATGGAACACTGCTGCGGATCCGCAGCGGCCAATCCACAGCCAAATCCGCAACGTGTGCACATAGCCTAATTCTAAAGGTATGTGCACACTCTGCGGAAAACGCTGCGGATCCGCAGCAGTTTCCCATGAGTTTACAGTTCAATGTAAACCTACGGGAAACAAAAATCGCTGTACACATGCTGCAGAAAAACTGCACGGAAACGCAGCGGTTTACATTCCGCAGCATGTCACTTCTTTGTGCGGATTCCGCAGCGGTTTTACAACTGCTCCAATAGAAAATCGCAGTTGTAAAACCGCAGTGAAATGCGCAGAAAAAAACGTGGTAAATCCGCCATAAATCCGCAGCAGTTTAGCACTGTGGATTTATCAAATCCGCTGCGAAAAAATCCGCAGAGGACCAGAATACGTGTGCACATACCGAAACCCTAACCCTAACCCTAGCCCTACCCCTAACCCTACCCCTAACCCTAGCCCTAACCCTACCCCTAACCCTAGCCCTAACCCTACGCCTAACCCTAACCCTAGCCCTAACCCTAGCCCTACCCCTAACCCTACCCCTAACCCTACCCCTAACCCTACCCCTAACCCTACCCCTAACCCTAGCCCTAACCCTACCCCTAACCCTAGCCCTAACCCTAACCCTACCCCTAACCCTACCCCTAACCCTACCCCTAACCCTAACCCTATTCTAACATTAGTGGAAAAAAAAAATTTCTTTATTTTTTTATTGTCCCTACCTATGGTGGTGTCAAAGGGGGGGGGGGGGTCATTTATTATTTTTGTTATTTTGATCACTGAGATATAATCTATCTCAGTGATCAAAGTGCACTTTGGAACGAATCTGCCGGCCGGCAGATTCGGCGGGCGCACTGCGCATGCGCCCGCCATTTTGGAAGATGGCGGCGCCCAGGGAGAAGACGGACGGGACCCCGGCTGGATCGGTAAGTATGATGGGGTGGGGGGGGGGACCACGGGGGGGGGATCGGAGCACGGGGGGGGAATCAGAGCGCGGGAGGGGTGGAACGGAGCACGGGGGGCGTGGAACGGAGCACGGGGGGGCTGGAATGGAGCACGGGGGGGTGGAACGGAGCACCGGGGGGTGTGGATCGGAGTGCAGGGGGGGTGGTTGGAGCACGGGGGGGTTATTGGAGCACGGGGGGAGCGGACAAGAGCACGGGGGGGAGCGGAGCACTGGATGGAGGGGAGCCGGAGCAGTGTACCGGCCAGATCGGGGGGCTGGGGGGGCGATCGGTGGGGTGGGGTGGGGGCACATTAGTATTTCCAGCCATGGCCGATGATATTTCAGCATCGGCCATGGCTGGATTGTAATATTTCACCAGTTAAAATAGGTGAAATATTACAAATCGCTCTGATTGGCAGTTTCACTTTCAACAGCCAATCAGAGCGATCGTAGCCACGAGGGGGTGAAGCCACCCCCCCTGGGCTAAACTACCACTCCCCCTGTCCCTGCAGATCGGGTGAAATGGGAGTTAACCCTTTCACCCGATCTGCAGGGACGCGATCTTTCCATGACGCCACATAGGCGTCATGGGTCGGATTGGCACCGACTTTCATGACGCCTACGTGGCGTCATGGGTCGGGAAGGGGTTAAATAAAATGTTCCTGTGCTGAGATAATCTTATAAATGTGCCCCTGCTGTGTACTGTGTAATGGCTGTGTCTGACCGTACAGGAAGATGGTGTGGTCATACCACATCTCCTGGGCAGGGGAGGAAGCAAAGGAGAGAACACAGACAGAACAGCTCGGGATCACAAATAATTATTTATTTGAGGTAAAACATTTTTTAAAAAACAAGCAGAAAAATGTTTTACCTCAAAGAAACTATCAACTGTGATCCTGTGCTGTAATGTCTGTATACTCTTTTGCTTCCTCCCCTGCCCAGGAGATGTGGTATGATCAGACCATGTTCCTGTACGGTCAGACACAGCCATTACACAGTACACAGCAGGGACACATTTATAAGATTATCTCAGCACAGGAACATTATTTTAAAACACATCCAATTGTGGAACTTATTATTATTCCAAGATCTATTGATTAAAATCAACTTCAAAATTAAATTTGTTCTTGGGAAAAACCCCTTTAAGCTATGTTGGCACATACAGGATTCCTGCTGAATTTGGGAGCTGAATCTGCTGACGTTTGTCTGACAATGCATGTACGTATATGGAGTATTTTATACCTCGTTCACACACTCCAGAAAATATCTATCAGAGAAAGAAAACGGATTTAGAATCCATCGCATTTTCATAGATCCCCATGATTACATGGGATACCCCAAATATACAGTTGATCGTACATGGCCATTGCGAATGACAGTGCTTCAAGCTTCTCCTCTGCCACTAAAGTTGTGGTCACCTATTATCACTGCAATGTATTTTTTTGTACCGTGGAAAATAATTTATTATGTTTCTGCAATTTTCCAAAATTGAGACAAAATTTGCAGTACAGCAGAGGAAAACAAAACCACAATGTGGCTGCAGCGTATAAACGCAGCCTACTAGCACATAGCTGTTTGCAAAAACTGGACCCAAATGCCAAACTCTGCTCCGCAAAATTGGCATAGCGTTCTTAGCTACGTTAGCGAGTTGACACAGGTGTCAAGAAACGAGTGACAAAACCAAATGTAACGATACCGATCTATTCAAGCATTTCAGAATTTCCACATTTTGAAATATTTACTAAATGTACAGTTACTACATTTGTTGGACATTTGGAAGAATAATAGAGGAAAAACCGTGAGACGTTTGCGCTCTAAAGACGTTGTTTGCCTTGTCATTGTTGTGGCTCTTGAAGAAATATGTCGGTCTATGTTTTGCTTTTTGCAATCAATTAATTGCTCACTGGGGAGAGTTAGTAAGACAAGCTTGTTGGCCTGTGACCTCTCTGAGTTAATGATGTGACTTCTCATTACACCGAGTCGCTTCTAGCCTTGACCTTGGTGCAAAGAATCCAGGTGCCAATCGGAGGCTTCTCCCAGTGGGAGCGAAAGAAGCTAGTATTCCATGGGCTACAGCGGACCACCGTACAGCGCAGCGATTAGCTCATGTTCAGCTCATTACAGAGAAATGTCTTTGTCATTTGCTATAATCCTCGTTACGTACAAACCTAAAGTTTCCATAAAAACAGCACTTATTAAATCTAAATGATCTAAACATAATAAGAACATAGATACAGTAGTTTAGGAAAATAGCATCCGTCTATGTATCAGTCAATCTATAAAACACACCAAAAAAGTAATGGAAGCCCTTAGGTCAGGAGTAGAGATGAGTGGACCCGAGGAAGTTCAGCTCTGGTAATCACCCGACCTTTAGTCCAAAGTTCATACCAGAACTGAACCCGAACCCCAAAGAAATCAATGGTGACCCAAACTTTTCAGCTGGAAAATATATCTTTCTCGCATTGTCTTTCTCTTGCTCTCTTTCTTTTGCACTCTCTTTCTGCTCTTCTTTCTCTCTCTCTATATCTCTCTCTTTTTCTTTCTCTCTTTCTCTCTCTCTCTTTCTCTCTCTATCTCTTTCTATCTCTTTCTTTCCATTTATCTCTCTCTCATTCTCTATTTCTCTGTCTCTCTTTCTCTCTCTCTATTTCTCTCTCTTTTTCTTTCTCTTTCTCTCTCTTTCTCTATTTTTATCTGTCTCGTTTTCTTTCTCTTTCTCTCTTTTCTCTCTCTCTTTCTCTCTCTCTTACTCTCTCTGTCTATTTCTCTTTCTTTCTCTTTTCTCACTCTTTCTTTCTCTCTTTCCCTCTTTTCTTTCTCTTTATATCTCTATCTCTCTTTCTATTTTTCTATTTCTATTTCTATCTTTCTTTCTCTATTTTTCTCTCTCTTGATATTTCTCTCTTTATTTCTCTCTTTCTCTTTTCTTTCTCTTTTTTTTTCTTTCTCTTTATATCTCTATTTCTCTCTTTCTATTTCTCTCTTTCTATTTCTCTCTTTCTTTCTCTATTTTTATCTCCCTCTTGATATTTCTCTCTCTCTCTGTATATTTCTCTTTTTATTTCTCTCCTCTCTTTTCTTTCTCTTTATATCTCTCTATCTCTCTCTTTCTATTTCTCTCTTTCTTTCTCTATTTTTATGTCTCTCTTTATATTTATCTCTCTCTTTATATTTCTCTCTCTTTATTTATCTCTTTATTTCTCTCTTTTTCTCTGTCTTTTTCTCTGTCCTGTCAGATTTTTCTCTTTGTATTAGTAAGCCAAAACCTGGAGTGGGTGATAAATACAGACGTGGTGACGTGTTTCTATTATATTTTTCCTTTGACTGTTCCTCTCCTGGTTTTGGCTGACAATTAGGGTGACTACTCAGTAAACTTATGTTGTACATTACGTTAAAGCTAGCTCACCTCATCAGAACATTCATTAATCGCCCCATGTGATTTGATGGTGTCGACCATTGATACAAGTGTTCCAATGGTCTACAGAGCACAGAGTGCTTCGTGCCAGTTCGACCATCCACACTGTGTATATCACGAAGGAGACAGGACTATAGAAAAGGGCAAAACGCCACTAAAATAAAGTGTGAATGAATAACAATCACCTCGAAGCTTTTCATCGCCAATGGACATGTTGGATATTATTCAGTAAGGGGAATGACTTGGCAATCTTGGTTGTCAGAAAATAAAACTTAAAATACAATGTTGTGGCAGATGTTGTCTCCTCTTGAAGTGCTGGTTTCAATAAGTCGTGTTTTTTTTTTGTTGGCGTTTTTTTGGAGGGAGGTTGTCCCATTGTCTCCACCTCTTTTTCCTTCCCTTTCTTTCTTTTTCCACCCTCCTTTCTTCTTTACCTTCCTCCAGTACACACATAATTATTTCTTTCATGTAAGAGCTTATATTAATATCCCATAAAGCTGATTATATTCACATTCTAATGTTTAACGATAAATATTAACAACTGTGAATTTTTTCATTGTTATTATCGAACGTAATTGAAATGTTCTGTTTTCTTATCAATCTTGGTAAAACCTAATAAAGATATTTAAAATAAAAAAGGGGAATTAGCTCACTAGACGCTACTAAGGGCACTGTGCTAAATAAGCCCATAGACCCCGAGACAATTAGCAACTAGTGATCTGAGGTAAATCACCCAAATAGTTAATATGGAAGGCACAGAGGTATCAGGCAAATATTCATAGTTAATAGAGATGAGCGGACCTATAGTGCAGTTGTGGGCACAATAGATTTAACAAATGATGGCACAGTTTAGGAACAGTAATGGGGTTGGGACCAGTCCAGTCGATGGGATGGGGCAAGGTTATAATAAGGGGAGCATTTCTTGATTAGATTAGATAGCATGGAAGTTCAGTGTTACTAAGAAGAAGAGTGAAGTTCAAGAGCAGTAGGCTGGAGGCACGACAAGAACTTATCGTTTGCAGGGTATTGAATCTGTTGTGAATTCTGCTCTTGGGCTCCCTCCGGTGGCTATGAATGGTAGTGCTGCTGTCTTTGGATTGCAGCATTTATCAGGTGTGTCCACTTATTGCAATTTTGACTGGGCTATTTAGTCTTGCTTGATCCTTTAGTCAGTGCCAGTTGTCCATTGTTTTTGGAGGATTCACATCCCTGACTGGTCTCTCCTGTTTTGCTGTTCGTTTCAACAAAGATAAGTTCTGGCTTTGTTTTTGCTGTCCATATGCTGTGGGCCTTATAGTTTTGTGCATTTTCATGTTTTGTCTTGTCCAGCTTTGTCTGTGTAGGATTTTTGGCAGCCAAGCTATATCTCTGGAGATGCAGATATACCCTCCATGTCTTTAGTCAGATGTGGAGTTTTGTATTTTCTGTGGTGGATATTTTCTAGTGTTTTAATACTGACCGCATAGTACTCTGTCCTATTCTTTCTTTTTAGTTAGAAAGGCCTCCTTTGCTAAATCCTGATTTCAGTCTGCGTATGTCATTTCCCTCTCCTCTCACAGTCAATATTTGTGGGGGGCTGTCTATCCTTTGGGGATTTTTTCTGAGGCAAGATAGTTTTCCCGTTTCTATCTTTAGGGGAAGTTAGTCCTTAGGCTGTGCCGAGGGGTCTAGGGAGAGTCAGGTACATCCCACGGCTACTTCTAGTTGCGGTGCTAAGTTCAGGGTCTGCGGTCAGTACAGGTACCACCTTCTCCAGAGTACGTCACATGCTGCTCCTAGGCCACCAGATCATAACAGGAATCCTGTGGAACTCCTTGCAGACATTCCTGGAACGTCCAGCGCCTCGGCCTCGAGTCAATGGTTATGGAGAGAGCTAACCTTACTTCCATAACATGGAGGAGTAACGGGGAAATGCGTGAGAGGGACATGACAAATCCTGTGAGTACTGCAGAGGGTATCAGAAAATCCCTGGGTCTGAAAGCAGAGGGATAGAACAGGCTGAAAGAACGAAGAATGTGAACGTGTTCTATGCCAGGAACCTTAGTAACAGAAATGAAGGTTGTACTCAATACAACATGATGCCATCTACTGAACTGAGACTGTTTAGTAAAGTTGGACTGGTTAAGCAGAACTGGGTGTCTTCTGGTTTATGTGCGGCTGTTCCTGGATCCGGAAGCAAAGAGACAATGGAGGCCTGTGGCCGAACTGTGAGTATGCTACAGCACATGAGAATCGGGACACAGTTTATTGTAGGGTGCCCGCCCTGTGCACCTTACAAGTGAACCAGGCAGGGCTACCACTGATGATACCAGGGATCCAACCCACACCTGATGTACTGGGTCCCCAGTACACTGTAGAATGGGTTGTCATCAGTCAGGATTTGGCCCAGAAGCTGAGATCCAGCTACTAGGCCGGAATGCTGAAGTCTTACAATATAAGGGTCAACACTGTAATTATTGAGTCTTTCCATAGAATTCAAGTTTTTATCAAAAGTTTAAAAAATTCTGAAATGTTTATAATTTTACATTATTGACTATAGAAACATCTGAAAATATTTGAAAACAGACGCAGTAAACTTTGTGAAAACCAAAATTTGTGTTAGTCTAAGGCATGTTGGCCACATCTGTAGAGACATGTGAGCAGCCACTCAGGAAGATGCAGAAATAGAGTCATCTGCACTTTATAGATGACTTGTACATCAATGACAATCTGAAATGGCGGCCTTAATATGGCACTGTTACGTGTGTGCCATGTTGGATTCAGCACTAGTTTGTGTTCTCATTGTCCACACTTGGTGTAGTTGTGAATCTGCAGCGGTAGAGAATTTGGATTGTTGTGTTTTGTTCATGTTCTGTTTTGGTAGATGGTGGCGATACGTTCTGCCAGATTGTGGTCATCTGTAAACTCCTGCGGTGGTTTTGAAATCTGATCATCTGCTTACTAGGCAGCAGGATGCAGCTCGTGGTGGCGACTACGTTCTCTGTTCTTCTGCTTCAGGTTTTGGTTTCTATGATCACATTTTCGTTATATTGGGTAAAAGAAATTCAACGCCAAAACGATGCAAAAAGGATTGTCACAGTGGGGACAGTGGGGACACTGGGGATAGGTACTCTAGTCAAGAAAAAAAATTCAGATGTAAGTAAATGCTTGACCTCGTATGTTGGCCTTCTAATTCATCCTATTGTGCTAAATCACAGTCGTGGTCTTGATGCTCTCATCCCTCAAAAGAAGTTAAAAATGCTTTCGGTGCACATACCAGATAAAGATGTTCAGGAACAGTCCCATTTGTCATATTTTGTCACATGGTCTACAGCTGATCTCTGACTTCTTCATGTTCAAAGACGGGGACAGTGAACACTCCATGAGAGTATAGAGACCGAGAGTGCCAACACTGCTGGAACGGTTCCAGTAGGGCAGGTGAGAATCAGCATTTTATTTTTACCGGGGCCAAACATTTAGATCACGATGGACAACCTTTTTAGGGCCAGTATTCTTCCTTAGATGCCTGGTGATGTGTACCAGGCTAATGCTGTGATTAAGGCACCAAATATAGGTTCAAGGCAGTGAATTGATCTTGATCAAGGAACGTCTGCTTGCATCTGGACCATAAAGAATTTCCAAAAACTATAGTGCTCCAAGGCTTTTCTGAAACAGTTAGAGATTTTTAGAGCTTCTTACCAAAATCTCCGATAATGACTAGGGATGATCCAATCTAAGAAAATTTGATTTACATTTAGATGGTTAACAAAGTGAGAGGCTCACGATGTCCTGATGGTTGCGATGGAGATTTGAGGCCAATTAATGGTCTCAGGTTTATGGTGGCCTGTTAAGCCCTGTCATAAGTAGGGTCTTAGAGGCCAAGTGTGAGATGCACTGCACTACAGAAGTATTGTAGTGTATCAGAGCAGTAATCTAAGTGTAAGGGGCAAGGAAAGTTGTCTAAAGGTTCTATAAAATGTGTAACTGTAGAAAAAAAAAGCATGAAAAAACTCAAACTGTTATGGCACTAAAAATGCAGCTTTTTTGCAAAAAAAACCGTACACATAATTGATATCACTGCATATCTTGAATGAGCCGAACTTTATGAAAACTGTTGAACTTATCCTATATGGTGAACACTGTAAAAAATAAAAATAAACATGACAAAAATTTACCTTTGTTCATCATTCAGACATACACACAAAAATGGAATTATGAAATCCAAAATGTAAAAAAAACAGTATAATATAAAATAATAACGTCCACAAAAAATTAGTCCTCATATGGCTCTGTTATAGCTCTCAGAAAAAGGCAATGCAAAAACAATTAAAAAAATATATATTGATTTTTTAATGTGCAAGAGGACTTAAACCACAGGTTTATGTCCCTCGTGCTTGTCATGAAGATTCTTCTGTAGATGGCGTTTGAAGGAGACCATGATTTTCGCTATAGTTAACAGTACTGTAGTACTGCCATGTATGGTATATGCGATCGGATGATTGCAGGTTTAAGTCCCCTAAGGGGACTAGTAAATGCAGTAAAAAAGGGAAAACATTTTTTTATTAATATGAAAGAAAAAAAATGTAAATCACCCTCTTTTTGTCCCATTAAAAATAAAGCAATTATATAAAAAAAATACATATTTTTGATATAGCTGCGTTCGTAAAAGTCCAATCTATCAAAATATAAAATAAATTAATCTTATCGGTAAACAACGTAAAAAAAAAAAAAATCGAAACTCCAGAATTGCGTTTTTTGACCACTACAGCAGTACAATTAAATGCAATAAGACGCAATCAAATCTTTGTTTCTACCCCAACATGGTATCAGTAAAAATGGAAGCACGGGTACAAAAAATAAGCCCTCACACAGCCCCAGATCCTGAAAATGTAATTGTTATGAGTCTCGGAACAAGGAACACAAGCAAAATTTTTGTTTCAGTCTCAGCCCCTAAATCATGCTGCTCTCGGATTACACAGCAAAAACCTGGTGACAGATTCCTTTTAATGGTGTCACACAGAGTCTTTTTTTGACAGCAGAAAACTGAGCAGAACCTCTACATTTTTGAGGAAGGTTTAAAAAATTTCCACTGTGGGAACATAGCCTAAAACTGCCCATTTGTTCATTGAGGTGTTGTATTTCTTGCAATTGCTGGTTTCAATGAATATTAGTCTGTAGATTCATAGACTTACATGACATTATTGCTACAAATTCCTCAACTGTGACCAATTTCAGCTTCTTCTGAACCTCAGCTCCCAGTTTAGGACATCAAAAAAGTATTTGGCTGCTACAATGTTGGTTTTAGAACTTGCAAATTTCTGCCCGAGCCCCTGGGAACCTTGCTTTCCAAAACACTTCTGAATGTATCAATGGTCTCAAAGTCTCCAGAATATGGCTGCCTGTAGAAGTAGGGTCAGGTTGGTCAGGTTGGTACTTGCTACAAAGAAAGATCAAAGAAAAGATCATTTTTCTAATAGGCTGTAATTTTGTGGTTGGGAGTTTCATAACATTAGAGGATCTCAGACTTTCAATTAACACATGCTGAGAAGTTCATTAAATTCTCCACCTAGTATTATCCTGGTGTCCAGGTCCACAGTGAATTTTCAGCTACTCGGTGTCTATCATAGTGAAATAAAAGCAAACATTTTAGACTGTGATAAACTCATTGTATAGCAAAATGTATTATTATAAACTTTATTAAATTAAATTAATGTATAATTTTTTTAAATTTAGGTTGACAAATTTACCTAGGTTTAAGCCCAGTTTTGCAGCCATTTTTAATTCCTTAGTGCATCGTGGAGAAAAAAATGTAATTCTTTACTAAAAATCTTCATCTATAGCTCTGCTGTAAATCTGTGCATTTCCATGGTAACAGACTACAAACAAAGCCTGTGTAGTCTGATCCACTCTCTCATGTCTGCCTCTTACTTAATGCTAACAAACAGTTGTACAGGAGGATAATAATAATAATAATATTCATTTTTATACAGCACTAACATATTCCGCAGCGCTTTACAATTTGCCCACATTATCATCACTGTCCCCGATGGGGCTCACAATCTACAATCTGGGAGAACCCAGAGGAAACTCACGCAAACGCCTTGCAGATGTTGTCATTGGTGGAATTTGAACCCAGAACCCCAGTGCTGCAAGGCTGCAGTGCTAACCACCGAGCCACCGTCCTGCTATCACATTGAATGATTCGTTGGTGGCTCAATGCATTTTGTCACCAGATCGGTGTCTTTAATTCGAGAAAGGCACAGAAACGCGTTGGGACAATAGAGAACCATTTTGGAACATAAAAAGGTTTCTCATTTACCACAGCCCATTCAACGTGATATCATCCTCTACTATTATTCATCTGGAAGACGATTTTTCTCCTCCGGCCGCAGCAGCGTCCTACAGGTGTTGCGCCTTCACATACCACCACCATGTGAGCTCCTACTCCTGCCTTTTCCTGTCCTTACCAGGCCATACTGCACTTGCACTTTTGCCCCCCAAACAGTTCTTCAACATACATTTAGTTGGCAGACAAACGGGGAAGCCATTCTTTTGCCAATAGCTGCCAAGTATGTCTCCAAAAAGTAGACTGGGGTCTAGGGTTGCAACATATAATACATATATCCAAGAGCACACTTGTGATATCCCTCTTCTGTACTTTTGTTAGGCGTAGCAAATTTTCTTAGCATTGTTCAAGTGGTTGTCCAGGTTTAGCATTAAAATCCGCAGTCACTCTTTGACTTGTGAATCCTCATACCGTGCACCACGTGCACTGTCAAGACTCTCCGGTGCCGGCTTCAAGACCAGTCAGTATTGTGATCGCAAGTAGCAATATGCCTACTCCTGCCCACATTCCAACTAGTTGTGTCCATCCTCATGCAATACAAGTGAATGGAGTGAGGCTGCACATGTCTAATTGGAATGTGACCAGGAGTATGCATATCGCATACGTCCGGTCACATGACTGGCTGGCCTCGTCGCCGGCACCAGAGGGTCCAGTTAGTGCATCCTGTACTCAATATGAGCATTCCTTTAACAAGTCTGTGCCTAAACTTGCTTGTGTTCTAAATCAGAGTGGACTAAGACACCTGTGAACAAAAGGATTGGGCATGTTGAAATACAACTACCTGATCCTTCCCTTCCCCAACATATAGGAGACTACCGTATTTTTCGGCGTATAAGATGACTTTTTGACCCCTAAAAATTGTCCCAAAAGTCGGGGATTGTCTTATACGCCGGGTACGGCGTGTGCAGGGAGCGATCCTGCATTTCGGCGTGTGGTTCCCAGGGTCTAGAGGAGAGGAGACTCCGGTCACCTGACCGCTCATGTGACTGCGACATCATTGAAGGTCCTTCACTCACCGCATTCTCAAGAACAGAGGGAGACGCTAGCAGCGCTGTGAGCCAGGGCCCGTCCGAGGGTGAGTATATCCATGTTTTTTATTTTTATTCTTTATTTTTTACATTAATATGGATCCCAGGGCCTGAAGGAGAGTCTCCTCTCCTCCAGACCCTGGGAACCACACGCCGTATAAGATGACTGGGCGTATAAGATGACCCCCATCTTATACGGCGGGCATATCCCAAATTCCATATTTTATATGGAAAAGTTGGGGGTCGTCTTATACGCCCAGTCGTCTTATACGCCAGGAAATACGGTAATAGTTAATACAAATTAACCGTTGGTCTGAAATTTGGCAAACATTAATCTCGTATATCACCACATTTAGGCAATTGCATAATATCAGTAATACAAAATCCTTCCTGACTCCAAAATGGCAGAGTAACTCACTGGATTAGCACTGAATCTCCAGCCATCTAGTATCATTAGCCTGTAACATATATTTTACAAAAGACATCTAGAACCTTCTTAAACTTTCAGAAAATTAGCCATCACATCATCCAGTGGTAGAGCAATCCATCTCGGCACAGCTTTTACAGTAAAAAAGAATCCTATTCTATGTTAATGCAGAAGCCATCTTTTCTCTAGAAATATTAGTTTTAACCAAAAACATATGAAGGTGCATCACACTCACTTGTAGGCCACAGGCCTCCATCCTCAGGAGGTGGCGCACACAATTTAGGGGACACCAAGTTCTTTACAGCAGGTAAACATTTACTAGCTACAACAAGATCATCAGGTGGTGACTAGGGTTGAGCGACCTTTACTTTTATAGGATCGGGTCGAGTTTCACGAAACCCAACTTTTTCAAAAGTCGGGTCGAGTGAAATCGGCCGATCCTATAAAAAAGTCGGGGTCGGGGTCGGCCGAAACTCGAAACCCAATGCAGTGCATTGGGTTTCCATGGTTCCCAGGGTCTGAAGGAGCGGAAACTCTCCTTCAGGCCCTGCGATCCATATTTTAGTGTAAAATAAAGAATTAAAATAAAAAATATCGCAATACTTACCCTCTGACGCGCCCTAGTACCAACCGGGAACCTTCCTTCCTTAGAAACAGCCTTCCAGGACCTTGCGGTGACGCTCGCGGTGACGTCGCGGCTTGTGATTGGCCGCGCGGCCGCCCATGTGACCGCTCGCGCGGCCAATCACAAGCCGCGACGTCACCCGCAACGTCACCGAAGGTCCTGGAAGGGCTGATTCTTAGGAAGGAAGGCTGCTGGAAAGAAGCAGGGCGCGTCCGAGGGTGAGTATATTCCTATTAGGTATATACTCACCCTCGGACAGGCCCTGCTTCTTTCCGGCAGCCTTCCTTCCTAAGAATCAGCCCTTCCAGGACCTTCGGTGACGTCGCGGCTTGTGATTGGCCGCGCGAGCGGTCACATGGGCGGCCGCGCGGCCAATCACAAGCCGCGACGTCACCGCGAACGTCACCGCAAGGTCCTGGAAGGCTGTTTCTAAGGAAGGAAGGTTCCCGGTTGGTACCAGGGCGCGTCAGAGGGTAAGTATTGCGATATTTTTTATTTTAATTCTTTATTTTACACTTAAATCTGAATTCCGATACCAATTCCCGATATAAACATATCGGGAATCGGTATCGGAATTCCGATTCTAGATTCAAAAGATCGCCGACTTCATGGCCGACCCCACACTGGGGTCGGGTCGGGTTTCATGAAACCCGACCTTGCCAAAAGTCGGCGACTTTTGAATATTTTCGACCCGTTTTGCTCAACCCTAGTGGTGACACGTGGGATAGGGCTCAGCATTTCATGTTTCTTCCTTCCTTAATACAGTACCTCTTTAGCCCTGCCAGTCATTCATCCTGGACTATCCCCAAGTCCACGACTCCATTAGCCTAAGGGTTTTCTTGCCAACTTCAGCAGTGCACCCACGACCAGCCATCTGCCTCCCACATAATTTCATGTCCACCGACCTGCAGATGTCTGAAGACCAGGCCCGCTCCTTGGTATCTGATCCGAGCCCCAGGCTCTAGACATTACAGGAATGTTCATCAGGCAGGAATATCAGTATGGCCTCCCACTGCCTCGAACAATAGGCCTATGCTGTCCCTAGCAGCCCACTGCACCTGAACTTGGCCTTCACTGTGTACTTCTCTAACTCCCTTACTACCAGGAAGTGCCCACCTTTTATTAACACTAGTTCCCACCCACTGGGCTAGTTCTATTAACTATGTCCTATCCTATGTCCAAAACCGTTGCTAAGACACTTACTAACTAAACAGTACTTATTTTATCCCTAATCTAATCCTGTGCTATGCACTACTCACATTATTCATTAACAATTTTCATTACCATCACACATTATATAAGACGCACATCACTAGTCACAACATGTAAAACCGAATGGCACTATACACATGGCGCGATTGTGGTCTTCAGGGGTAGGAACGTAGAGGAGCAGTCCATCATTATTACATTGCGTCATGCCTCATCATCAACCACATTTGTTAATCTTCATACTACATGTCTTTAAGCTACACAAAATGGAAGGACTTTTACTTCCTCTAGTTAGTTAAGTTCGATCGTCTTCTCGGCTCTCCGCATGGAAGGGTTGTCACAAGGTACAATACCGGTGTCTTACTATGTGACAAAGAAAACTTAGGACCATCTTAGGCACAAGAACATGGTACCCGTGCATCCTCAATAGGTACAGCCTCAGGGGGTATATATCACACTATTACAATATGCTCTACGATATTACATGGTGCTTTCATTAACCACATTTCTAAATCTACATTTTTCTTGTTATTTTCCATGCTATGCCAAATGGAATGGACAATTCATTGGGTCACCAGAAGGTCATTTTAAGAAATTGATCCAGAAAATTATGACCTTGATCACTTTATGGCCAGGCAGATCACTGCACAATTGGAGAGAATTCGATACCATTGTTACTTTTCTCATGAGTGGTCATCCAAATAATCACTCCAATATCAGGAGATATGATACGTTGGGAAAGCTTTCAGTGTCTTCAGACCTCTTTTGTTGAGGTCATTGAAGCAGATTGCTTTGATTTTTACATATTTTATAGTCAAGTCTAAGTTTCTTTATTTCCTTTTATTTCAGGAAATTTTTTTCTAGTATTGTAGGACCCAAAGAAATGTAGAAAGAGAATCTTATGACTTGTTGTTATCACTAGAAAACCACTTCGGGGCATTTCTGCTACTCGCTATTCCCAAGAAATGTCAGAAATTAATTGGTCCTTATTAAGGATGACCAGTGAATGTTTGGGTTTGGCGGGTTTGGCTGAACAGTAGTTCAAAGTTCAGTTCGACATCCGAACTTGACCCTGAATCCAATAGCAGTCAATGGGCACCAGAACTTCGGTAGATTAAAATGGCTGAAAAATGGTCATATGGGGGGAAGAGCAGGACAATTTCTCTTCAATCAAATATGGAAAGTAAAAATTTTACTTAAAATAACAGAATGGAAAAATAAATAAAAAATAATAATCTTGAACCAGGAGGTGGAGGTCCAAGTGGAGGAGGAGGTGGAGGTGGACATGGAAGTGTAGGTGGAAAAGTCAGGGAAGGTTGTATCCAACACTGTTTTTTTGCTTTTTTTTTAGGGAACTGACTTAAAATAACATGGAATTAAAAAATAAAGTAAATAAATAACAATCTAGAATCAGGAGGCGGAAGTCCAAGTGGAGGGGAGGTGAAGGTGGAGGTGGTGGTGGAGGTGAAAGAGGCGGAGGAGAAAATTAACACTATTATTGTGGATATTTTGGTTTCTAGTTTTTGTTTTCTTTTTTTTTTTTTTGCTTTGTTTTTTTAATTTTGGGAGGCCCGAAAATTAAGCGAATGTCAAATAGAGTATAAGAATGGCTGGGTATGGCTGGTATAGTTGTCTAGTAAGCCAAAGGTATGGACAAGCCCTGTGGGATCCACGCATGGCTCATAAAGAGATCCATGCCGCTCCAAACAATGGGTGCCACAAGGAAAAAATCTGTTACTTATGAAAAGGAAATCCTTCCGCACAAGTGAAATCTTGCTGATTAAATTTTATTGAGCCACGGATATACCCACAGATGAGCACTTTTCACAGGTAAAATTAACCCTGCCATTTCTTATGGCTGTGTCATAGCTCTCCATAAGGGCCAATACATGTCTCTTTTGCTAGATCTCTTTGTATAGTGTTCTCCTTATGCTATGTCTAATTTCTGACACTGTGTTTCTTCTGATACCTGTGGTCTTCCTGACCCTATCTATATCTACACTCTTTATATTGTACATATCATTATACCTAGTATCACAAGATATTCCTTTTTTATATTACCGTGAATATTTAAATGGAAATGAAAACTCCTATGTCATGTAAATCCCCTATTAACAAGATGCAGTGTCTATTATACTGTATTATTATACAATATTTCATACAAAAAATATGATTTTGTTTTTGTCATATTATGAGACATATCCATGAATTTTTCTTCTGTTTTGGTATTAAATTTTGAAATGTTTCATATTCTATACAGATAAACTTGATAAAGGCCTTAGGGCCAGAACGTTGGTATGAATTCTGTCTCATATTGATTGGCTCAATAAAATGTAATTATTATCAGCAAGATTTTACTTGTGTCAAAGGTTTTTCTCTTCATAAGTGACTCAATTTAATGGACGTTAACTCCCCTACATTGGCTGTGAACAGTTGGATGTGCCTGTCTGTGATCACATCCGCTGCCGTGCTGAACACACGTTCTGACAGTACACTTGCAGCAGGGCAGGCCAACCCCTCCAAGGCATGGAGGGCAAGCTCAGGCCATGTGTCCAATTTACCATCAAGAAGGTAGTACTATAAAGTAGCATATTGTGAGTCCAAATAGTCAGGCACTCTGCTGCTACTCACTTGTCGGACTATTCTTACACCAGTCGTAAGAAGATAATATAGGAGGAATGTGGAAACCACAACAAAACGACCATACGGCAAAAAAACTATAAACAATAAAAACAACTCTTTATTAAATACAAACATTAAAATGAACGGACACAAATGGAATACAGATGTGGGAATAGTGTAGGTCACAACACAAATACTACCACGTATAAAAGACGTGCAAGCCCAGCATAAACTCCCTGCCTAAGAAAGATGTGAGTATGAGGGAGTGGACACCACTAAGGCAGAATGGCTGCGATGGACATAATTGTGCAATATAAACACATAATCCCCGAAATACCCTGCAGCAGAAATATAACCCCCATTATGAAAAAAGACTGCTCTGTCCATATATATAAGAGGAGTGCACGAGCACTTTAATGCGGGTGTACAGGGGAGATTAACCCCCTGACGAAGGAGCCTCGGCTCCGAAACGCGCGTCGGGATTCTAACGTGCGGGCCACCTATCCGACACCCGGTTAGATACCATCCTTGGACCAGGTAACCTCATAGATATATTTTTCAGCATGTGCTGTGTGCTATATGGGTAATATTGGTACCATCCTGGTTTCCCCTGGGTTCTGTGAGATTTATGCAATTATGGCTGCGTGCTGATGATGATTTTGGGTTAATCTCCCCTGTACACCCGCATTAAAGTGCTCGTGCACTCCTCTTATATATATGGACAGAGCAGTCTTTTTTCATAATGAGGGTTATATTTCTGCTGCAGGGTATTTCGGGGATTATGTGTTTATATTGCACAATTATGTCCATCGCAGCCATTCTGCCTTAGTGGTGTCCACTCCCCCATACTCACAAATTTCTTAGGCAGGGAGTTTATGCTGGGCTTGCACGTCTTTTATACGTGGTAGTATTTGTGTTGTGACCTACACTATTCCCACATCTGTATTCCATTTGTGTCCGTTCATTTTAATGTTTGTATTTAATAAAGAGTTGTTTTTATTGTTTATAGCTTTTTTGCCGTATGGTCGTTTTGTTGTGGTTTCCACATTCCTCCTACATGTGTCCAATTTGTAGACTCAGAAGTTAAATGGAGCAGACCCATCACTTAATACAAGGAGACATGTGGACATGTATTCTTCCACCATGTTGTTGTAACACTGCCTCCTGTTAATACGGAACATATCGGATGGTGGTGCCGGATGTTGTGGTGTGTTGAGAAAGTTTTTTACGTTTCGTTTATGGTGGTGGTGCCTTGTTCTTTCACTTAGCTGGTGCTGTCAGGTGGGAAGGCCATCATTAGTGCCTCTAACAGCATGCGCTTGTATTCACGCATTTTGCCTTTCGACTCCATTGAAGGAAGTAATAATGGTACGTTGTCCTCTTAGTGGGGATCCTGCAGGGTGGCCACAGTGTAATCAACACTGGTAACAATCCAGGCAACTCGGCAGTCATTGTGCAGGTACAGCAGCATTGGCTTATGTGTCCAGGCTGCCCAGAAGCAACACCAAGCTGTCCTCTGTGGGAGGTGTATGGTCTGGGCTCTCTGCATATACAGTGGGTATGGAAAGTATTCAGACCCCTTTAAATGTTTCATTCTTTGTTTCATTGCAGCCGTTTGGTAAATTCAAAAAAGTTCATTTTTTTCACATTAAGTACACTCTGCACCCCATCTTGACCAGAAAAAAAAACAGAAATGTAGAAATTTTTGCAAATTTATTAAAAAAGAAAAAATATCACATGGTCATAAGTATTCAGACCCTCTGCTCAGTATTGAGTAGAAGCCCATAGTATAGCTAGTACAGCCATGAGTCTTCTTGGAAATGATGCAACAAGTTTTTCACACCGGGATTTGGGGATCCTCTGCCATTCTTCCTTGCAGATCCTCTCCAGTTCCATTAGGTTGGATGGTGAACGTTGGTGGACAGCCATTTTCAGGTCTCTCCAGAGATGCTAAATTGGGTTTAGGTCAGGGCTCTGGCTGGGCCGGTCAAGAATGATCACAGAGTTGTTCTGAAGCCACTCCTTGGTTATTTTAGCTGTGTGCTTAGGGTCATTGTCTTGTTGGAAGTTGAACCTTTAGCCAAGTCTGAGGCCCAGAGCACTCTGGAAGAAATTTTCATCCAGGATATTTCTGTAATTAGTCGCATTCATGTTTCCTTCAATGGCAACCAGTCGTCCTGTCCCTGCAGCTGAAAAACACCCCCATAGCATGATGCTGCTACCACCATGTTTCACTGTTGGGATTGTATTGGGCAGGTGACAAGCAGTGGCTGGTTTTCTCCACACATACTGCTTAGAATTAACACCCAAATGGTCTATCTTCATCTCATCAGACCAGAGAATCTTATTTCTCATACTCTGGGAGTCCTTCATGTGTTTTTTAGCAAACTCTATGCGGGCTTTCATATGTCTTGCACTGAGGAGAGGCTTCTGTCTGGCCACTCTGCCATAAAGGCCTGACTGGTGGAGGTCTGCAGTGATAGTTGACTTTGTGGAACTTTCTCCCTTCTCTGGTGCTCAGCCACAGTGATCTTGGGGTTCTTCTTTACCTCTCTCACCAAGGCTCTTCTCCCACGATTGCTCAGTTTGGATGGACGGCCAGGTCTAGGAAGACTTCTGGTGGTCCCAAACTTCTTCCATTGAAGGATTATGGAGGCCACAGTGCTCTTAGGAACCTTGAGTACTGCAGAAATTCTGTTGTAACCTTGGCCAGATCTGTACCTTGCCACAATTCTGTCTCTGAGCTCCTTGGCCAGTTCTTTTGACCTCATGATTCTCATTTGGTCTGACATGCACTGTGAGCTGTGAGGTCTTATATAGACAGGTGTGCGCCTTTCCAAATCAAGTCCTTTCAGTTTAATTACACACAGCTGGACTCTAATGAAGGAGTAGAACCATCTCAAGGAGGATCACAAGGAAATGGACAGCATGTGACTTAAATATGAGTGTCTGAGCAAAGGGTCTGAATATTTATGACCAGTTTTTCTCTTTTATTAAATTTGCAAAAAATTCTACATTTCTTTTTTTTTCAGTCAAGATGGAGTGCAGAGTGTTCATTAATGTGAAAAAATTAACTTTTTTGAATTTACCAAATTGCTGCAATGAAACAAAGAGTGAACAATTTAAAGGGGTCAGAATACTTTCCGTATCCACTGTATACATACATATTTTTTTTCTCAGTAGCCCATGTATGTTTTGTCTAGAAGGGGAATTCCCAACCTGTGGCTCGGGAGCCACATATGGCACACAGGACCATGGTGTATGGCTTGTGCTTGTCAGTAGTGATGAGCGAGTGTACTTGTTGTTTGGCTTTTCCCGAGCACGTTTTCATTGCCTCAGCAGCATGATTTGCAGCTACTAGGCAGTTTGAACACATGTGGGGATTCCTTAGCAACCAGGCAACCCCCACATGTACTTAGGCTGGCTAGTAGCTGTAAATCATTCAGCTGCGGCAATGAAAACTAAATCTCCAAACACTAACAAATACTCGGAGACCACCAGAGCATGCTCGGGAAAACCCAAGCAACGAGTACACTCGCTCATCGCTACTTGTAAGCCAATGTGGTGCGTTAGCACCAGGTCTAGCAATCGGCTATGAAGAAAAGGTTTACAGATGGAGACTTTTGTGAGTACCAGATGGTGACTTTTATTAGTTCACCAAGATTTGATCTTCTGTATGGGGCTACATATATTGGCCTTAGAGGTTGGAGAGAGTAAGTGCTAAGTTGGACATAGGATGACACTGCCAGATAGAGGGGTGCATGATACTGGATACGTTAGCGTGGTGGGAGGGCTTGATGTGAAAATACCAAATGAAGGTAGGATGGGAGCCACATTATGCAAGTATGCTATATTTGTGTAACTTCTGTAGCTTTGGCTATCATTATACCGATAATGGCGTCTCTGGATGTCACTTCAGTGGGGCGAGGAAGGAGCTGGACCTCAATACTTGTGGGAGTGTCTGAATGTGGCTCACGACCATTATCAGAGGTTATCTCAAGGTAGGAAAGGTTGGGGATCATTAGTCTAGAAGTTGAGGTTTATGAACCGTAGACCCTTGTCTATTAATTCAGAATTATCTATCAAAGTTGCCTAAACTAGACAGATGAGTTCTTAATAGGACAGACTCCGGTTAGCATAGAGTTTTCCCAACTAGGGATACTGGTCGTAGCTTCAAGTGATAACAGATCGGAGTTAGAGAAGTCACACAATGAATGGCACACCAGGAATTTTACAAAAAGATGCTTTCAACCCCTTTAACAATTGAAAACTATAGTTTTGATTTCTTTTTTTTTCCAATGGGTCATTGTAAAAAAAAAATCATTTTATCAATGCTTCCACTCTAAGAGCAATTACAGTGTTTTAGTCTTGTGGCAAATTACTTGCCATAGTGTAAACCCTTTCCCTTTTTGTTAAGACGTCTTTACTCCACTCTGTTTTTCTTTGAGATGATTACACCTTTAATGCCTGACTAATAACTTAACACATGTTTAATTACCTAGTAAATTTCTAGCCTAAATCAATTTGCCTGTAACAGGAGTTCCTTTTCTCCTGGACTAGTGAAAGTGTTGAAAATATAAGAGTAAAGGAGGTGGCGGCGTAATCATAAGAAGTATCTGCTTCTGGAACGGAGGGGGTTACACTTAATTTGTCTTTTCAAACAAGCTCGACTATCTGCTTAACCAAACTATACCCCTTAGGGGGGAAAAGAAAAACTTAACAACATATCATGATTAATATATTACAGCTTCTGAAATAATTAGAGTTCGACAAAACTGAGGCGGGGGAAGATCTTGAGATGTGTTAAACCCAACATCATTACCATTTCATACAATTTTCTTAATGATCTTATTCGCAGCTCATTTTTTAATGCTGGCGGGTGTAACTATTTCTGCCAGTGCTGCTGTACGAGACATGAATTCTAAAACCAGAAAGAGAATAAACAAATACAATGTAGACCAGTGGGTTCTGTTCTTCATCCAAAGAACATATAAGCCCTTAGTTTGTAGGACGAATGCAACCTCTTGGCCGTGACAACAAAGAAGAGAAAACTTAGGTGGCCATACTCATTTGACTATCAAAGGTCAAGACTTCCAACTGGGGTATACTCGATGACTATCAATGTAGTAGATGTTCGGTCAATATTCATTCAGCAGATGATGTAGAAAGAGATATTGAATATGTTGAATTCCAACATGCCCAATCTTTTGTTTCTGAAGGACATATGTAATCGTAAGAGGTGTCTCAGCAGCTTATTCTCCTCTCCCCATGGATAACATTGACGAGCATGAGCATGAATGTGTAATGGGAGATCAAAGAATAGCTCTTGTAAAAACCAAGAGTGGATGTGTATGGAGAGGTGTGGATGAATACCTGTTCAGCTAACCATCATTAATGCCGTAGTCACTTTGTGTCCTTGTCCTACAAATATTTATCTTAATCTCATAAATCAGTGTTCGCAACTCCAGTCCTCAAGAGCCACCAACAAATCAAGTTTTCAGGATTTCATTAGTATTGCCCAGATGGTAATTCCATGATCTGTGCAATATTAAGAAAATCTTGAAAACATGTTCTGTTGGTGGCGCTTGAGGACTGGAGTTGGGGAACACTGCCATAAATATATCACTCATAGTAAAGTGGTGAACCCTTCAGAATATTCCATATTTTTGCATAAAAATGACGTAAAACTACATCAAATTTTCACACGAAGTCCAAAAAGTAGAGAACCAATTCAAACAATTGATTAAAAAATAATAGACTAAAAATTTTTTTTATTCAGGAAAACTATCAAATGTCACATGTCTGTGAGAAGCAAAAGTATGTGAACTTTTAGGATTAGTAGATAATTTTACGGCGAAATTAGAGTCTGGTTCTTTTCAATCAATGGGATGATATTAGGAGTTGTGTGTAGGTGACCTGTTTTATTTAAAGAACAGAGGTTTATTAAAGTCTGATCTTCACAACATGTTTGTGGACGTGTATCATGGCACAGACAAAGGAAAGTTTTGCGGACCTCAGAAAAAAAGTTGTTGGTGCTTAACAGGCTGGAAACGGTTAAAGAGTTTGGACCCCACCAGTCTACATTCAGTGTACAAATGGAGGAAATTCAAGACCATTTTTACCCTCTCTAGGAATGGTCAACCAAGAGAGAGAGTTCCTAGAACAATGTGTACAATAGTTTGCAATGTCTCAAAGAAACCCAAGGTAACCTCTAAGCAACTAAAGGCCTCTCTCACATTAGCTAATGTTAATGTTCATGAGTCCACCATCAGAAATAAATTGAATAAAAATGGTCTAGTTGGTAGGATTACAAGAAGAAGCCATTTCTCTACAAAAAGAACGTTAACTGTGGAGAGGGTGCCATAGAGAAAAACTGAAATCCATAAGATATCTATGGAGAGGAGACATTTCACCCTCACATTGGGCATATCGAATTAATTATAGCTGAGAAAGAGAAAGACTAATTATAACTGAGGAAGTGAGAGGGAGGTCACACTTCAACCACCGCAGAAGTAGGCATCTTCTGCGCTAAACATGTAAGGACAACAAGAGATTTGATCTAGGAAAAAGACACCAAGACTGAGATTCATTTAAACAGAGGCAGAAAAGTTCAATTCCCAGGCATACAATTCCTCTGATCAAAGCCTGGCTCCCAGATCTTTTCGAGTCAGTGGTCCATGATGATGAATATGGTGATTTGCATTGATCCGATATATAAGTGAGATGTATTTTTTTACATCATAGGGAAGGGACAAAAATAATGCATTCACTCTTATTACCAAAAGGCTGGCAGAACCCCTTCAAATTAATTGGTTACATGGATGGTGCTATCTATGCAATGTTTAATCTCTATAGACAGGTAATATCGTAGTAAGAAACATGATGGCAATATCTACCACCTGGGATCCAAGGGCAAAGATATCTTGAAAGTTAGGGCTCTCATAAGAGTTTAAAAGACCTAGCACATCCCACAACCAGCCACCACATGAGCTCATCAACTGAAAGTGCATGGAGATAACTTTTATCTAATAAAAAGCAGAATTTGGGTTTGGTCATTTGTCATGCTTGGAAGGTATGGCTTGCTGTGGTTCTGTCCTTTTTCCTAAGGTGTACCTCCCTCCACTAAGCTCTGAACCAGTTCTGTGACATCAGGTTAAGTAATTTTATTTTGTTATCCCTGTTATTTTATGTAATTACATATACCATATTGTTTTGTCCCCATTTGTATCATCTTTGAATATTTTTTTTAAACAATGCCTACCTTTCCGGATTAAGTATATAAAATTTAATAGCTCTGTTCCTCTTGCTCTGTAAACCGCACCTTAACCGGCATGCATAAACGATTGGTGGTGGCAACTTTGTTACTGTGGAGTTGACAGAGATGATTTCAGGGTATATGTGTGTCTACTGTATATATATATATGTATATATATATATAAAGTATATATTTAGATTCAATGCACTGGATTCAGAGGTGTATATACGATACGCACACTGGGAGTTCCCCAATAACTGGCCTAGTAATGGAAGCAGCCACGCCCTCGTCCGTTACTCATCAGTCAATTGTGTACTTAGTTCCTGAACAATATTAAGATGTTACTGTTCTTATTGACCTAATCACTTGTTGTAGAGGGATGGATTTTTAATAAAGCAAAGATGGTAGAACATTAGCTGAAGACTGAGTTCATTTGGAGTTTGCTGGGCCTTTAAGAGGCTGGGAATCGGCACAACTGTGTGGTGAGACTGAGTAGCAGAGCATTAAAAAGCAGATGGGAAAGGTGAACCGAGAAGTTTTTACACCATCTTTTCTTCTCAATATACCCATAAAGAATCTAGTTTTGGTCTTAAGACCATTTCAATACTCAACTCTCAACCTCAGATTTGTTTTCTATCAATAGGACCTGATCATTTGTCCCAACAAAATGGTTTCCATAACTTACAAAATAGGTCAAAAACGTTTTAGATCATCTTAACTGGAAATCTCTTCTGTCTGGCCATTCGATAAGTTAGTTATCGTTAGTATTTGTGCTGTCACAGTTTTGTGTAGCACAAAATGTTCATTCTTCTTGTTATAAATCACAACAGTTTATATGTTATAAAATATATTGCAGCTAAACTCCACTGAAGTGAAGGATGCTGAGCTGCAGTACCACAAACAACCTGTGAATAGAAGTGGCGCTGTCTTTTAAATAGAGCAGCCATGTTTTTCGTAATTGTATTTTCCATCTCGAAGTTGTTTTTAACTCACCATGCTGACTTTTAATTTTAATTACACGTCTAACCTTTTCGAGCTAAATTGTAGACCGGAACTAAGAAGCGTGAGTCAGCAATTGCCACATATTATACTAGAATATGGGAAATTGGTGTTTTAGTGGATGAAAAAGGCAGGGCATAATTATGGCACCTTGCAGATATATTTGTAAGAAACTGCATTGGGTCTGTATCCCTCTCCACAGTAGAATCTCAGTCTGGCCAGCCAAGAACTACAAGGCTGCACAGCGTGTGAACCGCAAGAGACTCAAAATAATTTCAGCTGAATAAGGCTCATTTTTATCTCTAAAAAACCAAAGACGAGCTCACCTACAGCACAGTCCCATTGCAACGACACATTACAAACCTCCGGAGCTATCAAATCCGCTCTATTCTCCTAATTGCTTAAGCAGACTGCTGTGAATTTCCAATTTCAATTCACCGGTTTATACAGTTGTTTTTTACATTTAATTTTCCATTGTTTATTACTGAGCCTGTTCCTAACATTTATAAGCCGCTCCCTGAAATTTCTATATCTCAACTATCGCTTCCTCCTAATAAGATCATGGTTGGGAAACTCACGCGAGAGAATAAGAATTACTCTTAAAGGGAACCTGTCACCTGAATTTGGCGGGACCGGTTTTCGGTCATATGGGCGGAGTTTTCGGGTGTTTGATTCACCCTTTCCTTATCCGCTGGCTGCATGCTGGCTGCAATATTGGATTGAAGTTCATTCTCTGTCTTCCGTAGTACACGCCTGCCGGGGATTCAGAAGCATCTAATGATGTCAAGTCTACAGAGCGGAGGATTCTGAACTGGTCCACTCCACACTGTAAACGGTGTTAGACTTCCGAGGTCATTCTGATTGACAGCCGGATCCCCGCTGACTAACTGGGCGAGCCAGCTATCAATCAGAATGACCTCGGAAGTCCCGCCAGCCCGTTGCTTCAGCAGATGCTGCTGAATCCCCAACTGGATGCTCTGTGCCAGGGAAGAACGGTGCTGTGCTCAACAGGCAGGTAAGTTGCAATCACCTGCCTGTTAGTGCTTAGGTATATTTTTTGTTTTTTTGCAAAGTCTCGGACACCCGCTTTAATTTCTAGGTGAGTAAGAAAACTGCAAATAAAAATATAGCCATGTTTTCTTACTATCTCCAAAAAATCTAGGTGAAAAAGGGGAGACCTTCTTGATTCCTGAAGGCGTTTGTAAATGTTACTAATATAGATGCCTCTAAAAAAAAAACTTTTGTAAGAAGTACAAGGATTGGTCTGCAGAGGACTGGGTGAAGATATTTTCTCTAATGAAGACCCTTTAGACTATTTGGGAAATGTAGAAGAAAGACTGTCCAGAGAAGAAGCATTGAGCGCTACCAAGAGTCCTGTGTCATGCCAACAGTCAGGCATCCTGAGACCATTCATGAGTGGGGGCTTTTCATCCATGGAGGGGGCTCACTAAAAAACTTTGCCTAAGAACACTGTCATGATAAAGAATGGGATCTAAACGTCCTCCAAGAAAACTTCTCCCAACAACCCAGGAACAATTTTGTGATGAACAATGCTTTCTCCAGCATGATGGAGACCATGTCGCAAGGAAAAGGTGATGACTAAGTGGCTCAGTGAACCAAACATTGAAAGTTTGGTTCCATGTCCAGGAAACTCCCCAGATCTCAATCCCGTTGAGAACCTGTGGACGTGGTCAATTCTCAAAAAACGGGAGGACGAACAAAAACACAGAAATTGTGAGAAACTCACGGCAATTGTCACGGGGCTACCGCGATAGAGAGGTTCCAGAGAACCACAGCACTCTGGGCCTCGTTCACACACAGTGAACAGAAGCTCTTCACCTGTATTCTGACCTGGCTGCTTTGTGCCAGCAGTGCAGGAGTTAACCTTATTGGTGAGAGCTGGGTCTCTCTCAGCTGAAGTGGATTTCTATTTAGACCCAGTCCTGACTACAGCTAGTGTCAGTAATCAGTAGGGTTGAGCGAAACGGGTCGGCCAGATTCAGAAGTCGCCGACTTTTACATAGTAACATAGTAACATAGTTAGTAAGGCCGAAAAAAGACATTTGTCCATCCAGTTCAGCCTATATTCCATCATAATAAATACCCAGATCTACGTCCTTCTACAGAACCTAATAATTGTATGATACAATATTGTTCTGCTCCAGGAAGACATCCAGGCCTCTCTTGAACCCCTCGACTGAGTTCGCCATCACCACCTCCTCAGGCAAGCAATTCCAGATTCTCACTGCCCTAACAGTAAAGAATCCTCTTCTATGTTGGTGGAAAAACCTTCTCTCCTCCAGACGCAAAGAATGCCCCCTTGTGCCCGTCACCTTCCTTGGTATAAACAGATCCTCAGCGAGATATTTGTATTGTCCCCTTATATACTTATACATGGTTATTAGATCGCCCCTCAGTCGTCTTTTTTCTAGACTAAATAATCCTAATTTCGCTAATCTATCTGGGTATTGTAGTTCTCCCATCCCCTTTATTAATTTTGTTGCCCTCCTTTGTACTCTCTCTAGTTCCATTATATCCTTCCTGAGCACCGGTGCCCAAAACTGGACACAGTACTCCATGTGCGGTCTAACTAGGGATTTGTACAGAGGCAGTATAATGCTCTCATCATGTGTATCCAGACCTCTTTTAATGCACCCCATGATCCTGTTTGCCTTGGCAGCTGCTGCCTGGCACTGGCTGCTCCAGGTAAGTTTGTCATTAACTAGGATCCCCAAGTCCTTCTCCCTGTCAGATTTACCCAGTGGTTTCCCGTTCAGTGTGTAATGGTGATATTGATTCCCTCTTCCCATGTGTATAACCTTACATTTATCATTGTTAAACCTCATCTGCCACCTTTCAGCCCAAGTTTCCAACTTATCCAGATCCATCTGTAGCAGAATACTATCTTCTCTTGTATTAACTGCTTTACATAGTTTTGTATCATCTGCAAATATCGATATTTTACTGTGTAAACCTTCTACCAGATCATTAATGAATATGTTGAAGAGAACAGGTCCCAATACCGACCCCTGCGGTACCCCACTGGCCACAGCGACCCAGTTAGAGACTATACCATTTATAACCACCCTCTGCTTTCTATCACTAAGCCAGTTACTAACCCATTTACACACATTTTCCCCCAGACCAAGCATTCTCATTTTGTGTACCAACCTCTTGTGCGGCACGGTATCAAACGCTTTGGAAAAATCGAGATATACCACGTCCAATGACTCACCGTGGTCCAGTCTATAGCTTACTTCTTCATAAAAACTGATTAGATTGGTTTGACAGGAGCGATTTCTCATAAACCCATGCTGATATGGAGTTAAACAGTTATTCTCATTGAGATAATCCAGAATAACATCCCTCAGAAACCCTTCAAATATTTTACCAACAATAGAGGTTAGACTTACTGGCCTATAATTTCCAGGTTCACTTTTAGAGCCCTTTTTGAATATTGGCACCACATTTGCTATGCGCCAGTCCTGCGGAACAGACCCTGTCGCTATAGAGTCCCTAAAAATAAGAAATAATGGTTTATCTATTACATTACTTAGTTCTCTTAGTACTCGTGGGTGTATGCCATCCGGACCCGGAGATCTATCTATTTTAATCTTATTTAGCCGGTTTCGCACCTCTTCTTGGGTTAGATTGGTGACCCTTAATATAGGGTTTTCATTGTTTCTTGGGATTTCACCTAGAAACCCGATTTTGGCAAAGTCGGGTTTCATGAAACCCGACCCGACCCCTGTGTGGGGTCGGCCATGAGGTCGGCGATCTTCTGATCTGGAATCGGAATTCCGATACCGAGTTCCGATATGTTTAAGATATCGGGAATCGATATCGGAATTCATATTTAAGTGTAAAATAAAGAATAAAAAAAAAAAAATATTGATATACTCACCCTCGGACGCGCCCTGTTTCTCACCGGCAGCCTTCCTTCCTAAGAATGAAGGGCCTTCGATGACGTCGCGGCTTGTGATTGGTCACGTGAGCGACGTCATTGAAGGTCCTTCAGGCACTCATTCTTAGGAAGGAAGGCTGCCGGTGAGAACCAGGGCACGTCCGAGGGTAAGTATATCAATATTTTTTATTTTGATTCTTTATTTTACACTTAAATATGGATCCCAGGGCCTGAAGGAGAGTTTCCTCTCCTTCAGACCCTGGGAACCATTAGAAACCCAATGCACTGCATTGGGTTTCGTGTTTCGGCCGACCCCGACCCCGACTTTTCTATAGGATCGGCCGATTTCACTCGACCTGACTTTTGAAAAAGTCGGGTTTCGTAAAACCCGACCCGATCCTATAAAAAGAAAAGTCGCTCAACCCTAGTGATCAGTTGTACTGCCTGGCTGGAGGTTGAAGGAGCATAGTGTTGGTGTTTTGGTTGCTTGCTAAACCTGCTTTCCTTCCTAAGTTTATTCCTTCTCTTCGTTCCTCTGTGGTTGTGTGAGCATTTGGTGAGTTTGAGTCTTTTAGTTACCATGTCTGTATACCCTGTTATTTGTTGTATTATTACACTGGTGCAGTATACCTCCTTTTGGGGGGAGAGGGGGCCACTGATAGGGCCTGCACAGGAGACTGGGATACGCTGGCGGCTTGGGCCTCCTAACCATCATAGGTACCCCTGAGATAAGGGAAAGCCAGGGCCCCATTAAAGTGGTAGGGACAGGTGCGGGTCCTAGTACGCCGTCCTGCCCCTTTATCGCCGCTTACGGCGTGACAGCAATAGTCAAGAATTTGTCCCATAAGTCGATATCCAGCTGCCAGGGAAAAGGGCAGAAGTTTTGTAAAATAAGGGACAACACTGTATACATTGAGTTTTTCCATAAACTTATGTAATTGTCAATAAAAGTTTAAAAATTTATGAAATGTTTAGAATTATATTTCAGTAACCAAAGAAACATCAGAATAGGGATCTAAAAATTCTGAAGAGGCAAACTTTGTGAAAACCCAAATTTTTGTCAGTCTCAAAATTTAGGACACGTATATCCTTGGGAAGATTTTTTCCTTAGAGGATCTGACTCAAATCTACTTAGTGAGGATATTCATAGGAAGTTCAGGATTATGTAAAAAAAAATCTCCAGTTTGGATGAAAATATGTTTAACCCTTAAATAATCTTTATTGTCTTATCTAGAGTACTTTACATTTAGTTTTCTTTTAATATTACCAAATAAAGATTGAAATTAGTGATCTGGTGTCCATCTACCTTTGGCAAGAAGACCTTTATATCTTAAAGAAGTCCTGTTTGATTTAAGTCTAAGCTTCATGATTATGTTTTGTTAGATAACTTATCCAGTAAAGGTACCGTTACACTAAACGATTTACCAACGATCACGACCAGCGATACGACCTGGCCATGATCGTTGGTAAGTTGTTGTGTGGTCGCTGGGGAGCTGTCACACAGACAGCTCTCTCCAGCGACCAACGATCAGGGGAACAACTTGAAACTGTCTTCAACGATGCCGAAGTCCCCGGGTAACCAGGGTAAACATTGGGTTACTAAGTGCAGGGCCGCGCTTAGTAACCTGATATTTACCCTGGTTACCATTGTAAAAGTAAAAAAAAAAACACTACATACTCACATTCCGATGTCTGTCACGTCCCCCGGTGTCAGCTTCCCTGCACTGTGTAAGCGCCGGCCGTAAAGCAGAGCGGTGACGTCACCGCTGTGCTCTGCTTTACGGCCGGCCGGCGCTGACACAGTGCAGGGAAGCTGACGCCGGGGGACGTGACAGACATCGGAATGTGAGTATGTAGTGTTTTTTTTTTTTTTTTACTTTTACAATGGTAACCAGGGTAAATATATCATAAAGATATCATTAGCGGGATCGTTGCTACGTCACAAAAAGCGTGACGTTGCAACGATATCCTTAACGATATCGTTATGTGTGAAGATACCTTAAGTAGAAGGCAGGACAGACAGAGCCTAGATGTAATACCTAAACAATAATACTAGAGAATAAAGGAATCCTGACAATTATCTCCCAATCATTGTCTCCTGACCTCTCCGGGAATGTGTGTGAATAGATCCTAATAGACTATGGCAGCTGGATTCTTTCAGTAGAAAACATTCACAGCTCCAATAACACCATCCCAATCATTATTTTTGAGGCAATTAGGATATCCCCTGGACTTGGACGAGAGGGGTCGACATAAATTACACCATTTTTTTGCTTTATAAGTCTTTTTATTTTTTGCATTGACCCATGCTATATTTACGCAGTTTTCCTCCACCATCTGTGAGACGGCTCATTAAGTATTGAATGGTGGGAGGGAGCAGCGAGATGAAATGAAATGTCAGCTCAAAGGTTTTTAAGTGCATGAGAAAGCCTGCGAGTCATGTAACTGTTTGTCTACATATTCCAACAAAATTTTATATGTCGAAACGAAAACAAACAAGGGTAGTACAATCAATCCGGACCCATCCTTCCAGAGGTCTGCAGCAATGGTCTTCACTTTGCAGCCACATAAGTATTTCTGATGTCTTCTCAGGGGACAAACGTTTGAGGATGTGGGAGACACAGTCATTGAGTTAGGGTACCGTCACACAGTGCAATTTTCATCGCTACAACGGTACGATCCGTGACGCTCCAGCATCGTAACAATATCGCTCCAGCGTCGTAAACTGCTGTCACACTTTGCAATCTACGACGCTGGAGCGATAATTTCATGACGTATGTGCGATGTAGAAGCCGTTGGTTACTATGCGCACATCGTATACGATATATGTTACACCATGCGATCATGCCGCCACAGCGGGACAATAGACGACGAAAGAAAGTTTCAAACGATCTGCTACGACGTACGATTCTCAGCGGCGTCCCTGATCGCAGGAGCGTGTCAGACACTGCGATATCGTAACTATATCGCTCGAACGTCACGAATCGTGCCGTCGTAGCGATCAAAATTGCACTGTGTGACGGTACCCTTACTGAGCCTGTCTTGTTCCATTTACATTGTTATGGTAATTATGGCCTATGATAAGAAAACAGGATTATTTGAGGGAAAAAACAGGAGTCTTTTATTGGACTGACACAGACGCTATGTCAATTTAACACCTTTGTGGCTAGAGGAATAGACAAGGCTTTAAAGTCTACTAACTGCTATCTCCCCCTATTCCTCCAAACACAGAAGCTCTCTTGCTTTGCAGCATTTTTCATCAGCATAACTTGGTGCTCCTGGGCCCCAATACAAAATCTGCAATCGGGTCCCCAACTTCCACGTGCCAATTCTAACGGACCCCATACACATTGGATAAAAGTTGGCCAAATTTGAATATTTTAGCGGGATCAGCCAAAAGTCTGTGATTTAAGGGTGCTTCCCAACTCTCCCCAAACCGATGTTTTTGGGAGAGAGAAGGCTCTGGCCTGTTGAAGTTCAATGGTTGATGACTTTGTATGGCAAATACAACACAGGAGCAGGCTTCCAAGCCAAATGTTTCTTTGTATGGGTGAGTTAGGAGATGTCAATAGTCAGAGCTCACTGACACACTAACAGGACTTAGATCAAGTTCACACTAGCGTTCGGGGGCTTTACGGAGGGCTGCGTATGTCCTCCGTTAAGCCCTGCCTACTTCCATATACTTCTGCATGCGTCCTGCGTACCTATCTTTAACATTGGGTACGCAGGACATGCAGATGTATGCGGATGCGTTGTTTTGACCGCCGACCGCATGGGAACGCAACAAGTTGCCTTTTGTGCGGACGGTGGGAGCGTCAAAATGACGCATCCGCTTACATCCGCATACATCCGCATGTCCTGCATACTCAATGTTAAAGATAGGTACGCAAGACGCATGCAGAAGTATGCGGAAGTAGGTGGGGCTTAACGGAGCACGTACGCAGCCCTCCGCAAAGCTCCCGAATGCAACTGTGAACCCGGCCTTAGAAATGCTCCAAATATTTTTTTGCAAGAAAGCACCAGAAAAAAGTCAGAGATGCTTACCTGCCCAGGCCTCCAAATAAATGCACTATCAGGGTGTAGTGGACCCAATTAAACATGGCAGTAACACAGGTGCAGCAATACCGATGAAACAACCACTTTCAATCTAGTGTGTGGATGTTTGGTATATTAGTGCACAAAAAATGATAAAAATTTGTATGCAGCGTTGTTCACATCAGGTGATGCAGACCATCTGGCTTACAGTGTATTAGTGAGGCCCATACTCTTAGATCAGGCGGGCTGCCAAGCGCTAACCAAAATGCATCCTGTGTGAACAGAGACCAGAGTTTACACAGCCATCTGGGCCCAATTGCACCCTGAAAAAGAAATAAAGCGCACAAAACACATATCAATATATGTGAGGTATTATTTGATATTATGGCCAAAATATGGAAGCTCGCAACCCACGTCAAGGGTCCCCACATTTGCGAGTCCTATCACTAAACAACAACAAAAAAATTGAGAGTGCAATGTGAGAAACTCGCACAAGTCTCTCGCATCAATACCCGGCACAGCCGCAGGCACTCGGGACCGGAGCGTTCAGCTACATAGAAATACATGCAGTCGCACACTCCGGTCGCGAGTGCCGGCGGCATTGCCGGGTACTGATGCGAGAGACTCGTGCGAGTTTCTTGCCTTGCACTCGCAATTGTAGCCCCGGACTAATACTACAGTCTTGGGGTCAAATCAGTCATTATTGCCAAAGTGCAACGTCTCCCTTTGAATCCTGTATATTTAGACCCCGAATGTATTTCTATACTCAGTGAAGATTGTGCTTAACACCATCCTGACATAAGATGTATATTTACACCATATGTAGGGTCCCTGACTTTGATGCGTCATCACACACCGAGAATGGATCTTTCATAATGCAGTGCAAGCACAAGAATAGACTTGGTAGAGTATAAGTACTGTTCATATAGTTAAGTGGTTTAGCAATGGTATAGAACATAAGGTAGGAATGATAGGATAGGATAGGATATAGTTAATATATAGAACAAGCCCAGTGCACCCACTGGGATAAGTGTTAGTAAAAAGTGAGCACTTCCTGGTAGAGATTTAGATAGGGATGTAGCATGACAAGGTCAAGTTCAAGTGGAGTGGGCTGCTAGGGACAGCATGTACCAGTCGTCCGAAGTAGTGGGAAGCCCTACTGTAATCCAGAGTGGATGCCCCTGTCACATCCGGAGCCCAAAGTCTGGCATAGGGGTTGTCAGACACATCATGTCCTCTGGCGTACAGTGGAAGATGGACAGGGACGCGTGTAGATGGAAGGTGGTGGATCCCGGGTGCCTGGAGACAGCAGAAGTCTATGTCCTACAAGTGGGTGTGATGCACCCAACACCTTTCATCACTGGGACTGGGACCCTGCTTTCCTGTAGAGTGCCAGAGCATAACCAGACAGTAGCTTGATCATGACTACCGCTCTCAGCAACTTTACAGATAATAAAAATATTCTACAATCTATATATTTTACATAATTAAATAACTGTCATAGAAAATCTCATCTTCATAAATCCAACTTTTTGATTTTGTTGCACCTTCTGGTGTATTTCACAGCTTTTCCATTTACGTGGTTACACAAATGATGTAAGAGCTAATTTGTTCATCTTGCGCCAGCTGCTATGTACATTTCTGATATGCGCTAGCCCCAGTCTACAGCGCCGTGAGGCTGCAATGATTCATTCACTCCTTGTTGGAGTGCAGGACAAAATAGCTGATTCAAAAATAGATGTTCAGATCTTAATGCGGTCACTTATCAGATCTCTACTCTCCGCCAAATGTGGGAGCCAACATGTTGTTCATGTGTAACACAACATTCATTGCTGAAAATGATGTGTACGCGGCACATCTCCAGTATTACAGTAGCGGGCCAACTCACAATTAGTTTCCCTACCTGGATGGTATTTGCATACATTCTGCATGTTACCAAATAATATAAATTTTACAACTTTTTCTGAGGGTGTAGATATGAGGTGTAGATTCTGAGGTCCTCAACCCATGAGAAAGGTAAAGAAGGACACATAGGTATTTAGTTTCTCTGCTCTGCATTTTTATCTCTATACCTCGTAGGCTAGGATAAGTTGCTTTCTACTGCCCAAAGGAACCTATCATTTGGTACACATCTCTGCTGTGAGTCCTTCCTTAGTTGTCCTCCTGGTTCGTGATATCCGAAGTGGCATCATCTTACACTTCCCATCTCTGGATATCTCGATCCATGAAAAAAAGTGAAGAAGGTCATCTCCATAGAAGCTATTAATTCCAACAATGAAGTGGAAAGTTGTTGCAACATTTATGGAGTGGTTCTTAGCAGCTACACCCGAACAATGAAGGACGCTAAACAGCTATAGGTGATCCCAATGGAGATAGAGAATATCGTGAGAACATTCTCCATCCAACATAGGCGTCTTTGCACGTGACATTGCTGCTTGCAGATATAAAGTATGATGTGACATAGTCCTTGGGGACCTGTAATAATAGAAATGTAGGCACTTTATATGTTGCCATATTGAGGCTCCATACATATAAATATACTTTATTTTTTTATTATCATTTTTTCCTGTCTGTGACCAATTCTGCTAATGGACTGATGCCTGTGGGAAGATAGATGAACACATAGGCTTTACTTCTGCTCCGTTCACTGGTCATCATGAGAGGCTTTAGTTAGAAAAGATCAAGGGTCAAGCAGAATAGCAAGTGCCCAGAATCAATGAGTCACTCAACGATAGAAGCACTCGGATAGCAAAATAAAATGTCAAATAACATCTGCTGACTCTTCTATCAAGATAGAAATATGACATTGCCACCTTCCACAGCGTTCCCCGCTGTTCTTCCACTCACTGATGTAACCACCTCACTGTACAAGCCTGCCGGAGGGCACAAACAACTCACCTCGGGAGGCTCCTCAAGAATCAACATGTATGGAGGGAAGCAGGTGGTGTCAGGTGGCAGCCTGGAAAGTCTAAGTGGGATGTTCTTGATCACTATAAAGCTGGCAGACAATAGGTGAAAGATCAAGCAAAAGTTGTAAAGACAAGAAAAATGTTGTGTAAAGTTACAAGACAGGCAACAGATGGTTGCAGACATACCTGCGGAAAAATATTCCAGTAGTCTTAAAAGACCAGAGTTTTTAACATACGTATTCGGTAAAAGAATGAATTTTCACATGATAATAATAAATTAAAACTGATAGGATCTTTAATATGGCCTTAGTTTGTATAAAGTTGTGGACTATTGCACCATTAAATTATAAGCTGGCGTGTTAAAGGGGTTGTCCGGGACTAATTAGTTGATGACCTATCTGTAGGACGTAACTGAGCTTGGACAACTCCTTTAACCTGCCAAAGCAGAAGAAGAGAAGAACAAAGATCAGCTCCCCAATGAGTGGACTTGGCTCACTATTCATTCTTGTACATGATTGTCCATTCATTTCATTTGCTAAGGTGATTGAACATGTTCTTGGATAAGGGGTCATAAACTTTTTTAACAAGGGTAATAATGAGGACTTCTCTGGTATTCACGTCAACAAATCTTTCACATTGGCTTGAAAATGTTTCCCGCAACTACCCCATTGCCTTTGGGCATTAGAGAGAACTTGTCCGCATGCTTTTACATATGGAATCAAATCTGTTTTGGGTTCCCAAAAGGAAGTGGGCACAGCCCAGGATTTCTATATTCATTATTATAATAAGTAATCCTACAATATTTACTTAAAAAAGGGTGTGGGAATTAAAGGGTTTTCCAACTTTGTAAAAATATGCAAAAGTATTTACCTGTGTCTGAAAAATCACTTGGTGTCACCATGTTTTCATTCTTGTTACTGTGAGCAGCTCTGTCCTAAACCTTTGTTTTGATGCTCTCAGGGCTTATTGATGGGATTTTTAGTCCAAGATTGAATTTTTTTGATTTGTTTCTCTTTTTTCAGACATTGCTCCTATTCACAGCTACCTAAACACCTCTCTATTACAATGTCCAACATCACTTATGAATAAATGTCGCCATCTCCTGAACGAACAGTGTAGGCCAGAACTAAAAGTTGGAGGAAGCATTTCTGGAGGGAAGAACTTGAAGGGGACGTTGGGTCAGGTGGTATCTGTGGTGTAGTTGTCAAATATAAAAGTCTGGAATAGTACAAAGGGCATTCATTAAAGTTTTCCCCTGACCCACTTCTATTTATCAGGGTCAGAGAAAATCTTTAATGAATGCCCCTCGTGAGGTGGTAAGACAGTTGGCACCAGCAAGCGAGATAGAGAGGACTAGGGTTGAGCGAAACGGGTCGTTCATTTTCAAAAGTCGCCGACTTTTGGCAAAGTCGGGTTTCATGAAACCCGATCCGACCCCTGTGCGGGGTCGGCCATGCGGTACGCGACTTTCGCGCCAAAGTCGCGTTTCAATGACGCGAAAAGCGCCATTTCTCAGCCAATGAAGGTAAACGCAGAGTGTGGGCAGCGTAATGACATAGGTCCTGGTCCCCACCATCTTAGAGAAGGGCATTGCAGTGATTGGCTTGCTGTCTGCGGCGTCACAGGGGCTATAAAAGGGAGTTCCAGCCGACCGCCATGTTACTGCTGCTGATCTGAGCTTAGGGAGAGGTTGCTGCCGCTTCGTCAGAAGCAGGGATAGCGTTAGGCAGGGTCCATTAACCACCAAACCGCTTGTGCTGTAGCGATTTCCACTGCCCAACACCACCTTCGGTGTGCAGGGACAGTGGAAGCTACATTTTTTTTTTTTTCCCCTCAGCGCTGTAGCTCATTGGGCTGCCCTACAAGGCTCCCTGATAGCTGCATTGCTGTGTGTACGCCGCTGTGCAAACCAACTGCTTTTTTCAAAGCACAAATCCTCTTGTTCCTTCCTTTCTGCACAGCTATCTTTTTGGTTTGTCCACACTTTTTATTTAATTTGTGCATCAGTCCACTCCTTATTGCTGCCTGCCATACCTGGCTGAGATTACTGCAGGGAGATAGTAATTGAAGGACACTCCCTGTTTTTTTTTTTTTTTTTGTGGGAGATTAAGATTGACATTTCTGCTAGAGTGCCATCTCTGTCTGTGTCATCTCTCACTCAGTGGGCCATAGAAAGCCTATTTATTTATTTGCTTGATTTGGGTTATAAAATCTACCTGAAAAAATCACTACATCAATCAGTGGGAGAAAAATATTGGCCTCAGGGCTTGTGTGCCACTCTTGACTCCTGTGTGCATCATCACTCACTCAGTGGGCCATAGAAAGCCTATTTATTTTTTTGCTTGATTTTGGTTCTAAAATCTACCTGAAAAAATCACTACATCAATCAGTGGGAGAAAAATATTGGCCTCAGGGCTTGTGTGCCACTCCTGACTCCTGTGTGCATCATCACTCACTCAGTGGGCCATAGAAAGCCCTTTTTTTTTTTTTTTTTGCTTTATTTGGGTTCTAAATTCTACCTGAAAAAATCAATAAATCAATCAGTGGGAGATTAATATTGGCCTTTGGGCTTGTGTGCCAGTCCTAAGCGTGCCATCTCTCTCTCTCAGATAGTGGGCCATAGAAAGCCTATTTATTTTTATTTTTTTTTATTGGGTTTATAAATTTTCCCTGGAAAAAAAAAAAAAGTGGGAGATTAATATTGGCCTCTGGGCTTGTGTGCCAGTCCTGAGCGTGCCATCTCTCTCACAAATAGTGGGCCATAGAAAGCCTATTTATTTATTTTTTTTTGGTTTTATAAATTCTCCCTTAAAAAAAAAAAGGGAGATTAATATTGGCCTTTGGGCTTGTGTGCCAGTCCTAAGCGTGCCATCTCTCTCTGTCTCTCAGATAGTGGGCCATAGAAAGCCTATTTATTATTTTTTTTATTGGGTTTATAAATTTTCCCTGGAACAAAAAAAAAAAGTGGGAGATAAATATTGGCCTCTGGGCTTGTGTGCCACTCCTGACTCCTGTGTGCGTCATCTCTCACTCAGTGGGCCATAGAAAGCCTTTTTTTGTTTTATTTGTTTTCTAAATTCTCCCTGAAAAAATCATTTTATTTTATTTGGTTTCTAAATTCTTCCTGAAAAAATGATTTTATTCTATTTTTTTTTTCCTAAAATCTCCCTGAAAAAAACAAAAAAAAAACAAATCAGTGGGAGATTAATATTGCCCTTTCTGCTTGTGTGCCAGTCTTGACTCCTGGGTGTGCCATCTCTCTCTCTCTCTCTCCAATTGTGGGCCATAGAAAGCCTATTATTTTTTTTAGCTTGATTTGGGTTCCAAAATCTACCTGAAAAAATCACTACATCAATCAGTGGGAGATAAATATTGGCCTCTGGGCTTGTGTGCCACTCCTGACTCCTGTGTGCGTCATCTCTCACTCAGTGGGCCATAGAAAGCCTTTTTTTGTTTTATTTGTTTTCTAAATTCTCCCTGAAAAAATCATTTTATTTTATTTGGTTTCTAAATTCTTCCTGAAAAAATCATTTTATTCTATTTTTTTTTTTCCTAAAGTCTCCCTGAAAAAAAAAAAAAAACAACAAATCAGTGGGAGATTAATATTGCCCTTTCTGCTTGTGTGCCAGTCTTGACTCCTGGGTGTGCCATCTCTCTCTCTCTCTCTCCAATTGTAGGCCATAGAAAGCCTATTATTTTTTTTAGCTTGATTTGGGTTCCAAAATCTACCTGAAAAAATCACTACATCAATCAGTGGGAGATAAATATTGGCCTCTGGGCTTGTGTGCCACTCCTGACTCCTGTGTGCGTCATCTCTCACTCAGTGGGCCATAGAAAGCCTTTTTTTGTTTTGTTTTCTAAATTCTCCCTGAAAAAATCATTTTATTTTATTTGGTTTCTAAATTCTTCCTGAAAAAATCATTTTATTCTATTATTTTTTTTTCCTAAAGTCTCCCTTAAAAAAAAAAAAAAATCAAATCAGTGGGAGATTAATATTTACATTTGTGCTTCAGTGACAGTCCTGCGTGTGTGGCATCTCTCTCATTTGTTGCCACCAACAACAGAGTGTGTAACATTGTGCCTGATTTTCGTTGTGGTCTCACTCACCTGTAAAGGGGTAGCTAAATCATACTGAAGTTATAGCTCACCGTGTAATTTGTGTGACAGCAACACATACCGTTAGTTTGTTTACATTTTTAAAACAATGAGGAAGTATGGTGGAAGAGGTCGTGGCCGGGGGCGTTCATTGTCAGCTGGTAATGAGGGTAGTGGTAGTGGTGGAGCATCAGCTGGTCGTGGGAAAAAAAATATTGCACCTAAGTCTGGAGCTGTGGAGCCAGGTTCGTCGTCTGGCTACACAAGGCATCGAACGCTCCCTTTTCTGGGAGTAGGAAAACCGCTTTTAAAGCCGGAGCAGCAAGAGCAAGTTTTGGCTTATCTTGCTGACTCAGCCTCTAGCTCTTTTGCCTCCTCTCGTGAAACTGGTAAATGTCAAAGCAGCGCGTCGTTAGTGGATGTTCACGGTCAGGGACAAGTCGCTTCCTTGTCCTCTTCAGCAAAAACAACAACAGAGAAGAATGCAGCAGGCGACACAACGGGTTACTCCATGGAGCTCTTTACACATACCGTCCCTGGCTTAGAAAGTGAAGCAGTTAACAGTCCATGCCCATTACAAGTTGAATCTGACATGGAGTGCACTGATGCACAGCCACAGCCAGACTACTATGCTGGTCCTTTGACTCAGACCACAACATTGCCCTCGCAGGGTGCTGATCAAGAATCAGACCCTGATGAGACTATGTTGCCCCATCACGAACGCTATACCACCGACCGACACGGTGACACAGACGAAGTTGCACACGAGCTACAAGAAGAGGTAATAGATGACCCAGTTCTTGACCCCGATTGGCAGCCATTGGGGGAACAGGGTGCAGGCGGCAGCAGTTCTGAAGCGGAGGAGGAGGGGCCGCAGCAGGCATCAACATCGCAACAGGTTCCATCTGCCGGGCCCGTATCTTGCCCAAAACGCGTGGCAAAGCCAAAACCTGATGGAGGACAGCGTGGCCATCCGGTTAAAGCTCAGTCTGCAATGCCTGAAAAGGTATCCGATGCTAGAAAGAGTGCAGTCTGGCATTTTTTTAAACAACATCCAATTGATCAGCGCAAAGTCATCTGTCAAAAATGTTCAACTACCTTAAGCAGAGGACAGAATCTGAAAAGTCTCAATACAAGTTGCATGCATAGACATTTAACCACCATGCATTTGCAAGCCTGGACTAACTACCAAACGTCCCTTAAGGTTGTAGCACCCTCGGCCAATGAAGCTAGTCAGCAACGCAACATCCCTTCCGGCAGTGTAGGGCCACCATTTTCTGCACCACCTGCAGTATCTGTGCAGGTTTCTTTGCCAGGCCAAAGCAGTCAGGGTCAGGGAATCACCAGTTTCGTAGTAGGAAACACTGCATCTAGGGCACCGGCGGCAACAATACCATCTCCCACCGTCTCTCAGTCTGCCATGTCCACCGGCACTCCCGCTAGTTCCACGATCTCCAGCTCTCCAGTCCAGCTCACCCTACATGAGACTATGGTTAGAAAAAGGAAGTACTTAGCCTCGCATCCACGTACACAGGGTTTGAACGCACACATAGCTAGACTAATCTCGTTAGAGATGATGCCCTACCGGTTAGTTGAAAGCGAAGCTTTCAAAGCCCTGATGGACTACGCTGTACCACGCTACGAGCTACCCAGTCGACACTTTTTTTCCAGAAAAGCCATCCCAGCCCTCCACCAGCATGTTAAAGAGCGCATCGTCCATGCACTCAGGCAATCTGTGAGCACAAAGGTGCACCTGACAACAGATGCATGGACCAGTAGGCATGGCCAGGGACGTTACGTGTCCATCACGGCACACTGGGTAAATGTGGTGGATGCAGGGTCCACAGGGGACAGCAAGTTTGGGACAGTTCTGCCTAGCCCATGGTCTAGGAAACAATTGGCTGTAGCCGTTCGCACCCCCTCCTCCTCCTCTTCGTCCTCCTGCAGAAGCGAGAGCTCGTCCACAGACCGCAGTCGCACAACCACTCCATCCGCAGCTGCCACTATTGCACACCAGGTCTCCCATTATGGGGCAGCTACTGGCAAACGTCAGCAGGCTGTATTGGCTATGAAGTGTTTGGGCAACAACAGACACACCGCGGAAGTTCTGTCTGAGTTCTTGCAGAAAGAAACGCAGTCATGGCTGGGCACTGTAGATCTTGAGGCAGGCAAGGTAGTGAGTGATAACGGAAGGAATTTCATGGCTGCCATCTCCCTTTCCCAACTGAAACACATTCCTTGCCTGGCTCACACCTTAAACCTGGTGGTGCAGTGCTTCCTGAAAAGTTATCCGGGGTTATCCGACCTGCTCCTCAAAGTGCGTGGACTTTGCTCACATATCCGCCGTTCGCCCGTACACTCCAGCCGTATGCAGACCTATCAGCGTTCTTTGAACCTTCCCCAGCATCGCCTAATCATAGACGTTGCAACAAGGTGGAACTCAACACTGCACATGCTTCAGAGACTGTGCGAACAGAGGCGGGCTGTTATGTTTTTGTGGGAGGATACACATACACGGGCAGGCAGTAGGATGGCAGACATGGAGTTGTCAGGTGTGCAGTGGTCGAAGATTCAAGACATGTGTCAAGTCCTTCAGTGTTTTGAGGAATGCACACGGCTGGTTAGTGCAGACAACGCCATAATAAGCATGAGCATCCCCCTAATGCGTCTGCTGATGCAAAGTTTGACGCACATAAAGGATCAGGCGTCTGCAGCTGAGGAAGAGGAAAGCCTTGATGACAGTCAGCCATTGTCTGGCCAGGGCAGTGTACAGGACGAGGTAGCGGGCGAAGAGGAGGAGGAGGACGAGGAGGATGATGGGGATGATTATATTTTTAATGAGGAAGCTTTTCCGGGGCCACTGGAAATTGGTGGCGCGGCAAGGCCGGGTTCTGGTTTTTTGAGGGACACAAGTGACGTGGATTTGCCTGAAACTGCCCCTCAACCAAGCACAACTGCAGATTTGAGAACTGGAACTTTGGCCCACATGGCGGATTATGCCTTACGTATCCTCAAAAGGGACACACGCATAACTAAAATGATGAATGATGACGATTACTGGTTGGCCTGCCTCCTTGATCCTCGCTATAAAGGCAAATTGCAAAATATAATGCCACATGAGAACTTGGAACTAATATTAGCAACCAAACAATCAACTCTTGTTGACCGTTTGCTTCTGGCATTCCCTGCACACAGCGCCCGTGATCGTTCTCACACGAGCTGCAGGGGCCAGCAGACCAGAGGAGTTAGAGGGGCAGAAATCAGAAGTGGCGTTGGCCAGAGGGGTTTTTTGACCAGGTTGTGGAGTGATTTTGCTATGACCGCAGACAGGACAGGTACTGCAGCATCAATTCAAAGTGACAGGAGACAACATTTGTCCAGTATGGTTACAAACTATTTTTCATCCCTTATCGATGTTCTCCCTCAACCGTCATTCCCATTTGATTACTGGGCATCAAAATTAGACACCTGGCCAGAATTGGCAGAATATGCATTGCAGGAGCTTGCTTGCCCGGCAGCTAGTGTCCTATCAGAAAGAGTATTCAGTGCTGCAGGTTCAATACTAACAGAAAAAAGGACTCGTCTGGCTACCCAAAATGTAGATGATCTAACCTTCATTAAAATGAACCACAACTGGATTTCGAAATCTTTTGCCCCACCTTGCCCGGCTGACACCTAGCTTTCCTATGAAAAGGTCTTGCCTGTGGACTATTCTGAATGCCTTTTCCAATCTCGTAATTTTCTGCACCTGATTGTCCAGCATACGACATGTTTACACCTCACTAAATGGCCAAACTCCCCACACGGGACCGTGGTATCGACACTTGGCGACAGCACCCGTGAGAGTGCAGTTTGTCTGAAGAGGTGGGTGAGCCCGCTTTTGGTCGACGGCACTGCCACTGGGTCCCTCCTAGTACAATAAAGTGTCTCTGGCGGTGGTGGTGCGCACCCAACGTCAGACACACCGTTGTAATATGAGGGGCCCTGGGCCTGTACCACCGGCCACAAGACAGTTTCCCCCCACCCCAGCTCAAACAGTGCTCTACCACTTGCAAAATTATCTCACAGCTCCACCAATGTTTAGTCTATGCGCTGACATCCTTCAATGCCTGCCACTGACAATACCATTGTATTGACATTTTTGTTATGTTAGGCCTTCGATGCCTGTCTGTGGTCACTCCTTCCACTAGGCCTCGACTGACCACACCACTGCTGCCCGTGTACCCCTGGAACCAATTTAAAATTGCCTACAGCCATGTGTTATTATTTTAGGCCTTCGATGCCTGTCTGCGGTCACTCCTTCCACTAGGCCTCCACTGACCACACCACTGCTGCCCGTGTACCCCTGGAACCAATTTAAAATTGCCTACAGCCATGTGTTATTATTTTAGGCCTTCGATGCCTGTCTGCGGTCACTCCTTCCACTAGGCCTCCACTGACCACACCACTGCTGCCCGTGTACCCCTGCAACCAATTTAAAATTGCCTACAGCCATGTGTTATTATTTTAGGCCTTCGATGCCTGTCTGCGGTCACTCCTTCCACTAGGCCTCCACTGACCACACCACTGCTGCCCGTGTACCCCTGGAACCAATTTAAAATTGCCTACAGCCATGTGTTATTATTTTAGGCCTTCGATGCCTGTCTGCGGTCACTCCTTCCACTAGGCCTCCACTGACCACACCACTGCTGCCCGTGTACCCCTGTAACCAATTTACAATTGCCTACAGCCATGTGTTATTATTTTAGGCCTTCGATGCCTGTCTGCGGTCACTCCTTCCACTAGGCCTCCACTGACCACACCACTGCTGCCCGTGTACCCCTGGAACCAATTTAAAATTGCCTACAGCCATGTGTTATTATTTTAGGCCTTCGATGCCTGTCTGCGGTCACTCCTTCCACTAGGCCTCCACTGACCACACCACTGCTGCCCGTGTACCCCTGTAACCAATTTAAAATTGCCTACAGCCATGTGTTATTATTTTAGGCCTTCGATGCCTGTCTGCGGTCACTCCTTCCACTAGGCCTCCACTGACCACACCACTGCTGCCCGTGTACCCCTGGAACCAATTTAAAATTGCCTAAAGCCATGTGTTATTATTTTAGGCCTTCGATGCCTGTCTGCGGTCACTCATTCCACTAGGCCTCCACTGACCACACCACTGCTGCCCGTGTACCCCTGGAACCAATTTAAAATTGCCTACAGCCATGTGTTATTATTTTAGGCCTTCGATGCCTGTCTGCGGTCACTCCTTCCACTAGGCCTCCACTGACCACACCACTGCTGCCCGTGTACCCCTGGAACCAATTTAAAATTGCCTACAGCCATGTGTTATTATTTTAGGCCTTCGATGCCTGTCTGCGGTCACTCCTTCCACTAGGCCTCCACTGACCACACCACTGCTGCCCGTGTACCCCTGTAACCAATTTAAAATTGCCTACAGCCATGTGTTATTATTTTAGGCCTTCGATGCCTGTCTGCGGTCACTCCTTCCACTAGGCCTCCACTGACCACACCACTGCTGCCCGTGTACCCCTGTAACCAATTTAAAATTGCCTACAGCCATGTGTTATTATTTTAGGCCTTCGATGCCTGTCTGCGGTGACTCCTTCCACTAGGCCTCCACTGACCACACCACTGCTGCCCGTGTACCCCTGGAACCAATTTAAAATTGCCTACAGCCATGTGTTATTATTTTAGGCCTTCGATGCCTGTCTGCGGTCACTCCTTCCACTAGGCCTCCACTGACCACACCACTGCTGCCCGTGTACCCCTGTAACCAATTTAAAATTGCCTACAGCCATGTGTTATTATTTTAGGCCTTCGATGCCTGTCTGCGGTCACTCCTTCCACTAGGCCTCCACTGACCACACCACTGCTGCCCGTGTACCCCTGGAACCAACATCAGAAAATATAAAAATAAGTATTTTGCTTATAAAAAAGAAAATACTGGAGAGATATCAAATGCAGACATTTTAACATTAAAAACAAACACATACAACAAAAATCTGGTACAGTACAAAAAATGGCCACCAGCTACAATAACTTTCTCCTGCAAGTAGTTAACTGAAAGGTTTTTTCAATTTTAAACACAGATATGGCATCCACCGAGTGTTGTCCTGTCGCGTCTTCTTTATATTATTGCCAAGAAGATGCAAAACAATGAAAATAATAAAATCATTATTTACCAAAAAAATAGAGTAAGTCAAAACCACATTGCAAATAAACATTCATTACAAATAAAGAAGCAGGGCGCGTCCGAGGGTGAGTATATACCTAATAAGAATATAATCACCCTCGGACGCGCCCTGCTTCTTTCCGACAGCCTTCCTTCCTAAGAATCAGCCCTTCCGTGGTGTAGAGAGAGGGTTTGTTACACTCCAAGGTGTTCCCCAGGTTGCCTTTCCTGAGCTTCGATCTTCCGGCTCTCGTTTAGTAGTTGTTGGAAACTACGATGCATTGGGCCTACAAATTGGGTATGGGGTGTAGAGAGATGGTGTGTTCCACTCCAAGGTGTTCCCCAGGTTGCCTTTCCTGAGCTTCGATCTTCCGGCTCTCGTTTAGTAGTTGTTGGAAACTACGCTGCATTAGGCCTACAAATTGGGTATGGGGTGTAGAGAGATGGTGTGTTCCACTGTAGAGAGATGGTGTGTTCCACTCCAAGGTGTTCCCCAGGTTTCCTCTCCATTGCTTCGATCTTCCGGCTCTCGTTTAGTAGTTGTTGGAAACTACGCTGCATTAGGCCTACAAATTGGGTATGGGGTGTAGAGAGATGGTGTGTTACACTCCAAGGTGTTCCCCAGGTTTCCTCTCCATTGCTTCGATCTTCCGGCTCTCGTTTAGTAGTTGTTGGAAACTACGCTGCATTAGGCCTACAAATTGGGTATGGGGTGTAGAGAGATGGTGTGTTACACTCCAAGGTGTTCCCCAGGTTTCCTCTCCATTGCTTCGATCTTCCGGCTCTCGTTTAGTAGTTGTTGGAAACTACGCTGCATTGGGCCTACAAATTGGGTATGGGGTGTAGAGAGATGGTGTGTTCCACTCCAAGGTGTTCTCCAGGTTGCCTTTCCTGAGCTTCGATCTTCCGGCTCTCGTTTAGTAGTTGTTGGAAACTACGCTGCATTAGGCCTACAAATTGGGTATGGGGTGTAGAGAGATGGTGTGTTACACTCCAAGGTGTTCCCCAGGTTTCCTCTCCATTGCTTCGATCTTCCGGCTCTCGTTTAGTAGTTGTTGGAAACTACGCTGCATTAGGCCTACAAATTGGGTATGGGGTGTAGAGAGATGGTGTGTTCCACTGTAGAGAGATGGTGTGTTCCACTCCAAGGTGTTCCCCAGGTTTCCTCTCCATTGCTTCGATCATCATGCTCTCGTTTAGTAGTTGTTGGAAACTACGCTGCATTAGGCCTACAAATTGGGTATGGGGTGTAGAGAGATGGTGTGTTCCACTCCAAGGTGTTCTCCAGGTTGCCTTTCCTGAACTTCTATCTTCAGGCTCTCATTAAATTGTGGTTAAACGGAACAACTGCATTTGGCGTACTAGTTGGTTTGGGGCCTACTATCGGTGTCTGCCGCTCCTTGCTGTTCTCCTGGTTTCCTGTCCTGAAATTCCGTTTTCAGGCGCTCGTTAAGTAGTTGTTAATGTTAGACTGCATTTGGCCTACTAGTTGGGTTGGGGCCTACTATCGGTGTCTGCCACTCCTTGCTGTTCTCCTCCACTGAACAAAGCTGTGCCGCCTGTTTACTACTGTTGCCAATTTTGAACTGCATTTCGGCTACTTACTGATTTGGGCCTACTCTCTGTGTCAGCCTCTCATTCCAGTTGTCCTCCACTGCAATGCCCCCTGATTAGTCCTGTGTTACCAATTTTGAACTGCATTTAGCCCACTTTATTCTTTGGGCCTATATCTGTGTTTCCTCCTCATCCTGCCCATTGCCCAGCCAGTGATAGATGAGTCTGCTGGTACATTGACCCATAACGCAACATTTCCCGTGCACGCTACACTGCAAGATTGTGACCCTGCTGAAAGTCAGGTCCCCCTTCCCGCATACCATACCACCTTACACGGGGACAAACAGGAAGGTGCAGATGAAAGTGCAGGTTCCTTCATCAGGTGGGGGGAGGAATACTAGTTGGCGACGTCACTGGCACAGGGCCTCTCATGGTACGCAAAAGTGTTGCTGCCGGTGGGAGGCGCCCCCGCCGTGCAAACACACCGCTGTACTTTGAGGGGCCCTGTGCCAGTGCCAATGCCAACGAGTGGGCCCCCCCTGCTTGCTCAGGTTCACAGCACTTGCAAAGTTGAAATACTTACCTCTCCCTGCTCCACTGCCGTGACGTGGTCCAGATTTCCTGGGCCCACTAATTACTTGAACCAGCCCTACCCACCACAACTTTAGCCAAATGACCCCCAATTTCAAATGCCTTCCAATTATTATAAGGTAAATTACGCTTGACAAGCTTCATTAAGAAGAATGGATGGTTTTGACATTAAAATGGGCACTCTAGGTGTTTTCCTGGCCCCCACTCACTGCCGACTATGCTGCCCCATTGACTTGCATTGGGTTTCGTGTTTCGGTCGATCCCGACTTTACGTCATAATCGGCCGATTTCACTCGACCCGACTTTTGAGATAGTCGGGTTTCGCGAAACCCGGCTCGACTCTAAAAAGGTCAAGGTCGCTCAACTCTAGAGAGGACCTGTGAGTGGTGGAACGCAGAGGCAGAGTGACCAGAACAGGCAAGCCATCGATGGTCAAGTACTGAAGCACAGTTTTGCCAGACAAGAACTGAGACCCAGACTACATTGGTCAACAGCCAATGCCCTTTCTTCACCAGCCAAGACCTGACATGATATCCAGATGCCGAAGGTCAGATACCTGCTGTGTTGACAAGGATACCCAGCTGAACCAAGCCATTATTTCAAGCGTAGACGCCCGTACGTCTGGGTGTAGGCTATGCACATGCTCTAGAAGGGAGATAGGGTGACCCTAGTGTGACCCCAGTGTGACAGTGTGACCCCAATAACCTGTTCACAAATTCAAAGTAAGAGGCTGGTTGGTTGGTTGGGTGAGAGACCTTTGATGGAAGTCTAAAGGGTAAAGATTCTCCTTAAGATGAGCATCCAGCTAGCTTTAAAGGGCCTTGCTACATGACTTACGATAAAAAGCCAAACCAGAGTCTTCTGCAAAAGACCCCTCACTGATATGCTTCTATACCTCTCTACTGTCTTAATGCCTCCATACACATTAGATAAAAATAGAATGTCAATAGCCCAAAATACAACAAAGAATGCACTGGCCAACATTGTATATTTTCAGCTGATGACACATCATTATGGTCAAAATTGGCCATTCTGTTCAGCTAATATATTGTGTATGAGCTCCCTTACTAATCTTCATGCACTATTCTAGTATTTCCTTTACATCATATAGTCTGGTTATTAGCTCCCAAACCTGCCCCATCCATTATTATATAAAACTGTGAACTCCATCGATAAAACTCATCATCCATCATAGGATCGCAAAACTATGCAGCTGTAGGATGACAAGAAAAGATAAAAATGATATTATATGTCTTTAATAGCAGGTTGGGAAATGAAAATCGTGAAATTAATATAGAGAGGGAATAACATGGAATTTAGCTGAAATAATAATAGGTCTGTAAATAAAACCTTAGGGCTTCCTACAGATTTCCTAATGTTTTATTATAATTTATATGGCCTTAGATTTGTTTCCAGATTCTCCTGAGCTGTCACTTCCCTACTGTACAAGATTCTTGTCTAGTTTTAGCTTTAAGGGCAGGATAGTTTGTCGCCAAGACCAGTCTTCACAGGAACGTGGTGGCATTTGGATATTAGGGTCTAAGATTACGTTGGACCCTGTGGCAACCAATATAATTAGGGGGTCCACTTGCTGTCACTGTTATGGTGGCTTTGCCACTCTTGGTTCATCCTGTCACAGGTGCCCTTCAGCTGTCCCCTGTCCTTACTGTCCAGTACTGATAGACCTATGCCTGTAACTCTATTTAGGTGACCTTTGCTTGTCACTTTTATGTGGACTCTAAGGTTGGCATGGTTGTGGGAATTATATAGTTGGTACTTTTATGAGGATTCTATGGTTGGCACAGTTATGGGGATTCTATGGTAGGCACTGTTATGGGAATGCTATGGTTGGCGCTGTTATGGGGATTCTATGGTTGGCGCTGTTATGGGGATTCTATGGTTGGCACTGTTATGGGGATTCTATGGTTGGCACTGTTATAGGGATTCTATGGTTTACACTGCTGTAGGGATTCTGTGGTTGGCACTGTTATGGGAATTATTTGGTTGTCTCTGTTATGGGGATTCAGTGGTTGGAACGATTATGAAGTTTCTGTTGCTGGCCCTGTTATGGGGATTCTGAGGTTGGCACTTTGGTCCTGTTAAGGTTTCTGTGGCTGGCTCTGTTATGGGGATTCTATGGTGGGCTTTGTTATGGGGATTCTATGGTTGGCATGGGTATAGGGATTTTTTGGTTCGCACTGTTATGACATTTTATGGTTGGCACTGGTATGGGGATTCTTTGGTTGGCACAGGTACGAGGATTCTTTGGTTGGCACTGTTATGGAGATTCTATGGATGGCACTGGTATGGGGATTCTATGATTGGCTATGTTATGGGGATTCTGTGGTTGGCACGGGTATAAGGATTCTTTGGTTGGTACTGGTATGAGATTTTATGGTTGGCACTGGTATGGGGATTCTATGGTTGGCACTGTTATGGAGATTCTATGGATGGCACTGGTATAGGGATTCTATGATTGGCTTTGTTATGGGGATTCTATGGTTGGCACTGTTATGGAGATTCTATGGATGGCACTGGTATGGGGATTCTATGATTGGCTATGTTATGGGGATTCTGTGGTTGGCACGGGTATAAGGATTCTTTGGTTGGTACTGGTATGAGATTTTATAGTTGGCACTGGTATGGGGATTCTATGGTTGGCACTGTTATGGAGATTCTATGGATGGCACTGGTATGGGGATTCTATGATTGGCTTTGTTATGGGGATTCTATGGTTGGCACTGTTATGGAGATTCTATGGATGGCACTGGTATGGGGATTCTATGATTGGCTATGTTATGAGGATTCTGTGGTTGGCATGGGTATAAGGATTCTTTGGTTGGTACTGTTATGAGATTTTATGGTTGGCACTGGTATGGGGATTCTTTGGTTGACACAGTTATGGGATTCTATGATTGGCACAGGTATGGGGATTGTATGGTTTTTAATTTTGCAGGAATTCTATGATTGGCACTGTTGTGGGGATTCTATGGTTGACACTGTTATAGTTATTCTGTGGTTGGCGCTGTTATGAAGTATCTGTGTATGGCACTGTTCTGAGGATTCTTAGGTTGCTTTGTTATGTGGATTCTATGGTTGGCACAGTTATGGGGATTCTAAGGATATCACAGTTATGGGGTTTCTGTGGATGACACGGTTATGGGGTTTCTGTAGCTGGCTCTGTTATGGAGATTCCATGGTTGGCTCTGCTATGGAGATTGTATTGTTATTAATATTTTAAAATTGTCTGGTTGGCTCTATTATGGGGTTTCTATGACTGTCATTGTTATGGGGATTCTATGGTTGGCACTGTTATGGAGGTTCTGTGTGTGAATCTGTTATGGGAATTCTCTGTTTGACACTGTTATGGGATTCTATGGTTGGCACTGTTATGGAAATTCTATGGATGGCACTGGTATGAGGATTCTTTGGTTGGCACTGTTATGGAGATTCTATGGATGGCACTGGTATGGGGATTCTATGGTTGGCTATGTTATGGGGATTCTGTGGTTGGCATGGGTATAAGGATTCTTTGGTTGGCACTGTTATGAGATTTTATGGTTGGCACTGGTATGGGGATTCTTTGGTTGACACAGTTATGGGATTCTATGATTGGCATGGGTATGGGGATTGTATGGTTTTTAATTTTGCAGGAATTCTATGATTGGCACTGTTGTGGGGATTCTATGGTTGACACTATTATAGGGATTCTGTGGTTGGCGCTGTTATGAAGTATCTGTGTATGGCACTGTTCTGAGGATTCTTAGGTCTCTTTGTTATGTGGATTCTATGGTTGGCACAGTTATGGAGGTTCTGTGCGTTAATCTGTTATGGGAATTCTCTGTTTGACACTGTTATGAATCTGTGCACGGCACTGTTATGGGGATTTAATGGATGTCATTTTTGTGGAATTTCATAGTTAGCACTGTTATAGGATTTCTGTGGTTTGCATTGTTTTGGGGGACCTTACTGTTACAGTAGTGCTATAGCTGCCAGTATATTTGATGGTCATCTTCCTGTCACTGCTATAGTGAACTTGTAAACTATTGACTGAAATCACTGGTGTTTGCATCTATAAGTGTCTATTGGGCGGTCCTGCATAGTGATCGACAGCTACATCTGCATATGCAGTCATACAGGGAAGACTGTGAACCGCTGAGCAGAACCGCCCACTGGACTCATATTCATACAAACAAGTTACATGCAAAGTTTTTCCACAAAAATATATATCAATCTGATCAGTTCCTTTCCTTAAAGATATCTTGTAACATGCGCTCTGTAGGGTTTCTCCTACTGTAACTTTATTGATAGTAACTCTATTTGGGGGTCCTGCGCTGTGCTTGTTCGTCCACTTGCTGTCACAGTTATGGTGCTCCCGAAACTGCCACTGTATTTGGGGGTCCTCCTCCTTGTTAGTGTGGTCTCGTAGTTGTCACTTTTAAGAAATGCCATGCCTCGCACTCTTTACGAGTCCTCCTATGTTCACTGCAATGGTCATCCTATGGAGGTGGCTGTACTTTGGGAACAGTGGATGTCACTTTTAGGCCATGTTCACACCATCCTTTTTTTCATGCGGAATCGCCGGGATTTTCCCGCTGCGGGTCCGCAGCTGTTTTCCATGCAGGGTACATTACAATATACCCTATGGAAAACAAGAACTGCTGTGCCCACATTGCGGAAAATCGCGGAAAAAGCCGCGCTGAATTGCCGCGGTAAAAAAGAAGTACCATGTCACTTCTTTTTGCGGAACTGCAGCGGTTCTGCACCCATTGACCTCCATTGTGAGGTCAAACCCGCAGTAAAACCCGCAGATGAAAAATATATCTGCGGGTTTTACTGCGGTTTGTGGTGCAGAACCGCTGCAGTGTGGCTGCCCCCCCGTGCCCCAATCCCACCCCCCCATGCTCCGATGCCACCCCCCCGTGCTCCGACGCCCCCCCGTGCCCTAATCTCCCCCCCTTATACTTACCCGGTTCCCGGTGTCCGTCCGGCCGTCTTCTCCCTGGGCGCCGCCATCTTGCAAAATGGCGGGCGCATGCGCAGTGCGCCCGCCGAATCTGCCGGACGGCAGATTCGTTCCAAAGTGCATTTTGATCACTGAGATATAACCTATCTCAGTGATCAAAATAAAAAAAATAGTAAATGACCCCCCCCCCCCCTTTGTCACCCCCATAGGTAGGGACAATAAAAAATTTAAGAATTTATTTATTTTATTTTTTTTTCCACTAAGGTTAGAATAGGGTTAGGGTTAGGGGTAGGGTTAGGGGTAGGGTTAGGGTTAGGGTTAGGGGTAGGGTTAGGGTATTTTCAGCCATTTTAACCCTAAAAAACTTCCTAGAAAACACACAGACTCTGCATAGAAATCTGCATAAAAAAACGCATCAAAAAACGCATCAAAAACGCATCAAAAAAACACATCAAAAAAGCACCAAAAAAGCACCAAAAAAAGGACCTGCGTTTTCTGCCAAGAGCTGCGGTTTTTAGTCCTGAAAAAAAAGGAGGGAAATCAGGAACGTGTGAACATAGCCTTATGGTAATCCTGTGGTAATTATAAAGTTTTCAGTTTATTTGGAGGTCTTCCTGCTGTCACTGATATGGTAATCCTGTTGCGGTCCATTTTCTGTCACTATTATTATGGTCTTGTGCGGACACCAATCTGAGAGTCCTGTGGGAGGAACTTAATGTTATAATTACCTGTTTCATATATCAAACTCTCCTTGGGGAAAGTAAATCTCAGCAGATTGTGATGAAAGGTTTCTATGGTCAATTTTCAGCAACTTACCATTAAAAGGTCTCCCTTCTGGTATCTCGATTCCATCTATGCTTGTTGCTATCAATGTTGTATCTTCTGTATATTTAAGATTGTTGATGATGCGTCCAGTAATTTTGATTCCTTCTTCATTTTTGGCTAGCCCAGTGTCCCTCAAAATAGCTTTTGCATATCAATAGAAGAGAAATGGTGACAGGATGCAGCCTTGTCTGACGCATCTCTCTATTTTGAGCCATGGAATGAAGGACTTCTTACGGAACGTCAACATGGAAAGTTTGAAAGTGGGACTGCTACTCAAAACAAAGAAGACAAATATATTGACTACTGCCAGGTACGACCGGGACTCATTTGAAATGGAAGGCAACAAAATGGAAGTTGTAAAGGACTTCAACCTACTCGGATCAATGATGATAACTCAAGATGCAACGACACCAGAAGTTAATAGGACAATAGCTATGGGGAACTCAACAATGAAGTCACTGGACAAGGTCTTCAAATCGAAATACATTTAATTGGCAATGAAGAAACGGCTCATACATAGTTTGGTCTTTTCTGTAGTAACATACAGATTCGAAACCTGGATGATAAAGAAACAAGATAGAAGAAGAATCAAAGCCTTCAAAATGTGGTGCTGGAGAAGGATTTTATCAATACCATGGACGGACAGAAGAAAAACAAATCAAGCTTGGAACAAATCAAGCCAGACATATCACTCAAAGCAAGGATCTTCGAGCTATGACTTGCCTACTTTGGGCACAACATACGAAGAGAGCAATCACTGGAGAAGGACATGATGGTCAGAAGAATAGAAGGAGCAAGGCGAAGAGGAAGACAAGCAACCCGATGGCTTGATACAATCAAAATGACAGTGGAGAAGAAAGACCCTGGTGTACCTACCTAGGGTTGCACAAGATCAATCTTCGTGCAGATTGTTCATCCATCAAGTCATCATGGCTCAAGATCAAGCCGAAGGTCATTAAATAATAACGATTGGTGACTTACTCCCAGATATACAAAAATGCAAATTTGAGCCAAATGTGAAAAGTTTGCCCTGGCAGACCTGAATGGTGCAAAAGACTCCATACCCGACCACAGGCCTAAAGCTTATCGAAATACATGCATAAAAAATAGCATTGAGGGCTGTCACGTTGGACATGTTAAGTAATACACAATAGAAAAGGGAATACTAGGCTATAGGGAAAATGTTCATCAAAGGAGTTGTCCAGGAGTTGGCCTACTATTAAGACAGGTCATTACTATCAGATCAACAACTGACCCCGCTCTACTGCTCAGCTGTTTGAGGTTCTCTCTGTGGCCAGATAGTCATTGTTTAGTGGACATTTTGGGGTACTGCAGCTTAGTTCCCATTAAAGTGAATGGCGTCTGAGCTGCAGTACCGGAGAATGAACACTACACAAGGCGCAGTGCTGTGGTACCAGCCCTGTATATTATGTACATACACGGGATCTATGTCACGTTGCATGGTGTCGGACCCCCACCACTGCTAAGAATAGGCCATAAACATTAATATAAATCCCAAAAGCACTTTGGCTCCAGCTTCAGATCTTAACTAATGTGCATTCAGCCAGAGCCTAAGATATATTTAATTACGTGCCAGATGCAGCCTTGTGTGATACCATTCATTGTATTCCAGGAGCGGAGGAGCTGTCAGCGCATTGTCACACATTGTCATTTTGCAGTTGAGAGAGTGCGACAAATCACAATTCTGTTAAGTAATCCAGCGCTCTCGGATTTCTACGAAAACCCTGCATTTTACTTGTCTTTTCCCATTTGCGCCGAAGACAAATGACTCGGCACAATCTGTTCCCTGAATTTACCTTCTAACGGGTGCGCTATATTGGCACGCTCAGCATGCTCACTTCTACCACATGCAGAAAAATATTAAAAATCAACATATCCAGGAAGCATTTACGGCTCTCGCAAAGTTAATGCATCTGGTAAACGAGAGTCGGCAAAGCACTTTGCTGCTATATTTACTAATGGAAAAGGCTTCGAGGCCTGCTCTATTTTACCCGTACCAGCGGTTGGTATCCAATTTAGTTTCATAATATGGTGTCATTATGTCATCTAAAATCACTCTCCGAAATCGTTATTGCTTCTTGATCTTGCGTTCTAATTGGTACAGAAGTGATTCATTGGCACGAGACTATACAAAGCCGGAGTAGGTCTGACATAATGAGGGCATTAATTAACTTAAGGCAAGAGTTTATGATTAATTAGAGAAATCAGGGACACTTAGTCATGCAGAACAACTGGTAGGAAGGATTAAGAGATGGCCTATTACATCCCTGCAAGGTCACAGCCTTATTGCTATAAACTCTCCAAACTGCCCCATTAACTTAAATGAGCTCGAAAAAAAAAAATACTTGACTAAATACCACTCTCGATATGATTACGCCCCGGTAGGATCCAACGTGAAGGGATTTAAATGGGATTAAAACAGAGTTCATATGACTTATACATGATAAAGTCATCTGCTTTCATCCTCTACTTGGAAGATCATAAGATTTATAACTTATTCATTGCGTTTGGTCTAGAAACAGACATCGAAAAAGTCTAAATGAGGGGCCTTCATCTGGTGCTTCATAGCATCGCAGCCCCCTCGTTCAAGAAAATGGAGGGCTTACCTACATCTCCTTAGGAGAACCTTAGACAAGAGGTCAGTATCTTACGTCCACATTGCAGTGGAAAGTTGACTATAATCCTGGAGTTCATGGACAAAACCTTAGGTTGGGCTTTCTTTCTACGTAGATCTTAATATTAGACAGTGTAGGACCATCCCGAAAGTGGTCACCTTGTCGATGGTGGGATGGCTTATATGCTACTTTTTATCAAAAACAGTATTACCAAGAACCCTGTGTTATTTAAATGCACTTTTGCTTTTTACTCATTTAGTTACAGCAAGGTTTATGTTCATTGTGCTTCTTTTGTGCGCTTTATGGCCAATAGGAACATATGTTTATGTGCTGCATGTATACCAACTTAAACCAAGCAAGATTTTTGTGTTCTTTCTCTATATATATCTCTCAGGGTATTGACACCAGCTGCCAAAATGTTAAGGAAAAGAACGAGAAAAATTAGACAGCCAGAGTATAGGCTTTAATGCATGAAATATATAGGAGTACGTTCACACTGGCCATTCAACAGACAAAACCTAAGATGGAAGCAAAATAAGCAAATACCCTGCTGTAGATAATATAGAGTACTTAATAAACATTATTTTTGGTCAAAAGAGCATAAATGCCATCCCACCGCGTCAAGGTGCACCCAAACTGAGACAGTCCTATACCACCTCTAGTATTAAAATGTTAGGGATAATTAAAAGAAAAAACTCCATATATCAATTTATAAATATATGGATATTCAACATAGAAATCAGTCAAAAGATCCTTTTAGAATTAGGACTGTAATTGTAACAATCCAGCATAAGAAAATCAACAACTCACCTCACCTGTAATTGCTTCATCCAAGGAGCTCGGAAGCTTGAGCAGAGCATGTCAATATCCTACAAGTAAGAGAAAAGCCAGCAATCCATTCTTCTTGTGCAAACTCCACTTTATTGTTACTTTATTCCATACGTGCAGAAACCACTGAACACAGATCCGTAAATATGTGACGCGTTTCGGAAGCAGACTCCTTTATTCATAGCTGAAGCTGAATAAGAATAGAGGGCTTACCCACATTTCCCTATCCTTTAGGGTATCGTCACACAGTGCCATTTCGATCGCTACGACGGTACGATTCGTGATGTTCCAGCGATATCGTTACGATATCGCTGTGTCTGACACGCAGCAGCGATCAGGGATCCTGCTGAGAATCGTACGTCGTAGCAGATCGTTTGGAACTTTCTTTCGTCACTGGATCTCCCGCTGTCATCGCTAGATCGGTGTGTGTGACACCGATCTAGCGATGCGATCTAGCGATGCGTTCGCTTGTAACCAGGGTAAACATCGGGTTACTAAGCGCAGGACCGCGCTTAGTAACCCGATGTTTACCCTGGTTACCAGCGTAAATGTAAAAAAAAACAAACAGCACATACTTACATTCCAGTGTCCGTCAGGTCCCTTGCCGTCTGCTTCCCGCACTCAGTGACTGCCGGCCGTAAAGTGAAAGTAGAGCACAGCGGTGACGTCACCGCTGTACTGTGCTTTCACTTTACGGCCGGCAGTCACTGAGTGCGGGAAGCAGACGGCAAGGGACAGACACCGGAATGTAAGTATGTGCTGTTTGTTTGTTTTTACGCTGGTAACCAGGGTAAACATCGGGTTACTAAGCGCGGTCCTGCGTGCAGGGACGCCGGTGCTACAACCTAAATGTGAATCCAGCTCTAGGTTGAGGTAAAAGACTTGATAGAAAGCTCAGCATGATCTCTCTATGTCTTCCACTTCTGGCTTTCTCAATCTGTTCGTTAATCCTTCTCCCCTTCTCATCTTCATAGAGTATAATAGGAACTGTCACATAACTGCAGCCTGTCTGTGTTGAGCAAGATGTAATTGAGGTGTATTAACTTAATGTAAAGTGCTCAATTTCACTGCAGTGCCACCAGTGGTCATATGAAGTATTACACATTTACCATAAAAATCATTTTTTTTTCAGCTCTCCAGAGCATGAGAAACTCTTCATAGTTGTTCTTTGTTTCGACTCCACGAAGATGGTTCACGGTGAAGGATTCTTCTCAATTAATTCAAAGTTTTCAATTTTATAATTCTTCAGCTCGGAGCAATAAAAAATAAATTTGGATGCAAGAACTGATGAATCCAATCCAGAAAAAGATTAAAAAAAAGGCTGGTAGCTATTTTTTATTACTATAAATATTTTCTATCAATGAAAATTGACTTCTAATAACATCACTGTGGTTAATTGTGAGTACAGTCAACTTGCGAAAAGCTTTGACAGCGAGGAGTCCGCAGGAGGATATCTCTAGATAAGCATTCAAGTGTTCCGGGCAATGAGCTGTTCTCTGTGCCTGTACACACTGGAGGGATTGCACGGTCTGCGAGACAGAACTTGGCTCTATTAGAAGATCTGTTTCATTCCAAACAGGATTTATACATGACTTGCAAAATCAGAATCTAGTTCCAAATCTAACAATAACCAGTACAAGACAAGCCCCGGGATCAGCTCTCTCTTCACGTTTGGATCCTCTTGGCAGCACAAGATCAAAGACTCCACTGTCCTGCGCTACCCGACTGTATCTCTATCAAGGAAAAGTTCTGGGATGTAACCGAAGACCACCCATTGAGCTCATCCTGATATGTTGTATTCCTTCCGACAATGAATTCATAGGTGGTAGATTAAGTTATTCTGTGAGCACCAGAGAGGGTTTCTGTCAAACAGACATATGGCCTCAGATGAGGAGAACATCTCCTAGTTCTGAAAAGCTTCTCCTACCGTCACCTTGCCTATGAGATCAACTAACTCAACGCTGGGTAAGCCGGGCAGCTTGAGTCTCGGATAATCAATTTTTTTTCCACAATCAATTTTTTTCCCCCAGAATGTTCACATAGCAAATACTGTATTTTTCGGATTATAAGACGCACTTTTTCCCCAAAAAATTAGGTGGGGAAATGGGGGTGCGTCTTATAATGCGAATATACTTTACCGGCCACGGTGGAGCAGGGTCCCAGGGTCGTGGCTGGAGGAGGAAAGAGTGGAGCGTTGCTGCAGGCCGCAGGGGGTGTTCGGATGTGCGGCGCGCCGCTGCGGGTGGTGTCCGGTGCCGAGAGGGGGTTCTGCCGATATTTTGTGAAAGGCCAGAGCCCCCCGCAGTTTCATGGTTTCCTATGCGGTGGACTCCGGGAAAATGGCTGCCAGGTATAGCGCATGGGCAGAGGGAGATGATATCGGGATCAAGATCTCAGGAGATGAGATCTCAGCGCTGGTGCGTCTTATAATCCGGAGAGTCTTATAATCCGAAAAATGCGGTAAGTCCCACTTTTGGGCTCTCCAGTGTTCAGTCGTACTCTATGGAAACATAGCAGGAGGCAATGAGTTTCACTACAGCACCCCCTCAGGTGGAATTAAGTAATACACCAATCACATTAAAGGGAAACTGTCACCAAGTTTTTACCTTTTAATCTGAAAGCAGCATAATGTTGAGACAGAGACCTTGATTCCAGCAATGTGTCACTTACTGGGCTGCTTGCTACAGTTTTGATAAGTTTTATCAACAAGAGATTATCACTGCTGCCATGCAGTCCTCCATATTCATAAGCTTTGTATAACCCCATCCCCACCACTGATTAGCTGCTTTCTATGTACACTATACATGGACAGAAAGCAGCCAATCAGTGGTGGGGGTGGGGTTATATAGAGCTCAGCATTCAGAGAACTGCTAGATAAAATAGTGAGTTTACTAAAACTACAGCAAGCAGCCCAGTAAGTGACACATAACTGGAAGCAGTTATGCTTCTCTCAGATGGTGTAGTAAATTCTTGATGACATAGTTCCTCTATAGTGTTTTATTCCTTAAATCAGATTTTTATGTTAAATGTATTTTTGAAAATGATTTTTTTTTTCTTTTTGACAATTTCCATATCACTTTCTATATTTTAGACAGGTATCTAGCCCCAATATTAGACTAATACTTCCTGTTCCTTATGAGTAAACTTTTAAACAGGCTCATTATCATCACAGACTGGATTACAATTAAAAGTAACACCTGTATATACACTTGATAACACATGATCCAATATACACAATAGGTGATATCACAGCTCACCTCCTCCTCCTGTATATTGACTGATAACGCCTCTATATACAGTAGATAACACAGGATCCACCATACACAATAGGTGATATCACAGCTCACCTCCTCCTCCTGTATATTGACTGATAACGCCTCTATATACAGTAGACAACACAGGATCCACTATTCACAATAGGTGATGTCACAGCTCACCTCCTCCTCCTGTACAATGACTGATAACACCTCTATATACAGTAGATAACACAGGATCCACCATTCACAATAGGTGATGTCACAGCACACCTCCTCCTCCTGTACAATAACTGATAACACCTCTATATATAGTAAATAACAGGATCCACCATTCACAATAGGTGATATCACAGCTCACCTCCTCCTCATCCTGTACAATGACTGATAACACCTCTATATACAGTAGATAACCGGATCCACCATTCACAATAGGTGATATCACAGCTCACCTCCTCCTCCTGTTCAATGACTGATAACACCTCTATATACAGGAGATAACACAGGATCCACCATTGACAATAGGTGATGTCACAGCTCACCTCCTCATCCTGTACAATGACTGATAACACCTCTATATACAGTAGATAACACAGGATCCACCATTGACAATAGGTGATATCACAGCTCACCTCCTCCTCCTGTACAATGACTGATAACAACCCTATATATAGTAGATAACACAGGATCCACCATTCACAATAGGTGATGTCACAGCTCACCTCCTCCTCCTGTACAATGACTGATAACACCTCTATATACAGTAGATAACGCAGGATCCACTATTCAAATAAACAATGTCACAGCTCACCTCCTCCTCCTGTACAATAACTGATAACACCTTTATATACAGTAGATAACACAGGATCCACCATTCACAATAGGTGATGTCACAGCTCACCTCCTCCTCCTGTACAATGACTGATAACACCTGTATATACAGTAGATAACAAAAGATCCACTATTCACAATAGGTGATGTCACAGCTCACCTCCTCCTCCTCCTGTACAGTGACTGATAACACCTCTATATACAGTAGATAACACAGGATCCACTATTCACAATAGGTGATGTCACAGCTCACCTCCTCCTCCTGTACAATTACTGATAACACCTTTATATACAGTAGATAACACAGGATCCACCATACACAATATGTGATAGCACAGCTCACCTCCTCCTCCTCCTGTATAACGACTGATAACACCTCTATATAAAGTAGATAACACAGGATCCACCATTCACAATACGTGATGTCACAGCTCACCTCCTCCTCATCCTGTACAATGACTGATAACACCTCTATATACAGTAGATAACAGGATCCACCATTCACAATAGGCGATATCACAGCTCACCTCCTCCTCCTGTACAATGACTGATAACACCTCTATATACAGGAGATAACACAGGATCCACCATTGACAATAGGTGATGTCTCATCTCACCTCCTCCTGTACAATGACTGATAACACCTCTATATACAGTAGATAACAGGATCCACCATTCACAATAGGCGATATCACAGCTCACCTCCTCCTCCTGTACAATGACTGATAACACCTCTATATACAATAGATAACACAGGATCCACCATTCACAATAGGTGATGTCACAGCTCACCTCCTCCTGTACAATGACTGATAACACCTCTATACACAGGAGATAACATAGGATCCACCATTCACAATAGGTGATGTCACAGCTCACCTCCTCTTCCTGTACAATGACTGATAACACCTGTATATACAGTAGATAACACAGGATCCACTATTCACAATAGGTGATGTCACAGCTCACCTCCTCCTCCTCCTGTACAGTGACTGATAACACCTCAATATACAGTAGATAAGACAGGATCCACTATTCACAATAGGTGATGTCACAGCTCACCTCCTCCTCCTCCTGTACAGTGACTGATAACACCTCAATATACAGTAGATAACACAGGATCCACTATTCACAATATGTGGTGTCACAGCTCACCTCCTCCTCCTGTACAATGACTGATAACACCTCTATACACCTCTTCTGTTCTAGACAGAACAGAAGCATCTCTACTGGTCACAGAAGGTGCAAAAAGTGTCAGAGAACCTCCAAAAGCAGATGAGTGGAAGCATGTGACCAAAAGAAGCAAGAAGACCATGGAGAAATCACCAACCACACAACTGAAGAACCGATATCAAATCTTTGTAGAGGATGAAGATGGCACACCTAAGGATGAAGCAATACCAGCAAGCAAAAAAGAAAAGGGCACACAGCAACAAGTGACAGCAAAAAGTACAGCCAAGAAGCAACGAAGAGTGGTGGTGGTGGGAGACTCACTACTGAGAGGCACTGAAGCAGCCATCTGCAGACCGGACATAACTGCAAGAGAAGTATGCTGCCTTCCAGGTGCGATGATCAAGGATGTGACCGATAGGATACCAAAGCTCTTCAGCTCCAAGGACGTCCACCCATTTCTTCTGATACATGTTGGCACCAATGACACGGCAAGGAAGGACCTACCGACAATCTGCAAAGACTTTGAAGAGTTGGGGAAGAAAGTAAAGGAACTGGATGCACAGGTAGTTTTTTCTTCTATCCTTCCAGTAGACGGGCATGGCACCAGGAGATGGAACAGGATCCTTGATGCAAACAACTGGCTAAGACGATGGTGCAGACAACAAGGATTTGGATTCCTGGACCACGGTGTGAATTACTGGTATGATGGACTCCTCGCCAGAGACGGACTACACCTCAACAAACCTGGTAAACACACATTCGCCAGAAGACTCGCTACACTCATCAGGAGGGCGTTAAACTAGAAGAAGAGGGGACGGGAAGAAAAACATTAGACTCGAACAAAGACGACCCAGGAAAACATACTCAGAAGGGAGGTAAGAACATTTCTAAAACAATCCCCAGTGAGGAGATTGGAACAAAACAAAATCCTCTAAACTGCATGCTCGCAAACGCCAGAAGCCTGACAAACAAGATGGAAGAACTAGAAGCAGAAATATCTACAGGTAACTTTGACATAGTGGGAATAACCGAGACATGGTTAGATGAAAGTTATGACTGGGCAGTTAACTTACAGGGTTACAGTCTGTTTAGAAAGGATCGTAAAAATCGGAGAGGAGGAGGGGTTTGTCTCTATGTAAAGTCTTGTCTAAAGTCCACTTTAAGGGAGGATATTAGCGAAGGGAATGAGGATGTCGAGTCCATATGGGTTGAAATTCATGGAGGGAAAAATGGTAACAAAATTCTCATTGGGGTCTGTTACAAACCCCCAAATATAACAGAAAGCATGGAAAGTCTACTTCTAAAGCAGATAGATGAAGCTGCAACCCATAATGAGGTCCTGGTTATGGGGGACTTTAACTACCCGGATATTAACTGGGAAACAGAAACCTGTGAAACCCATAAAGGCAACAGGTTTCTGCTAATAACCAAGAAAAATTATCTTTCACAATTGGTGCAGAATCCAACCAGAGGAGCAGCAGTTTTAGACCTAATACTATCTAATAGACCTGACAGAATAACAAATCTGCAGGTGGTTGGGCATTTAGGAAATAGCGACCACAATATTGTGCAGTTTCACCTGTCTTTCACTAGGGGGACTTGTCAGGGAGTCACAAAAACATTGAACTTTAGGAAGGCAAAGTTTGAACAGCTTAGAGATGCCCTTAATCTGGTAGACTGGGACAATATCCTCAGAAATGAGAATACAGATAATAAATGGGAAATGTTTAAGAACATCCTAAATAGGCAGTGTAAGCGGTTTATACCTTGGGGGAATAAAAGGACTAGAAATAGGAAAAACCCAATGTGGCTAAACAAAGAAGTAAGACAGGCAATTAACAGTAAAAAGAAAGCATTTGCACTACTAAAGCAGGATGGCACCATTGAAGCTCTAAAAAACTATAGGGAGAAAAATACTTTATCTAAAAAACTAATTAAAGCTGCCAAAAAGGAAACAGAGAAGCACATTGCTAAGGAGAGTAAAACTAATCCCAAACTGTTCTTCAACTATATCAATAGTAAAAGAATAAAAACTGAAAATGTAGGCCCCTTAAAAAATAGTGAGGAAAGAATGGTTGTAGATGACGAGGAAAAAGCTAACATATTAACCCCTCTGTGACCTTAGACGTACTATCCCGTCGAGGTGCCCTGGGCTTATCTGACCCTGGACGGGATAGTACGTCATAGCCGATCGGCCGCGCTCACGGGGGGAGCGCGGCCGATCGCGGCCGGGTGTCAGCTGCTTATCGCAGCTGACATCCGGCACTATGTGCCAGGAGCGGTCACAGACCGCCCCCGGCACATTAACCCCTGGCACACCGCGATCAAAGATGATCGCGATGTGCCGGCGGTGCAGGGAAGCACCGCGCAGGGAGGGGGCTCCCTGCGGGCTTCCCTGAGCCCCCCGCAGCAACGCGATGTGATCGCGTTGCTGCGAGGGTCTCCTCACCTCCCTCCCTGCTCGAGCCCCGGATCCAAGATGGCCGCGGATCCGGGTCCTGCAGGGAGGGAGGTGGCTTCACAGAGCCTGCTCAGAGCAGGCACTGTGAAGCAGCCTGCACTCCTATCAGATCAGTGATCTGACAGAGTGCTGTGCAAACTGTCAGATCACTGATCTGTGATGTCCCCCCCTGGGACAAAGTAAAAAAGTAAAAAAAAAATTTTCCAAATGTGTAAAAAAAATAAAAAAAAATATTCCAAAATAATGAAAAAAAAAAAAAAATATTATTCCCATAAATACATTTCTTCATCTAAATAAAAAAAAAAAAACAATAAAAGTACACATATTTAGTATCGCCGCGTCCGTAACGACCCGACCTATAAAACTGTCCCACTAGTTAACCCCTTCAGTAAACACCGTAAGAAAAAAAAAAAAAAAACGAGGCAAAAAACAACGCTTTATTATCATACCGCCGAACAAAAAGTGGAATAACACGCGATCAAAAGGACAGATATAAATAACCATGGTACCGCTGAAAGCGTCATATTGTCCCGCAAAAAAAGAGCTGCCATACAGCATCATCAGCAAAAAAATAAAAAAGTTATAGTCCTGAGAATAAAGCGATGCAAAAATAATTATTTTTTCTGTAAAATAGTTTTTATCGTATAAAAGCACCAAACCATAAAAAAATGATATAAATGAGGTATCGCTGTAATCGTACTGACCCGAAGAATAAAACTGATTTATCAATTTTACCAAACGCGGAACGGTATAAACGCCTCCCCCAATAGAAATTCATGAATAGCTGGCTTTTGGTCATTCTTCCTCACAAAAATCGGAATAAAAAGCGATAAAAAAATGTCACGTGCCCAAAAATGTTTTCAATAAAAACGTCAACTCGTCCCGCAAAAAACAAGACCTCACATGACTCTGTGGACCAAAATATGGAAAAATTATAGCTCTCAAAATGTGGTATTGCAAAAAATATTTTTTGCAATAAAAAGGGTCTTTCAGTGTGTGACGGCTGCCAATCATAAAAATCCGCTAAAAAACTCGCTATAAAAGTAAATCAAACCCCCCTTCATCACCCCCTTAGTTAGGGAAAAATAAAAAAAAATGTATTTATTTCCATTTTCCCATTAGGGCTAGGGTTAGGGCTAGGGTTAGGGCTAGGGCTAGGGTTAGTGCTAGGGTTAGGGTTAGGGCTAGGGTTAGGGCTAGGGTTAGGGCTAGGGCTAGGGTTAGGGTTAGGGCTAGGGTTAGGGCTAGGGTTAGGGCTAGGGTTAGGGCTAGGGTTAGGGCTAGGGTTAGGGCTAGGGCTAGGGTTAGGGTTAGGGCTAGGGTTAGGGCTAGGGTTAGGGCTAGGGTTAGGGTTAGGGCTAGGGTTAGGGCTAGGGTTAGGGCTAGGGTTAGGGTTGGGGCTACAGTTAGGGTTGGGGCTAAAGTTAGGGTTAGGGTTTAGATTACATTTACAGTTGGGAATAGGGTTGGGATTAGGGTTAGGGGTGTGTCAAGGTTAGAGGTGTGGTTAGGGTTACCGTTGGAATTAGGGTTAGGGGTGTGTTTAGATTAGGGTTTCAGTTATAATTGGGGGGTTTCCACTGTTTCGGCACATCAGGGGCTCTCCAAACACGACATGGCGTCCGATCTCAATTCCAGCCAATTCTGCGTTGAAAAAGTAAAACAGTGCTCCTTCCCTTCCGAGCTCTCCTGTGTGCCCAAACAGGGGTTTACCCCAACATATGGGGTATCAGCGTACTCAGGACAAATTGGACAACAACTTTTGTGGACCAATTTCTCCTGTTACCCTTGGGAAAATACAAAACTGGGGGCTAAAAAATAATTTTTGTGGGAAAACAAAAAGATTTTTTATTTTCACGGCTCTGCGTTATAAACTGTAGTGAAACACTTGGGGGTTCAAAGTTCTCACAACACATCTAGATAAGTTCATTGAGGGGTCTAGTTTCCAATATGGGGTCACTTGTGGGGGGTTTCTACTGTTTAGGTACATTAGGGGCTCTGCAAACGCAATGTGACGCCTGCAGACCAATCCATCTAAGTCTGCATTCCAAATGATGCTCCTTCCCTTCCGAGCCCTCCCATGCGCCCAAACAGTGGTTCCCCCCCACATATCGGGTATCAGCGTACTCAGGACAAATTGGACAACAACATTTAGGGTCCAATTTCTCCTGCTAACCTTGGAAAAATACAAAACTGGGGGCTAAAATATAATTTTTGTGGAAAAAAAATATTTTTTATTTGCATGGGTCTGCGTTATAAACTGTAGTGAAATACTTGGGGGTTCAAAGCTCTCACAACACATCAAGATGAGTTCCTTAGGGGGTCTACTTTCCAAAATGGTGTCACTTGTGGGGGGTTTCTACTGTTTAGGTACATTAGGGGCTCTGCAAACGCAATGTGACGCCTGCAGACCATTCCATCTAAGTCTGCATTCCAAATGGCGCTCCTTCCCTTCCGAACCCTCCCATGCGCCCAAACGGTGGTTCCCCCCCACATATGGGGTATCAGCGTACTCAGGACAAATTGGACAACAACTTTTGGGGTCCAATTTCTCCTGTTACCCTAGGGAAAATACAAAACTGGGGGCTAAAAAATAATTTTTGTGGGAAAAAAATTTTGTTTTATTTTTATGGCTCTGCATTATAAACTTCTGTGAAGCCCTTGGTGGGTCAAAGTGCTCACCACACATCCAGATAAGTTCCTTAGGGGGTCTACTTTCCAAAATGGTGTCACTTGTGGGGGGTTTCAATGTTTAGGCACATCAGTGGCTCTCCAAACGCAACATGGCGTCCCATCTCAATTCCTGTCAATTTTGCATTGAAAAGTCAAACGGCGCTCCTTCCCTTCCGAGCTCTCCCATGCGCCCAAACAGTGGTTTACTGCCACATATGGGGTATCAGCGTACTCGGGACAAATTGGACAACAACTTTTGAGGTCCAATTTCTTTTCTTACCCTTGGAAAAATAAAAAATTGGGGGCAAAAATATAATTTTTGTGAAAAAATATGATTTTTTATTTTTACGGTTCTGCATTATAAACTTCTGTGAAGCACTTGGTGGGTCAAAGTGCTCACCACACCTCTAGATAAGTTCCTTAGGGGGTCTACTTTCCAAAATGGTGTCACTTGTGGGGGGTTTCAATGTTTAGGCACATCAGTGGCTCTCCAAACGCAACATGGCGTCCCATCTCAATTTCTGTCAATTTTGCATTGAAAAGTCAAACTGCGCTCCTTCCCTTCCGAGCTCTCCCATGCGCCCAAACAGTGGTTTACTGCCACATATGGGGTATCAGCGTACTCAGGACAAATTGGACAACAACTTTTGAGGTCCAATTTCTTCTCTTACCCTTGGAAAAATAAAAAATTGGGGGCAAAAATATAATTTTTGTGAAAAAATATGATTTTTTATTTTTACGGTTCTGCATTATAAACTTCTGTGAAGCACTTGGTGGGTCAAAGTGCTCACCACACATCCAGATAAGTTCCTTAGGGGGTCTACTTTCCAAAATGGTGTCACTTGTGGGGGGTTTCAATGTTTAGGCACATCAGTGGCTCTCCAAACGCAACATGGCGTCCCATCTCAATTCCTGTCAATTTTGCATTGAAAAGTCAAATAGCGCTCCTTCCCTTCCGAGCTCTCCCATGCGCCCAAACAGTGGTTTACTGCCACATATGGGGTATCAGCGTACTCAGGACAAATTGGACAACAACTTTTTGGGTCCAATTTCTCCTGTTACCCTTGGTAAAATAAAACAAATTGGAGCTGAAGTAAATTTTTTGTGTAAAAAAGTTAAATGTTCATTTTTATTTAAACATTCCAAAAATTCCTATTAAACACCTGAAGGGTTAATAAACTTCTTGAATGTGGTTTTGAGCACCTTGAGGGGTGCAGTTTTTAGAATGGTGTCACACTTGGGCATTTTCTATCATATAGACCCCTCAAAATGACTTCAAATGAGACGTGGTCCCTAAAAAAAAATGGTGTTGTAAAAATGAGAAATTGCTGGTCAACTTTTAACCCTTATAACTCCCTAACAAAAAAAAAAATTGGTTCCAAAATTATGCTGATGTAAAGGAGACATGTGGGAAATGTTACTTATTAAGTATTTTGTGTGACATATCTCTGTGATTTAATTGCATAAAAATTCAAAGTTTGAAAATTGCGAAATTTTCAAAATTTTCGCCAAATTTCCGTTTTTTTCACAAATAAACGCAGGTACTATCAAAGAAATTTTACCACTATCATGAAGTACAATATGTCACGAGAAAACAATGTCAGAATCACCAGGATCCGTTGAAGCGTTTCGGAGTTATAACCTCATAAAGGGACAGTGGTCAGAATTGTAAAAATTGGCCTGGTCATTAACGTGCAAACCACCCTTGGGGGTAAAGGGGTTAAACACCTTCTTCTCCACGGTATTCACGGTGGAAAATGAAATGCTAGGTGAAATCCCAAGAAACAATGAAAACCCTATATTAAGGGTCACCAATAGTGTTGAGCGATACCGTCCGATACTTGAAAGTATCGGTATCGGATAGTATCGGCCGATACCCGAAAAATATCGGATATCGCCGATACCGATATCCGATACCAATACAAGTCAATGGGACATCAAGTATCGGAATGTATCCTCATGGATCCCAGGGTCTGAAGGAGAGGAAACTCTCCTTCAGGCCCTGGGATCCATATTAAAGTGTAAAATAAAGAATTAAAATAAAAAATATTGTTATATTCACCTCTCCGGCGGCCCCTGGACATCAGCGGGAGGATCCGGCGTCCGGCACGGCTTCTTTCTTCAAAATGCGCGCCTTCAGGACCTGTGGAATGACGTCCCGGCTTCTGATTGGTCGCGTGCCGCCCATGTGACCGCCACGCGACCAATCAGAAGCCGCGACGTCATTCCTCAGGTCCTAGAAGGCGCTCATTCTAGGACTTTAGCTGAGGAATGACGTCGCGGCTTCTGATTGGTCGCGTGGCGGTCACATGGGCGGCACGCGACCAATCAGAAGCCGGGACGTCATTCCACAGGTCCTGAAGGCGCGCATTTTGAAGAAAGAAGCCGTGCCGGACGCCGGATCCTCCCGCTGATGTCCAGGGGCCGCCGGAGAGGTGAATATAACAATATTTTTTATTTTAATTCTTTATTTTACACTTCCGATACCGATACCCGATATCACAAAAATATCGGATCTCGGTATCGGAATTCCGATACCGCAAGTATCGGCCGATACCCGATACTTGCGGTATCGGAATGCTCAACACTAGTCACCAATCTAACCCAAGAAGAGGTGCGAAACCGGCTAAATAAGATTAAAATAGATAAATCTCCGGGTCCGGATGGCATACACCCACGAGTACTAAGAGAACTAAGTAATGTAATAGATAAACCATTATTTCTTATTTTTAGTGACTCTATAGCGACAGGGTCTGTTCCGCAGGACTGGCGCATAGCAAATGTGGTGCCAATATTCAAAAAGGGCTCTAAAAGTGAACCTGGAAATTATAGGCCAGTAAGTCTAACCTCTATTGTTGGTAAAATATTTGAAGGGTTTCTGAGGGATGTTATTCTGGATTATCTCAATGAGAATAACTGTTTAACTCCATATCAGCATGGGTTTATGAGAAATCGCTCCTGTCAAACCAATCTAATCAGTTTTTATGAAGAGGTAAGCTATAGGCTGGACCACGGTGAGTCATTGGACGTGGTATATCTCGATTTTTCCAAAGCGTTTGATACCGTGCCGCACAAGAGGTTGGTACACAAAATGAGAATGCTTGGTCTGGGGGAAAATGTGTGTAAATGGGTTAGTAACTGGCTTAGTGATAGAAAGCAGAGGGTGGTTATAAATGGTATAGTCTCTAACTGGGTCGCTGTGACCAGTGGGGTACCGCAGGGGTCAGTATTGGGACCTGTTCTCTTCAACATATTCATTAATGATCTGGTAGAAGGTTTACACAGTAAAATATCGATATTTGCAGATGATACAAAACTATGTAAAGCAGTTAATACAAGAGAAGATAGTATTCTGCTACAGATGGATCTGGATAAGTTGGAAACTTGGGCTGAAAGGTGGCAGATGAGGTTTAACAATGATAAATGTAAGGTTATACACATGGGAAGAGGGAATCAATATCACCATTACACACTGAACGGGAAACCACTGGGTAAATCTGACAGGGAGAAGGACTTGGGGATCCTAGTTAATGATAAACTTACCTGGAGCAGCCAGTGCCAGGCAGCAGCTGCCAAGGCAAACAGGATCATGGGGTGCATTAAAAGAGGTCTGGATACACATGATGAGAGCATTATACTGCCTCTGTACAAATCCCTAGTTAGACCGCACATGGAGTACTGTGTCCAGTTTTGGACACCGGTGCTCAGGAAGGATATAATGGAACTAGAGAGAGTACAAAGGAGGGCAACAAAATTAATAAAGGGGATGGGAGAACTACAATACCCAGATAGATTAGCAAAATTAGGATTATTTAGTCTAGAAAAAAGACGACTGAGGGGCGATCTAATAACCATGTATAAGTATATAAGGGGACAATACAAATATCTCGCTGAGGATCTGTTTATACCAAGGAAGGTGACGGGCACAAGGGGGCATTCTTTGCGTCTGGAGGAGAGAAGGTTTTTCCACCAACATAGAAGAGGATTCTTTACTGTTAGGGCAGTGAGAATCTGGAATTGCTTGCCTGAGGAGCTGGTGATGGCGAACTCAGTCGAGGGGTTCAAGAGAGGCCTGGATGTCTTCCTGGAGCAGAACAATATTGTATCATACAATTATTAGGTTCTGTAGAAGGACGTAGATCTGGGGATTTATTATGATGGAATATAGGCTGAACTGGATGGACAAATGTCTTTTTTCGGCCTTACTAACTATGTTACTATGTTACTATGTTATATACAGTAGATAACACAGAATCCACCATTCACAATAGGTGATGTCACAGCTCACCTCCTCCTCCTGTACAATGACTGATAACACCTCTATACACAGTAGATAACACAGGATCCACCATTCACAATAGGTGATGTCACAGCTCACCTCCTCCTCCTGTACAATGACTGATAACACCTCTATATACAGTAGATAACACAGGATCCTCTATGTATAATAGGTGATGTCACAGCTCACCTCCTCCCCCTATACAATGACTGATAACACCTCTATATACAGTAGATAACACATGATCCACCATTCACAATAGGTGATGTCACAGCTCACCTCCTCCTCCTGTACAATGACTGATAACACTTCAATATACAGTAGATAACACAGGATCCACCATTCACAATAGGTGGTATCACAGCTTACCTCCTCCTCCTGTACAATGACTGATAACACCTCTATATACAGTAGATAACCCAGGATCCACCATTCACAATAGGTGATGTCACAGCTCACCTCCTCCCCCTATACAATGACTGATAACACTTCAATATACAGTAGATAACACAGAATCCACCATTCACAATAGGTGATGTCACAGCTCACCTCCTCCTCCTGTACAATGACTGATAACACCTCTATACACAGTAGATAACACAGGATCCACCATTCACAATAGGTGATGTCACAGCTCACCTCCTCCTCCTGTACAATGACTGATAACACCTCTATATACAGTAGATAACACAGGATCCTCTATGTATAATAGGTGATGTCACAGCTCACCTCCTCCCCCTATACAATGACTGATAACACCTCTATATACAGTAGATAACACAGGATCCACCATTCACAATAGGTGATGTCACAGCTCACCTCCTCCTCCTGTACAATGACTGATAACACTTCAATATACAGTAGATAACACAGGATCCACCATTCACAATAGGTGGTATCACAGCTTACCTCCTCCTCCTGTACAATGACTGATAACACCTCTATATACAGTAGATAACCCAGGATCCACCATTCACAATAGGTGATGTCACAGCTCACCTCCTCCCCCTATACAATGACTGATAACACCTCTATATACAGTAGATAACACATGATCCACCATTCACAATAGGTGATGTCACAGCTCACCTCCTCCTCCTGTACAATGACTGATAACACCTCTATATACAGTAGATAACACAGGATCCACCATTCACAATAGGTGGTATCACAGCTTACCTCCTCCTCCTGTACAATGACTGATAACACCTCTATATACAGTAGATAACCCAGGATCCACCATTCACAATAGGTGATGTCACAGGTCACCTCCGCCCCCTATACAATGACTGATAACACCTCTATATACAGTAGATAACACATGATCCACCATTCACAATAGGTGATGTCACAGATCACCTCCTCCTCTGGAACAATGACTGATAACACTACTATATACAGTAGATAACACAGGATCCACCATTCACAATAGGTGACGTCACAGCTCACCTCTTCCTCCTGTACAATGACTGATAACACCTCTATATACAGTAGATAACACAGGATCCACCATTCACAATAGGTGACGTCACAGCTCACCTCTTCCTCCTGTACAATGACTGATAACACCTTTATATACAGTAGATAACACAGGATCCACCATTCACAATGGGATCTATCACAGCTCACCTCCTCCTCCTGTACAATGACTGATAACTCCTCTATATACAGTAGATAACACAGGATCCACCATTCACAATAGGTGATATCACAGCTCACCTCCTCCTCCTGTACAATAACTGATAAGACCTCTATATACAGTAGATAACACAGGATCCACCATTCACAATAGGTGGTATCACAGCTCACCTCCTCCTCCTGTACAATGACTGATAACACCTCTATATATAGGAGATAACACAGGATCCACCATTCACAATAGGTGGTATCACAGCTCACCTCCTCCTCCTGTACAATGACTGATAACACCTCTATATACAGTAGATAACACAGGATCCTCTATGTATAATAGGTGATGTCACAGCTCACCTCCTCCCCCTATACAATGACTGATAACACCTCTATATACAATAGATAACACATGATCCACCATTCACAATAGGTGATGTCACAGCTCACCTCCTCCTCCTGTACAATGACTGATAACACCTCAATATACAGTAGATAACACAGGATCCACCATTCACAATAGGTGGTATCACAGCTTACCTCCTCCTCCTGTACAATGACTGATAACACCTCTATATACAGTAGATAACCCAGGATCCATCATTCACAATAGGTGATGTCACAGCTCACCTCCTCCCCCTATACAATGACTGATAACACCTCTATATACAGTAGATAACACATGATTCACCATTCACAATAGGTGATATCACAGCTCACCTCCTCCTCCTGTACAATGACTGATAACACCTCTATATACAGTAGATAACACAGGATCCACCATTCACAATAGGTGGTATCACAGCTTACCTCCTCCTCCTGTACAATGACTGATAACACCTCTATATAGAGCAGATAACACAGGATCCACCATTTACAATAGGTGATGTCACAGCTCACCTCCTCCTGTACAGTTACTGATAACACCTCTATATACCGTAGATAACACAGGATCCACCATTCACAATAGGTGGTATCACAGCTCACCTCCTCCTCCTGTACAATGACTGATAACACCTCTATATAGAGCAGATAACACAGGATCCACCATTTACAATAGGTGATGTCACAGCTCACCTCCTCCTCCTGTACAATGACTGATAACACCTCTATATATAGTAGATAACACGGGATCCACCATTAACAATAGGTGATGTCACAGCTCACCTCCTCCTCCTGTACAATGACTGATAACCCATCTATATGCAGTAGATAACACAGGATCCACCATTCACAATAGGTGATATCACAGCTCACCTCCTCCTCCTGTACAATGACTGATAACACCTCTATATAGAGCAGATAACACAGGATCCACCATTTACAATAGGTGATGTCACAGCTCACCTCCTCCTCCTGTACAGTTACTGATAACACCTCTATATACAGTAGATAACACAGGATCCACCATTCACAATAAGTGGTATCACAGCTCACCTCCTTGTGGCATCAACACCTTTTTCCTGAGACCAATTTATTCCTAAGTTGCCCCGGCATGATCCGGATAGGGTCACAAACCTCCTAACTACAGGTATTTCGTTATGTATAAGCCTGGGAGGAACAACATGGTGGACAGTGGAACATGAGTGTTGCCAAGAGGGGTTTTTAGAAGACGCAAACAAATCATAAAAGCAAATCTTAAGCAACAGAGGGCCGGCAATGTCCTAACCATAGCTGTGCATTGCAGTGCTTTCCGCTATCTCGCGTCCTCTCCCAGCACTATGACTGTTTCTGTTGGAGCGATCATCTTGAGGTTTGCAGGCCTGGAGGTCCATCGCCATTGAGGTACATTTCACTAGGTGAGCAAATATCATTTTGGAGAATGTGCTCGGACTTACTGTGGGCTCTGGTGCTCCTTCTAAAAGGGCCCAAAATAGAAGAAAAAATAATAAAAATAGAGTGGATTTTTTTTTTGTAGAGGAGAGGTCTGGTTCCGTGCTGCAGATCTGCTTAGTGGACAGGATTGCTTTTGTATCGATCTGCTGCAGTAGAAAACAGAATCACAATAAGGTATCCAGACCGGTTAATTATTCATGTCCCAAAGAATACAATAAAAGCCAACTGCAAATTATAACCCTTTATTTCCCGGATTCAGCCTCACTCATTGCGCATTGTTTTACTTAACACTAATCTATATTATTATGTAATGTAGTAAAACGTAGGATATGGGGTGCAGAAATAGGTATTCAATTAAAGGGACGCTCAGAATTGAATTTCATGGGAGTGAGGGCTCATGCAGACAACGGAAAAATCTTACGCCCCCATGTTGTTCTATGGGGCAAAATTGTTATGGGTCAGTGGAAAAATTCAGACCACGCTCCGGTGACATCCAAGTGTGGTCAGATTATCACAGACTGATAGAATGGCATTTTTTTATTTTATTCTGATCATCCAAGAAAATCGGATCACATTTTGATCATACTCTGATGCTCTGATTACAATCTGACTGCACGCTCTAATTACATGTTGATCACGCTCTGATCGCGCTCTGATTACACTCTGATCACACTCTAATCACGCAATGATCACGCAATGATCACATACAGAATCACCCAATCTATCAATATATAAAAATAATTCAATGATGTGATGAAAAAAAATCAAAACGCCAGGATTACGTTCTTTGGTCGCCGTAACATTGCATTAAAATGCAATAACGGGCGATCAAAACATAGTATCCACTCCAAAATCGTATCAATAAAAATTTCAGCTGGGCACAGAATAAATAAGCCCTCAACCAACCCGAGATCACGAAAAATGGAGACGCTATGGGTCTCAAAAAATGGTGCTTTTTTCTAGAAACTTTATATTTTTTTCACCACTTAAATAAAAAAAATATATACATGTTTGGTATCTACTGTTAGGAGTCGAGTTTCCTCTGCTGCACAGGGGGAATCTCGATCCGTGTCTGCTGCGGTCTCCCATTCAGTATCGGCTGCAGTGGGCTCTGCTCAGCAGAGACGTCGCTCCCAGCGTCTCGCTGGGGCTGATTCGGTGCATAGGGTCACTACTGCCTTTTCTGGCTTTCCTATGGTACCCTGCACTGATCTGCGGTGAGCGAGCCTCTCTGGGACTAAGTCCTTGTTTACTCACACTGAGCATGCCCAGGGCAGGGTCTCCCATTGGAGGTCGAGGGCCACATGTTCAGTCACATGCTCAGGTGCTGCAGTACATTCCATTGGTCCTTCTGGAAGGTCCTGAAAGGGCAAAAACTTCAGTAGCAGCTCCCTGTGCTGCAACTATATAAACTGCGCATGACCGCACGGCAATGCGCTAGTATTGTCTTGTAAATATGTGCGTGTGTTGTGAGTGAAAGTCGCTCTTTAAATAACCCTCCCTATTGAATGTCTGTTCGCGGAAGGTGTATGTTGCTATCTAGCGCCCGACTTATCCAACAGCTAAACTAAAAAGAAAGAATGGACTACAGAAAGGCTCGCACAACCATATATAATATGAAAAATGCAAAAACGTTTACTCAAAACACCAAAACACAACGAATAAAAACACTAAAAACACAATATCCTATATATAAATCACCCACATATATATATATATGCCTATGGGAAGTAAATCCATATGGCTGTATCACATATATCATGCAAAAAACTGAATTAAGCATAGGACATAATACCTCAGACACTATAACGGCTGGAATTAGGGACCACATAAATATGATGTTTCACCATGACTCAGTATGAAGAAAATTCCCCCTAATGAAGTCTGGATGAAAAGACAGGTAATAGTAAGGTATAAACCTATACAGACCTAGAGGGTACCGTAGCACCAAAGTATCAATCAGTGCAGCTAGATAGTGGAGGAGCAGAGCCGTCACCCGCACCTCAACCAGCCATGGGATCCGAAACAAGAATCCAAGCCTAAGTGTCCGGCATATGGATACAAGAAATAGGGAAACAAGAAAACGCCCAACGCGTGTCGCCGCCGCAGCGGCTTCGTCAGGGGAAGTGAGCGTAGTGGTGATCGAATCCTACGTTTATACTAACCGGTAATCGTCCGGAGTGTGATCAGCTGGGTCGCCGCCATGCAGAAGGCGGAAGTAGGGAGGCGTGCGCTAACCGCGCAGAGGGAGGAATGGGACCGGAAGTACACAGAAGTCTCCATGGAGATGAACGGCGTCTGCGCAAAGCCGACTCAATCCTGAGTCGCATTGCGCAAGCGCCAAAGAGAACATACCCGGACTTAGAGAAACAAGTCAAAACCGGCAAAGTATAGGGAAAAGGGGGGGAAGAGAAACCATGTTATCAAAATAGCAAATATGATATAATAGAATATAAGGGGGACCATCTGACTAGAAAACCGGTGGGGCACCTGAGGAATGAAAAAGGAATTAATCAAGGAATACATCCCAAACGGAGAACATACTTATGGAAATGACAATAATAAGCGCCCATATGGATATGTAAATATAATCAAACAATCCACATGGCAGATAGAGCACCTAAAAAGGGAGAGAATCAAGGTGAATACAACAAGTCACAATATAGGAACAAACACATGGTCACATTAAATGCCTACAAAAAGAATGTATAGAGTGTATATAATAATCGATGGACCAATCTGGCATATCCAAGATGTGCATGTTGCTTCTCCCATACGCTAGTGCGACCAAAAGTTAATAACATATATTGTCCATATATTTCCCAATGGAAAAGTTCCAAAGTCTTGCCAGAATAGTCCATAGGCTCTGCTCCAAGAAAAATTCTTCGTCAAGATGTTCATATTCCACAGTCGTGCGGGAAAAAGTCCAAGGCACATAATCAAGACCAACCAGGTCATGTACATAACGACAATGCCCGTCCTAAGTCCACACCATATGATGTCCAGATGGAAGGATTTGGTTCACATCCAATGTTGAAAAGATGGCTTGTCCACATATCTCATGATACCTCATACAATTGCCAGATCCCAAGGCACGATCCAATACCAGTCCATCCAATTCCCAAATGATAGAGGAGTAGATGGCAAAACCATACGAACAAATCGCACTATCCTGAAAATAAAATGTACAATGATGTCACAAATAAATAATCCACTGATCACCATGGGAAAGAGATGATAAGGAAAAAGTCACAGGTCAACAGCCTAGGAATCCCGTAAAAAGTAGCTCCTCATTCAATCCAAGAGGGGCCACAGTTTGTAGTAGGAAAATCCACCTAGATTCTACTTGCAAGAGATTCCTATGCTTGTCCCCGCCCCTTTCATTGCGGGTAATCCTTTGTAGGCCCACCACCTGCAAATTCGCAGAGGAGCCCCTATGATGTACCAAAAAGTGTTCAGACACTGGAGTAAGGGCCCTTCCTTTCCTAGAGTCCGAAGCCGCTAGATGTATCGTGGAAATATGCTTCTGGACCCGTTTCCTCAGCTCTTGCGATGTCTGACCGACGTATATCATTTTGCAAGGGCAAATGAGGGCGTAAATTACATCCCTAGACCTGCAATTGATATATGCCTTCAGAGGAAGCCTACTAGAGCGAGTAGGGTGAGTAAAAAAGTCCCGCGTCACCACCATGTGAGGACAGATGTTGCAGTCCCCACATGGAAATGAGCCCCTAAGGATGATACCCCTATTCAACCTCGTTGTAGGTCTATTGAAGTGGCTCCTAGTGAGTAAGTCCCTTAAATTTGGTGCTCGCCTTGCTGTCATAAGGGGTCGCTCACTAGTAATATCCGCTGTTTGCAGGTCTACTCGTAATATCTGCCAGTGTTTGGATAAGATGTCACTGACCTGTGTCCAGCTGCTGTTAAAGTCAGTGATGAATCTGGTTTGTGTCTCCTGACACCGTCTCCTGGAGGCCAAAAGAGATCTCTGGTCCTGACTTCTTGCCCTTTGATAGGCCGTGGATATGACACGTTTCGGATAGCCCCTCTGCTGAAAGCGATCCGTTAGATCCCGAGCCTGGATCGAGAAATCAGAATCGCGAGTACAGTTACGCCTAACACGTAAAAACTGTCCTGTGGGAACACCCACCTTGGTATGCCAGGGATGAAAGCTTGTAAATGCCAATAGTGAATTCGTTGCCGTTGGCTTACGGTAAAGGCTCGTCGCCAAACCGTTTCCCTGGGAAAAAAATCTTCAAATCCAGAAAGGTGATCTCACTAGCAGAAAAGGAATATGTAAGATAGATGTTATAGGGATTGGAATTTAGGTGATTAAGAAAATCAACACAATCCTCTGCAGTGCCCTTCCATAAGATGAAAATGTCATCTATAAAGCGAAACCAGGCGTGGACGTGGGTCGCGAATGATGGTGACAAATAGACGAAACATTCTTCCCACCAGCCTAGAAAGAAGTTCGCATAGGCTGGTGCACATTTCGCGCCCATCGCCACGCCTGATCGCTGCAGATAATACACCCTATCAAAGAGGAAAAAATTGTGATGGAGAACGAAGGTAAGCAAATCAAGTAAGAAGGAGTCATGGCCTCTATCCATAGAGCTGTTCTTATTTAAAAAATATGCCACCGCCTCCGTCCCCTCTTTATGTCCAATGTTGGAGTAGAGTGACTCTACATCGCATGTAACTAATAAATAGTTCTCAGGGAGTTCAATCTGCCCACATATGTCAATAAAGTGCGAGGAGTCACGGACAAAAGAGGGAAGAGACGAGGCGATAGGTTGGAGGAAGAAGTCCAGGTACTCACCCGCCCTTTCGCACATGCTGCCCATACTGGAGACAATAGGTCTACCGGGAGGTCTATTACTATCCTTATGGATTTTCGGCAACATGTAGAAAGTTGCCGTAACCGGGTTGGCCACCCACAGGTACTGTTTCTCTTGTTGAGTGATGATGGAAAGCTGTGAAGCCCTACAGAGAAGCTGTTCGTATTTAGAAAGAAAAAGAGAAGTGGGGTCAGATGGAAGTCTTTGATAGTATTGGGTGTTATTAAGCTGTCTTTTGGCCTCAGCTTCATAAAGTTGCACGGACCATAACACCACATTGCCACAAGGTGCTGCAGTACATTCCATTGGTCCTTCTGGAAGGTCCTGAAAGGGCAAAAACTTCAGTAGCAGCTTCCTGTGCTGCAACTATATAAACTGCGCATGACCGCACGGCCATGCGCTAGTATTGTCTTATATATGTGTGTGTGTTGTGAGTGAAAGTCGCTCTTTAAATAACCCTCCCTATTGAATGTCTGTTCGCGGAAGGTGTATGTTTGCTATCTAGCGCCCGACTTATCCAACAGCACGTAACACACATCTCAGCGTCCAGTTGATGTGTCCGCCAGTACGGCGCCGTGCGCTTCCTCTGCGCTTTCCTTACCCAAGCCTGGGTGGTTAGTGGCGTCCGTCAGTTCGGCACCGCACGCACTCTCATGCCTTATTTACTATTTCAATAGTTTCCTTACACACCCAGTTGCGGTGTTATGCCAGTAGTGGTCTAATCGGACTTCAATCCTAGTTGGCGTTGTGTTCGCTGACTTATTGCTCACGCTCTATGTGCGGTACCGCGGTCCTGTGACGCAACAGGATCGCTTCCTTCACGCAGGGTGAAGTTAACCCTTGTATGTATACTTATAGTACCGCCATAAAGTCCGTCTTACTTAGCAGCAGATATTTTCCTGCACGGTGGATCCCGGGTTGCGAACGCACCAATTCCATCTAATAAACTATATATTTGGTGCGTTCCGCCAACCCTAATATCTACAAACTCATAATGACCTGGAAAATCATAATGGCAGGTAAGATTTAGCATTTTGTGACCATGGTAAAAAAAAAAAAAATATTGTGTAATTGTGCTTTTTTTGCAATTTCAACAAAACAAAATTATAATATCATTAAAAAGTGAATTTATTTCAGTTCTTCAATACTAAAAGTGAAACTCCTATATTATATAGAGTCATTACACACAGTGTGATCTATTTCAAGTGTTTATTTCTGTTAATGTTGATGATTATTGCTTACAGCCAATGAAAACCCAAAAGTCATTATCTCAGTAAATTAGAATACTTTATAACACCAGCTTGAAAAATAATTTTAAAATTCCAAATGTTGTCCTACTGAAATGTATGTTCAGTAGATGCACTCAGTACTTGGTTGGGGCTCCTTTTGCATCAATTACTGCATCAATGTGGCGTGGCATGGAGGCGATCAGCCTGTGGCACTGCTGAGGGGTTATGGAAGCCCAGGTTGCTTTGATATTAGCCTTCAGCTCCTCTGCATTGTTGGGTCTGGTGTCTCTTCTTCCTCTTCACAATACCCCATAGATTCTCTATGGGGTTAAGGTCAGGTGAGTTTGCGGCCAATCAAGCACAGTGATACTGTTGTTTGTACACCAGGTATTGGTACTTTTGGCAGTGTGGACAGGGGCCAAGTCCTGCTTGAGAATGAAATTTCCATCTCCAAAAAGCTTGTTGGCAGAGGGAAGCATGAAGTGCTCTAAACTTTCCTGGTAGATGGCTGCGCTGACTTTGGTCTTGATAAAACACAGTGGACTTACACCAGCAGATGACATGGCTCCCCAAACCATCGCTGATTGAGGAAACCTCACACTAGACCTCCAGCAGCTTGGATTGTGGTCTCTCCACTCTTCCTCCAGACTCTGGGACCTTGATTTCCAAATGAAATGCAAAATTTACTTTCATCTGAAAACAACACCTTGGACCACTGACAACAGTCCGGTTCTTTTTCTCCTCGGCCCGGGTCAGATGCTTCTGGTGTTGTCTATTGGTCACGAGTGGCTGACACAAGGAATGTGACACTTGTAGCCCATGTCCTGCATACGTCTGTGTGTGGTGGCTCTTGAAGCAATGACTCCAGCAGCAGTCCACTCCTCATGAATCTCCCCCACATTTTTGAATGGCCTTTTCTTAATCATTTCAAGGCTGCGGTTATCCCGGTTGCTTGTGCACCTCTTTCTACCACATTTTTCCTTCCACTCATCATTCCACTAATATTCTTGGATCCAGCACTCTGTGAACAGCCGGCTTCTTTAGCAATGACCTTTTGTGGCTTACCCTCCTTGTGGAGTGTGTCAATGACTGCCTTCTGGACATCTGTCAAGTCAGCAGTCTTCCCCATGATTGTGGATCTACTGAAACAGACTAAGGGACCTTTTTAAACACTTAGGAAGCCTCTGCAGGAGATTTTGTTAATTATTCTAAAAAACAATCCCTCGCTATACTGGATATATTGACAGAAAATTAAAACATTTATGGCTTTAGGAAGAGTGGGAGCAAAAAAATTGAAACTCAAAAACAAAAAAAACCCAAGGTGGTGAAAGGGTTAAAAGTGAGACCCTAAATGCTAAGCTATTCCTCCATCACAAAGAAAGATTTAGGATGCATTTACCCTGCAGGTTCCAGGCTATTATATAAGCACTGGTTGAGCATATAATAGCTGAACATCATTAATTTACTGGACTATTCACACAGACGGATGGACAATGATATGGACAGAGCGAGTACTTGGAGAGATCATTTGTCCGGTTTACACAGGATGGTGTGCTGATGATAGCGGTGATTTTTACACATCTATTCTTCATCTAATCCCCTACACTGGCATAAACAATCCAATCACCCAATAAACTGCCATTTTGCTGACATAGATTGTATATAGCATACTGTACGTTCAAGTGATAAGCATCAAAACCACAGACAGCACTCAGAGGAGAAAATCGGTCGTGTGCAGGAGCCCTCACTGAGGTCCTCTGATGCTTCTGCTTCCAGCATAAGCGAGCAACTCTTAGGATAGGTCATCAAAATCGCATCAATCGGGGTCTGACACCAGTCATTCCACCTATCTTGCTTGGTTGCCGGATGTAAAAAGTCCAAATGGCATAGCTCTGTACAGTGTGTGCTGGCCATTCTCTGGTACATTCACTTCAACAAGAGCTGAGCTGCAGTACCCCAGAATGGCCACTACATGGTGTATAGAACTGTGATATCCAGGCTCCATATACTGTTTATTTCCTGCCTACACCTAACAGGTGGGAGGGCCGAGTGTCGGACCACCTATTTTCTGATATTGATGACCTATCGTAGGGTAAGCAATCGGATATCAATACCGTGGCCCTGGAAAGTCCATTTAAAAATATATTTAACAATCACAATGTTGATAGTGTATAAAGAACATTTGAAAGATGACTCCATTATAGGGAACAGAAAGGTTTTTTTTTTTAGAAATCTGTAAGATCGATATAATTCGTGAAAGATCTGTGTAAATCCAGTATTACTTGGTATTTGGAGTCCGTTGTAGTTGAACTAACCAGGGACTGCTGTGGGGTCTTTCTAAACCTCTGTGTGATTTATATGGTGGAAAGTGACATCGCCTGCCATATTACAGAGCATTGCCTCCCGAGGGGAGGATGCCGGCTCTTACCGCAGTTCCATATGGCAGCACACAGACTCCTTATTATGGAGACGATGCAGACCACAGTTTTTTACATGTGGTTTTCCTGGGTTTGCGTTTTTCCCTATTGATGTCAATGAAGAAAGATGTCGTAAAAACACAGTGGAAAGGGCCTGGTACGGCAAGTCCAATAAAGTAAAAACTCCTTCAGGTCAGAGTTTTACAAGTCCTGCAAAGCGTAAATGAGAATTTTGAACGCTTGATACTGCGGGTTTCTCACGTGTAATAGTCTACTTTGTCATTATGATAGACTGTGAAATATTACAGAGAGACCTCAATGAGCTGGAAGCCATAGAAGGTAAGGGGGAAAAGAAAATTCAGGATTGCAGAACTTAAAGTATAACCATCATTTACATTTTTATTTCACAAATCAATAGTAGAAATGAAAACGAGCAACTTTATAATACATCTTATCAGAGGAATCTGCTTCTTTCTCTGCCAAAATTGATCAGTCGTTATGAAAATTCTCAATTCTGAGGTAAAATCTGTATTCAGTGAAGACAGATTTTCCCATCACGGAGATGGCAGCAGCTGCTGTTGAGATCCTATGTAGACAGGATCAGGGAGGAGCTAGAGGCGGAGCTCCTCCCCCTTACATCTAGATAGACTCTTATTAGTGGCAGATGCCATCTCAGTGGTGGGAAAATCTGTCTTCACTGAAAACAGATTTTACCTCAGAATTGAGAATTTTCATAATAACTGGAGAATTCTGGCAGAGAAAGAAGCAAATTCCTCTGATAAGATATATTTCAAAGTTGCTTATTTTCACATGATTTAGGAAACAAAAATTATAACGACTGTCGTGCTTTCAATTAAAACACCTTAAAGGAGTTGTCAGGGTTTAGGGTACAAGTTTGAAGTTAATGTCATTGCAGACTTGTGAATCCGCGCTGTGCCCTCACCTTTCCGGGCTCTGGCGCTAAGGCCGCACCTTTCCAGGCACATGACAGATGATCTATACAGCTGACATGTTCCTCCCGCAACAGCCGCAGATGGAATCATGATCCACCCACAGCTGTTAACTAGTTAAATGCTGCTGTCAATCTCTGACAGCAGCATTTAACTGATGCTTAACGGAAGCGTGTCGTAAATCTATTACCCTTGCCAAAGTGAAAAAAAATTAGGTCTAAAGGAAAATTTTTGTGAAAGAAAAGTAAATGTTTATTTTTTCCTTTCACATTTCAAAAAATTCCTGTGAAGCGCCTGAAGGGTTAATAAACTTCTTGAATGTGGTTTCGAGCACCTTGAGGGGTGCAGTTTTTAAAATGGTGTCATTTTTGGGTATTTTATGTCACATAGGCCCATCAAAGTCACTTCAAATGTGAGGTGGTCCCTACAAAATATGGTTTTGCAAATTTTGTTGTAAAAATGAGAAATCACTGGTCAACTGTTTTAACCCTTTGAACTGCCTAACAAAAAAAAAAAAAGTTTCGAAAATTTTGCTGATGCAAAGTAGACATGTGGGAAACGTTACTTTTTAACTATTTTGTGCAATATGACTCTGATTTAAGGGCATAAAAATTAAAAGTTAGAAAATTGTGAAATTTTCAAAATTTTCGCCAAATTTCTGTTTTCTGTTGTAAAGAAATTTTACCACTATCATAAAGTACAATATTTCACAAGAAAACATTCTCAGAATCACCTGGATCTGTTGAAGCGTTCCGTAACCGCATAAAGTGACAGTGATCAGAATTGTGAAAATTGGTCTGGTTAGGAAGGTGAAAACAGGCTTCGGGTGAAGGTGTTAAGCTGACATCCTATAGAATGTCAAATATGTAATCCTCTCAATGAAGCCATGGTGCATTGGCTGTTGTTCTGTAGAGACTCTCTTTTTTGCAGAAGGATAGAAATCCCTTTTTATACCCACATCTGTTGTTCAGGTCATCATCCACAGGTCATGGGGTAGGTGGGATGAGATTAACTCTCATTCTTTGAGAATTTAATCAATATGCATAGTTTTTTTTTCATTGTTTTATAGGTCAGCCTGCTACATGGACTTATACAATGGGTAATCAACATATTAGCAAATATCAATTGTTCAATATCCCTGTGTCACTGTCCACTATAGATAGTAACACAATAAACTGTAGGAGCTGATATAACAGGTAAACAGTATCTATTCAGCAATTCACAAACATCAATTTCAAGAGTCAACGTTCAGACTCATATGTCAACACTCTATGTTTCTTGACCCACGGAAGAAAACCTCATTTTAGGGTGATGGTTCAGCATTAGGCATTTTTTTTTTATAAGTACAATATTTAAAAGTAATCATACATTTAAAATAGCTGTAGAATGAACGCCTGCTCAGTCGAAAAACCTTTCCCTTTGATCCATGCATGCTCTGCTTGAGCATGGGAGAAATATTTAGGACCCCGTTGCATCATACATTTTGTGCAAAAAAAAAAAAAGCTGGCTTAAAAGTGTTGAAATGTTGCAAGATTTAATAGCAATATGTAGTTGTGTCAAAATTGTGCAACTTTTTCCACTTTTACACCAGCTCTAACAACTTTTGGAAAAATGGGCAAAGCTTGGTGGGAGGGGTTTTCAGCATATGGCGCACAGCAGATGAAAATTTGGCAAATTCATTGACAGGTGTACGCCTCTTAATAATTTGGAGCATCTTTCTCCAGCATACAAAATGTCAGTCTTGGTGAATTTTCTCCTTTGTTGGTGAAAAACATGCAATTATGCAAGGGTCCTAAAAAATGGCAATGAACCATTACTCCTGTACGGGTATGAATAACTTGCAGGGTATTTCCATACGAGGCTTATCCTTTGCAGAAATCATCAGCAGAGAACAAGCATTTTGGATATTGTTGATCTTCAACCATTTTACAGTTTGCAGTGCACTATAAAATCCACAGCAGCATAAATTACCCTGCCACGCTGTGAAAAATCTGAAAAATTTGCTGCAAATTACAGTACAAACACTGTGGATAAATTTTTATGAAATCGCATTCACATGCTGCAGGGAAAATCAACAATAAAAAGTTGACCGGCATAGCGGATTTTCATACAAATAAGATTTCGAAAAGTTTTATCCACGATGCTGGTATAGTACAATGCATCAGATTTTGTTGTGTGTATGTAGCATGGCTCAGTGCGGTGGCTATGGGCGAGGCACTTGTCTCTTAAGCCCTGGCACGATACATGAAAGTGGAGGTTCTGTCCTGGCTGACTGTGAGGGTGCTACGCCAGTGCAGACCACATGTAACCGATGTTGCTGGTTGGCCAGGACCAGATGTTTCTCAGTTCCATTAGGGAGACCGCCAGTTAAAAATAAACTTTTTACTAAACGAAACATGGCAGGGAAAATATACAAGAGGGCTTATGAACGTTTCCTTTATAACACAAAGAATTTTCCACACCGTTATCTTCCTTCTTTTCTCTATCGTTCTCCTATCCTCGTTACTATCTCTGCTTGTCCTCTGCCTCCACTGCTTTTTACTACTTCACCACCACCCAACTCAACTGTACAGTTCTGCTTAGCAAGAGTCCTTTACTCGCCCCACAGTTCTGCGTCTTCTTTCCTCTTAGGGTGCCAGTATGGCAGGGCTCAGATTCAAGCTCTTTGATGCTCTGGAACTCCCGCTCGGGGGTTTTTACTCACCTCACATACTCAATCCTGTCTAGGCCCATTACCTTAGAGAGTTATAAACTGGGCCTCACTGCTAAGCGTTTTTTACAAGAACCTGTCTCCGTTCAATCACTTTGTCTCTCAGTCACTTCTTCTCCTCTCACTTTAGGGACACCCCCGAATGTGGCCCTGCTCACAATGGACCTTAGGTCCTCTTTCTATGCACTCCAGAGCCTATTTGATATTCTAACAGGAAATTGACACTTTCCCTTCAACTTAACTCTACCTGTCCCTACCGTCCCTCTACCTGTCCCTACCATCCTTCTACCTGTCCCTACCGTCCCTCTACCTGTCCCTACCGTCCCTCTACCTGTCCTTACCGTCCCTCTACCTGTCCCTACCGTCCCTCTACCTGTCCCTACCATCCTTCTACCTGTTCCTACCGTCCCACCACCTGTCCCTACCGTCCCTCTACCTGTCCCTACCATCCTTCTACCTGTTCCTACCGTCCCTCTACCTGTCCCTACCGTCCCTCTACCTGTCCCTACCGTCCCTCTACCTGTCCCTACCATCCTTCTACCTGTTCCTACCGTCCCTCTACCTGTCCCTACCGTCCCTCTACCTGTCCCTACCGTCCCTCTACCTGTCCCTACGTCCTTCTAACTGTCCCTACCGTCCCTCTACCTGTCCCTACCATCCTTCTACCTGTTCCTACCGTCCCAATACCTGTCCCTACCGTCCCTCTACCTCTCCCTACCATCCCTCTTCCTGTCCCTATCATCCTTCTAACTGTCCCTACCGTCAAACTACACCTGTCAAAAATATTAATGCGTTTAATGCACATCACAATTCACATTATACATCACATTTCACATTACACGTAACATTAACCTGGATTCTTTGACCAACAGTGTATATATGTGAATAGTTCATAGTAGTTAACACATTTTGATATAAAGTGTGAAACAGTATAATGATATAATCTTCATATTAGTACATTTAAAGGGTGATTTTACTAATCAAACTAGTGGTATGACTGAATAGGTCCTAGTACAACTGTTAATATGAAATCTGTCTTGTAGTATTCCAATGTGCCAGCTCTGTGAAATCGAGCTTTGAAGCCACAAGCCTGGAAGTGCATTGGGGTGTGTCAATGTTTTCTCAGTGCATACACCCCCCAATGCACTTCTAGGCTTCAAAGCTCTATTTCTCAGTGATGGCACATCGGATTAACTCAAAAGAGGTGTAATTTTTCTTGTTGTCCTACAACCGTCCACTTGTTTGATTAGTAAAATCATCCAGACAGGTTCCCTTTAATAACAATATAAACTTCTCTTCTGTTGTCCTAGATAGGCCTTCTTGGAAAGAAAGAAATCAATAGCGTGTGATACCCACAATGTGGGCACTTAGTAGGTTAATTATGGATGAGATTCTCTCTTTATATCAGGATAACCCGCAGGGTGATAAGCTTGTATAATAGACACACTAAATAATTATTGATTTTTCCATGTTAAATCATGTAACACAAAAGCTTATACTCTGATCTGTGCTGCTCTGCGTCCCGCTGGTAAGGTAAACTGACCCTTACATTGCTTGCTGTGTAGAAGAAAGTTCATCTTCGTTCAATAATGGTGCAATTTCTTGTTTCCTCTGGGCCTATGATTGCTAACGCAATTTAAAATGGTGTGAAAAAGTATTTGCCCCCCTTCCATATGTTTCTTATTATCACATTGACGCATTTGTCAAACTAAACCTCAAATTACTTTTATAGTTTGAAGAACAAAGTTATCCAGGTCACATAGAGTTGTGTGAAAAAGTGTTTGCCCTCTCATTGATTTCCTATTCATTTGCATGTTTGTTACACTTAAATGTATCAGATCACCAAAAAAAAATCAACATTAGACAAAGATAACACAAGTAAACACAAAATGCAGTTTTTAAATGAAGGTCTTTTTATTATTACGGGAAAAAGAAATCAAAACCTACAGGACCCTATCTGAAAAAGTGATCCCCCCTTAAAACATAAATTAACTGTTGTTTTTAGCACATCTTTGGGAAGATGAGTTCAAATTCCTCAGTCGGATTACTGCCATGCCTGTTCTCAATCAAGAAATCACTTAAACAAGGACCTGCCTGATAAAGTGAAGTAGACCAAAAGTTGCTCAAAAGCTAGGCATCATGGAAATTCAAAGAAATTCTGGAACAAATGAGAAACAAAGTGATTGAGATCTATCAATCTGGAAAAGGTTATAAAGCCATTTCTCAAGCTTTGCGACTCCAGAGAATCACAGTGAGAGCTATTAACCACAAATGGCAAAAACATGGAATAGTGGTGAATAGTGATGAGCGAGTGTACTCGTTGCTCAGGCTTTCCCGAGCACGCTTGGGTGACCTCCGAATATTTATGACTGCTCGGAGATTTAGTTTTTATCGCGGCAGCTGAATGATCTACAGCTACTAGCCAGGCTGAGTACATGTGGGGTTGCCTGGTTGCTAGGGAATCCCCACATGTAATCAAGCAGGCTCGTAGCTGTAAATTATTCAGCTGCCGTGATGAAAACTAAATTTCCGAGCAGTTATAAAAACTCGGAGGTCACCCGAGCGTGCTCAGGAAAAACCGAGCAACAAGTACACTCGCTAATCACTAGTGGTGAACCATCCCAGGTGTGGCCGGCTGACCAATATTAACCCAAGAGTTCACAGAAGACCACACAACAAAATTCAAAGAACTGCAGGCTTCACTCGCCTCAGTTAAGGTCAGTGTTCATCATGGATCCACCACAAGAGAGAGACTGTGCGAAAATGGCCTGCATGGCAGAGTTCCAAGACAAAAACCACTGCTGAGCAATAAGAACATAAAGGCTCATCTTAGTTTTGCCAGAAAACATCTTGATGATCCCCAAGACTTTTGGGAGAATACTCAGTGGATTGACAAGACAAAAGTTAAACTTTTTTGAAAGTGTATGTCTCATTACTTCTGGTGTAGAAGTTACGCAGCATTTCAGAAAAGGAACATCACACCAACAGTAAAGTATGGTGGCAGTAATGTGATGGTCTGGTGCTGTTTTGCTGCTTCAGGACCCGAAAGACTTGCTGTAGTAAATGGAACCATGAATTCTGCTGTCTGCCAAAAAATCCTAAAGGAGAATTTCCGGCCATCTGTTCGTGACCTCAAGCTGAAGCGTACTTGGGTTATGCAGAAGGGCAGTGATCCAAAACACACTAGCAAGTCCACCTCTGAATGGCTTAAGAAAATCAAAATTATGAGTTTAGAGTGGCCTAGTTAAAGTCCTGACCTTAATCCAATTGAGATACTGTGATATAACCTTAAAAAAGTGGTTCATGCACGGAAACCCTCTAATGTGGCTGAATTACTACAATTCAGCAAATATAAGCGGCAAAAATTCCTCCAGAGCATTGTAAAAGACTCATTGCCAGTTATCGCAAATGCTTCAGTGCAGTTGTTGCTGCTAAGGGTGGCCCAACCAGTTACTAGGTTTAGGGGGCAATCACTTTTTCACACAGGCCCCTGTAGGTTTGGATTTCTTTTTCCCTTAATAATAAAGACCTTCATTTATAGACTGAATTCTGTGTTTACTTGTGTTATCTTTGTCTAATATTTAAATTTGTTTGGTGATCTGAAACAATTAAGTGTGACAAACATGCAAAAGAATAACATGTAGATATGAGGTAAAAGCATTGTTTCTGCAATAGGGATGAGCGCATTGAACTGCGGAAGATTGAGTTCATGTAAAATTTCCTGAAATTCTTGGTTTCAAGTGAATTCGAACACTTGGAGATTTGATTCATGGTTCGTAAAGAAAAAAACTTACCCGGCACCATTTCCCACATTGCTGAAGAATCAGAGCGCAGGCTAATGTCTTTTTGCTTTGCCATGCTGGCATTCCCATAATGCCCTGCAGCTATGACATCTAGCGGCTTATCATACCTTATACAGTGGTGGCCAGTACTTGAGTCATCACAGATCAGCGGTTCCCAGAGGAGCACAGTTTGTACAGCAGAGTCATTTTCCATCTCCAGAGTCACTAGGCAAGTCTTTCTCTCCTGTATAGTGTAAGCTCTTATGGTCAGCAGGGTCTTCTCTCTCCTGTAGAGTGTAAGCTCTTATGGTCAGTGGGGTCCTCTCTCTCTCCTGTAGAGTGTAAGCTCTTATGGTCAGCATGGTCCTCTCTCTCCTGTAGAGTGTAAGCTCTTATGGTCAGCGTGGTCCTCTCTCCCCTGTAGAGTGTAAGCTCTTATGGTCAGTGGGGTCCTCTCTCCTTTAGGGTGTAAGCTCTTATGGTCAGTGGGGTCCTCTCTCCTGTAGGGTGTAAGCTCTTTTGGTCAGTGGAGTCTTCTCTTTCTCTCCTGTAGGGTGTAAGCTCTTATGGTCAGCAGGGTCCACTCTCTCTACTGTAGAGTGTAAGCTCTTATGATCATCAGGGTCCTCTCTCTCTCCTGTAGAGTGGAAGCTCTTATGGTCAGTGGGGTCCTCTCTCTCTCTCCTGTAGAGTGTAAGCTCTTATGGTCAGTGAGTTCCTCGCTCTCCTGTAGAGTGTAAGCTATTATGGTCAGCGGGGTCCTCTCTCTCTCGTGTAGAGTGTAAGCTCTTATGGTCAGCGTGGTCCTCTCTCTCCTGTAGAGTGTAAGCTCTTATGGTCAGTGTGGTCCGCTCTCTCCTGTAGAGTGTAAGCTCTTATGGTCAGTGGGGTCCTCTCTCCTGTAGGGTGTAAGCTCTTATGGTCAGTGGGGTCTTCTCTTTCTCTCCTGTAGGTTGTAAGCTCTTATGATCAGCAGGGTCTTCTCTCTCTTTCTCTCCTGTAGAGTGTAAGCTCTTATGGTCAGCAGGGTCCTCTCTCTCTTCTGTAGAGTGTAAGCTCTTATGGTCAGTGGGGTCCTCTCTCTCTCCTGTAGAGTGTAAGCTCTTATGGTCAGTGGGGTCTTCTCTCTCTCCTGTAGAGTGTAAGCTCTTATGGTCAGTGGGGTCCTCTCTCTCCTGTAGAGTGTAAGCTCTTATGGTCAGTGGAGTCCTCTCTCTCTTCTGTAGAGTGTAAGCTCTTATGGTCAGTGGGGTCCTCTCTCTCCTGTAGAGTATAAGCTCTTATGGTCAGTGGGGTCCTCTCTCTCCTGTAGAGTGTAAGCTCTTATGGTCAGTGGGATCCTCTCTCTCTTCTGTAGAGTGTAAGCTCTTATGGTCAGTGAGTTCCTCGCTCTCCTGTAGAGTGTAAGCTATTATGGTCAGCGGGGTCCTCTCTCTCTCGTGTAGAGTGTAAGCTCTTATGGTCAGCGTGGTCCTCTCTCTCCTGTAGATTGTAAGCTCTTATGGTCAGTGTGGTCCGCTCTCTCCTGTAGAGTGTAAGCTCTTATGGTCAGTGGGGTCCTCTCTCCTGTAGGGTGTAAGCTCTTATGGTCAGTGGGGTCTTCTCTTTCTCTCCTGTAGGTTGTAAGCTCTAATGATCAGCAAGGTCCTCTCTCTCTTTCTCTCCTGTAGAGTGTAAGCTCTTATGATCAGCAGGGTCTTCTCTCTCTTTCTCTCCTGTAGAGTGTAAGCTCTTATGGTCAGCAGGGTCCTCTCTCTCTTCTGTAGAGTGTAAGCTCTTATGGTCAGTGGGATCCTCTCTCTCTTCTGTAGAGTGTAAGCTCTTATGGTCAGTGGGGTCCTCTCTCTCTCCTGTAGAGTGTAAGCTCTTATGGTCAGTGGGGTCCTCTCTCTTCTGTAGAGTATAAGCTCTTATGGTCAGTGGGGTCTTCTCTCTCTCCTGTAGAGTGTAAGCTCTTATGGTCAGTGGGGTCCTCTCTCTCCTGTAGAGTGTAAGCTCTTATGGTCAGTGGAGTCCTCTCTCTCTTCTGTAGAGTGTAAGCTCTTATGGTCAGTGGGGTCCTCTCTCTCTCTCCTGTAGAGTGTAAGCTCTTATGGTCAGTGGGGTCCTCTCTCTCTCTCCTGTAGAGTGTAAGCTCTTATGATCAGCAGGGTTTTCTCTCTCTTTCTCTCCTGTAGAGTGTAAGCTCTTATGGTCAGCAGGGTCCTCTCTCTCTTCTGTAGAGTGTAAGCTCTTATGGTCAGTGGGATCCTCTCTCTCTTCTGTAGAGTGTAAGCTCTTATGGTCAGTGGGGCCCACTCTCTCTTCTGTAGAGTGTAAGCTCTTATGGTCAGTGGGGTCCTCTCTCTCTCCTGTAGAGTGTAAGCTCTTATGGTCAGTGGGGTCCTCTCTCTCTTCTGTAGAGTGTAAGCTCTTATGGTCAGTGGGGTCCTCTCTCTCTCCTGTAGAGTGTAAGCTCTTATGGTCATTGGGGTCCTCTCTCTCTTGTAGAGTGTAAGCTCTTATGGTCAGTAGGGTCCTCTCTCTCCTGTAGAGTGTAAGCTCTTATGGTCAGTGGGGTCTTTTCTCTCCTGTAGAGTGTAAGGTCTTATGGTCAGCAGGGTCCTCTCTATCTCCTGTAGAGTGTAAGCTCTTATGGTCAGTAGGGTCCTATCTCTCTCCTGTAGAGTGTAAGCTCTTATGGTCAGTGGGGTCCTCTCTCTCCTGTAGAGTGTAAGCTCTTATGGTCAGTGGGGTCTTCTCTCTCTCCTGTAGAGTGTAAGCTCTTATGGTCAGTGGGGTCCTCTCTCTCTCCTGTAGAATGTAAGCTCTTATGGTCAGTGGGGTCCTCTCTCTCCTGTAGAGTATAAGCTCTTATGGTCAGTGGGTCCTCTCTCTCTCCTGTAGAGTGTAAGCTCTTATGGTCAGTGGGGTCCTCTCTCTCCTGTAGAGTGTAAGCTCTTATGGTCAGTGGAGTCCTCTCTCTCTTCTGTAGAGTGTAAGCTCTTATGGTCAGCAGGGTCTTCTCTCTCTTCTGTAGAGTGTAAGCTCTTATGGTCAGTGGGGTCCTCTCTCTCCTGTAGAGTGTAAGCTCTTATGGTCAGTGGGGTCCTCTCTCTCCTGTAGAGTGAAAGCTCTTATGGTCAGTGGGGTCCTCTCTCTCCTGTAGAGTGTAAGCTCTTATGGTCAGTGGGATCCTCTCTCTCTTCTGTAGAGTGTAAGCTCTTATGGTCAGTGGGGTCCTCTCTCTCCTGTAGAGTGTAAGCTCTTATGGTCAGTGGGGTCCTCTCTCTCCTGTAGAGTGAAAGCTCTTATGGTCAGTGGGGTCCTCTCTCTCCTGTAGAGTGTAAGCTCTTATGGTCAGTGGGATCCTCTCTCTCTCTTCTGTAGAGTGTAAGCTCTTATGGTCAGTGGGGTCCTCTCTCTCCTGTAGAGTGTAAGCTCTTATAGTCAGTGGGGGTCCTCTCTCTTTTTCTCCCCTGTAGAGTGTAAGCTCTTATGGTCAGCAAGGTTCTCTCTCTCTCCTGTAGAGTGTAAGCTCTTATGATCAGCGGGGTTGTCTTTATGTCTTTTCTCTCCAACACATCTATTTTCTGAGCATTCTAGTAATGAAATTGGCACTAATTTATTTTCTGCAAATTTAATTTTTGGGGTAAATTAAGATAAGCTGTACAATTCTAATTTCAAAAGATCCGCTCATCTCTACTCCGCAGCATGAGATACACGTAGGGATACTGAGGGTGGTTGGATCCAGCACAACAGCCATCTTCAGATTGGTGCAAGGGGATTCTAAAGTATAGAGCCCACTTTCAGCACATGTTCTTTACCTAGGTAACCAGCCACTCTGAGAATGTAGGGTGGTCGGTAACCGAGGCAATCAGCAGTAAACTGTAAAATTAAAAATGTCTTCATTCTTGACAACAGAGAGGATTTTTAATAAGAGTTAAATTGCAAAGTTGTTTGTTTTTACAAGCTTTTTGCATTTTTACCCATTTAAGAACTTGAAGCAACCCATTTAAAAATAATTCACATATTCTTTGCTTTCCATTAGGCACATATCCAAGATATTACAGTGTTAGTAAACCTAGAAGGGTAAATTATGATTATTAATAATTTAGGATTGGTAGAACATCTGGATGATATTTCTGAAAAACAGCTGCTTTAATCCTGAACGAACCTTAAATAATGCAGATACAAATTGATTATGCATTAAATATGGTATTAAAGACTAGCATTCGACCTGTAAATTCCATATGGAAATACGGGGTTGGTTTTCCTTTTACACATGAAGCACAATTTATAGAAAAGGATTATGATGATGTGCATGAAATATGAGCCTAAGTATACTCCTTAAAATGTAAGACATTGAGCTGTAGGATCGGAGTAATTAGATGTTACATAATAAGAAAAATATTAGGAATGTTGTCCTTGCAGTTGGGCCCGGAGGTAAAAGAACAGAAGGCGTTGTGTGTGCTTAAATCTCATCCATGGTCCATGACCATACACATAGTAGGCATACACATGTTTAAATATCCTATCATTAGGGCCACTAGTGGAAACGTTCGGTCAAGAGACAATGATGGACTCTTAATATCAAGATTTCTTATTTTAGGGCCTCCATATGATCGGTTCACCAACAGCTCTCTCTCCTGTCCACCCCACACCCTGAACTCACTTGTGTTCACCTGTGTTCTCTATGAAAGAGCCCCCGTCAGACATCTCTGGCGGCGGCTTATCTCTAGTGTGAAAAAACAGAATCAGCTGCTGAAATTTAGCAGGCGGGATCTATTTCTTCCTCAATTTTATCTGTCGTGAAAGAGTAAGGAAGCCCCCAAACTCAGTAGACTGTTGGTCGATCCCACCAATATCGGTCAATATATCGTTCTACACAAAATCCTACTGTCTTCATGCCACCACGTGTTGCAGGACACGGTTGACTAAAAGAACATAGATTTTTTTGTCTTTTTCATTGCATACCCACAAATTTCGAAGTGGTCCTGATCTTAATGAGAGGGGCGATCTAATAACCATGTATAAGTATATAAGGGGACAATACAAATATCTCGCTGAGGATCTGTTTATACCAAGGAAGGTGACGGGAACAAGGGGGCATTCTTTGCGTCTGGAGGAGAGAAGGTTTTTCCACCAACATAGAAGAGGATTCTTTAATGTTAATTCACACTACAGATTTGTAAGTGATTACAGAAAATTAGTGCGATAAATAATTTTATACCATCCATTACATCAATTTTTCTGGCTAACACGATACCCCAATATAATTTTTGATTGTACATCAGAAACTTAGTGAGAAAGAGCAAATGTTAGATAAGTAACGCTATAAGACTTTCCATCAATGAAATCTAGATTTGTTTTTTAAATATGACCTTTGATGACCCTTTGGAAAGATTTTCTAATCTTGTGTATGTATCTATGTATTTTTTAGCTGGTATAAATCATTATGTTCTCCTGAATTTGGCAATGGTTTTCTTTTGTTCCTACTCCCTACTATTCCTGAGATATGGCCAATCGTGGCCAACACCCTCTATGGGTGTCTTCTTGAGGACCACGTCCAGTTAGTTAACAATACTAGATTTATATAAAGGTAAGAGGGCACTAAATCACCAGGAACAATATAAAAACAAATGCATAGCAAGAAGCAGGTTCTTTTTTAGTGTTTGGATTTGCAATCACTTAGTGATCAATGGTGATTAGCGATTGTCCATTATCCTACAAGAATTCCACAATTTCTAATGTACAACAATTCTTCAGGCCACGTTGTGTGCCGGAAACTGTAACTTAGATATGTCTATAGCTTCCTGAACTATAGGTGAATGATAGAGTCCCCTAAAATGACAAAGCTCGCAGTATCATGAATTTAACTTTGTCATCTGCCTAGGCAGAGCACAGCAGCCGATGACAAAACTCATCTCCACTGCTGCACTCTGCATAGACTGCAACTGAGATAATAAAATTTGCTCCGTGTTCCCCTACGCCTCCCAACCTATCTTATCTTCCCACTTGCAAATTTGTGTGAGAAGAAACAGATCTACTGGGGGAAGCTGACTCAAATTAAAAAAAAGTGTCCTCTGTAAAAAAAACAAAAACAAACCACTAACTCTATAATAAACTTTACTTCCTTTTTATAACCCTAGCTAGGGTTAGGGCTAGGACTATGGCTAGGGATAATGTTAGGTCATAAGGCAAGAGTATTAAAATGGTTGCATAACAAAAACCCAAAAATGTCATAAAAAAGTATAACAACGCATAACTGTGTTTTTAAAATTGTATGTCAGATCCCAGCAGACAATAACTAGTAAGGTCAAAAGGCAAACTGTAATTACATAGGCATTTTCTTAAAATAAAATACATGAGGTTGGGTGATAAGGGGCTTCATGCTGGACTGGTGGAAGGGGCTCAGGTTCCACAAGTTAGGAGGCACAAAATATTTGCCACATGTCCTGGTAATCCATGCTATGCCGTTACATCCCTGGCATCTTCTGGGTATCAAAAGATAGCATTCGAATAAGTGTTGGTCAAAATATTATGAGGACAACTCTTCAGTAGGGTTGAGCGACTTTTACTTTTTTAGGGTCGAGTCGGGTTTCGCGAAACCCGACTATCTCAAAAGTCGAGTCGAGTGCAATCGGCCGATTATCGCGAAAAGTCGGGGATCGACCGAAACACGAAACCCAATGCAAAGTCATTGGGAAATCTCTCTCTCTCTCTCTCCCCTCCGTCCCTGAACAGAAAAGATGGTGTTACACATTGCAAATCGCTACAGCGCACAAGTGAGAAGATGGCGATAGGCGTGCACGCCCCTAAGACCTATGTCATCACTCTGCCCACGCTCCTTCATTGGTTGAAAAAATGGCGCCAAACGCGTCATACGAAACGCGACTTTGGCGCAAAGATCGCCGACCGCATGGCCGATCCCACACTAGGATCGGGTCGGGTTTCATGAAACCCGACTTTGCCAAAAGTTGGCGACTTTTGAATTTGTCCGATCCGTTTCGCTCAAGCCTACTCTTCAGCCTTATTCTTAGTTTATAACTCTACTTTTTATTTTTCGAGGAATCATAAAAGAAACCGTCATTGCAGACCCTTGAAGAGCTTCCTCTGGGAATTTCTTTCTCGAAGAGAATTACTTAGAAGTAATAATGGAAAGCTAACATAGCTAAGAAATTGCAGACCACGGCAATATTATAAGCTCCACAAATCATAATATTTGTTTTGTTGTCATCTTTGGGAGCTTCTTTCCTCGTAGTTTTCTTTAGCAGGTCCTCACTCCTGACAGGTTTACGGATGTTTGCACTAAGTAGCTTTTAGTGGCATTCTGTTGAAATTAGGCATCTTGTTTTCATTTCTATAGGCCCTTGGCTTGTAATGCCGATACAAAGGCTATGTATACGCCTTCACTAATCCAGTCTAAAAGTAGCCCGGTGCTTTTCAAAGGATGTCCAGCAAAGAAAACACATCACCTTAAGAAACGAGGCCAAAAAAATGTCTTGAGCTTCTTCTTTACTTAAAGGTTCCTACACTGAGTGGTTGATCTATTTAGTAAAATTAATTAGGCGGCTCTGGCTTGGGTTTCATGGTACAATAAAGTTTGGCTTTTCTAAAGCAAAGTCTCTCAACTTTGATGGGGTGAATGAGGCAAAAATGTGCGTTCTAAGCCTGCGTTACTTCAAAGAGCATCCCAAGAAATGTTCACCCGTGTCACAATGACCGAAAGTGATGGAAGCTCAGCAACGAACGATTCGAAAGCTTAGTTATGTTAAAATGATGTACGTGAAGAAAGGAAGAACTGTAAAAAATGTTACTACTATATCAGTCATAATTTTATTAAAAAATACGATTAATATGGTTTAATGGTGTCTAAGAAAATATCTATACACCTTTTTAGGGTTTCCCGCTCAAGACTCTTTCTTTAAAGGGAACCTGTCATGTTGAACACGCAGTCCAATTTGTGGACAGCATAGTATAGAGAAGGAGAAGCCGAGCGGAATGATATAGAAGTTTGTGGGAAAAGCTTCAGTATAACTTGTATTTTTCTCATTAAGATCCCTGGTGTTTGTATGAGTCCAGTGGGCGGTCCTACTAGAGATTGAGATCTCTGCTTTCTCAGTGATACAGGGAAGACTGTCAATAACTAGTAGAACCGCTCACTGGACTCATATGCATGCAAACACCATGGGTTTCAATTAACAAAAATTGTGACTTTTGGCATTTTCACGTGAAAATGAGTGGATCTTGGGAAGAGCCGTGTAGGTTTGGGGCATGGCTACTCCCGCCAAATTCATCAATAATGGTGGCATTTCTTAAGCCAGAAATGTTACTCCAGTCTGTGACTGGACTAAGATTTCTGATGAGGTGCATGAAGGAAAACACCACTGATGAGAGGCACGAAATTCATTAATTCATGCAAACAAAATCCCTAAAGATTTAGTATAAAAATATTATTTACTATGTTTAAATACAAAAATTAAACATGTAAACTCACAATCCATATAACCTGAAGAATAAATGTTTTTGTTTTTTTTACATTTAGAAAAACTTTAGGAATAGTTATGGGAGCTAAAAATTTGTAGAGGCAAAAGTGCAAATATGTAACCCTTTCATGACATTTGATGTATCTGTACATCATGGAATGGAAGGACTTCCTAATAGATGAGGTATAAATACATCATGGCGATTGTGCGGGCACATGAGCTGTGCCCGCGCGATCGCCACCGGGTGTTCAGATAGCATGATAGCTGACAGTCAGCTCTAACTGCCAAGAGCAGTGCCACACTGCCCATTGCTGTTTAATCCCATAAATTCTGTGATTGATATCGATAGCAGCATTTAGAAGGAAAATCGGCGTCCCTGCAAGGTCATCGTTGACATGGTGAACCGAGGTCATGATGATGATAACATTCAGGTCACCAGGCTTCGGAAAGCAAGTTACACTATGCTCAGAGCTTGGCCTAAGAGGCTTTTGTCAGTTTAGTAAATCATTACTACACCTGTAGGTCACTCGAGGGGGGTATTCTGCTCTTCTAGCAGTTATGAGCTCTGTATATAGAGTCCGCAAACTATTCTAGGAAAATCTGCGCTCCAGGGGTCGAATAGCACTTCTTCCCTCCCGAGTTTCGCCATATGGCTAAGCAGCATTGTACAGCCACATATGGTGTATTTCCATGTTCAGCAGAAATTGTGTGATAAATTTTGGTGCCATTTTTACCCATTTGCCCACGTTAAATTTTAAAATCTGGGTCTAAAACAAAATTTTTGTGGTAAAATTTTAATAAATTTTTCTTCACTGCCCAATGGTAAAAATTCTGTGGCACACTCATGGTCTCAATGTGATAACTGCACCCCTAATTGAATTCATTGAGAGGTATAGTATGTGAAATGTAGTAACATATGGGGGTTTCTGCTGTTTTGGCACCTCAGGAGCTCTTCCCATTGGTCATAGCACCCATAAACCATAACAGTAAAAGCTGCACTATATCATGGCGCTCTTTCCCTTCTGAGCTTTGCACTGTGCCTAAAGTCCATTTTTTTTACTATTATCCTTTATAAAAATGTAAAGCTTGGGGCTAAAACAACATTTTAGTTTCTTCATCACTCAATCGTGTCAAATTCTGTGAGGCACATGTGGTGTCAACATGCTCACTGCACCCCTACATGAATTCATTGGGGGGGGGGTGTAGTTTGTAAAATAAGGTCACTTATGGGGTTTTCTGCTGTTCTGGAACCTCAGAGGCTCTGACAATGTGACATGCACCCTCAAACCTGTTGTGAATTCTGTGGCTGAATTCACTCCTGTGGTCACAAGTGGTACTGCAGCTTCTGAGCTTCCTCCCTCAGGTGTTCTGGTGAGCTCGTTAACTGCTTCATTACTTAACTCCACCTGATGCTGCTATCCTTGCTCCTTGTCAATGTTTCAGTGTTGGATCTGAGCTTCTCCTGATTGTTCCTGTGACCTGCTGCTCTGTATAGCTAAGTGCTTTTTGCTTTTTTGTTGCTTTTTTTCTGTCCAGCTTGTCTTTTGTTTTGCTGGAAGCTCTGAGACGCAAAGGGTGTACCGCCGTGCCGTTAGTTCGGCACGGTGGGGTTTTTTTTGCCCCCTTTGCGTGGTTTTGCTTTAGGGTTTTTTGTAGACTGCAAAGTTCGCTTTACTGTCCTCGCTCTGTCCTAGAATATCGGGCCCCACTTTGCTGAATCTATTTCATCCCTACGTTTTGTCTTTTCATCTTACTCACAGTCATTATATGTGGGGGGCTGCCTTTTCCTTTGGGGAATTTCTCTGGGGCAAGTCAGGCCTATTTTTCTATCTTCAGGCTAGCTAGTTTCTTAGCCTGTGCCGAGTTGCCTAGGTAGTTGTTAGGCGCAATCCACAGCCGCTTTTAGTTGTGTTTAGGATAGGATCAGGTGTGCAGTCTACAGAGTTTCCACGTCTCAGAGCTCGTTCTTGTATTTTTGGGTATTTGTCAGATCACTGTGTGCGCTCTGATCGCTAAGCACACTGTGTTTCTGGATTGCCTTCATAACACCTGTCATTAGCAAACATAACACAAACCATCCAAGCAAAATTTGAACTCCAATATGTCTCTTCTTGCCTTCTAAGCTTTGCATTGTACCTAAAAGTAGTTTTTGACCACATATAGGGTATCAGTCTACTCAGGAGAAATTACTCAAAACATTTGGGGTCAACTTTTTCCTGCTATCCTTGTTAAAATGAAAAATATTGGGGCTAAAACAATATTTTTGTGGGAAAAATATATTTGTTTCTCATTTACACAGGTCATTGTTGTAAAATTCTGTAAAGCACACATCTAGATAAATTTCTTGAGGGGTCTAGTTTGCAAAATGGGGTTGATTGTGGGTGCTCTCCAAATGCAACACGGCATCCGCTCTTGGCTCTTGATTCCAGCTACTTTTGCGTTGAAAAAGTCAAATGGTGCTCCTTTCCTTCCGAACTCAGCCATGCACTCAAACAGTAGTTTTCCCCCACATATTGGGTATCATCATACTCAAGAGAGATTGCCCAGCAAATTTTGGGTCAATTTTCTCTTGTTATCCTTGTGAAAATAAAAAGCATTGGGGTTTAAAGTAATATTTTTGTGACAAAAAGTAAAATGTTAATTTTATCCTTCCACATTGCTTTAATTCCTGTGAAGCACCTGAAGGATTAATAAACTTCTTGAATGTGGTTTTGAACACTTTGAAGGGTCCTTTTTTTTAGAACGGTGTCACTTTTGGGTATTTTCTGAAATGTAGGTCCCCCAAAGTCACTTCAAGTGTAATGCGGTCCCTAAAAAAATGATTTTGGAAATGTTGTTGGAAAAATGAGAAATTGCTAGTAAATGTTTAACCCTCCTAACTACCTAACAAAAAATATTATGTTTCAAAAATGATGCAGATGTAAAGTAAACATATGGAAAATGTTATTTATTTATTAACTATTTTGTGTTACATAACTCTGTGGTTTAAGGGCATAAGAATTAAAAGTTTGAAAATTACGAAATTTTCAACATTTTCGCCAAATTTCTGATATTTTTACAAATAAACACAAATCATATCGAACAAATTTTACTACTATCATGAAGTACAATATGTTACGAAGAAATAGTTTCAGAATCACTGGGATCTGTTGAAGCGTTCCAGAGTTAATAACTCATAAAGTGACAGTGGTCAGAATTGTAACATTTGTCGTGGTCATGAAGGTGAAAGCAGGCAATGGGGTGAAGGGGTCAATGTTTCTCTTTGCGCTTTTTTTTATTTTTCTTTCGGGAGCCAATTTTTTTTTTATTTTTTATATATTTCCGTCGGCATAGACATATGAGAGTTTTCCTTTTTTGCAGGGCAAATTGTAGTTTTGAATGACACCATTCACTTAAATGTATTGAAAAACAGGGAAAAAAAACATCAAGTGTGATGAAATGGTGAAAAGTCACCTTAATCCTGCCGTTGTTTTTGTGTTTCCTTTCTATGTTCTTCTTTGTATGATAAAAAAAATTTCCAGCAGCATGATTCTCTAAGTAAAATTACATCAATAAATGTAACGTCATTAGATGGTATACTTATTGTTTTTATTTAAAAATAAAAAGCACACAAATAAAAAACAGGACATCTTCAAGAAAAACATCTTACGCGTTTCAAACTGAGATTTAAAAGCATTTCTTAATCATAGTCAAGAACCTCTCATAAATCTTGTTTCATGATGAAGTGCCGCTCATGAATCTTGGTTCGAAATGTGCAGGAGAACGTGACTTTCTTTAGAATGCCCTGCTTTACTTTGCTTGTCTTTTATTTTATTATATGAATCAAAACTTTTATGCTGTTTTAATTACAACTTTTGTCTGCACATTGAGGGCTGGTCACAGCACCAGGATCTTTTGACATTGCACTCTTTGTGGATCTACACAGGGTATCATTGTGATGGCATTGGGTGTGGTCCCTCTGTGCCACTGGCTAGGCTTACCCTGGAGGGGCGTAAGTAAGTGGCTACCAGGTTTTCCCTAGAGCCTCTGATGGTGAGGATAGACTTAGGCCATTGAGGTAGTCAGCAGGAGCCATTGCAGGGCAATACTCAGACCTGCAGTAGCTGACCTATGCTTCAGAAACAGAGCACAAAGAGCACAGCCAGAGACGTAGTCAGACAGTTTGAGGTCAGGTCAGGCAGCACAGGATAAATATACGAAGCTGGGGTCAGAGGCAGAGAGGTCAGACAAAATGAGTAAGCAAGCCGGGTCGGTAACAGGAGAGACTAAGCAGTAAAGTACTTTGACAAGGAACAAGTACAGAATGCGAACTAGAACCTAATTTCAGGCAAGGTGTAGAGGGAGGAGCTGCCTAATATATCCACTGCTGGCAGGGGATAAGCCAGGGAAGCAAAACTCTGCAGGACACAACATGATTAAATTCCTGCAGAGTCTGGCCATGCCTCCCTATAGTCACATGGAGACAGTAGGAGGAAGCAACAGTGCTTGGAGTACTGCAAGAAGCAGCTCAGCGAGACAGTCTGACACGAGGTGATGCAAAGCGGCGAACACAGTGAGTAGGACGGTGTTAAGAAGGCATGCGAGTTTCCGGCATGACAATCATACTTGAGGTGAGCTGAACAACAGGGTTTTTTTGCTTGTTTTTTGTGAATGCTACCGTATTACAATACAAATTGATTATCTACTATAAAGCCCAGTCACATGCTAGGCTTCATAAGAGAGCCAAGATGGTTGTTAGGTGTTGAGATCCCACCACTGCACATGGGAAATCTCGAAACATGTCCTCTGCGATCTCCCATTCTTCCCCAGCCGCAGTGGAGACTGCTTAGCAGAGATGTCGGTCCCAGCGTCTGGCTCAAGATGATAATGTGTGTCTGGTTACAGCTGCTGCCCCAGGTTCAAGTGCAGCAAGTCCTGCGTTTTCTCAACTGAGCATGCCCGTGGGATGACCTCCCATTGGAGGTCGGGGGTCACATGCCCAGGTCCTGAAGCGGCCCTGATTGGACCACTGGGAAGGTCCTGGAAGGATGCCGCTTTAAAAAGTTTGCATGGCCTCGGCCATGCGCTAGTATAAATCTAAATCGTATATGTGTGGATGTGTATATGCAATCTGGTGAAAGCTCCTAATGATCCCCTTCCCTAGTGTTGTTGTATGTGGTTGGGTGTTTGGAGCTGACTAGCGCCAGTCTGTGCCATCCTGCACAAGGCACGAAAATACTGCGTCATCTCAGCAGCATCCGCCAGTGCGGCACCGTACGCAACTACTGCACTTTCCAGGCCCTAGTTAGGGTGGTTAATGGCGTCTGCCAGAGCGGCGCTGTACGCACATAGTGCGGTAAATCTTTATTTAGTTTTTTCCCTGGCACCACAGTTGCGGCGCCGAACGCTAGTGGGGCTAGAGGGACTCTAACCCCGTGTCCTTGGGGCAGGGTCCTGTGACCAAAACACTAGCGTTCACTGTGCGGTATTGCGGCCCTGTGACGTAACAGGGTTCATCTCCTACACACTGCGTGAAGTTAACCCGTGTTTGTTCACATTATACCACCATATAGTCTGCCATTACCGAGTAGCAGGTGTCATCTCTGCACGGTGGACCCCGGGCTACAAACACACCATATTTCTTTCTTTATATTATTTGGTGCGTTCCGCCAGCCCTACCAATGGCAATGATGCTACCCTTCATTAGTCTCCCTATTTGGATGACAATCCATCGGGACCACTCAGTCACATCATGAGGAGCCTTTGGGTAATGTTGAACAAGCACACTGGCAAGCCAACCATTTAAATGCCACTGTCAGCGATTGACATTTACACTGTTAAACAATGTTACAGGCAAATGTTGGCTGTATAACACAGCTGCTCCGGATGAAGCTGGCTCAGCTGCTGAGCCAATTCCATTTCTGAGCACCCTCGTCGTGACGTATTATTACATCAGGGTGTGCAAAGGGGTTAAATGGGACTTCAAAACCATGTACTCAGGATTGGTGAGTATCCCAGGAACCCCAGCAGTCAACAAGATATCACCTATCTGGTGGAGAGGTGATGAGTTGCAAAGTTTGGACAATCTCTTTAATATATCATATAAGCACAAACAGGCCTAGTTATTAAGGAGTAAAATATCTGAAAAGTTGCTTTCTCCATCATTGCCAAAAGTATACCTTGTGCTTTGTTGCTAAAGAAAAAATTTCAATCCAGCTAGGGAACCTCTACAGATGATTAGCTATGTTAGAAGGTGATTATCCTTAGCAGTGGACAATCCCTTTAAAAGGGAAAATCAATCTGGGTGAATAAGGAAATCGACAGTCTCTAATTTTCACCTCAAGCTCAGGAGATGATTGCATTTTTCAACTTCCATCCTTCAATCACCTTCTGATTAATCGGGTTAGACGTCTTGAAAAGAGCAGGAGGCAGTGGCTGAATTATTACATTATTGTTTATTGAAAATTGCTTTTGACATAACCTTAATGGGTTCATCCTGATGCAATCCGATACAAAATTACCCCTCTGGTATACTTTTAATATCGAGTTACTGTCGGAGAAAATGTAAGCATTTCCTCGGGCAAATTCAGTAGTTCAAAGTTGTGTTTATATTGCAAATATCAGTAAATCTGACACGGCTTTAAAAGCTTCTCCCGGTAATTCTCTCTGGTTCTACAATCCATAGGTTAAAGAAAACACTTACATGTCTGAGATGTTGAGTGTTAAAACCATAGAGGAGGAGGAATTCAACACCATTTTATGAGGGTTGCTCCATTAAGGAACTCTTCCCATGTGCTCCATCTTGTGGACATCATAGAGTGGGGTTCATACTTGGGACTCCTTTAAATAGCCAAATCAAGAAAGCCACTATGAGTCGAATTGTCCATGTTTCCTGGCAAAATCAAGTAATCACTGATTTCAGCAGTCATCAGTCAGTCGCTGGGCCAGCTGCATTCTGAAATAGGTTCTCTAGTTGAGACTTCCCATTTTAAGAAGTTTTTCCTCAATAAGTTATGGTCAGTCATAGCTATTTCTGGGACAATTCAGCCAAAGACTGAAAGTTTTGGGTTTACGAAAGTGAGAAGATATAGAAAGCCATTTAATGCACAGGTTCACCCATTTCTTGGTTCCTTCTGAGCCTCTGTTCTCCAAAGAACTTCACCACCCTCTCTTCTTCACCCTTCTGACCTCCACTCCTATAACCTTCTATAACTAAGCTTTTGCCTGCGATATTCCAAACCCCCACAATGCTCATGAGACCTTTGGACCCCCCACAACTCCTACAAAGCCTCAGTCACATGCTTCTCCTCTAACAAAGACTTCATGAACCTTGTCCCCCCTGACCATTTATACCCATTTTATCCCTTTTCCCCTTCAATAACTCTTTCACTTTTTTTTCCACCCTCCCCTAATTTAGCCACATTTTTCACCTATTCTCTACCAGGTCCATCCATTCCTCCTTCTCACAGTATCTGAGGGTCCTCCTGACCATAAATGACACTTTTGTGTTCCTCAATAGAATAGGACAGGTTCAAAATCCCTACCGACTGCACATGTGTCTCTTTGGGCATCACTCACCTTTCCATGTAGAAGTGAGCGGAGCCAGAATACTAAGACTTCCCAAAAATAGTATTCAGAAATGACTTTTTTTATTGGGATCTAATGAGTAGTATTTATCAAAACAGCCTCTTAAAAATGAGAGCTGGGATCTGTTTTCTGCGGGTCACTACTCCTCCTATCCCTTGCACTAGTTTTGACAAATTTTCTCCTATGTCCCAAAGTGGTGAATAAGAAAAGGCTCCAACGCTGGCTGTGCTTCCTCTTTCATGTGCAGCCCTCTACCTCTATGGTAGTGCATATTGCATTACCATGGAAATTATCCCCAGATTTGCCACCAGCTCTCCACTATCTCCTTCCACTCCAGTAAGATAAATCATGTCTGTATCATGTATCATGCAATTTTTTTTGCAAACATTAAGAAAAAAAATCTTAATTTTCATAACTTTCCTGATTGGACAAAATAATTTAAAAAAAAGAAAGTTTAGCACATAGATAATGAAAAAAAATGGTCTGAAGAGTGTAAAGCCATGCCAAGAAATGTACAACCTTAAATATTATCCGCAGAGAAGCAATCTTTCACGCACAGACCACCTAGCATATATTTAAGTATAATTTACTCTCAGTGGGATCTCCCTTTCCTCAACTACATTTAGATGTTTTCATCGAGGGCATAAATCATTCAAACACATGTGGTAACAGAGCGTCAGTCTGTCTTATCTCGGGATGTCACTTACCGCATTTCATGAAACAATGGGGAAATTCTATCTGTCTACGTGGATAGGTAGTTACAGTCTAGCAAGGAGCTTAGGTATGTGCATGGTACATTATGACGAGATGATGGGATTTTATAAGTGGCGCCCGGAAAACTAACAAAAATATGAACTCAGTTTTATTGTATTTTTTTTCCCCCATCCAAATCTGTTTAGAATAAGACTTCGTGCACTGCTCACCTCTGCATCTTGAAAAGCTATTATCACAAATCTGATTGCAGACGGGTTCCTTTCCTTTGCTAATCCTTCCTAAACAAGCTTTTGAACAAGTCTATACATCTCAGAGGCCTGTGTTTAGAGAGGAAGATGCTCAGTGTTTTAAACCTCTGCATTTTCTCCAACTTGCATGTCTCTGGTAATCCCTTTGTTAACCCTCTTGCTAGGGGCGGACATACCATTGGTTCAATCTGTGCTGCCGTACAAGGACCCAAGAGGCTAAGGGGCCCACTTCTACTTCCGAAGCAGGTGCAATTGTGAATTATGATAAGCAATTGGACTGCAAAGGACCTATATATTGCCCTTGCACAGGGGCCATATTCTGTCTCTATCTGCTTCCACTATTGCTAATGTCCATGGTGGAGTTGACAAGACGGGATAAAAAAAAGTTCTTACCTGGACTAATTTAGTTGTCAGATTGCTTGATGACTGCCTTGGATGAGATGTTACACAACAGACCTGACTTTGATATAATTTGAACAAACATTATATGTTGCATGCACGCCACTCAGTATATGAAGGCAATACAAAGGAAACAGTTATTTTTGCGATCCTTGGGAAATCATACTCATGGAGACCATTAATTATAATTCTTCACAGTAGAGGGGAGGTAACGGTTTTCAGGCACACAGCTATAACACAGTTCTGAGCTGAAGTTGATCACAGGGGGTTTTATTCAAGCTTCTTTTCATCACATAGAATCACTTCTCTTCATGCAATGCTTCATCAACATATACGAAAGTTTCTTCACAGATAACTTCTCTTCACGCACAGTGTCTTAACCTAAGCAGAACGGTACCTTGCTTATGCAGTGAGATAGGAGGATGGGATGAGTCCGGTACTGTAGCTCTCCCACTCTCTCACTCCTATCTTAAGATAATAAAGATGCTCCTGGCTGTCCTGACTGCTTCTATGATTACAGGAATCGCTTCCCAGGAAGAACTGGCTTGCCTGATTTAAGTCTGACAGAAGACTCTCTAACACACACCATACTCTTGTATGTTCAGGACACAATAACAACTTTCCTAATATCCCCTCGGGCTGTCTGCTATAACCATTTTAACCCCTATAGTTGCTTGATGATTCTAAACCAACAGTGCAGCTTCTATCTGTCACATATGCCTATAGTGTGGAGATATACAAGTTCATAAACTCCATTATCTAGGCTCAAACCAATAGTTGATCCACTCCTATAAAAAGCAAGAACAATATTTATTTAGAGGGGCAAAGGAGTAACATTAAGATCTTGGACCTATATCAAAACCAAAAACAAGGGCAGCACTGCTAATAGTATAAGTATAATTTGCAGGTGTACATGTACACTGTGGCCATCCACAAACAAAACCCAGAATAAAATCATAGGACCCAAAGCATTAAAGCTTTAACACCAGGAAGCTTTGAAATGTCATTTAGACTTGCGCCAAAACGTGTCAACTTTTGTCGTTCTCACACCAGTCTCTCCCAGCTCTAACAAAATTGGCGACCACCACTCATCAAATTCATGATGAATAGCACCACCTGCTACCCCACAAATCTTACTAAAGCAAAGGCTGGATAAGGATTTGTGGCATGGTGATAAACAGAGGTGCATGTCACTCGTCCGACACTCCTGATTCATGAAGAGGCGTATGCCTTTTCATGAATCAGGAGCATCTGACTCCAGCACACTACCTCATGAACAACGACCGGTCTTGATTAATCAGTCAATATTGCAGAGTGGTAGTAGAATACTGCAGCAGTCTTGGCCGGCATTAGGGCGTATCTTTATCTGTAGAAAGAATAGATAAATAAACATGTTGATTAAAGTGCGATTGATAAAGATGACGAGGTGCAGTCTGCATACATCATATTAAATTCTTGTCTAATTCACTGCAGTGCACTTAAGTGTTGCACTTAGGTGATGCATTGAGTAGAGCATTGAACTATGTACCAAACAGAACTCAAAATAAATGGTGTTAGAGCAGGACCTGTGTCTGACTATATTGGGACCTGTCTGTGTAAAGCTGAGCATACAATGGTGCACAGCCAGGGAAATGGGCATCACATCTAAATCTAACGAGTACAATAAACACTGGCAACATCTGTAGGATAGCCCCTAAGTGCTATGTATAACACTGATATCATCTTATTGGACAGAGAGGCCTTTGAGTGAGTGCTGCCTCTGTGTCCCCTATAGTAATGAGACACTCCTTACAATTAATTCAGAATGTTACAACAGGTTTGAGAATAGATTTTCTAAACAGGACAACCCCATTCAGCATTCACTATGGTGCCCCCAACATGCGAGCTTTGTTCTTCAACGAGACGATGAGCTATGGCCTACTGATAGGTAGGTTAGCCTAGTGATTTATGAAATTTTGATCCAATCACTTGTTTGCTATTTTTACACACCTGTCCCAGCGCCAGGATTTCAGTCCATCTTTTTGTTTGTCACATTATCATAGTAACCCTGCATGCTCCTATGAGGTCATACTTTACATCCTTATAGTCCAGCTAAGGCGACGCTCACATTTGCATTTGTGGGCTTTGCGGAGGGCTCTGCCTACTTCGGCATACTTCTGCATGTGTCCTGTGTACCTATCTTTAACATTGGGTATGCAATACATGCGGATGTATGCGGATGCGTTGTTTTGACGCACCCACCGACCACAAGGGAATGCAACAAGTTGCATCTTGCGCGGACGACGGGCACGTCAAAACAACTCATCCGCATACATCCGCATAAATCTGCATGTCCTGCGTACCCAATGTTAAATATAGGTACGTAGGATGCATGCAGAAGTATGCGGATGTCTGCGGATGCGTTGTTTTGATGCACCCACTAACCACACAGGAATGCAACAAGTTGCGTCTTGCGCGGACGAGGGGCACGTCAAAACAACTCATCCGCATACATCCGCATAAATCCGCATGTCCTGGCAACCCAGTGTTAAATATAGGTACGCAGGACGCATGCAGAAGTATGTGAAAGTAGGCGGAGCTTAACGGAGGAAGTACGCAGCCCTCCGCAAAGCCCCCGAATGCAAATGTGAACCAGGCCTTAGGCCAGATTTGTATTAAGCAAGTTAGCATCCACACGCTTATTTGCACTGCCACTTTTAGCTCAGCTCTGTCTATGCAAACTCAGCTCTGGTATACTGGCCACCAGACATACCCAGCAGTACTACATCACTCAACTACAGCTACATTGCCACAATGAGTCTCCTGACTTAATCAACTCTGATATATCACTGGGTTTTGTTATATCACTCAATTCTTCAAAGCAAATCCACATTAAGCCTGTTGACCTACTCTACACTTCTACATCACTTGGCTATGCTACATCGCTCAACTCTGCTGATCATCTCTACATTGAGCCTCCTGCTCTGCTACATCGCTGGGCTCCGCCATACTCCTTCTCCATGCCACATAGGAATTTGGGACATTTTCTGCTTTATTGATAACTATCCTGATGTGCTGTCTCACCATTTTCTATGCCAAGCCTCCAGCTTCCAAGTTGACTGCTACTTCAACTACTCCAGTTGCCATCCATTATTACAGTCTTCCTTGTTGCATCCAAACCACTCTGCTACACCAACATCATCTATCAGTGTCCTTACAATTACTCATCCTCACCAAGGGCTTCAAGGATCCACCTCACCGGGTAAGATATAATAGCTATGCTATGGCACTAAGTTCTTGTAGGTACCAACAACTTGGGAGACATTGATATACTGATTTAGAATATTATGAGTTTGGATATTTAATCAGAAAAGATGACAATAAAGTGGAACATGGTCCTTTCCACTATAGATTTGGAACAGAAGTTTCTATTCTTTTAAGAACTTTATTCCCAGCCCAGTCACAAATTTTACCAACATTCTGTTACGTGCCAACAATCTTATGTCTAATTGTCTATACATGTCGGCAGATGCTGACAGCTATCCTTCATTGGGACTACACACAACCTGAAACTTGTAGGAATGGTCATGGGGCAAATAAAGGACACTATTAATTAGAAAAGGGACTTGGGGAACTAATTATTGCAGAATTAACTTAGAGGTAACTGAATTCTTATTCCAGGAAACTGAACTTTGAGCTAACTTCACCCTAGGGCAATGCAATACATGGAAGGAATAACCTCCGCAATCCATTTTTCAGGTAAAAGGATAGCAACTGAATTTCATCATTATTTCCCAAGCCCACTGCATTTTCCTACTGCTTATAAATGTTGTTTTATTCAGGTGATGTCATGATATGCTACTTCTCTGATCACATGTAACGCTAGAATGCTCTGCTGATCTCTATTTAATGGGGCATTTTCCCTTCTTTTTTTGTAATCATGCAGCATGAGTGAAGCCTGGTTTGCATTACTCATAATTGTCTTATTTTACCTTTAAGTGTCTTTTGTTTTATCTTTAATAAGCCCATAAAGGTAATCCAGACAGGAAAATACCACATTATATTCTCTTGACTTATTGACTATGTGTCAGGTTTTTAACATCCGAGAAGACTACGTGTCCTTTCACATTCATTTCCCCAGATATATTTTATGAAAAAAAAGATTAACATACTGAGTGAAAAAAATGATTTATTACTTTTGTTTTGCATTGCCTACACTCACTTCTAAAAAAGAACTTATCATCACATACTTATTACCACCATAATGATTGAAGGGGTTGTTGTCTCATCATGATGTCCATATGAGTACTTGAAGGACAGATAAAAGAGCCTAAAAGAGAAGGTAATATAATATAAGACTTCTATAGACATGAGATGAAAGTCAGTCAAACATGACGATTTCGGCTGGATCAGCCAACCATCTGATGTGCCATGTGGGCCTTCCAACTCTTCCTCAACAGATGATTCTTTTGTTTTCGGAGATGGAAAGGTGCAACCAGAGGTACCTGGTGTTAGTTTTCTCCTCTCATCCCATTGGAAACACATGCCATGTGAGGGAGTCGGAAGAGACTGTCAACATTCGGACAACAGCTATCTCGTGTATGTCTCATTAAGATGTCCATATGAGTACTTGAAGGACAGATAAATGAGCCTAAAAGAGAAGGTAATATAATTTATTACTCCTATAGACATTAAATGAAAGTCAGTCAAACCCGAAAATTTCGGCTGGATCAGCCAACCATCTGATGTGCCATGTGGGCCTTCCAACTCTCCTTCAACAGATGATTCTTTTGTTTTTGGAGATGGAAAGGTGCAACCAGAGGTATCTGGTGTTGGTTTTCTCCTCTCTTCCCATTGAAAACACATGCCAAATGATGGAGTCGGAAGAGGCAGTCAACATTCGGACAACAGCTATCTCGTGTATGTCTCATTAAGATGTCCATATGAGTACTTGAAGGACAGATCAATGAGCCTAAAAGAGAAGGTACTATAATTTAAGACTCCTATAGACATTAAATGAAAGTCAGTCAAACCCGACGATTTCGGCTGGATCAGCCAACCATCTGATGTGACATGTGGGCCTTCCAACTCTCCTTCAACAGATGATTCTTTTGTTTTTTGGAAATGGAAAGGTGCAACCAGAGGTGTCTGGTGTTGGTTTTCTCCTCTCTTCCCATTGAAAACACATGCCATATGAGGGAGTCGGAAGAGAGAGCCAACATTCGGACAACAGCTATCTCATATGTATGGCCATCTTTATTAATAAGCTTATATAAGTTATTACGCCAGGTGCCTCAATCTATTGGTATCTGTTCTGGTCCTCGCAACTTCACTGCCGATCCTGATTACGTAGTGCTAATGAAAATCTATAACTGCAAGCACAACTCACTTTGGACAACCCCCAGTAGGCCGACATCCCAGCTGGGCATCTCAATTGAGAAGATAGTCTTTTTCTTTAAGAAAACTGTACAGTGATAAAAAAAAAATCCATTAACAGAACTCGTTGGATGTTGGATGAGGAGAACAGTGTCCTTTTTGTATGAGAAAAAAATGAATAATAGTCCTTTTCTAACATTGCAGCTGTGTACACATCACAAAACATACTTGAAAAATGTTTGTAAAGAGTGAAAGGTGGATGCTTTTAATGCTCTGCCCGGACCATTGTGTAGATGAAAGCCAAAGCCGGCACCACACGCATTATTCCTGACAGTCAGATGTACTGCGTGAATGACATGCAGCACAATTTACAGGCCATCTGCCATCCCTGTTATCCATATGAACACCATTTATTTTGATTACATTTTACTATATTAACTAGACAATCTAAAAAAAGGAAACATTAAATAAATCCATCGAAAACCCGACTTTTACATTTTATAGGACTATATATTAAAAGGCAAGGGTTTTCAACCCAATTTCTGATATTTTGAGGTAGAAATAGCTTAATTTGACTAATATTTAAATTTGATATAAGGTCCTGGGTGTAACAATATAGTGTTCGGGTCCATGGTACACCACATAGTTCATTGAACCAGATAATTATATAGCCTCACTTCAACACTTAATAGTTCAGTGATGCCCAACTAATGGCCTGGGGCGACATATGTCCCCATGTCCCTGACACGCAGCCTTCAGTTCCCATAGGAATTCATATGGAGTAGTTGTCTTTCCAGCCAAAATATCAGGCATGGATGAACTCTCATCTACATAGGAAACTTCAACCTTGCCACTTGAATTCCCTGGGAACGCGAAAACGCTTCAATTGAGCTATGCGCCCATGTCTTTCTGTTGAGTTTTTGTAGCAGAAACTGAACAAATACCAAGTTTTTGAGGCGTTTTGTGTTTTTGAAGATGATTTGGAGAGATTCCACTTGCTCCAAAAACAACTCAAAAACTCTGGGAACATACCCTTTGGTTAAGTTCACACTGACTTTTTTCAAGAGTTTTTGGAGTGTAAACTCTCCAAAATCCTCCTTAAAAAAACAGTTTTATACACTCTTGGCAAAGCTCTTCCAATTAATTTTAATGGGAAATCCACTTTGCCATTCATATGAGGAATTTTTGGAACTTTTTTCCTTTTTTCCTGGATAGGTTTTGAAAAACTCATGGAAGAAAAAAGAAAGTGTATGTCACTTTTTCGAAACGGGATTTTCAAGCAAACCTCTCCAAACAAGTAACTCTGTAATCAGAAGGCTGCTAAAGAAAACTCTTCAAAACAGTTTCAGGAAAAGAAAAAGGAGTTTTTAGAAGAGGTTTCTGCTTGAAAACTCATGGTTATTGGACTCCTGAAAAACAAAAATTCAGCTTAAACATACCCTAACCACTTTTGGATGAGGTTTGCAGAAATCATAATTGAACTCAAACAATGAGATTGTCCCAGCAAAATTGAGAATGTCTATGGTCTGTCTTCCTTACACATGTATTCCACCAAGAGCCATATATGTACAAGTTCCCGTTGCTTGACCAGGTCCTGGCTGAATGTGATTTTTGGTCAGAGGAGTAAAGGTGCCCAAAAGCCCATCTGGGACTGAGAAATATTCCACTATTTCACAATGAGGTCCTATCAGAGATTTTACATTAGCGCTCAGTAGAAGTTTTACCTCTGTGTGTGGCCCCTTGATGGGGTCAAGGGCTGCATTCCAAGCCCATAATATGTGTCAGGTTGACCACCACTGTAATAGATCACCATGATTCTTCACACTACATTGAGTATGTCTGGATGAGTGCAATAGGAACTCAATAAGGACACTCTGAGAATTTATTGAATTTCGAGAGTCACAATGTCAACAAGGTCTCTCCTTCTCTAATTCATCTCCTGCCTCCCGTTCTTTTCAGCAATTGTTTTGGTGAGGGAGATATTGTTCATTCTGAAATGTTTGGTCATGAAATAAAGTTTCTACATCTATCTTCAGCCTCTAAGAAAAAGAGGAAATATGAATTCGTAAGAGTCCTTTAGCTTCCTTTGTTTATGTTCTTTGGTGAGATTACTGCTTTAATCACCGCCGCATCTCCGCCTTAATTCATGCACCTTAATAAGGGCCGCTTACTTACATATGCTAAACAAATACATTATCAAGCACTTCACTGAACGCTACACTGCGGCTCCTTCCAGTCATTGGCTTGAAGTGACCTTTCATCTCCGCCGATCAATTCTACCTCGCATCGCTGTGGGCTCTGATGCAAACAACACTTTATAAATAACTCAGGCTTTTAACGTCAATCACTGAAAACTCTGACAAACTTTAAAACAAACTTACCTTGAGGATTTTCATCAAACACTTTTTAAACCTAGTAGTTTCCAAGAAGAAAGCAAATAATAAAAAAAAGTCTACATGTGTCCCCTAAATGTTTATAGACCATGACTTAACTTTATATTAGCCATGATAAATGCTGGTTTCATGTTTAATCTGGCTTGGATCCATGGGAGAACGATTAAAAAGCAATATTTTGATCAAACCCATTATTCCATAGTCTATTTCCGATGAGGGGCACATTGACTGGAGACAGATCGAAAAACTAATATTTGATAAAACAACAGAGACAGTGGTCAGAGCTGTCAGACCTCAGAACAGATTTTTCTTATTTTAATCCCTCAGAGGACCTTACAAGATAATCCCAAATTTTTTTGACTGGTGGAAAGTAAATAGGTTTGAGAGCTAAAGTTCAACCTCACACTCAAAATAGATTGTCGGTCTTTCAGAAGCCAGCGTGATCACCACACACTGAGTTTTTCAGTCAAGCTACGTTGGGTAAGGTGGCCACAGTTGAGATGTTCTTAGTAATTAAGGACTAGATTTGGGAGATTGTATGAGATAAAGTACTGCTTGTGTGAGGGAAATGAGACACTCCGAAGGTCTCTGGTGGTCTACAGACAAGGTCTACATATCAGAACAACTTATTGGGTATGATGAGTTCAAAGTTTATGTCATGTTTTGCAACCTGAGTAACCAGTTTATGCTGTGGGTTAGGTAAATTCAAGGATTGTTTTTGGACGTGAATACATAGTTTAACCAGTAATGCTTTTTAGTCTTTTGATGCTATATCCGACTTACTGTAGGCCCCATTGCCTCAAAAGAAAAACAGCACAGCATTACCCTTCTATTCTTAGAACAACGCCTATTTCACAGTCCTGATATGTTATTTTTTAAAGTTTGTGGTATTCCCATAACCTAGCCCAAATCATTCTGCTGAGTAGATCTTAGTTCACCAAAGGGTTCTGTGATGACACTTAAATAATATAAATGATTATCCACAGAATAAACCTAAGGGTTCAAAATAATGAACTATTATACTCACCTCGTCGCTCGTCATCTATCTCACCACGGCAGCTCCCCACTCAGTCCTCAGATGGCTCCCTTCAGCTATGGTCTCTTCTAGTGTTCGTCCACTTTGTTCATCTGTTGATCATGCGTACGGTTGCTCCATTTATTCTCACAGAAGTGCTGAAGACCAGCTGATCACAGCTCTCGGCTGTATCCAGCCGTTCCATTAAGAATAAATGGATCAACAGTGTGTATGAGTGACCACCATTTTACAGAGACACAGCTCTCAGGATCGTTGGTGTACGGATTCCCAGCGATCAGGAAATTACCCCCTATTCCATTGATGGGGATAACTTTCATACTTGTAATTTAAAAAATTGCCAAAGGCAATTAAACCCTAATAAAAGATTCCTACATATGAAAAATAACTTTTATTTATTCATTTAATAGATGGGATCAAATTGCACTTTTAAAATTACGTATATTGTGACGTTCAATATCTGTGGAAGCTTTTTTCCTTTAGTTCAGGAGATACAAGCCCATTGATGATCGATGTTTAGTAGTAATTATATATATAGTGGTCAGTTATAGAGCCACAAGGGTAAATATATGGTAGATAACCATTTTTGAGGTGCGGTATGTGTAACTCCACAAAGGTAGAGTATCACCAGGGCTATCCTACACACGGTGCAATTCTCAGATAACTAAGTACACTAGAGAATATCTCCTCAATATACTACCTATTTAATTTACAGAATCCTCATTGCTTTCTAACACTAGTTCTTATGAGGATATAGATCCTGCTTGGCTATAAGGCTTCTCTAATTGCCCCCACTAGTCTGCTTGGCTACAAGGCTGCTCATGAGCAGATGATATCTCTGTGTGGAGTCACTCACAGTACAATATTCAGTTATCTGAGAATTGTACTGTATATTGGATAGTCCTGGTGATATTCTACCTTTTTGGAGATATACATACCATACCTCAAGAGGGTAAGCTGAGAGTCCATTGAGGCACGTTGCTAGGTGACCTGATTGTCCCAACCTGGCTTCTCCGAACATCTCCATGGGGCCAGGTGACCTGATTGTTTCAGCCTGGCATCTCCAAATGTCTTTGAAGGTTCAGTGATGGTAAATGGAGCAGATCTATATACCTCCAGCTATGGCCGTGGTCCATTAAGCTGGCATCCCTCAAATCTCCACTCAGTGCCATAATGAGTATCCTAGCTGGTATTCTGTAGAGTGTGTCTGCAGAAGGATAAAGGTCCCTTTTTTTACCCACATCTGTTCTTCAGGTCATCATCCACAAGTCAGGTGGAAGGTGGGATGAGGTCAACTCTCATTGTTTGAGTATTTAATTAATCTGCATAGTTTTTCTTTCACTGTTTGCAGGTCAACAAGCTTCATGGACTAATACAATGGGTAATCAACATATTAGCAAACATTGATTGTTCGATTACCCTGTGTCCCTGCCTTCCAAAGATAGCAGCACAAAGAGTTGCAACAAATATCAACTGAAGAGTCAACGTTCAGATCCACCAAAGAAAAATATGTCTGGCCTAATAAAGTATAAATGCTGTGCCGTCACACTGACCATCACAATATATGTCATTTTAAAAGATCACCTCGATCACATTTAATAAATGGATAAGTTATTTTTTAGATTTGGGAATCTTTAGTTAGGGTTTATTTGTCTTTGGCAATTTGTAGATAATGTAATTGATACCCTACACTTATCCCTTGTACATTATTTGGTGAACTCTCAAACTTGAGCTCTCAAAGTCAGTAGAGGTCCCAAAGGTCTTAGTGATCCGGAAGTTACCTCCTTTTCAACAGATGGGGATAGCTTTCAAACTTGAGCTCTAAAGATCGGTAGGGTCCAAGAGGTGCTTTTTCCCAGTGATCGGGAAGTTATCCCTTTATCCAATAAGTTTCAAACTTGAGAATATCCATAGTAACATAGTAACATAGTTAGTAAGGCCGAAAAAAGACATTTGTCCATCCAGTTCAGCCTATATTCCATCATAATAAATCCCCAGATCCCCTTTTAGGGGAATCCTAAATCACACATTGGATCTTAATTAACTAAATAATCAAGTTGAAAATCTTGATATCATAATGTCAGTTGAGTCTCAAACCAATTTGCTCATTTCTACATAGGAACCTTTTTTACCTAGGCACTAAGTGGATATATATATTATTATTTATGTTTAAGGAACCATTGATTCCATGGTGCTTCACATGTGAAAAAGGTTTACATTCAAAATACTTATATAAATTACAATGAACAAACTAACAATGATAGACTGGTACAGAAGGGGAGAGGACCCTATAATCTACACAGTAATGGCTAAGGAGATGATAAGTCAGGGGGTTGGAGCAGCTACCGTGGTAGTGAGGTGGCATCGGTGATATTGCAGGCTGTAGTGAGGTGACAGCAGTGTCATTGCAGGTTGTAGGCTTTCCTGAAGACATGAGTTTTTATGTTGGGTCTGAAGATTCCAAATGTGGAAGAGGTCTAAGGCCTTTAATTCCAGAAGATGGAGAATGCTCGGAAACAGTCTTGGAGGTGATTGGGTGAGGAATGTACGAGAGCAGAAGAGAGAAGGAGGTCTTGTGAGGACCAGAGATTATGTGTGAGAAGATATTAGGAGATTACAGGTCCTTCTCAAAAAATTAGCATATAGTGTTAAATTTCATTATTTACCATAATGTAATGATTACAATTAAACTTTCATATATTATAGATTCATTATCCACCAACTGAAATTTGTCAGGTCTTTTATTGTTTTAATACTGATGATTTTGGCATACAACTCCTGATAACCCAAAAAACCTGTCTCAATAAATTAGCATATCAAGAAAAGGTTCTCTAAACGACCTATTACCCTAATCTTCTGAATCAACTAATTAACTCTAAACACATGCAAAAGATACCTGAGGCTTTTATAAACTCCCTGCCTGGTTCATTACTCAAAACACCCATCATGGGTAAGACTAGCGACCTGACAGATGTCAAGAAGGCCATCATTGACACCCTCAAGCAAGAGGGTAAGACCCAGAAAGAAATTTCTCAACAAATAGGCTGTTCCCAGAGTGCTGTATCAAGGCACCTCAATGGTAAGTCTGTTGGAAGGAAACAATGTGGCAGAAAACACTGTACAACGAGAAGAGGAGACCGGACCCTGAGGAAGATTGTGGAGAAGGACCGATTCCAGACCTTGGGGAACCTGAGGAAGCAGTGGACTGAGTCTGGTGTGGAAACATCCAGAGCCACCGTGCACAGGCGTGTGCAGGAAATGGGCTACACGTGCCGCATTCCCCAGGTAAAGCCACTTTTGAACCATAAACAGCGGCAGAGGCGCCTGACCTGGGCTACAGAGAAGCAGCACTGGACTGTTGCTAAGTGGTCCCAAGTACTTTTTTCTGATGAAAGCAAATTTTGCATGTCATTCGGAAATCAAGGTGCCAGAGTCTGGAGGAAGACTGGGGAGAAGGAAATGCCAAAATGCCTGAAGTCCAGTGTCAAGTACCCACAGTCAGTGATGGTGTGGGGTGCCATGTCAGCTGCTGGTGTTGGTCCACTGTGTTTCATCAAGGGCAGGGTCAATGCAGCTAGCTATCAGGAGATTTTGGAGCACTTCATGCTTCCATCGGCTGAATTGCTTTATGGAGATGAAGATTTCATTTTTCAGCACAACCTGGCACCTGCTCACAGTGCCAAAACCACTGGTAAATGGTTTACTGACCATGGTATTACTGTGCTCAATTGGCCTGCCAACTCTCCTGACCTGAACCCCATAGAGAATCTGTGGGATATTGTGAAGAGAAAGTTGAGAGACGCAAGACCCAACACTATGGATGAGCTTAAGGCCGCTATTGAAGCATCCTGGGCCTCCATAACATCTCAGCAGTGTCACAGGCTGATTGCCTCCATGCCACGCCGCATTGAAGCAGTCATTTCTGCCAAAGGATTCCCGACCAAGTATTGAGTGCATAACTGAACATTATTATTTGATGGTTTTTTTTGTTTGTTATTAAAAAACACTTTTATTTGATTGGATGGGTGAAATATGCTAATTTATTGAGACAGGTTTTTTGGGTTATCAGGAGTTGTATGCCAAAATCATCAGTATTAAAACAATAAAAGACCTGACAAATTTCAGTTGGTGGATAATGAATCTATAATATATGAAAGTTTAATTGTAATCATTACATTATGGTAAATAATGAAATTTAACACTATATGCTAATTTTTTGAGAAGGACCTGTAGTTTGGAGATGTATGGAGAAGTGAGATTATAGACAACTGGATTCCTTTGGGAATTGGAAGCCAGTGAAGAGATTAGGAAAGGGCAGAAGCTGGAGTAACGAGGGAAGAAAATGATTATCTACTTGCATATAATCATTAATTGTGAATAAATCAGAACAAAATAATGAATAGACCAACAAAAATTCATTTTTTTACAAGTATCCGTAATGCGAGGCAAATTACCTGAATCATTTGAACCTGAAAGGTTTTTAATAATTTAACATTTAGAATTATACAAATTTATAGAATTTATATATATATATTATTTTATATCTTCAAACGGCATCATTGCTCACACAATGAATATTAAATCTACATCTGATACATAGTGAATAATTGGCTAATAGTTCATTGTATCAGCCCGTCAGTCAATAATAAGCAATAAAAGTCACATCAATGACACATCTGTCAGCCACGGAACAAAGCTGCATTTACCGATACCTGCCGGTGTGTGTCTTTTCATGGCTGAAATAAAAACATCCATTGGCAGACAGGTGCCTTCCTCTGTAAATAATGTCTCGCTAGTTTAGATCCGCAGATCAGAAAATAAAGTATGGCAGTAGGATCCACTTTCCTGATATATTGAGCTCTTAGTAGGGCAAGTAGGGATATAATACAGGAAGGAGCGTTTCAGATTTGTCATCACTTACTAATAATTTTGTATTTTTCACTCAATTACCAACATTTTCTAAAAAAAAAATACCTCTTATGTGAGTTTTACCCGGTCATTTCCAATCGCTAAGTATAGTTATTAGGATATTCTAGATAGTTAATTGTGAATACACGGTCATTACGTGAATAATTGATTCCTTTGATCTGTCTGCCTCTCGCTGACTTGACGAGTCGCTGCTGCTGGGTTGGAGCCAAAGGCGCTGAACAGGTTGAAGGCCTTTTCCTGAGGATGAAAAAGGAAGCTGCTCCCTTCCTTCTACCCCGCTCCAAACCAAATCATGTCACTTTCTAATCATTTAGGCAGCCATTAGTCATCTTCTTTCATACTTTTCACTTTCTTTCACTTTCTTGACCTGTTTCATACAGTCTATGTCTGCGATTGTCTAAAAACACTAGCATATATAGTATATTTTGTAGTAGCCTAAGGGCACGTTCAGATGGCTTATTTGTAAAAAAAAAAAAATATCTGTAGCAAAAATCTGAGGTCCACCCTCGAATTTTCTGTTGTGGATTTGAAGTTTGCACTTGCCCAGATCCGCACACTAATTAGCTTCATTCGATTGAGTTCATCTAGGTGTGGCTACCCAATGTGGTAACTGGGTGGCTTAACATTTCATTTTTTATCTGCAATGCAGTTTTTAAATCCCCACGTGAAAAACTCACACTATACGGACTATGACCCAACTTTTTATTGAAAATGATGGCAAGTATTTGCATGAAAAAATAAAAAATGTATTGGCATCATTGTGCAAAATTGGCCATGTGAATATACCCATATGTTCTTTACCCAATCTAAAACATGTATAATTTTTCAGAATTTTCAGACCAATTTGTCTATGCATCGAAGGAAACTAAAGTTGCTTGCAATACAGTGCTCAAAAAACCTAAGGGAATGCTTAGATCACATACTGTATAGGATCTTGATCAACTAAAGATTCAAGTTGACAATCTTTCTCGGAAAACTTTGAGCAATCTGATGAGAAGAAACTAACATATCAATGGTCAATGGAAACCTAAATCATTAGCCAGCTGAGGGCTGGATTTGAAATAAATCTGAAACTCAAGGTACAAAATTGACATCATCGGTCGATCCAATTTGTGTACATTTTATTGTGGCAAATGTGATTCAGAAGTGTGTACGGCCTTCATGTATGGACTCCCGAAAACATCTGTGCATACTCCTGATGAGACGGTAGGCGGTGCCCTGTGGAGATCTTTTCCCAGACCTGGATTAGGTCATGAGTGACCTCCTGGACAGTTTGTGATGCTTCTTGGTGGTGATGGGTAGAAAGAAAAATAATGTCTCAGAGGTTTGCAAATATGATCCCGGTCTTGTATAATGGTCAATGTCCAGGTATCTTCTCCATGCTAAGATGAGCCAATGGCATCAATGCCTTTGTCATCCAGGATTTGCCTATACACTGGCCACATGGGGCTGGGTATTTTCATGCTTAATGATGTTGCAGGCAACATGGTGTTCACCAAGGCATTTTATTACTCGTTCACGTCTGTCACATGTGCTCAGTGTGAAGCTACTTTGAAGAGAATGGGGCACAAATCTGTAGTCATAGGCTCGAGAACACTGATATTTTTGTGCTCAGGAAAAATGCTTTGGTAAATCCACTTTTCATCTATAAAATCCCTTTTTTTCCCTTTATTAATTTTTTATGGCCACCAGTATTCGGGTGACGCAGAACTTGCTGGGGGGTTCTCCTCAAGCTTATTCATTCACTGCATTTTGGAAAATTCATTGTCCATAGCAACAAGAAATGGAGACGAAAAGCTAAACAGTAGTCAAACACAATAAAATCAGTATGCAGAATTATAGTCAGGTGGCAATGGAAAATGATAAAATCATCAGACATAGGCATAGGGGTAGTGGACTACTATGTGTGGACAGCTTAAACTTACAAGGGGGTGTCCACATCACATAGTTCCCCCCCTAGCAGGAAGAAAATCTAAATCCCACTCCAATCACCCATTGATCCTGAGTCAGCTCCCCGAAAAGTACTGATGAAGTTCTCGACAGTCTAGGGGGAGAGTTAATAGAGCTGTCTAAAGAAAAACTATTTTTTTGCCCTTAGCAACCAATTTCAGAGCCTCTTTCATTTTGTTTTCTACACTTAAAAAATGAAAATGGGCAACAAAGAGAGTTTTTATAAATTTGCCCTTATGTTTGTAGTCAGGGGTGTCAAACTGCATTCCTCGAGGGCTGCAAACAGGTCATGTTTTCAGGATTTCCTTGTACTGCACAGATGATAATTTAATCACCAACTCATTATTTGTGTAGGTGATTAAATTATCACCTGTGCAGTACAAGGAAATCCTGAAAACATGACCTGTTTGCAGCCCTCGAGGAATGCAGTTTGACACCCCTGTTTGTAGTTGCTGATGACAGGAAAAAAATTCCAGAGGACCCTAATGCATGCTGTCCAGTCAAATGTGTGTCTCTCTCCAATCACTTGTTTAGGAATTCTGAAAATTGACGAGCACTAGAGAAAAGCAAATCAATCCATAATGAATTTTTTAGAAAGCTTTCAAAAAATTTGGATTCTTGTGAATGCAAAATGTTAGAATTCGATTTACGCAAAACCAGCAAATGGTGGACATTTTGCTGTATTCTTTGATGCGTTAGTAAGTGGTTATAATAAAAAAAATCACTATATAATCACCTTTATACTAGGTCCTCACCTGCCTCCTTATGCTGCCTCTGCCTTCCTCATGTGTGTTTTTGATACTCCAGGTGCTGAGGCAAGTGTTTGGCCTCACATAGGCCTCAGTGCCACTGGTACCTACAGGTTTCAAAACTACGGTACAGGTAGCATAAGGAGTCAGAAAAGGGCCTAGGACAGGAGAGGACAACATCCCTGACTCATCAAGACTGGCGTTCTTAATGCCGATCTTTGATGAGGAGGTGGGGTGATGAGGCCCATGTCTCTTAATGAATTAGGCGGTTCTGAAAAGAGATGTACGCCTCACCCCTAATATTACTCCAATCAAAGACTGGATTATGATTTGTAGTATAATGAACAGCACTGATCATTATGAATTTGATGAGAGGGGTCACCAGGTCCTGTCCCGCTCCAGCTTTGCCCACTTTGTTGTAGCTGTGTAAAAAAATGCTAAAAGTCACAATTTCGCAGCCTCATGTTTGGCAAAAAATTGAGCAATATTTCAAAGATTTTTACAATGGAATTCTGTAGTATAAGCTTTTTAAAATGTATTTTAAAGCCTTTCCTTCCACTCCATTTGTTATGCTTTGGGATCTGAGGAGACCTCAGAACTAGTGATGAGCGAGTGTACTCGTTGCTCGGGTTTTCCCCGAGCACGCTCAGGTGACCTCCGAGTATTTATTAGTGTTCGGAGATTTAGTTTTCATCCCTGCAGTTGAATAATTTACAGCTGTTAGCCAGGCTAAGTACACGTGGGGGTTGCCTGGTTGCTAGGGAATCCCCACATGTAATCAATCTGGGTAGTAGCTGTAAATCATTCAGCTGTCGGGATGAAAACTAAATCTCTGAGCAGTCATAAATAGGGTTGAGCGAAACGGGTCGAACATTTTCAAAAGTCGCCGACTTTTGGCTAAGTCGGGGTTTCATGAAACCCGATCCGACCCCTGTGCGGGGTCGGCCATGCGGTACGCGACTTTCGCGCCAAAGTCGCGTTTCAATGACGCGAAAAGCGCCATTTCTCAGCCAATGAAGGTAAACGCAGAGTGTGGGCAGCGTGATGACATAGGTCCTGGTCCCCACCATCTTAGAGAAGGGCATTGCAGTGATTGGCTTGCTGTCTGCGACGTCACAGGGGCTATAAAGAGGCGTTCCCGCCGACCGCCATCTTACTGCTGCTGATCTGAGCTTAGGGAGAGGTTGCTGCCGCTTTGTCAGAAGCAGGGATAGCGTTAGGCAGGGTCCATTAACCACAAAACCGCTTGTGCTGCAGCGATTTGCACTGTCCAACACCACCCTCGGTGTGCAGGGACAGTGGAAGTTTTTTTTTTTTTTTTTTTCCCCTCAGCGCTGTAGCTCATTGGGCTGCCCTAGAAGGCTCCCTGATAGCTGCATTGCTGTGTGTACGCCGCTGTGCAAACCAACTGCTTTTTTCAAAGCACAAATCCTCTTGTTCCTTCCTTTCTGCACAGCTATCTTTTTTGTTTGTCCACACTTTTTATTTCATTTGTGCATCAGTCCACTCCTTATTGCTGCCTGCCATACCTGGCTGAGATTACTGCAGGCAGGGAGATAGTAGCTGCCTGCCATACCTGGCTGAGATTACTGCAGGCAGGGAGATAGTAATTGTAGGACATTCCCTGTTTTTTTTTTTTTTTTTTTTTTGGTGGGAGATTAAGATTGGCAATTTGGCATTTCTGCTAGAGTGCCATCCCTGTGTGTGCCATCTCTCTCACATAGTGGGCCATAGAAAGCCTTTTCATTTTTCTGTATTTTTTTTTGTGGGGTGTATAAATTCTCCCTGATAAAAATACAGTGGGAGATTAATATTGGCCTTTGGGCTTGTGTGCCAGTCCTGAGTGTGCCATCTCTCTCACAAATAGTGGGCCATAGAAAGCCTATTTATTTTTTTTTTTGGTTTTATAAATTCTCCCTGAAAAAAAGGGAGATTAATATTGGCCTCTGGGCTTGTGTGCCAGTCCTGAGCGTGCCATCTGTGCCAGCCCTGAGCGTGCCATCTCTCTCACAAATAGTGGGCCATAGAAAGCCTATTTAATTTTTTTTTTTGTTTTATAAATTTTCCCTGAAAAAAGGGAGATTAATATTGGCCTCTGGGCTTGTGTGCCAGTTGTGAGCGTGCCATCTGTGCCAGTCCTGAGCGTGCCATCTCTCTCACAAATAGTGGGCCATAGAAAGCCTATTTAAATATTTTTTTGGTTTTATAAATTCTCCCAGAAAAAAAGGGAGATTAATATTGGCCTCTGGGCTTGTGTGCCAGTCCTGAGCGTGCCATCTGTGCCAGCCAGCCCTGAGCGTGCCATCTCTCTCACAAATAGTGGGCCATAGAAAGCCTATTTAATTTTTTTTGTTGTTTTATCAATTTTCCCTGAAAAAAGGGAGATTAATATTGGCCTCTGGGCTTGTGTGCCAGTTGTGAGCGTGCCATCTGTGCCAGTCCTGAGCGTGCCATCTCTCTCACAAATAGTGGGCCATAGAAAGCCTATTTAAATATTTTTTTGGTTTTATAAATTCTCCCAGAAAAAAAGGGAGATTAATATTGGCCTCTGGGCTTGTGTGCCAGTCCTGAGCGTGCCATCTGTGCCAGCCAGCCCTGAGCGTGCCATCTCTCTCACAAATAGTGGGCCATAGAAAGCCTATTTAATTTTTTTTTTTGTTTTATCAATTTTCCCTGAAAAAAGGGAGATTAATATTGGCCTCTGGGCTTGTGTGCCAGTTGTGAGCGTGCCATCTGTGCCAGTCCTGAGCGTGCCATCTCTCTCACAAATAGTGGGCCATAGAAAGCCTATTTAAATATTTTTTTGGTTTTATAAATTCTCCCAGAAAAAAAGGGAGATTAATATTGGCCTCTGGGCTTCTGTGCCAGTCCTGAGCGTGCCATCTGTGCCAGTCCTGAGCGTCCCATCTCTCTCACAAATAGTGGGCCATAGAAAGCCTATTTTATTTTTTTTTTGGGTTTTAGAAATTCTCCCTGAAAAAAGGGAGATTAATATTGGCCTCTGGGCTTGTGTGCCAGTTGTGAGCGTGCCATCTGTGCCAGTCCTGAGCGTGCCATCTCTCTCACAAATAGTGGGCCATAGAAAGCCTATTTAAATATTTTTTTGGTTTTATAAATTCTCCCAGAAAAAAAGGGAGATTAATATTGGCCTCTGGGCTTCTGTGCCAGTCCTGAGCGTGCCATCTGTGCCAGTCCTGAGCGTCCCATCTCTCTCACAAATAGTGGGCCATAGAAAGCCTATTTTATTTTTTTTTTGGGTTTCAGAAATTCTCCCTGGAAAAAAAAAGGGAGATTAATATTGCCCTTTGGGCTTGTGTGCCAGTACTAAGCGTTCCATCTCTCTCTCTCTCTCAGTCAGTGGGCCATAGAACGCATATTTTTGGTTTTATTTGTTTTCTAAATTCTCCCTGAAAAAATCATTTTATTTTATTTGGTTTCTAAATTCTTCCTGATAAAATCATATTTTTTTTATTATTTTTATTTCTAAAGTCTCCCTGAAAAAAAAAAAAAAAAAAACAACCAAAAAAACAGTGGGAGATTAATATTGGCCTTTCTGCTTGTGTGCCAGTCTTGACTCCTGGGTGTGCCATCTCTCTCTCTCTCTCTCTCTCTCTCTCTCTCTCTCTCCAATTGTGGTCCATAGAAAGCCTATATTTTTTTTCCT